>NC_138771.1:198614638-199214638 GCF_965119305.1 Pelophylax lessonae
TATATATATATATATATATATATATATATATATAAATAATATAGATGATATATTTTACCCAAAAATTTGGGCATTTATTGTCATTGTGTGCACTAATATTGTGTTTTATTTAATCTTCAGGCCTAAAATGTGCACTTTTAGCATGTACAAAAAAATCAAAAACAAAAATGGCTATGGTAGTGGTAGGGTTAACCCCAATAGCTGTTCAGAAGAATATACACACAAATAGTTCCACTCACACAACAAGTAAATAGTAAATAATACCAGGGCTTTTTTTCTCAGAGAATAGGTTCAGGAACTCTTCTCTTTTAAGTCACCCTTCGCCTCTGCCCCTTACCCACCTCCAAGAACCGTTCCTTGGTTCCACCCCTTACCCACCTCCCAACACCACCCCAGCAACAATAGACTCTCAACAGCCAACATTAATAGACCCTCCAGCAGCCAGCAACAAAGACCCCTCCCTCAACAGTACATCCCTCCCAGTGTCATGGGTCTGCAACCTAAGGGGTTAACTTAGTGCAGAGTCTGCAGACTAATTGCAGTGATTGGCAACAGGCTGCTCTATGTCTTTGCTGTCTGATAAGCAGCTTCCTGTGATCCTTGCTCCTGTTTACCTGCTTCTGTGATTGATCTCCTGTTTGACCCCGGCTTGACTTTGGACCTCCCTTGCTTTCCGCCTGCACCTGACCTCGGCTCCCTTCTGACCTTGAACCTGCATGCTCCTTTGGATTCCATGCCGCCCGCCTGTTGTTGACCTGGCCTGTGAACTGATCCGTTTGCCTGTGAGCCCCCAGAGTGAGTGTGGACTCGGGTGTTCCGTCCTTCTGCCTGCCTGCTGTTGGGATCCTCCTACCTGCTGGTTGTCTCCCTTTAAAGCATCTGGGACCTTGGAGCTGCCCGTCCAACAGCTGACCCGCCAGGCCCTCATACCATTCTGCTCTCCCGTGCCACCTGTCTGCTCTACCCGGGGCTGCGAGTCAGATACGTAAGGGAGGCCTTCCTCTGCACTATCGGGCTCATCAGTCAGGTACGTGAGAAGTTGACAGTATCAGACAGCCATGTCTGAGCCCGAGCGAAGAACCTCCCCCATGGAAGAATTGTGCCGACATCTGGCAGGTCTGACGCAAGCTGTTAAGGATCTACAAGAGGGATATACTCGTCTGGAAGAACGAGTTCAAATTCTGTCATCTCCCGCCAACCCTACAGGTGCTACCTCATCCGGACCTGCGGTAGTGATGTTACCACCAGAACCAAGGGTACCCACACCCGAAAGATTTACGGGTGAACGTAGCAAATACAGAGCCTTTCATAATGCTTGTGAACTCTATTTTGTCCTGCAACCCCGCACCTTTTCTTTGGAAGCAACCAAAGTGGGCTTTGTTATCTCCCTGTTGACCGTAGAAACCCCAAGCCTGGGCACATTGCCTTCTGGAACAAAAGGCCGAATCGCTAAACAACCTCACCACGTTCTTTGACGCAATGTCCCAACTTTATGAGGACCCCCAGCAGACTGCTACCGCTGAGGCCGCAATACATGCACTTCAACAAGGCCGCAGAGCGGCAGAGGACTACATGGCCGAGTTCAGGCGTTGGAGTTCTGATACCAATTGGAACGATGCGGTCCTTCGTTACCAATTTCGGATGGGACTATCTGATTCTTTAAAAGATGAACTGGCACGAGTTGGGATACCCCAATCCCTGGACGCACTTATTAACTTGTCAATTCAGATTGACCGACGCCTAAGGGAACGTCGCTCCGAAAGATCCTCAGGCCAATATCGGCCAACTTGGATGCTACCTAAAGTCCCCAGTTTCTCCAGCCAGACTCCTTCTGCTCCAGTCGCTCCGGGCCTGGACACCTCCGAACTAATGCAGTTGGGCTTGCTTCGTCCCTCTTTCACCATGGAGGAACGACAGCGCAGACGAATCAATAACCTCTGTATGTACTGTGGGGAACCCAGGCATTATGTGAGGTCCTGCCCTGCAAAGATGCGTAAGTGCCTTTCAATCTCTTCAGTGCATGTTCCCGTTTCACCTAACCAAGCCTCTCATCTTACCCCATCATGTTACAGCTTCCAGGAAGGAGTATCCAGGTATCCGTCATAATTGATGCCGGAGCCTGCAGCTGCTTCATAGACTTGACGTTTGCAGCCAAACACCTCATTCCACTTCAACCAAAGGCCAGGGGACTAGCTGTACATCTTGCTGATGGCTCTGTCATTAAATCCAGTCCAGTCACACAAGAGACGGTCCCTTTACTTACTATCATTGCTTCCCATCACCAAGAGTTTTTACGCCTGGATGCCATTTCATCACCTCTGTTCCCCATCATCCTAGGTATGCCCTGGCTACAGGCCCATAACCCCCAAATCAACTGGGCCACTGAAGAAATCAAATTTCCTTCAAGCTATTGCCAGCAACATTGCCTGCAAGAACCTCCAGTCAACCCCTCACCCTTACGCTGCCTTGACTCAGACCTTGAATTACGAAAATCAATCCCAGTGGCATACCACGATTTTCTGGACGTATTCAGTAAGAAGGGTGCAGAGACCCTCCCCCTTCATAGGTCCTATGACTGCCCTATTGAACTGTTACCAGGGGCCGAAGTCCCTTTTGGAAGGAATTACCCTTTAACTGAGCTTGAATTGGGCACGCTAAAGGACTATATTGATGACAACCTAAGAAAAGGGTTTATTCGCCCATCTACCTCTCCGGCTGGCGCAGGCATCTTCTTTGTTGAAAAGAAGGACCATTCACTGCAACCCTGCATAGACTACAGAGAATTGAACAAGATTACTGTAAAGAACCGTTATCCTCTGCCTCTTGTGCCCGAACTGTTTCAAAGACTTGGAGCCGCAGTCATCTTCCCTAAACTGGACCTGCAGGGAGCATACAATCTAATCCGTATTCGAGAAGGAGACGAATGGAAGAAGGCATTTCGTACTAGATTCGGACACTTTGAGTACCTAGTCATGCCTTTTGGGTTATGCAATGCACCGGCCACTTTTCAGCACTTTGTCAATGACATTTTTCATGACTATCTGGACTTGTACGTCATTGTGTACCTGGATGACATCCTGATTTTCTCCTCCTCAGTTGATGACCAACGTAGACATGTCCGAAATGTGCTAACTTGACTACGGCAACATGGCCTCTACGCCAAACCAGAGAAGTGCGATTTTGAACTTCAGTGTATCCAGTTCTTAGGTCTGATCATCTCTGTTGAAGGCATCAAGATGGACCCTCAGAAAGTCACCGCCATCTTAGATTGGCCAGCTCCTATGGACAGAAAGGGGGTTCAACGCTTCATCGGGTTTGCCAACTTCTACCTGAAGTTTATTAGGGGGTTCTCCGCTATTATCGCCCCCCCCATTACCGAACTAACTAAGCAAGGAACCCAATTCCTCTGGTCTCCCAAAGCGCAATCTGCTTTTGAAGCCCTCAAGAAGCTGTTCACGTCAGCACCCATCTTGAAGCACCCTGACCCTGCCTTACCGTTTGTTCTTGAAGTTGACGCCTCGGAAGTTGCAGTGGGGGCTGTGCTGTCTCAACGGCAAGGAGCTAAAGCCCTACTCTGCTTTCTTTTCCCGCAAATTATCAATAGCGGAAATAAATTATGATGTGGGAGACCGCAAGCTTTTGGCCATCAAGGCCGCATTGGAAGAATGGCGTTACTTACTTGAAGGTGCAGCACATCCCATTCTTGTCTATACAGACCACAAGAATCTGGAATATCTGAGAACGGCTAAGAGATTAAAACCTCGGCAGGCAAGGTGGGCACTTTTTTTCTCTAGATTCTCATTCCATATAACGTACAGGCCAGGGTCGAAGAATACAAAACCAGATGCACTTTCACGTATGTTGAACGACCCTGAAAGGTCCACACTCCCAGACACCATCCTTCCCTCAGGAAACGTTCTTATATTACAGGAGAATCTCCTATCTCGACTCAAACAGGCTTCTGCTGAGATTGCTTCGTCTTCTGAAACCAGCTTACAGGCACAGGATGGCTTACTATGGCATGAAGGTAAAATTGTTGTACCTAAGGACTTAAGACTGACGGTGTTAGAGCTCTGTCATGACCACAAGCTGGCCGGACACTTCGGTGCCCTGAAGACGGCCGAACTGGTACAACGCACATTCTGGTGGCCTCAGGTGGTGGGCGACTGTAAGAGCTATGTGGAGTCTTGTACTACTTGCTCCCGAAGCAAGAACAGCAGGGTAAAGGCCTGGGGTTTACTGAAGCCATTGCCCGTTCCAGAGAGACCCTGGAAAATTATCTCAATGGACTTCATCGTGGAACTCCCCCCGGCAGAGGGTTTTTCTACCATCTTCGTGGTGGTGGACAGACTGTCCACAATGGCCCATTTTTTGCCCATGAAAGGTGCACCTTCGGCTGTGGAAACTGCAAAAATTTTCATCAAAGAAATTGTAAGGCTCCATGGTGTTCCAGCCAACATTGTGTCCTACCGGGATGTCCAGTTCACCTCCAGGTTCTGGAAAGCTCTGTGTGGTTCTCTAGAGATTGAATTGGCTTTTTCCTCCGCATACCACCCTCAGACGAACGGACAAACAGAAAGAACCAATCAGACCCTGGAGCAGTACCTCCGTTGCTTCTCTTCCTTCTCCCAAGATGACTGGGTCTCTTTACTCCCCATTGCCGAGTTTGCTTATAATAACTCTTTCCATTCTGCCATCAAACAAACTCAGTTTTTTGCTAATTATGGCTTTCACCCGTCCTTCCTGCCTAGTATTATACCTGAATGCTCAATCCCTGCAGTCTCTGAAACAATGAATTTCTTCTCTGAAAACAACAAACTTTTACAAGAGACTATGGCCAAGACACAGGAGTATAATCAAAAGATCTTTGACAGGAAGAAGCGAGGAGAACTAATTCTGGAACCTGGCAACCAGGTATGGTTGTCTACAGTGAACTTGAAAATGGCTTGCCCCTCAAAAAAATTGGGCCCTAAGTTTTTGGGTCCCTTTCCTGTTAAGAGGAAGATCAATGATGTAGCCTATGAGCTAGAATTACCCGATTCACTTAAAGTTCACCCCGTCTTCCATGTGACTCTGTTGAAACCTGTGGTTCCGAATCCTTTTCCTAAACGAAATACTGGTCCATCAGAGCCTGTAATAGTCAATGGAGAGGAGGAATTTGAGGTGGAAACAATCTTAGATTGTAGAAAGAGGTACAATCAGGTTCAGTACCTAATTAAATGGAAGGGGTATGGACCGGAAGATAACTCTTGGGAGCCTGAAAGCAATATTCATGCTATGGAACTAATGCAATCCTTCAAGAGATCCCATGCCGAAAAGTTGGCTCAATTGGGCATCCGGAGGCTGCCCTTTAGGAGGGGGCAATGTCATGGGTCTGCAACCTAAGGGGTTAACTTAGTGCAGAGTCTGCAGACTAATTGCAGTGATTGACAACAGGCTGCTCTATTTAAACTCCTCAGAAGCATTATGTCTTTGCTGTCTGATAAGCAGCTTCCTGTGATCCCTGCTCCTGTTTACCTGCTTCTGTGATTGATCTTCTGTTTGACCCGGCTTGACTTTGGACTTCCCTTGCTTTCCGCCTGCACCTGACCTCGGCTCCCTTCTGACCTTGAACCTGCATGCTCCTTTGGATTCCACGCCGCCCGCCTGTTGTTGACCTGGCCTGTGAACTGATCCGTTTGCCTGTGAGCCCCCAGAGTGAGTGTGGACTCGGGTGTTCCGTCCTTCTGCCTGCCTGCTGTTGGGATCCTCCTACCTGCTGGTTGTCTCCCTTTAAAGCATCTGGGACCTTGGAGCTGTCCGTCCAACAGCTGACCCGCCAGGCCCTCATACCATTCTGCTCTCCCATGACACCTGTCTGCTCTACCAGGGGCTTCGAGTCAGATACGTAAGGGAGGCCTTCCTCTGCACTATCGGGCTCATCAGTCAGGTACGTGAGAAGTTGACACCCAGCAACAATTGACCCCCTGCAACATAAGATTCACTCCCAGCAACAATG
Source organism: Pelophylax lessonae (assembly GCF_965119305.1). Taxonomy (NCBI): domain Eukaryota; kingdom Metazoa; phylum Chordata; class Amphibia; order Anura; family Ranidae; genus Pelophylax; species Pelophylax lessonae. The sequence continues at coordinate 198,620,637 of NC_138771.1, forward strand.
GATCCCTACCAGCAAAAGTAGACCACCCCCCCTGCAAAAATAGATCCCTTCCAGCAACAAAAGTTTCCTCAGTAACCAGCATCAATAGACCCCTTCCTCTAAAGTACCTCCCTCCCAGCAACAACTGACCCCCAGCAACATACATTACATACATACATTCAGTTCTGGAGGTGGCGGAACTGCGTTCCCCGCATTCCCGCTGAAAAAAAGCCCTGCATAATACAATATGCAGCAATTTATAGCGTACACACTTTTACCAACAAATTTACCAATGCAGTTGAAACCTTTACAATTACAAGTATTGTTTTTCACTGCATATTTTTCTAGGATTTTACAAGATTATTATAATCATACTTAAAATATACCTCTGCTTCATTACACAGCAAAACAACAAGCAAGTAATGGAATCAGGCATTTTCTGAATGCAGTGTTTTGTTCGAGGATCTTCAGTTAGCATAGATACTATGTCACCAGACTGTGTCCCTGCCAAAATCCACTGTTCTCTCTCACCAGGTAAGGTCACAAGTGCAAGACACAGGATTCTGCTGTCTGAAAAGTCCTGCAATCAGCATAAAGGGAAAGTTACTCAAAAAACACAGAAAATAACCTAATATGATATAATGCAAATTTTCAAAAACATTTATAATGTTAAGAATGTTTACATATGCATTAGAAGTTTTTTATTATCATTAAGGGGATCTTAAGTAGTTTACACAATAGCAGCTAGACTCTGCAGATACTTAGTTCCTTGAGCGGAGAATTCAGTCAGTCCCTTCAGTGTACCCTTCCACTTTTTGCATTTTTGCTACAGCTCTATGTAAGACAAAGGCAAGATAAACTATTCTTCCCCATACAGAGCCATGGCAAAGCTGCATACGGGGAAGTGAAGACAGCAGCTAGCCTGGCACAGGAGAGACGTATATATTTGTGGCATCTAGCTGCTATTTTGTAAGCATATGGAAGCCTCAGGCCTAAAGTAATTCGTAACATGTTCAGCAGCGCTATGCAATACAATACAATAATAACACAGACAATTTAATTAATCTAAAAAAAGAAAAAACATAACATAAAAATGTAGGCTCCTTTTAAGCAGGCATGAGTCAGAAGCTATGGTTGTGGCTACTGGCATCTAAAACCATCTTTGAAGTCATACTGCTCTAATACAGCCACACAAACACAGAGTGAATCTCAGACTTTTATAAGAAGCTGTAAAGCACAACCCTTATTTAGCACTACAAAGCATGGGTTTGTAAGGCTCCATTTGAGCAGTAGTATGGCTTTACCATGGCAATCTCAGGGATGTAAAAAAGAAAACCTAGCATATTTAAAAAGCACAGTGATGTTCTTTACAAATAGGCATATCACTATTAAAATGAATAGGAGTGGGGGAAGCGAGGCAGGAGGAGAGCCAGGTCACATGATCTAAGTCATGTGACCAGCTCTCCTCCAATCATGAGTTCTCTCTGCTGCGTTAAACAGGAAAAATAATAGTCCAAAGGCTCCAAACCACCTCCTGAATTTTATGAATAGGTCAAAAAATGTGCGTCATGATGTGGAGTGTGACTGCAGTGTATAGCAGGGTGTGGACTGTGATTTTACTATCAAAGATATATCAGCCCCATAGTAAACAATGAGAAAATGTGGCTTTCCTCCACGTTCATATATAATTATACATTAAAATAAGGTGTTTCTAAAAACTTGTGAGTGTACTACGGGATAAACAATCCATCTTTAACAAAGTATGGTCCCCTTGGCTTGCTTATATACAGGTCCCGAATGAACACAACTGACTTTATGGATGATCGCTAGAGGATCCCCGGACGGATTCACTTCTTTTTTCCTTCTCCTCTTCTATGGCTCCCCTGATTCATGCCAGCCTTGGCATCATGCTCTAATAGCTTTCTTTATCCTTTTCTTATTTAAGTTGCTTGTGTTTGCACTCGAGGGATTGGAGTCCCAATATAAGACTGTCATGTTGCTAGACAATGGATAGTATTTTGAAAGCTATAATCACTGGATAAAGGCTTTTGCGTTTTATAGGCCTATTTACAGTAACTACTCTTTAGTTAGGTCTCAACCTCAGGATCCTTATATATTTTATTTTCATATTCTGATTAACTAGACAGCTGTCTGGAACGGCTACCTCCCAGTGTTTTTGATGTTATCTCATACTTAGTCTATAGCTCAATGTGAGCTTTCACTGTTTATATGTGTTTATATCCATGTATCCACCCGTGGCCTTATGGAAGACCTAACCTGATTGCCAAGTTCTTCTTTTGTCGTCCCCCCCCCCAATTTATGTTCCAATTCTGTTACATGTACAGAGCATGCAAGGATTGTTTGCTACGCTGTCAAGTGATTTACTCTTTGCTCACTTGAAAAATATTAATAAAAGGATTGAAACAGAAAATAAGGTGTTTCGGCATACCCTCTTTTCAAAGCAAAAACCTATTTTACTATCCTGGAAGAAACCTGCATCCCAGTCGATTAATACCTGGCTACAATTGGTTAATGATAGTCTCCCTCTCCCTATAAACTTATCTTTGATCTTAGAAAAACATAAAAAAAAAAAAAAAACTGGATTTTTGACTTACCGTAAAATATTTTTCTCTTAAGTTCATTGACGGACGCAGTTCTCTCTGATTCATATCAGTAGGGAAACAACACAATTGCTTCTATGGAAGCGGCTAGCTTGGTGCACCCATTTTTGGCCATTTTACTGGAGATTTTTTGCAGTAAAGGCCGGTAGGAGTGCCTGAAGGACAGTCTCATGGAAAGAACCAGGGATGATTTCTGAAGATTCAGAAGATCCACCAGAGTTCCCACGGTGACAACCAACTTCGTTGTCAGCACCGTAGGGGACTCCAAACGGAGAAGCAGAGCGGCCAGGAAACCAGGGCCGATACGCCCCGCTTCCGCAACAGCGCCAGGACCGGAGCCAACACCGTCGTGAAGACCCAAGCAGCATAAGCGAGACCAAAGGGTAATGCCACAAACCAAGAAATCCTTCCCCATTACAAAAAACGGAGAACCCGTAGCTGTCCAGAACATAACGGGACGTGAAGGTAGGCAGCTTGATGTCTATGGAGGCCAGGAAGCGCCCTTATGTAGAGAAGCCACCACCGTGTGAACCAATACCAACTTGAATTTGTGATCCACACGGAACCAACAAAAGACCAGTAGGTCCAGCTTGTTGAACCAGAGCCTGAACTGCCCCACAGAGCGCCTGTAAGCGATCCGGAGACAGCCGCACATCGGAAGGGAAAAAACCTTACCGGAAATAACCGGATTGAAACTCGATCTTGCAACTGGACCGCATGACCTCCTGAACCCAGTCAGCCTGGGATCCGGGCCAGCCGCAGGTCCTCGACCCCCTAGAAGGGAGAGGAAGCACCTTCAGGCCATGTAGGCCTCGGCAGCAGGTCTGGAAAAAACCAAACCCATGTACGCCAGACCAGGGTCGTTTGGAACCCACGTGGAAGTCTGGAAGGACTTCGCCAAATCAACTGTCCCCGAGGGACGAAGTTTGCGAGCCGAAAGGGAGGAACCCCGACTGCGACGAAGGCCCTCACCCCTGACAGCCTGTGTCATCCAGGGCAGCGCCAAACAGGCGATCCCCCCTGAAAAGGGAGATCCATTAAGACCTTCTTAGAAGTTTGATCCACAGACCAACACTCCGGTCAAGTAGACTCCGTTCAATCACCGCCAAAAACGACAAGGTGTTATACAAGGGAGCCTTGACCAGCGCGGCATCGCAAACAAAATGCAGCCCCTGAGCCAGCTGGTCCAACAGCTCCCCCAGAGCAAGAGGGACATGCCCCACACCAAATTGCGGTGTTGGGACTACGCCCATCAGGCAGAGTCTGCGTGGCAAGGGCAAACATGAACACTGTTCCCAGTTCAGCTACGCCAGAGAGCCCAGAGCGCAGGCCACAGCCCGTGCCATCCTATCCCCTAAGTCCTTAAAGGACGGGGATTCCTCCACCGGAACAACGATAGTCCCATTCAGCTAGAGACCGTACGTCCACCAATGGCGGAAACAGTCCTCTGTACCAGAGACTCCCCCAAAAGGGAAACGGCTAACGGCCGCTTAGACACCCCAGGGGAACCTCTCAGACGGTTCCACTCCTACATGAGCAGCCAACAAAATGAGCAGCTCCGGGTGGCATGTGAGTGCCAGATGCCGCCTGCGCTCTAGGCGCAGCTTCCCCTGCGACCCCCAAATTGCAGGGTGCCACGCACCGAAAACAGCCAGTGCGTCCACCAGTGCCTGTCGCGGCAGGGGAGGTGAAAAGGTCATCCTCATCATCCGCGGAGACAGGGCGCAAGGTAACAGACCCAGCAGGGAGGCCCATGTCAGGCCTGCGGCGCCTGAGCCAGACTCAGACTTCGAGACAGCAGAAGAGGCAGGGGTAGGTGGAGAAACGTTTTAGCACACCTACCACCACCGCTTGGGCTCAAATGCATCCCGAACTGCCGAAAAGGCATAGACGGACAGTGGAGATCCGGAAGGCCCAGCGGCCTCCGAGGGGGGGAGGGGGGTCAGGTGGGAAAAAATGGCTTGCAGGGTCCAAACTGAACCTGAGGAACCTGCCAGCAACTTTAAAAAAAAAAAAACTGAAAAAAATAAATTTTTTTTAAACGGACCCACAGCGCTACAGCGCCCCCCGGAGGTCAGGCAAGCGCTAACGGACCCCCACAGAGAGGGAGAGACCAACCTCAAGACTCACTGTCCTTCAGGCACTCCCACCGGCCTTTACTGCAAAAAAACTCCAGTAAAATGGCCGAAAACAGGTGTACCAAGATGGCCGCCTCCATAGAAGCAATTGTGTTGTTTCCCTACTGATATGAATCAGAGAGAACTGCGTCCGTCAATGAACGATAGAGAAAAACAGTTTGACATGATTTGGGACTGCAGGATCTCTATTCTTACTTTGACCTCTCTGGATCCAGGATAATTCGATTAATACTCTACTGGTTTACCCTGTTGCTTGGTTATTAGGCTTGCTATGCTATACATGATGTAAAGTCAAATTTTTCACTACTACTATACACTGTAGAGATGTCAGACACTATATATGCCTGTGTTTCCTTTTGTATGTTTTTTTTCTGCTGGACTGCATTGCTTTCTTTATATAAAACACCAATAAATTTAAATCATAAAAAAAAACATAAAAATAAGAAATATACATATTTACATAGGCCTCACCAAGTATAAATGTCAGTACAGAATATCCTGCTACCATATAGCACAATTGTTTCTTTATCCTCTACGGCTTGTATTTTCTATACTATGTTATAATTACTTGTTATTCGACATGCTGAAACTATACAGATTTGACATTGTATCCCGTCTGGATTTTGTATACCCCACCCTCGAACTATGTAATATTCCCCTACTTTTATTCAATAAACTTACATTTTGTTTGAATAATTAGGTTTGAAACATTATTTTCAAATAACTAAGACCAGCTATTTTAGCTTTAATATGTAATGGTGTAATGCTTTATCACCTCATGTAAGTGCAGCAGTACAACATCCAACATGCTGTTTAAGAGACAGTGTCAACTTTATATTGAGAGTTAAAAAAAAAAACAAAAAAAAAATTACCTCACAAGTGTGTCCACCTTTAACTAAATTCAAGGAAGAAATCCGTCCCTTATCTGTGCTGCCACTTCCGACCCAAACAGTGGGATTCCTGACACGAGGACTTGTCGCTACAATGCATTCAGCTGTAAGAGGGCTTGGTACCACAAGGTTCCTCATCAAACAAAGAAGTTCTGCAGAATTTAAAATTTCATAAACCTATAAAAAACACAGAAGGTAAGATTATTTTCAAAATAAAATATCTTAAAATAAACACACAGCAAAAATAGTATTCTGTCAATGTTATTCTCTAAGTTAAAAATGTATACCTTTATAAATAAATCAGTTATGGACATATATTACCAAGATTCCCTCATTATCTATTATTGATAAAAAAAAAAACCTTAACTTTTTACGACTAGGGATTTTCATACAGAAGTAAGCCCTAAAACTGTAAAAAATATCCCTGTGGTGTGAGTATTAAAGAACTTATGTAGTGAAGGTAATAGACCCTTTAAATAAATTAAGTGCTTTTTCTACTTAATGCAATTCTGTTGCTTTCCTCAAAGAAAACTAAACTCTGTAAACTAATAACAATTAGTGCTTGCCTTGAAAATTTGTCCAGCGCCTCCATCTCAGGTATGGGCAGCTGAAGCTAGGGCGTCCTCTTTGGTCCCAGAATGCCCTGCAACGGCCCCACTCGTCAGTTCCGGGGCAGGCACGTCATCCCTGCACAGCTTCTGGGCATGCCCAGAAGCTGTTTAGCAGGGAATGACGCGCCTGCACCGGAACTGACGAGCGGGGCCGGTGCATTGACTCCTGGTAGCGATGACGTTCAGCTCGCAGGAGTCAACGCAAGCAGGAAGTGATGGCGGCAGCTGTGTCCACAGAGGGAGGAAGAGGAAGGAAGGAAAGTGTATATTCTCTTGAAAAACAAGGTAAGTAAACAAAAAAGAAAAAATCAGGTGACACAGAGCAAGCGGATGGGCCAAAGTCACTTTTGAGGGTGGAACTCCGCTTGAATGTTGAAGACACCTTATGGTTTGTCAATGGTTCACAGAACACAAAGCATTCTATTGATGACCAAGGGGGGAAGGGGTGGCTAAATTACACTAGGGCTTCCATGTAGAGAAATGTAGCACTCATAGTCGCAGCACACAAAGTACACTGCTAGCTGTACTATCCAGCATAAAGAAAATTATGAATTGTACAGTAGAGAGCAGCGATCTGCTCAATTTGAACACCTGACTTGAGGTAATTTTTTTTGCACTTGTCTAAACCCGGAGTTCCACTTTAACCACTCAACCTGTGGAAGATTTACCCCCCCCCCCCCCTTCATGACCAGGTCATTTTTTGCGATACAGCACTGCGTTATTTTAACTATTGAGCAGTTGTGCGACAATGTACCCAAATAAAATGTATGTCCTTTTCCCCCCCCAACAAATAGAGCTTTCTTTTGGTGGTATTTGATCACCAAACCACAAACTATGGGATATTTTTTTTTTTCTTATTAGTAATGGCGGCGACTTATAGCGGGACCGCGATATTGTGGCACTTTTTGGGATACAGTGACACTAATACAGTGATCAGTGCTAAACAAATCTGCAGTCACTATACTATTGACAGTGGCTGGGAAGGGGTTAACATGGGGGGGGGGGTGTTAAAGGGTTAACTGTGTGCCTAACCAGTGTTTATGTACTCTGTGTAAGGTGCTTTGAAAGGGGAAGAGATGGAATGTATTTGCAGGGAATCTAACTCCATTCCTTCTCCCCTTTCAGAACAGCGATCTGCCTTGTTTACATAGACAGATCACAGAAAATGGAGTGCCTTGATGGGGCTCTGTGGCTTACACCTGCTTTTTTTTTTTTTTTTTTAATTGTGACAGCGGGTGTGGGGCTTGGAAATGGGGTGTGCAGCCACTGCTGTTATAGAAGGTGAACTTATTCTTTAATGCGGGGATCAGCTACCTGTAGATCGTGATCTACCAGTAGATTGCGGCCAGGTGGCTGGTAGATCGTGGTCAGGGATTGCTGACCCGCCATCCCCTGGCATCAGAGTGCAATGCAGAGGGACTACTTGTGATGTTGGAGCTGTAGTAGGGAGCAAGAGCCGCATAAGCTGATGCCTCCATTGTTAGAGACTCACAGAAATTAGAGTTAGGTCCACAGAAAATGGGGTGCCTTGCCGGGGTTCTGTGGCTTACGCATGTATTTGCAAATGTGTGCAACTAAACCCCTGTTTTTAACGCATACTGTTGAACAGGTCAGTTCGGTTGGTCCCAGGCTGGTCGGTAAGCTGAGCTTGGAAATTTCTTTGTTTTTTTTCATATGCATTGCCTTTCCAATGCGCCTTGCTGCAGTGACCAGTTACAGGTGAGGGCAGTACCCACTTTTTTAAACTACAGAACATCAGTGTGAAAGTAGCCTTAACCACTTAAGCCCCGGAAGATTTTACCCCCATTCCGACCAGGGGGTATTTTGCGATTCGGCACTGCGTGAATTTAACGCACAATTGCGCGGTCGTGCGACGCTGTACCTAAACGAATTTGACGTCCTTTTTTTCCCACAAACAGAGCTTTCTTTTGGTGGTATTTGATCACCTGTGCGATTTTTTGATCACGCGCTATAAACAAAAAAAGAGCGTCAATTTTGCAAAAATAGCAATATTTTTCACATTTTTTTATATGAAATTCCCCCAAAAAAAAATGTAAAAATCAAAATTTTTAAAAATTTTCGGCCAATTTGTTTTATGCTACCTATGTTTGGTAAAAAAAATCGCAAAAAGCGTATTTTGATTGGTTTGCGCAAAAGTTATCGCGTTTACTAACAAAGGGAAAGATTTTTGTCATTTTTGTTGTTTTTTTTTTTAACGCGTAATGGCGGCGATCTGCGATTTTTTTTGCGGTACTGCGACATTGCGGCGGACAGATCGGACCCTTGACTGACATTTTTGACACTTTTGGGGTTACCAGTGACATTTCTACAGTAATCAGTGCTATACATATGCACTGTTACTGTAAAAATACACTGGTAGTGAAGGGGTTAACTTTATTTGGAAGGGAGGGGCTGTGTGTGTCCCTAGGGGCGTGGTTTCTACTGTGATTGGCTGTGGCTCTAGCTGTAAGGACACTGATCAACGGATCTACATACCAGATCCGTTTTATCAGTGTCTTTGCAGCGAGGAGAATGACAGGCAGTTTGTTTACACAAGCTGCCTGACATTCTCCCTCTCCCCCGCCGATCGCCGAGTGACCGGCGGACATCGGGTCCGCTGGTCACATGCGCGGGGGGGTCCGTGACCACGCGGGAGCGCGCCCCCGGGGGCGCGCGCTCGCTCCCTAGACCCTCACAAGCAAGCAACGTAGCCCTACGTTAGTTTGCCTGTGAGGGGCTGACCGCCGACGTAGATAGTCGTGCGGCGGTCGGCAAGTGGTTAAAGAGGGCTCAAAACAGTAGACGTTAATTTACATTTGAATTTTGGGGGGCGGTAAAACCCAATAGTTAAGACGTGTTTGTACCACCCCTTCCCCCCAACTGCACCCCCTTTAGGTGCAATGGTCAGGGGTGTACACGTCACAGCCACAACAGCAGTTATATGCCATGTCATGGTTGGCAGGTGTAGCACCTGCCAAGCATGACTCATTCAAGTGAATGAGGCCAGTCTGCAAGTGCCCTGCAACCTTGTGCAGTACAGCAAACAAGGTGTTAAAGCATGCAGTGTTGTGCTGCTTTCTCACGACCTGCTTTAACCCCATAGACCCCACAGAAGCATGCAGTTGTGGGGCGCTATCAGAGTGGCGCAATTTACTTGAAAAGGTTGCGTTTGGCAGGCAGTAGCACCCACCAAAAGCAAAAGGGGGCTTGATTCCTGCTGCAGCGTGTGTACACCTTTGGCTGCTGCCTCGGCAGCTAAAGGGGGTATGGACTGGGGGAGGTACAACCCTGTCTCAACCGCAGGGTTTTACCAACGCCCCCCCCCAACTTTTCATGTGAACGAGCCCTAAGGGTGCCATTGCCTAATGCAACTAAGGGCTCAATCACAAGTGCAGCAGGCACTGCTCCTCCTCTGAAAAGCGATCTGAGTGTGTTTTGACAGGTGGTGAGGAGGCGGTATGTTGCCTTACCACCTGATTTACACATCTGATTGCGACATGGTAGTTCTGCAATTAGAGGTTTAAATCAGGTGTGAGGAGGCCACACAGTGCCTGGTAATCTCTGACCTCTTCCATGTTGTTCAGGTAGATCTCCACCTCTTTAAAGAGGATCTCCAGGCACCTGTCAAAAAAATAAAAGTCAGTAGCTACAAAAAGTGTAGCTGCTAACTTTTAAGAAACAGCCACTCACCTGTCCCATGGTCCAGCCGTGAGCTCACCCCAGCCATCTTCATCCTCCATCCTCCCTCGGCAGTGCCGGCATCTTCACTATGGGCACCCGGATGTGACAGCTTGCGGCTTCACAGCCAGGTGCTCACTGCGCATGCACGAGTCGCGCTATGCATTCTGACTGGTGGATGCAGTCTTCTGGGACCTGTCAGTGTCCCAGATGACTGCAGGGAGGCAGGTAGGAGAAATTTTGTTGCGGCGCTCAGAACAGAAGTGAGAGCAGGTACCTGTCAAAATCAGGTACCTGATCCCCCCTCCTACCCCTCATAAGTGCCAATTGTGCAAGAGGAGCGGGGGAACGAGACCTTAAATCAAAACGTCCCCTTTTGGGTGGAGTTCTGCTTTAGGATCGCCTAGGCCTGCTTTAATGGTTTACATTCCAATAAAAAGAGAGAAAAGAAAAAAACGCACACTGTAAAAAGTATGTAAAGTGAGGGAAATACAGGACAATAATTTAATCTCTCTTTTCATCCTCCCCTCAAACAATATCAACTTCTGTGGTTGTCTATTTGAACTCCCTCTTTCAGGGATTGTTCACAGATTTGAAAAGGCCGACATATGATTTTTAAACAAACTGAATATAGGCAAGGAGGTTATCATGCCACATTTGCTGTACCCTTTACCTAGGACTTTCACTGTGCTTCATTTATACAATGTTCCGAGGTAACCTCTGGACAATGACAAAGTGAAGAGTAAATATTTAAATTGTGTCAAAGTATAAGACACCCTGACTGCACACGTAGTGACAAAACAAACAACTACCACCTTAAAGCAAACATATTTTGGAACACTGAAATAATTGGAATTATAATTAAAATGCAGCCATAGAGAGGTTAATTAAAGGATTAAATATGGTGCTGATAGTTTTGCCTCAGTTACCTAACAGAGGGTGCCATCTTTTAGCAAACATCATACATAGGGGTTGATTTACTAAAACTGGAGTGTGCAAAATCTGGTGCAGCTCTGCATAGAAACCAATCAACTTCCAGTGAACCACCTGGAGTTAGAAGCTGACTGGCTATCATACACCAGATTCTGAGAGCACCCATTTAAATAAACCTCCCCCTGTAGTGTTTATTATACCTTTACACTTTCACATTCCTTAGGCTTGAAAGAAGAATAAAAAAAATCAATGTTTTAAATATGACGCTGAATATGCTGATCTCATTCCATTTCTATGAAGGTGTCCAAACGCTATTGCTACTGACACAAAATTATCAAAGGGAAGTTCTTAATAATTTAAATGTACCACAACCACCCATCGTATATGTGCTAGGATATGTGGAAATGTATCCATTTTGCTGCCACTGACACCAATTGCAGCATTTGGTTTTTCATATACTCCACATAATACCCCCACCCACCAACAACCCCCTCCATGTATTACCAGCAGGGAGAGTGGAGGTAAGAGTTGTCAATTACCAGCAGTTGTCATTTCCCAGCAGTGCTAGAAGCTAATTAGGCATGACATTTGCTTCATCTGCTTTGATGGGGTTAAGAGGTGACATTATGGGTCGAATAGACCCCTTATGTCACCTCATAGGCGACCTGTTACTATCAAATTGCTATCACATAAGGAAGCTTTCTGCTCCTTTGTAAAAGCAATATAGGTAAATGTAAAAAAGAAAAAAAAATTAAAGTATAAAGTATCTCAAACAAATGAATAAAACTTGAAAGCCCCAAAGTATATATACTGTATATACATACATATACATACATCGAGTTCGCAAAGGATGCATCTGCTACACATTTTAGGTATTGTTGTGCACGCCACAGTGGGAGCTATAATTCTAGGACCATCACTCATGGTTACCGCCCATGGGCAATTTTCGGTTCTGAAATTTGTTGCCATTTAATGAGCGTGCACAGTTTTAAAGCTTGATGTGTCTGGTACCTATTTACTAGACAAAGCCAAAAATGAGAAATTCAATTGTGTTTGTGTGCATTAAAATTAACGTTAGTATATATTTTACTGAAAACATGGCTTTGATAACCAGTTGCAAAGTTATCATTTTATTCCCTACTTCAGAAAATATAAAATGTTTGGGGGTTGAAATCTGCCACTAGTATTACCAAAGCAGAAACAGTTTTATTACCTGTTAATTCTGACAGTGAGTTATTTTTCAAACTTCCTTTAACAGACCAAGATGTGCAGCACAAGTAAAGTTAGGAGGTTGAGACATACCATTTAACTTTGACAGGGGTCAAGTTAAAACTTTGTTAAAAATTGTATCCCAAAAAGAAAAAATAAACTATTTTGTTAACTACTTAAAAAGTGTTAAATAGCGATAGGATTAAAATTGTTCCAAAACTATGTAAAGTCCATCAAATTCTACTAGTCCATCTCACACTATCCTCGCTACAGAAAATTCTGCTGTCCAAGGGTGCCTCCTTTACTACTTTATAGATAGAGGAGCCACCCGGGTCAGGACGTATGTTACTGGCTAGATCCCCAGGTGAAAATAAAAAATAAAAACTCTGTTTTCGTCTGGGGATCTGGCCAGTAACACACCTCCTGTATTAGAGTTCCCCCACTCTAGATTTAAATACACTAACAAATTAAAAGCCAAACCCCAGCTAACACTGCAGTTATTCATTGTAAGCACCCAGGGCCGGCCTTTGGGGTGTGCATGGGCAACAGGGGCGCCGTGCAGCCATCACAGCTCGCAGATGATCAGGCCGCACAGAGGGAGGTAAGCAGCGACCGCGACCTGGACAGGGCTAACACAGGCCGTGGCCGCCGCTTACTTCCCGCTCTGCAGCTGTGCCTCGGTCTCCTAGCTGCAGGGCTGAGCTGTGTATCTCACACAGCTCAGCCTCCGATCCTCCTCCCGCCCCGCTCACACTCCCCGGGGATGTGTGGGCGGGAAGTTTAAAGAAAAAAAGAAAAGCTGCAGACAGCATGTGCCTCCCTACTGAGGTAAGTAAGCTCTCTGATGTAAGGGGGGGGGGCGATGTGATGGGGGGGTCTCTGATGTAAGGGGGTCTCTGTATGGGGGGGTCTCTGATGTAAGGGGGGCTCTATGTGGGGGTCTCTGATGTAAGGGGGCTCTGTGTGGGGGGGGGGGTCTCTGATGTAAGGGGGGCTCTGTGTGCAGGGGGTCTCTGATGTAAGGGGGGTCTCTGATGTAGGGGGGGCTCTGTGGGGGGGGGTCTTTGATGTAAGGGGGCTCTGATGTAAGGGGGGGCCTCTGATGTGTGGGGGCTCTGTTGTAAGGGGGGGTCTCTGATGTAAGGGGGCTCTGTGTGGGGGGGTCTCTGATGTAAAGGGGGCTCTGTGTGGGGGGTCTCTGATGTAAGGGTGGCTCTTTGGGGGTCTCTGATGTAAGGGTGGCTCTTTGGGGGTTTCTGATGTAAGGGGGGCTCGGTCTCTGATGTGGGGGGTCTCTGATGTAAGGGGGGGCTCTGTGTGGGGGGGTCTCTGTGGGGGGGTCTCTGACGTAAGAGGGGGCTCTGTGGGGGTCTCTGATGTAAGGGGGGGCTCTGTGAGGGTCTCTGATGTAGGGGGTCTCTGTGAGGGTCTCTGATGTAAGGGGGGGCTCTGTGAGGGTCTCTGATGTAGGGGGGGGGCGCCACAGGATTAGCTCGCACAGGGTGCCTAAACACCTAAGGCCGGCCCTGTAAGCACCCCTGTCAGTGGTAAAATTACCCCCCCCAATCCCTAAATAGTTACCTGACCCTTAATAATGATTTAGTACTATCCTGGCTGCAGCAGTGCTCTTGTCTCTTCTTGGTTTCACAGGAGACACTGACAGCAGTGGGAGCCACAGGATAACGCTGCTGTCAGTCAAGTTCCAGTTAGGTGGGGTAGGAGTTGTGGCTTACTGGTGCTGTGTCTGTCTATCAATGCACAAAGCCTGAATTCAGAGCATGCCCAACTGGGAGTCCTCTCAGCATATGGCTTGTTAGCAGGGAACCCTGAGGAAAAAGGAACAGACAGCGCTGGCAGGGGGACTGCCAAAGACCAGCAGGCAAGTATATATATATATTTTTTTCTTTACTACAAATTGCCTTTAATATCACTTTAGGGGTTAATAATTGGGTTTAGATACGTTTTAATCAATTTTCAGGCTTAAATGTGCAAAAAAATGAAAAAAGGGTTCTGTCAGCAAAAGGGTGAAGAACTTTGAGCCCAAGACATATTTATAATTTGTGTACAGGGCAAGATTTTCAACTATGATAATAACTAGATAGTCACAGATTGTAACAGGAGAAATTTTAATTATTAACAGGTAATATAAAAACAATTACTATGCAGGTTTATTAGGCCACAATGAATTTTGGGTTACACACTTTACCTCTACAGACAATTCATAAGGAATGCTAAAATGTACCTGTTGTCAAAGTCAAGTCTGTGCTGTCAATATATTGAATGTGTGTCTATATGATTATCAGGGATTGTTTTATCTATCTATCTATCTGGTTGGGGAGTTTACAATTATTAAATCTGATTTGTCATGTTGAAAAAGTGTGTACACCCCTATATTCACCACCACTTCAAGTCCATGTAATTAAAATCAGCTTTTTTGGATCAGGTGCAAATGACTATTACCACTAAGTTCACTTTTTAAAAAAATTAAAATAAATGCACTAAAAAAAAAATAGAATTTTTGACTTACCATAAAGTCAATTTCTCTGATGTTCATTGACGGACACAGCTCCTGATCCTCTTGATCATTGGGTTTTACTGCCCTCTACAGGAGTAGGACACTAGGCAGAAAAAGAACATGACTACGCCTATGGGCAGTCTCAGGAGATATATATTCCCCCTCTCTGCTATAGGTAGTTTTGTTACAAGCAGTGTCAGAAGTATTACAACTGCATAGAGGGGCGAGTGCCGTTCCCGTCAATAAACATCAGAGAAATGGATTTTATGGTAAGTCAAAAATCCCATTTTCTCTTTCGTTCATTGACGGACACAGCTCCTGATCTTCATAACCATTGGGCCATCCCAGAACAGCATCAAGCAACTTGTGAAGTTGTGGGATTGATGCAAAATTTGTTTAAACATTATTTCTTTCTTTATTGTTTGACACACGGTTTTTACCCTGGGCTGATCACCTGAAGGGTATCAGCTGTGACAAACAAGATTCAACCTAAGCTGCTCTCTCCCCAAGTTGCTGTTTTCGCCTTGGCGAATAAGCTTTCGTCTCCTCCCTCGATAGTGTGTTTGTGGCGAAGGCCCATTCTCGCATGCACGCAAATCTTCGCCTTTTAAAACTGGTGTACGCCGCATGGAGGGCGTGCTTGGACGCGATTGGCGTGTATGCTCAATGCAGCATAAATAGGCGCGATTTATAAGGAACTATTTTGAATGTGTTAGCCTCTGTCAGAGGCTGAATGGGACACAGAGCAGCAGCAGCTGGGTTGCGTGAGTCACTGTGGGTGCATGTTACTGGCACAAACAGGTCTTGTATCTTGGGATAAATCAGTGCTGTGTATGATAAGCTGTATAAGCTTGGCACAATCCTTAAATACACTGAAGTTAGTACCTCAAGTTTGTCTTGCTATAAAACAATGTCTGCCCGAAAGAGGGCTGGGGGGGGGGGGCACAGTTGGAAGGGGTACTGTGATACCACTGTCAGGCCTTGAAGTTTTTACTCAAACCTGTTCATAATCCCCAAACCAAACGGGGACGTGAGACCTATTCTGGATCTCAAAGCTCCAAATCAGTTTCTGAACGTTTGTACTTTCCGTATGGAGTCACTTCGTTCAGTCGTGGCCTCCCTGCAGAGAGAGGAATTTCTAGCATCCATCAAGGATGCATATCTTCACATGACTATATTCCAGGGTCATCAGAGGTTTCGACGCTTTGCAGTAGAAAACCATAATTTTCAGTTTGTGGCCTGCCCTTCGGGTTAGCCACGGCTCCAAGAGCATTCACAAAGATCCTAGCTACAGTATTGGCTGTTTTAAGGTCATGAGGGATATCTGTAATAGGATATCTAGACGATCTATTACTAATAGATCGATCGGCTTCGGCTCGAAGAAGAAATGTCCTCCAGAAAGTACAGTTCCTAGAATGTCTGGGTTGGATTCTGAACTTGGCAAATTCAACATTACAGCCAGTCCATCGTCTGGAATATCTGGGTTTTCTTGTGGACACAGTATAGGCAAAGGTATTGTTGCCAACAAGAAAGGTCACAGACCCGAAGGATCTGGTTTGGTCCATAGTAAGGCTGAGATATCCTTCTGTACATCTTTGCATGAAGTTATTGTGGAAGATGGTGTCCGCATTCGAGGAAATTCCCTATGCTCAATTTCATGCCAGAGCCTTGCAGAACAACATTCTGTCTACATGGACCGGAGGAGTTCAGTCTCTGGACTGATCTATGTCTCTGGTACCAAGAGTAGGTCAGGGTCTGAATTGGTGGTTGTTGACCAGAAATCTGGAGAAGGGGAAGTCCTTTCTTCCAGTAACCTGGAGGGTGGTGACTACAGATGCCAGTCTCTTCGGCCGGGGAGTGGTTCTGGAGAAAGCCACTGTCCGTGGGGAAATGGTCTTGGTTATAGAAAGGTCTCCCCATCAACATTCTGGAAATCCGAGCAGTCAGTCTGGCTTTGAAATACTGGATGCCCAGACTTCGGGGTCACCCTGTCAGGGTGCAATCTGACAATGCCACGGCTGTGGCTTATATCAAACATCAAGGAGGCACAAAGAGTCAGTCAGCCCAGAAAGAGGTGGATATCATCCTGTACTGGATCTACAGAAGTTTGTGTCATGCCTGGCAGCATTTTTTTTTCCAGGAATAGAGAACTGGCAGGCAGATTTTCTGAGCTGTCAGCAGATGTTTCCGGGGGAAAGGTCCTTACATCCCAAGATTTTTCAATCAATCTGCCTACGCTGGGGGGTCCCAGAGGTAGATCTGTTGGCATCCAGGTGCAACAAAAAGTTGAAGAGTTTGTGTCCAGGACCAGGGATCCACTCGCAGTCGGAGTGGATGCTTAAGTGACTACTTGGAAGGAATATTCCCTGATTTATGCCTTTCCTCCAATGCAGCTTTTACCGTGCCTGTTGCCCAGGATCCAGCTAGAGGGGAAACCGTTAATCCTGGTAGCTCCGGCATGGCTGAGGCTTTGGTATGCAAAAATCAAAAGGTTGGCAGTGAAAAGGCCTTGGACTCTTCCACTGCGTCTGGACCTACTCTCTCAAGGTCCGATATTCCACCCTGCTGTATAGTCTTTAAATTTGATGGTGTATACAATTCTCTAGCCTATTCCAGTCCTTGAAAAGAACATCATGCACAAGTGGGTGAACCTGTCAGGACGTTAGGTTTTCTTAGTTTTGGAATGGGATCCCATACTGGAGACCATAAGTCCTGCAGGTGGTGACAGATCTAGCTTCAAGCAGGAGGGCACCCCGTCCACCAAATTCTTAATAGTTTCCTTCAGTTTGAGAGAGATAGAGGCCAACCTCATGAGAGGAGTTCTCTGGCTCTGGGGTTTCACATTCCACAGTGTGTGCTGGCTAACCTCTGTGTACCACTTCATGTCTATCTGATGTCTACCATGATTGTATCCCCTGTAGGATACACACAATCTTAGCCAGTGCAAGGACTGTGAAGGGCTACTCAAAGTGGTATAGCCCTTGGTGCATGCTAGGCCATGCTGCAAAAACATATGTAAAGGAGTGTTGCAACCTTGCTAAAGTACTCTCCCTGCCAACCCCATATTGCCCAAGGCAAGGGCCCAGTATCCAGGGACTACTCCCAAGGGGTGGGAGACTGGACTCACCACAGCAGGGGACAGGAACCTGGAGATTGCAGCATGGTCAAGACTTAAAGTGGTTAAGAAACCACTGTATCATAAACATACCATCCCCTCTGTTAGCTAACATTGTGTGTCCTAGTGCCTGTGCTGAAATTTTTTTTAAAGAAAACAATGCCGTTTTATACTTTAGATCACAGCGTCTCCCGGCGGTCATGTGACTGCTCGGCTCTCACCTCTCCCAGGCTGACAACTACAGCGGGAGGGGCTGAGAACTCCCACTAACGTTAGCCAGGAGGAGGAGAGGAGCAGAGAGTCGAGCAGTCCTGTGAGTGCCGGTAAACGCTCTGATACAAGGTATAAATCTGCATTGTTTTTTTTTTTACAGCACAGACACTAGGACACATAATGTTAGCTAACAGAGGGTATGATAGGTTTATGATACTGATATTATAGCAGCAGGGAAGGAAGAGACGGGGAGCAGAGTGGCACAGACTAGCTGACAGGCAGTAAGGGGATGGGGGAGAGCCAGGTTTTTTTTTTAGGTTAAACAAGGGGCCAAATTAGATAGCATAAGCACTGTGCTGTTATTTATACTTAAAGGGAACAGGATCAACTTTTCTTTTTTTTTGGCGAGGGGGGTTACAAACACTTTAAAGAAACCTGTGTCTTGTACGGTACAATTAGAAAATACACTGCTCAAAACAATTAAAGGAACACTTTAAAAACATATCAGATCTCAATGTTATTGACTGGGTAATGTGTTAAGAAGAAAAGCATGCCACATCATTTGGTGGAAATTAAAATTATCCACCTACAGAGGGCTGAATTCAAAGGCTTTCCGAAAATCAAAGTGAAAAAAATGATGCAGAAGGCTAGTCCATTTTGCTGCAATTTCATTGCAGCAACTCAAAATGGTACTCAGTAGTTTGTATTGCCACCATGCGCATGTATGCACGCCTGATAATGTCGGGGGATGCTCCTAATGAGACGATGGATGGTGTCCTGGGGTATTTCCTCCCACATCTGGACCAGGGTTTCACTGAGCTCCTGAACAGACTGAGGTGCAACCTGGTGGCGTCGACACAATGCCCCAGAGGTGTTCTATTGGATTTAGGTCAGGGGATTCAATGGTAAAAATTCCTTCACCCTCAAGGAACTACCTGCATACTCTCGCCGCCTAAGGCGGGCATTGTCTTGCACCAGGAGGAATCCAGGACCCATTGCACCAGTGTAGAAGCTAACAATGGGTCCAGGGGTTTCATCCCGGTACCTAATGGAAGTCAGGGTGCTACTGTCTAGCCTGTAGAGGTCTGTGCGTCCCTCCATGGATATGCCTCCCCAGACCATCAATGACCCACCACCAAACCGGTCATGTTATACGATTTTACAGGCAGTATAACGTTTTCTACGGCTTCTTCAGAACCTTTCAAATCTGTCACATGTGCTCAGGGTAAACCTGTTCTCATCTGTGAAACGCACAGGGCACCAGTGGCAGAACTGCCAATTCTGGTGTTCAATGGTAAATGCCAATCGAGCTCCGCGGTACCGGGCAGTGAGCACAGGGCCCCCTAGAGGACGTTAGGCCCTCAGGCCACCTTAATGAAGTCTGTTTTTGATTGTTTGGTCAGAGACATTCACACCAGTGGCCTGCTGGAGGTCATTTTGAAGGGCTCTGGCAGTGCTCATCCTGTTCCTCCTTGCACAAAGGAGTAGATGGGCTAAGGACCTTTTTGAGACTGTGCAAGTATTGATGTGCCATCCTGGAGGAGTTGGACTGCCTGTGCAACCTCTATAAGGTCCAGGTATCGCCTCATGCTACCAGTAGTGACAGTGACCCTAGCCAAATGCAAAACAAGTGAAAAACTGTCAGAAAAGAGGAGTTTATCCTATTGTGCTGTTGTGCATCTGGGCCGTCTGCTTTTCTATCTTGGCTAGACCCAGTTTGCCATCTTCTCTTAAGATGGTAAGTTGGCACTTTTGACTGAAACCTTCGGCATCTTGGCAATCTGACACACACAAATATCTTTTTTTTCCTGCTAGAAATTTTTGCATAAGCACCATTAAAAATTTACCTTAGCAGATGTGGGACGTTCTTGGGGATTTTCCTTCAAGCATTTCTTAATCAAAACTTCAACTTCTGGCCAGGGTGGGCAATTATACTCTTTGACTGGATCTAGAAAACAGGGCAGCACAGAGGATCCATAATCATATATTTGAATTCTTAAAAAAACTATAAGAATTTTTTTGTATATCCATGCAAATGTGGGCACTCATGTACATAATCTTATTTTGTGTTATGTGTATGCAATAGAAATCTGTCATCTATAAATGACACCCAAGGAGCATATCTGCTCACTACGTATTACCCTGCTCAATTCAAGTCTAAACTATGACTCACTGATGACAATTGCCTTCTTTCTATGGATCTTAGTTTTATGCATTTTGCAGAACATTGCAGTGACATATCGGCTGAGTGTGTAATCTCAAAATCTGAATATCTCAAGTGAATTCCAGTAAAAACGTGGTTTAAATATGGGGTGGAGATGGATTAGACGCTGTTGTGGAACTACATGTCCCATCATGCCTCTGCTTGTGGGAGCCATGCTTGTAACTGTCAGCCTTGCAATGCCTCATGAGACTTTAGTTCCGCAACAGCTGGAGGGCCGCCAGTTTGACACCTGTGGATTAGAGCATCTGTTAGGCTTTATAAGCAATATTCCTCCTGGGGATATTTACCCTTACTTCCTGATGTGTCAGTGGAAAAGGAAGTTAGGGAAAATATTTCTTCTGAGAACACAGAAAAATAAAAAAGAAACTCGACAGATGATGTACCCTTTCCCCACTCTACACAAAACTAATCACCAAATTTTCTGTTGCCATTCTATAGTGATGTAGTGATAGAACAATAATGGAACATAGTACAGCATGCATTTAAAAAATATAAAGGTTTTAGGTTAAAGTGATTGTTATTTAAAAAAAAAATATAAGAATTACAAACATGTTATACTTACCTGCTCTGTGCAATGGAATTGCACAGAGGGGCTGCAAACCTCTTATTTTCAAGACCTCTGCGGGCACTACTGACTCCTTTGGCCTCGGTAGTGCCCCCATAGAAAGTCACTTTGCTATGGGGGCATTTGTGTGGGCTCGATTCAGAGATGTGCTGCCTCTATCCATAGACAGTGCTGCCCGTCCTCTCCTCCTGCTCCCTCATCATAGGATTTGACTTACACCAAAGCCTGCGAGAGTGGGGAGAGAGGACAAAGCAGCTAAAGACAGGCACAGCGTGAGGTAGGTTTAGTGGTGGTGAGGGGGCGATACAGCTACCTGAACATTTTTTTACCTTAAGGCAGAGAATGCATTAGGGTAAAAAAATGTTTAGGCTTTTGAACCACTTTGACATTACAAGAACAACCTCCTATACCCAGATGGACATAGTTTAGTTAGTGACAAGTTTAATTCAGAATAATAGGTCACTGAAAATATATTATTGCTTTCAAGTAAAAATAAAGATTCACGTATGAGTTCATTGCTTAACAGCCAGTCTAAACAGTCTAGCATCAGAATAATGAAAAATATAATTAAACATTGTGACAGGTAAGCCAAGTTTGCGGTGTAAACCTAGGAAATTGAAAATTGCACAATGTAGGAACAAAATGTTAACATCCTGGTCTGAAACTAATTAAAGAAATGACGAGTCACTAGAAGCCACAAGTTATTAAAGACTGTTTACTTTTAATACAAGATCTGTTCCAAGATCTATCACCTCTATATGCCGTTCATAAATTTTGACTGGTTCAGCAGTTCTGTATTTATATTTTAGCTTACAACATTAAACGAATTTACTACTGCCTTTTATTTTACACTACACTAAAAGATGCATCCATAAATTATAGAAGCTAGTCTATGGTACTGTTAGCTCAATCTCGTCAGGAGGCAATTACAAGATGATATACGGCCCTTCAGTCCTCACTCCCCCTAGATAGTGAATTCTCTCTCCTCTGGCCAGGAGACATAACGACACACAGCACTCAAGCTTAGCGTAGAAACATCTGATTTTATTGCAAGTTTCGCTCATATTTAAGGGAAGTTTTGAGCGGCAAAAACTGCTTTAAACTGGTTACAATTCATGAGTCAATTTAACAATAGAACATATCTCACAGGAACAGTACATGAAAAGGCTTTTGTTTTCCCTATACACTTCTGTAAGTGTGGGGTGTCGTGTGTCTGAGATTGTGCTTGTGGACAAGGGCCGTTCCGTCTCTACTCAGCTTGTCTGATGTGTTAATGTAAGCAATTGTCAATTGTTTATGGGTGGTGTCAGTAATCTCTATGTGAAGCCTCAACTTGTCAAGTGTCCAAATGAATGAATGGAAAGGTGTTTAACATGTCAATGTCTTGTCATCTATATGCAAAATACAGCTGTCTGATGTCCAGGGTGTATGAATGAGTGTTAGTCTGGCTCGTTAATATGCAATTGCAAGGGACCACATTCCATTGGAAAGTGGGCATGAGCTGAAATATATTATGAAATATAATAAGGCACATTAATACAATCTTTCAGGTACTTTACCAGTGGCATAATATTCAGCAGGTTTCAAATGTGATATACATATTAATTAAAGCTATACATGCAGGTACCAATTCAATGGGGGCTAGAAGACAAAAACAATATGCCAATATAAATTTGCTTATTCACATAATAAAAGCAATGAAACCATGAACAAGGCACATGGAACAGACAGAATAGAGCAATATGCTTGCATGACCAAAAATGGAATGGGATAGCTTTTGTCTGAGCTTAGGTGAGTTGTCACACAATACAAAAGCAAATGAATGAAATGGCGGTAATGCCTGATTTATGCTAGGAAAAAATACTGTATAAATGCTATGTTACCTGGTTTCTTCACATTGCCTCTGATATTAAAAGTCGATGCAGAATCATAGAATGAGGTCAGCTATTTATGTAGGTTTGTTCTCACTTTTTAACAAAAAAAAATGTAAAAGGTGCAATCAACCATGTTATACTTACCAGCTTCATGCAGTGGTTTTGCACAGAGCAGCCCCGACCCTCCTTTTCTCGGGCCCCTCTTCGGCTCTCCTGGCCCCTCCCTCCTGTTGAGTGCCCCCCCCCCCCAGCAAGCAGCTTGCTATGGGGGCACCCGAGCTGAGTCACAGCTCCCTGTGTCCATTCAGACATGGAGCCATGACCCTCCCCCTCCCCCTCTCTCTCCTGATTGGCTGACTGGTTTTGACTGACAGCAGCGGGAGCCAATTGCACCACACTGCTGTCTCAGCCAATGAAGAGGGGAGTCCCAGGCAGCTTAGACACTGCTGCAATATCGATGAATAAAGACAGGCTCAGGTATGTTTTAGGGGGGGGGGGGCTGCTGCACACAGGTTTCTTTATCTTAATGCATAGAAGAGTTCATATAAGCAAATATTAAGTATTAATAAGAAACAACGCATAATGAAAAACTATTATAAACAGAATATAACGTCCCAATTGTGACAAATAAGTGAAGAAAAATCCAACAAAATGCAGTGAGGAGACTATTATCTACTTTAGTAGAAGATAGGTGATAACAGTGGCTTGAAGGAAAAGTATGGAGTCCACCTCCCAATAGTATCCGGAAAGACTTACCAAACAGTCGTGACCTACTTCTAATAGGAAGGTCAGACAATGCCTCTGCCCAAAAAGAACTACTGGAACTCCTTTAAGCTTGGATCCTCTGTCAGGATTATTGGGGAGATTAAATAAAAGAAAAATGGAATTATAAAGGCCATGTATATTCAGTCTTATACATAGAAATTTTGAACAGTACAGCGTCCATCTTGCATGAGGTCACTGACAGTTCATGTTCTTTTGCAAGATGCCTTTATAGAGTCTTAAGTTCTACAGAATATTTTCTTTGTATTTCTTTAAATCGTAAATATGGGACTTTCTGACATTTCACCTGATAAAAGCCTAGCCAGGATGGCACGAGTTTTTCTAAGGGGGGTGATATCTTTTTGATTGTCTGTATTTTACAATGAACAATAAGTTCAGTATATTTCTTTTAAAGGTTCATTTAAATATATGTTTTAGAAAGCATCATCATATGTAAGATGTATATTAACAATAATACATTGTATTTTTATTATTGATATAGTGGAATGTATAATGTTAGATATATATATATATATATATATATATATATATATATATATATATATATATATATATATATAGGAATACTTTTCTATTATATATATATTAGAATACTTTTCTATTAAGTGTAAGGACTTGTGTCTTGAAACAAATTACTTCATTTTAAGGCATGTAAAGGGAGTGTTTATATAAGAATTGCTTCGGCCTGGGGTAGGTAATATAAATCCTACAAGCCAGACGCTTTTCTTGGCAGGATATGACACAGCCAAGTGATTTATTTATTTTTGCCCAGCCAGGTCAGAAGGTTATCAGTTAATAGTGGTGTTATTGTATGCTTTATACTGAATCGAATAAGCAATACAATACTGCCCCCTTTGGAGACTACTACAAAAATCAGTTATTTCCAATAAATATATATATTGTATTAATAATATATTCTTATTAAATGGTGTTACCAGGTCAATCCTTACCTAGTTATATGATGGAGATATTAGATGGACATGTATATATATTATGAAAGTATGGAAAGATGTTTATGTTGTTTAATGATTATTCTTAATTGAAGGAATTATAATATAGGTAATTCTAATATCCAAAATACTGGATGATTAGTAGAGGTGTTGCTAATGACCTCACCAGTTAATGGATAAAATATCACAACCAATGGAGATAAAGTTCCTCCTTCTAGGTTCAGCTTATGGTAATTTTACTGTCATTTTGTTTAACACAATATAAAAAGGGAACCCCAGATGAAATAGGACACACACATTACGACAACATTCATTACACTTACAACACACACGCTACTTACATCCATACATATACTCATCTATACATACTCCATCTTGCTCAATCACTCATCTGAAACTTTGAAGGACGCCAAACGAAACTCCTCCCTAACCAGCCACCATTTTGGGAAGGCAGCCATCTTAAGGACTCTGGTAACGACCATTTTAAGCTAGCAGCCATTTTAAATGTGGTAAATATACCTTGCTGTTTATTTGATTATTATTTACTATTGTTTATTTCCTTCCTTATATGTTTTATATTTCATATTTAAGGGTAACCAGATTACAATTCCAGCCGTATGAACCATATGAGATTTTTCTCTAAAAACTGATTTTTGTTTTTATAAATTTTTATTAATATCAGATTAAGCGCAATATTAGCGTATTAGTCTCCTGTTTTGCATAGGCTATTCTCACTCCAACTGCAGCGGAGTGACTGTTGACTGCGCAATTCGCAGACAATTGTGGTCTGATTATATAGAACACTTATCTATGGTTTCTACTAAACCTGGGAAAAACGTAATCTTGCTTTCTTTTTAATTTCATCATTGAGCTACATATCACATTGCGTTTATTGTTTTAAGTTTGTATTTTATGTAAAGTTATCTCTTTGTGTTCCCTCAAGTCTAATCATTTATTGTGAATACATGTCTTGTGAATAAATATTCTTATGTATTCCCTACTGTAGACTGTTTTCACTAAGATTGGTATATGCTGTTAAAAAGAAATTAATCGGATAATAATGGGATAATGCCATTTGTCATCCAAGGTGCCTTTATAAGCCTCGGCCATGAGATTATATGTACCCAAAAAGAGATATAAAATCCATCCGGTGGCACAATGATGTCACAGTAGGCTCGGTTGTTACGCATTTTGTCACAACTAGCGTCTTCCCGGGGCATTATGCCCCAGGAAGACATCAGTTGTAATGAAACAAGTAGGGAGAAGCCTGCTGTGATGTCATCATGCCACTGGATGTTTGACTTCAGCCATACTGCAGACCAGCCGGAGTGTCTCTGTAGAGATTGTTTTTTTCAATACAGTTTTTAATGTGAGTGTTACTCTTTTTAATAAATTATTAGTTTTTATGGGTATGCACTATGTGGATTTTTTATCTCATTTGGGTACATATAATCTCTTGGCCGAGAGCTTACAAAGGCACCTCAGGTGACGAGTGTCATTATCCGAAATTAGGAGGATCCATGCTGGAAGGATATCCAATAGCCCTTTTGGCTGTTGTCTGACCTTCCTATTATAAGAAGGTCACAGCCATTTGGTAAACCTTTCTGGATACTATTGGCTGATGTTCTGTTATATAAGGCAATGCACAACTTTCATTTTGATTGTATATTTTGTTCACTTTGGCTAATTGCAGTACTAAATCATACTTTAAAATATTGGCCTACCACAAACAACTTACATCAAGCACCATGAGCTTTGGCAGGTGTTTCCAAACACTTTATTATGAGGCCCACATTTATATTTTACAAAGATTTGAGAGCCTTAAAAATAGGGATTTTTATGTACCTGTAAATCCCATATCATTGAAGACAGTATAGGACACAGGAGTTCATTCTGCGACTATGGGTTATGTGTCAATACCTTCTAGTGATTTGACATTGTATCGGCAAAATCTTTGCTGGGTCCCCCATATACTGTACCCCTGCCCACAAGGCTACAGTTTTTTTTAGAAAGCAGTAAGGAGACATTAGTGGGACCTATGTTCCGGTACTGCACTCCAAGGTATTGCATTTACAGGTATGTTAAAATTTCTATTATCTGAGGCCGGCTCCACCATGATGGAGGCCACTGGTACATCCTCCCTATATATAGGCAGAGATATGGGAGAGCAGTTACATTGCCTAGCTGGAGGATACCACTACACCACCAACCTTCGAGGTTTGCCATCATTACTTTGGAGGCTCTTATAAGTTAATGTAAGTTGCCAGTGGGTATTTTGTTTGCAATATATACTTGGCTGTGGGGATACATTTCCTTGCTATCCTTGAGCTTTTTTATGATTATCTCCCATTAGGTAAACAATACCATCATTAGGTGTGATTGCTAGTCATAATTCTACACCCTTTGGATATTTGTTGGAGCAACATTCCAGCATTTACTTTATTTGGCTTATGGTTCTACAACCTGATATGACACTATGATGTATAGGTATGTTTTTAGTTTGTGATATCACCTGTATCAGTTAATTTTATATTATACTATAAGTTTGCACCCTATGTTTTATATATCCTGTTAATTCACCATCCACTACTCATGATTCTATAGATCTTTTTCCTCTGTTCTTTACATTAAGTGGCCTTGGCATGTGCCTGGTAGGACTCTAATTCAGGTGACATTTTTTCAACAACCTGATTATTTTGCACGTATGTGCATTAAAGTGATTGTAAAGTCTTGTTTTTTTGGGGGGTTAAAAATAACAAACATGATATACTTACCTGCTCTGCTTAGTGGTTTTGCACAGAGCAGCCTGGAACCCCCTCTTCTCGGGTCCCTCTTCCCTGGTCCTGGCCCCACCCTCCTGTTATGTGCCCCCACAGCAAGCAGCTTGCTATAGGGGGCCCGAGCCATGCTACAGTTCCCTGTGTCCATTTAGACATGGAGCCCCGACCCCTCTCCCTCCTGATTGGCTCACTGAATTTGATTGACAGCAGCTGGAGCGTCTCAGGTAAGTATAAGGGGGGCTGATGCACACAGAAGGCTTTTTATCTTAATGCACAGAATGCAACAAGATTAAAAATCGTCTGACTTTACAACCGCTTTAAGTAATAGGACCAATTTTTTGATTTATATATACATGTTTTCATTTTGGATATGGCATTATGATTTGGTCTATTGTTATATGTTTTTTCATATTTTAAGCCAGATTGTGCATTCCCTATCCAATCTAAGTGGAACTTTATTCTGGGAAACAAGTTGCGGTCTGTCTCACCCCCAGCCTCAGGATCTTGGATACAATCATGTACCTGTATTATATACGCTCTATATATATATATATACACACATATACAGCTGCAAGAAAAAGTATGTGAACCCTTTGGAATGATATCGATTTCTGCACAAATTGGTCATAAAATGTGATCTGATCCCCATCTAAGTGACAACAATAGACAATTAGACCCCGTTCACACTGGGGCGACGCTACTTGCCGGGGCGACCTCACAGGTCGCGGTGCGCAGCTCGCACCGCGACCTCGGAGTGGCCGGCACGGACTTCATATCATTGAAGTCAATGCAGGTCGCCACAAAGAAGCTCCGGACCCTTTTTCTAAGTCGGAGCAACTTGTGTCGCTCCTATTAGAACGGGTCCACAGCTACTCTATGGCAAGCGACCTACGGCGACCTGTCAGGCGACCAGGTCGCCTGACAGGTCGCCCCAGTGTGAACGGAGTCTCACAGTCTGCTTAAACTAATAACACACAAAGAATGAAATGTTGCCATCTTTTTATTGAACACACCATGTAAACATTCACAGTGCAGGTGGAAAAAGTATGTGAACCCTTGGATTTAATAACAGGTTGAACCTCCTTTGGCAGCAATAACTTCAACCAAACGTTTCCTGTAGTTGCAGATCAGACATGCAACGGTCAGGAGTAATTCTTGACCATTCCTCTTTACAGAACTGTTTCAGTTCAGCAATATTCTTGGGATGTCTGGTGTGAATCGCTTTCTTGAGGTCATGCCACAGCATCTCAATCGGGTTGAGGTCAGGACTCTGACTGGGCCACTTCAGAAGGCGTATTTTCTTCCGTTTAAGCCATTCTGTTGTGGATTTACTTCTATGCTTTGGGTCATTGTCCTGTTGCAACACCCATCTTCTGTTGAGCTTCAGCTGGTAGACAGATGGCCTTAAGTTCTCCTGCAAAATGTCTTGAAAAACTTGGGAATTCATTTTGCCTTCGATGATGGCAAACCGTCCAGGCCCTGACGCAGCAAAGCAGCCCCAAACCATACATATATATATATATACACACACACACACACACACACACACACACACACACACACACACACACAGAGCCTTGAAAAAGTATTCACACCCCTTTATGTTTTCCACATTTTGTCAGGTTACAACCAAAAATGTAATAGTATTTTATTTGGGATTTTATGTGATAGACCAACACAAAGTGGCACATAATTGTGAAGTGGAAGGAAAATGACAAATGGTTTTCAAAATGTTTTACAAATAAATATGTAGAAAATTTTGGCGTGCATTTGTATTCAGCCCCCCTTACTCTGATACCCCTAACTAAAATCTAGTTGAGCAAATTGCCTTCAGAAGTCACCCAATTAGTAGAGTCCACCTGTGTGTAATTTAATCTAAGTATAAATACAGATGTTCTGGGAAGCCCTCACAGGTTTGTTAGAGAACCTTAGTGAACAAACAGCATCATGAAGGCCACGTAACACACCAGACAAGTCAGGGATAAAGTTGTGGATAAGTTTAAAGCAGGGTTAGGTTATAAAAAATATTACAAGCTTTGAACATGTCACAGAGCACTGTTCAGTCCATCATCCGAAAATGGAAATAGTATAGCACAGCTGCAAACCTACCAAGACATGACCATTCACCTAAACTGACCGGCCGGGCAAGGGGAGCATTAATCAGAGAAGCAGCCAAGAAGCCCATGGTAACTCTGGAGGAGCTGCGGAGATTCACAGCTTAGGTGGGAAAATCTGTCCACAGGACAACTATTAGTCGTGTACTCCACAAATCTGGCCGTTATGGAAGAGCAGCAAGAAGAAAGCCGTTGTTGAAAGGAAGCCATAAGTCCTGTTTGCAGTTTGCGAGAAGCCATGTGGGGGGACACAGCAAATATGTGGAAGAAGGTGCTCTGGTCAGATGAGACCAAAATTGAATTTTTTGGCCTACAAGCAAAATGCTATCTGTGGCAGAAAACTAACACTGCACATCACCCTGAACACACCGTGAAACATGGTGGTGGTGGCATCATGTTGTGGGGA
The DNA here is from genome assembly GCF_965119305.1 of Pelophylax lessonae. Lineage (NCBI taxonomy): Eukaryota > Metazoa > Chordata > Amphibia > Anura > Ranidae > Pelophylax > Pelophylax lessonae. The sequence goes on from NC_138771.1 coordinate 198,650,235, forward strand.
TGCTTTTCTTCAGCAGGGATAGGGAATCTGTTCAGAGTTAATGGGAAAGATGGATGGCGCAAAGTACAGGGCAATCTTAGAAGAAAATCTGTTAAGAGTCTGCAAAAGACTTGAGACTGGGGCAGAGGTTCACCTTCCGGTAGGACAATGACCCTAAATATACAGGCAGAGCTGTAATGAAAAACGGTTTAGACCAAGCATTTTCATGTGTTAGAATGTCCCAGTCAAAGTCCAGACATAAATTCAATTGAGAATCTGTGGCAAGATTTGAAAATTGCTGTTCATAGATGCTCTCTATCCAATCTGACAGAGCTTGAGCTGTTTTGCAAAGAAGAATGAGCAAAGCTGGTAAAGTCATACCCAAAAAGACTTGCATTGTAATTGCAGTGAAAGGTGGTTCTACAAAGTATTGACTCAGGGGGCTGAATACAAATGCACGCCATAATTTTCAGATATTTATTTGTAAAAAATGTTGAAAACCACTTATTTTTTCAGGTATTTGTAAAAAAAATTGAAAACCACTTATTTTTTTTTTCTGATTAAATGTGGAAAATTTTAAAGGGGTATGAATACTTTTTTCAAGGCACTGCATATATATATATATATATATATATATATACATACACACACACAATTTACTATTGCAATATGTTTATGTATGGACTGGGAGTGTGACTGAACCCTTTCGGATGATGTTGATTTACACTTTTTAGGGGTCATGTGTAGTGTTGAGCGAACACGGACTGTATTATTCGTGTTCGTACCAAATAATTGGATTTTTTTTACCCGAACACGGACACGGACACTTTACTGTATGTTCGGGTAAAAATCCGTGTTCGGTCGTTTTATTTCCGGGTTTTGCATGCTTTGGCGCTCTTTTCATGGCGGGCTTTCAACAGCCAATCAACAATCGTTTAACTGGTGTGCCTTAAGCCATCCCAGCCATGCCTGCAAATGTCTTAGTAGCTGTGATTGGCCGTCTGAAGCATGTGACCAAGTCTTTATAAGTTCGAGGCAGCCGCCGCAGCAGCGTCATTCTGCTGCTTAGCTAAGGGACAGAGCACACATCAATGTGCTGGCTGCTGATTAGGGAAAGATAGGCAGGAAAAAACCATTTGTGTCCGGATAGAATTGAGGGACAGGTCGGAGTGTTTAGGCAGGGCGAGTTGTAGGCATTTTAGGGATAGAGTCTGCTGAATTATAGGGTCAGTGTCTTCTACAAACTACAATCGATATTGCTGTGTGGGGGGTGGGGTGAATCTGCACTCAATCCTGATCTACGATCTCTTCTCAATCCTGTTAGGGACAGAGTCTGCTGAATTTTAGGGAAACTGTGTTCTACAAACTACAATCGATATTGCTGTGTGGTGTGGGATTGGAGATAGGCAGGTGTCAGTGATCCACATCCATTTTTCTGTGTGTGAGCTGCAGTGAACACAATCTTTTTGGGCTGCAGTGAACACAATCTTTTTGGGCTGCAGTGAACACAATCTTTTTGGGCTGCAGTGAACACAATCTTTTTGGGCTGCAGTGAACACAATCTTTTTGGGCTGCAGTGAACACAATCTTTTTGGGGTGCAGTGAACACAATCCTTTTTGGTGTGCAGTGAACACAATCTTTGTGCGGTGCAGTGAACAAAATCCTTTGTGGGGTGCAGTGAACACAATCTTTTTGGGGTGCAGTGAACAAAATCCTTTTTGGGGTGCAGTGAACAACATCCTTTTTGGGGTGCAGTGAACACAATCTTTTTGGGGTGCAGTGAACAAAATCCTTTGTGGGGTGCAGTGAACACAATCTTTTTGGGGTGCAGTGAACACAATCTTTTTGGGGTGGAGTGAACAACATCCTTTTTGGGGTGCAGTGAACAAAATCCTTTTTGGGGTGCAGTGAACAAAATCATTTTTGGGGTGCAGTGAACACAATCTTTTTGGGGTGCAGTGAACACAATCTTTGTGGGGTGCAGTGAACACAATCTTTGTGGGGTGCAGTGAACAAAACCTTTGTGGGGTACAGTGAACACAATCTTTGTGGGGTGCAGTGAAGACAATCCTTTTGGATTGCAGTGAACAAAATCTTTGTGGGGTACAGTGAACACAATCATTGTGGGGTGCAGTGAACTCAATCTTTGTGGGGTACAGTGAACACAATCTCATACTTCTGAAGATTTGAGGGTGCTGCCTGTTCCATACTCCCCCTACTCCTCATCTAGCCTTTTAGGGGTACAAACAATAGTAATTGGGGCCTAGTGTGGTTGTGTACGTGTGATATACATACACTTTTTTTGGATCATATTTTCTATTCCGCTATTTAATCAAAAACCTTTGGGGATCAGTTAAATTGGGGGATAGTCTGTGTTGGTACGTGTGAGAGAGATCCACCTTTCCAAGTTGTTGGGGTTCATCTCATACTTCTGAAGGTTTGAGGGTGCTGCCTGTTCCATACTCCCCCTACTCCTAGCCTTTTAGGGGTACAAACAATAGTAATTGGGGCCTAGTGTGGTTGTGTACGTGTGATATACATACACTTTTTTTGGATCATATTTTCTATTCCGCTATTTAATCAAAAACCTTTGGGGATCAGTTAAATTGGGGGATAGTCTGTGTTGGTACGTGTGAGAGAGATCCACCTTTCCAAGTTGTTGGGGTTCATCTCATACTTCTGAAGGTTTGAGGGTGCTGCCTGTTCCATACCCCCCCTACTCCTCATCTAGCCTTTTAGGGGTACAAACAATAGTAATTGGGGCCTAGTGTGGTTGTGTACGTGTGATATACATACACTTTTTTTGGATCATATTTTCTATTCCGCTATTTAATCAAAAACCTTTGGGGATCAGTTAAATTGGGGGATAGTCTGTGTTGGTACGTGTGAGTTGGTACGTGTGAGAGAGATCCACCTTTCCAAGTTGTTGGGGTTCATCTCATACTTCTGAAGGTTTGAGGGTGCTGCCTGTTCCATACTCCCCCTACTCCTCATCTAGCCTTTTAGGGGTACAAACAATAGTAATTGGGGCCTAGTGTGGTTGTGTACGTGTGATATACATACACTTTTTTTGGATCATATTTTCTATTCCGCTATTTAATCAAAAACCTTTGGGGATCAGTTAAATTGGGGGATAGTCTGTGTTGGTACGTGTGAGAGAGATCCACCTTTCCAAGTTGTTGGGGTTCATCTCATACTTCTGAAGGTTTGAGGGTGCTGCCTGTTCCATACCCCCCCTACTCCTCATCTAGCCTTTTAGGGGTACAAACAATAGTAATTGGGGCCCAGTGTGGTTGTGTACGTGTGATATACATACACTTTTTTTGGATCATATTTTCTATTCCGCTATTTAATCAAAAACCTTTGGGGATCAGTTAAATTGGGGGATAGTCTGTGTTGGTACGTGTGAGAGAGATCCACCTTTCCAAGTTGTTGGGGTTCATCTCATACTTCTGAAGGTTTGAGGGTGCTGCCTGTTCCATACTCCCCCTACTCCTCATCTAGCCTTTTAGGGGTACAAACAATAGTAATTGGGGCCCAGTGTGGTTGTGTACGTGTGATATACATACACTTTTTTTGGATCATATTTTCTATTCCGCTATTTAATCAAAAACCTTTGGGGATCAGTTAAATTGGGGGATAGTCTGTGTTGGTACGTGTGAGAGAGATCCACCTTTCCAAGTTGTTGGGGTTCATCTCATACTTCTGAAGGTTTGAGGGTGCTGCCTGTTCCATACTCCCCCTACTCCTCATCTAGCCTTTTAGGGGTACAAACAATAGTAATTGGGGCCTAGTGTGGTTGTGTACGTGTGATATACATACACTTTTTTTGGATCATATTTTCTATTCCGCTATTTAATCAAAAACCTTTGGGGATCAGTTAAATTGGGGGATAGTCTGTGTTGGTACGTGTGAGAGAGATCCACCTTTCCAAGTTTTGGGGTTCATCTCATACTTCTGAAGGTTTGAGGGTGCTGCCTGTTCCATACCCCCCCTACTCCTCATCTAGCCTTTTAGGGGTACAAACAATAGTAATTGGGGCCTAGTGTGGTTGTGTACGTGTGATATACATACACTTTTTTTGGATCATATTTTCTATTCCGCTATTTAATCAAAAACCTTTGGGGATCAGTTAAATTGGGGGATAGTCTGTGTTGGTACGTGTGAGAGAGATCCACCTTTCCAAGTTGTTGGGGTTCATCTCATACTTCTGAAGGTTTGAGGGTGCTGCCTGTTCCATACCCCCCCTACTCCTCATCTAGCCTTTTAGGGGTACAAACAATAGTAATTGGGGCCTAGTGTGGTTGTGTACGTGTGATATACATACACTTTTTTTGGATCATATTTTCTATTCCGCTATTTAATCAAAAACCTTTGGGGATCAGTTAAATTGGGGGATAGTCTGTGTTGGTACGTGTGAGAGAGATCCACCTTTCCAAGTTGTTGGGGTTCATCTCATACTTCTGAAGGTTTGAGGGTGCTGCCTGTTCCATACTCCCCCTACTCCTCATCTAGCCTTTTAGGGGTACAAACAATAGTAATTGGGGCCTAGTGTGGTTGTGTACGTGTGATATACATACACTTTTTTTGGATCATATTTTCTATTCCGCTATTTAATCAAAAACCTTTGGGGATCAGTTAAATTGGGGGATAGTCTGTGTTGGTACGTGTGAGAGAGATCCACCTTTCCAAGTTGTTGGGGTTCATCTCATACTTCTGAAGGTTTGAGGGTGCTGCCTGTTCCATACCCCCCCTACTCCTCATCTAGCCTTTTAGGGGTACAAACAATAGTAATTGGGGCCTAGTGTGGTTGTGTACGTGTGATATACATACACTTTTTTTGGATCATATTTTCTATTCCGCTATTTAATCAAAAACCTTTGGGGATCAGTTAAATTGGGGGATAGTCTGTGTTGGTACGTGTGAGAGAGATCCACCTTTCCAAGTTGTTGGGGTTCATCTCATACTTCTGAAGGTTTGAGGGTGCTGCCTGTTCCATACCCCCCCTACTCCTCATCTAGCCTTTTAGGGGTACAAACAATAGTAATTGGGGCCTAGTGTGGTTGTGTACGTGTGATATACATACACTTTTTTTGGATCATATTTTCTATTCCGCTATTTAATCAAAAACCTTTGGGGATCAGTTAAATTGGGGGATAGTCTGTGTTGGTACGTGTGAGAGAGATCCACCTTTCCAAGTTGTTGGGGTTCATCTCATACTTCTGAAGGTTTGAGGGTGCTGCCTGTTCCATACTCCCCCTACTCCTCATCTAGCCTTTTAGGGGTACAAACAATAGTAATTGGGGCCCAGTGTGGTTGTGTACGTGTGATATACATACACTTTTTTTGGATCATATTTTCTATTCCGCTATTTAATCAAAAACCTTTGGGGATCAGTTAAATTGGGGGATAGTCTGTGTTGGTACGTGTGAGAGAGATCCACCTTTCCAAGTTGTTGGGGTTCATCTCATACTTCTGAAGGTTTGAGGGTGCTGCCTGTTCCATACTCCCCCTACTCCTCATCTAGCCTTTTAGGGGTACAAACAATAGTAATTGGGGCCTAGTGTGGTTGTGTACGTGTGATATACATACACTTTTTTTGGATCATATTTTCTATTCCGCTATTTAATCAAAAACCTTTGGGGATCAGTTAAATTGGGGGATAGTCTGTGTTGGTACGTGTGAGAGAGATCCACCTTTCCAAGTTGTTGGGGTTCATCTCATACTTCTGAAGGTTTGAGGGTGCTGCCTGTTCCATACCCCCCCTACTCCTCATCTAGCCTTTTAGGGGTACAAACAATAGTAATTGGGGCCTAGTGTGGTTGTGTACGTGTGATATACATACACTTTTTTTGGATCATATTTTCTATTCCGCTATTTAATCAAAAACCTTTGGGGATCAGTTAAATTGGGGGATAGTCTGTGTTGGTACGTGTGAGAGAGATCCACCTTTCCAAGTTGTTGGGCTTCATCTCATACTTCTGAAGGTTTGAGGGTGCTGCCTGTTCCATACCCCCCCTACTCCTCATCTAGCCTTTTAGGGGTACAAACAATAGTAATTGGGGCCTAGTGTGGTTTTGTACGTGCGAGATACATACACTTTTTTGGATCATATTTCCTATTCCGCTATTCAATAAAAACCTTTCTAGGGCAAGATCTTAAATTACAGAAATATGAGGAGACCGTCAAATAAGGGCCGTGGCCTGGGTCGTGGTGCTGCTGGTAGAGCTCCTGTTGCAAGGAGAGGACGTGGTCGATCTGTGCCAGCTACACGCACAAGTGAAACACCTTCCTCAAGTGTGAGTAGGCGACAGAACCTGCATCAGTATTTGGTAGGGCATCAAACGCCCCTAGAAGTGATGAGGCCAGAACAAGTTGAGGCGATAGTAGATTGGTTTGCTGCTGACAGTGCCTCCAGTTCCTTCACATTGTCTCCCACCCAGTCTACTGCAGAAAGGTCAGAGTTGGCACCTGCAGCCAATGTCCAACCGTCTTTCACCTCACCCCCTTGCAAATCAGGCCAGCAGTCTGAGCCCCAAGCCATACAGCAGTCTCTTATTCTTTTTGAGGACTCTGTCAGCAGGGTTTCCCAGGGCCATCCACCTAGCCCTGCCCCAGAAGTGGAAGAGATTGAGTGCAGCGATGCCCAACCACTTATTTCTCAAGATGAGTACATGCAAGGATCATCGCAGCACGTCTCCGATGATGACGAAACGCAGGTGCCAACTGCTGCGGCGTTCAGCATTGTGGAGACCGACAAGGAGGGCAGGGGTGAAGACTGGGTGGAAGATGATGTGGAGGACGATGAGGTCCTCGACCCCACATGGAATGAACGTCATGCAGGTGACCTGAGTAGTTTGGAGGAAGAGGCGGTGGTCGCACAGAGCCACCAGCACAGCAGAAGAGGGAGCAGGGTGCAGAAGCGGAGCGGCCGTGCCCTAGACACTACGCCCGCTACTGCCCAACGCAGCAAGGGAACGAGCGCACCAAAGTCAGCTCAAAGGAGTTCTCTAGCGTGGAAGTTCTTTAGAAAATGTGCTGATGACAGGACACGAGTGGTTTGCACCCTGTGCAATCAGAGCTTGAAGCGAGGCATAAACCTTCTCAACCTGAGCACAACCTGCATGATCAGGCATCTAAGTGCAAAGCACGAGCTGCAGTGGAGTACACACCTTCAAAACCAAGAAACGTCTCTGGCTCATCCTGCTTCCTCTTCTGCTGCAGTCTCGGCCGCTCCAGCCACATCTGTAGTGATACCGGCACCTGCCACCCCGCAAACAGACGATCTGTCAGCAACACCACCACCTGGGTCACCAACAACCATCTCCACAATGTCCCGTGGAAGCGTTCAGCTTTCCATCTCCCAAACACTTGAGAGGAAGAGGAAGTACCCCCCTACCCACCCGCGATCCCTGGCCCTGAATGCCAGCATTTCAAAATTATTGGCCTTTGAAATGCTGTCATTCCGTCTGGTGGAGACGCACAGTTTTAAAAACCTTATGTCGGTGGCTGTCCCACAGTACGTCGTGCCCAGCCGCCACTACTTTTCCAGGCAAGCCATCCCTTCCCTGCACAACCAAGTGGGGGAAAATATCAGGTGTGCACTGCGCAACGCCATCTGTGCCAAGGTCCACCTAACTACGGATACGTGGACCAGTAAGCACGGTCAGGGGCGTTATATCTCCCTAACGGCACACTGGGTAAATGCAGTGGCGGATGGGCCTGAGGCGGATAGCAATTTGGCGCATGTCCTTCCACCACCGAGGATTGCAGGGCGCTTCAGTTTGCCTCCTGTTCCTAACTCCTCCTACTCCGCTTCCTCATCCTCTACCGCCTCCTCATCCGGACAGCGTAACACCTTCACCACCAACTTCAGCACGGCCAGGGGTAAACGACAGCAGGCAGTTTTACAACTTGCCTGTTTGGGGGACAAACCACACACCGCGCAGGAGTTGTGGAGGAGCATGGAACAGCAGACAAATGAGTGGTTGCTGCCAGCGAGCCTCAAGCCCGGCCTGGTGGTGTGCGATAACGGGCGAAATCTCATAGCAGCTCTGGGCCTAGCCGGTTTGACGCACATCCCTTGCCTGGCGCATGTGCTGAATTTGGTGGTGCAGAGGTTCCTTAAAAACTACCCCGATATGTCAGAGCTGCTGCAGAAAGTGCGGGCCGTTTGTGCGCACTTTCGGCGTTCTCACCCTTCTGCTGCTCGCCTGGCAGCGCTGCAGCGTAACTTCGGCCTTCCCGCTCACCGCCTCATATGTGACGTGCCCACAAGGTGGAACTCCACCTTGCACATGCTGGAAAGACTGTGCGAGCAGCAGCAGGCCATAGTGGAGTTTCAGCTGCAGCACGCACGCGTGAGTCGCTCTGCGGAACAGCACCACTTCACCACCAATAACTGGGCCTCCATGCGAGACCTGTGTGCCTTGTTGCGCTGTTTTGAGTACTCCACCAACATGGCCAGTGGCAATGACGCCGTTCTCAGCTTAACTATCCCACTTCTATGCCTCCTTGAAAAAACAATTCGGGCGATGATGGAAGAGGATGTGGCACAGGATGAGGAGGAGGAGGAGGATGAAGAGGTAACATTTCCAAGGCTTTCAGGGCAGTCATTCGCAAGGGGCTCCGAGGGTGGGTTCCTGCACACGCAAACGCCAGGGACGCAATTGTCCAGCAGGGGCACAGTTCTGGAGGATGAGGAGGATGAGGAGGAGGAGGAGCTGGAGGAGGAGATGGAACCATGTTCACAGCAGGGTGGCACCCAGGCCAGCTCATGGCCATCACTGGTGCGTGGCTGGGGGGATACAGAGGACACGGACGATACACCTCCCACAGAGGACAGCCTTTCGTTGCCTCTGGGCAGCCTGGCACACATGAGCGATTACATGCTGCAGTGTCTCCACAACGACCGCCGAGTTGCCCACATTCTAACTTGTGCTGATTACTGGGTGGCCACGCTGCTGGATCCCCGTTACAAGGACAACGTACCGTCCTTAATTCACTCACTGGAGCGCGATCGCAAGATGCGCGAGTACAAGCGCACGCTGGTAGACGCCATGCTGCTGGCATTCCCATCTGACAGCGGGGCCACAGTGGAAGCACAAGGCAGAGGAGGAGGAGGTCGCCAACGCAACCAGGGCACCGCCAGCACCTCAGAAGGCAGGGTTAGCATGGCCGAAATGTGGAAAAGCTTTGTCAGCACGCCACAACAAACAGCAGCACCAGCAGCTCAGATGGAACGTCTTAGCAGGAGGCAGCATTTTACCAACATGGTGGAGCAGTATGTGTGCACACGCCTACATGTAGTGAATGACGGGTCTGCCCCCTTCAACTTCTGGGTCTCCAAATTGGGCACATGGCCTGAGCTTGCCCTTTACGCCTTGGAGGTGCTGGCGTGCCCTGCAGCCAGTGTATTATCTGAACGGGTATTTAGCACGGCTGGGGGCGTTATAACAGACAAGCGCAGCCGCCTGTCCAGAGACAATGTGGACAAGCTCACGTTCATTAAAATGAACCAGGCATGGATCCCACGGGACTTTTCCGTACCTTATGCAGAATAGCAATGGATACCGACCTTACCCACCCATTGTTCCATTTTTGCTCTCTCTCACTCTTTTGGGGTGTACCCTCATTTAAAATTTTTGAAAAGAAGCAGTGTTGGCTACCTCGTCCTCCTCCTCAGGGCCAGATTAATGTAGGGGCTATTGGAGCTGCAGTTTCAGGCCCCTACCTTTTATATAGGCCCCGGGTTGGCCATATTCACTGTTACCGCTCTTCTGTCACTTGTAAACACAGAAGTCTGGCTTCTATGCTCGCTTCCCCAGGCAGCACCCTCAGAACCTCCCCACACAGCGTGAAGGCCGGACAAGGAGGGACAGTTGGCGATGCATGGATGTGTTTATGGGCTTCAGAGACAGCATCCCATGTTGAATTAGGCATGCATGGCTGCACCCTTCCTCCTCTGGGTGCATGGCAAGGCACGGCCCTTAAGGCCCTTCAAAATCCTCAGCACCAAGCCCATGATGCTGTTAATCCGGCCCTGGTCCTCCTCCACCGCCGCTTCCACCTACACCGCCCATAGGTGTGCGCAGCCTATTGCATTAAGGTGTGCACCCCAAAGTTGAAATACACATGCATGTGTTTGCCAGCAGGGAGAGTAATGTATCGGGGCCATGTACCTGTAGGCAAGGAGAAATAGAGCAGAGCAGGTCCCAGGGAGATCTTTCCCATCTCCTCACTGGCAATGCTATGTGCCCTAGGTGATTAGGGTGTGCCCAGGCACACCCAGCACACCCTGTGTGCACGCCTATGTCACCGCCACATCCACCACCACCTCAACCTCCCTCCTACTCCATATGGGCCTCGTCCTTCAGAGATGAAGAAGAACATTGTTTTATTTTTCTGTTTTTTTTTGTTGTTTTAAGTTATTTCCCTATCCACATTTGTTTGCAGAGCACTTGCCATGCTCTTAATTACGTTTTGCTGCCATTTGCAGCACTCTAGCCCTTTCCTTTGGTGTTTTAGAGCCATTTTAGTGCCTTAAAGTTCGGGTCCCCATTGACTTCAATGGGGTTCGGTGTCCGGGAAAAGTTCGGTAAAAGTCCGGGACACGGACCCGGACTTTTTTTTAAAGTTCGGCCGAACCCGTCGAACACGGACATCTAGGTGTCCGCTCAACCCTAGTCATGTGTTTTTTTTTATTTCATGGCTAAATAGTATGTAATAAACAGCAGCGGGAGCCAATGGCGCCATGGCTGTGTCTCAGCCAATCAAGAGGGAGAGTTCCGGAAGGCCGAGGTCCTTTTGGACATCGCTGGAAAGAGAGGGGGCTAAGGTAAGTATTAGGGTGTGCTGGGGTAGCTGCTACACACAGAAGGCTTTTTATCCCAATGCATATATATATATATATATATATATCTATCAATACATTGTAATAATGAGTGCTATAAAACATTAGTGTGTGGGTGCCTTAACCTCCCTGGCGGTATGATTCTGTCAGGAATTCTGTACCAAAAGCGGTACAATTCTTTTCATGGAAATTTGGCATTATGTATTATAGGCCTACAATTCTTAGTAATTACTGACTTAAACCTGACCAAAACAAGAGTCTAGTAGACATCCCAGATGTGATAAATTTGAAAACACAAACGCAGGAATTATAAAATCGAATCAATAATATAATTTTATTATATAATATATATAATAAAATTATATTATTGATTAGATTATAATTCATGCGTTATATATTATATATATATATATGTGTGTATATATATATAACGCATGAATTATAATCGAATCAATAATATAATTTTATATATATATGTGTGTGTGTGTGTGTGTGTGTGTGTGTGTGTATATATATATATATATATACATACATATATATATATATACATATATATATATATATATATATATATATATATATATATATATATATATATATATATGCGCAACGTTTTTTTTTTTTTTTTTATTTCCCTCCCTAGTTCCGCTCCCACGCAGCATTGCTGCTGCAGGGAACGGAACTAGGAAGTCATCACACCTACAGACGAGCGGCAGGACTCTCGGCTGGCGGTCACAGCAATGAGAGATCATCGCTGGATCGCCAGGAGAAGGTAAGAGAACACCGCTGCGCTCTCTGCACATCTACCCCGAGCGTGACTCGGGGATACCGATCCTGCACTGAAAAATCCACCCCCGAGTCACGCTCGGGGGTTACCGCCAGGGAGGTTAAATGTCTGCTTGAAACGAAATTGTTTTTTGGTTTTCCAATGTAATTATTCCAGGGGTGGGAAAAAACAGCCACAAATGCAGCAACAGGACCAAAGGAAGACCCAACAGACAGATGGCAGCAGGAGCCCTGAGGGCCGGTTCACATTATTGCGAGTGAGGCGATCGCATGTAATTCGGAGCGCACTGCTCCTTCATTACATGCGATCGGATGTGCAGATGCGAATTCAGCCATACACTTTGTATGGCTGAATTCGCACTGTATCCGCACCAAACTCGCACATGACCCTTTTTTTCAGCCGCATCAGGATCAGATCGCACAGTGGTTCACACTTGTGCGATCCGATCCTGTGCGAACTGTCAGATCGCACTGCAATATGCGATCAAACTGGGGGTGTCGTTAACATTTAATTGACACCCCCTGCCTATCGCATATGGCAGTGTGAACTCGCAGCCTTCCCGTATCGCACAAGTGTGAACCGAGACTAAAAGAAAGGGAAAATAACAAACCAGCCAGGTGGAAGAGAAGGAAGAAATCCAATAGAGGGGCCACCCTGTGAGAAACGCAAGAGGTATCAGTTGGCAAGGGAATACAGGGCAGGCAGGCATAGATGAAAGTTCTGACTCCAAACGTAAGGCAAATCATAAGTTTGACATGCATTCAAGGCAGGACATAGGGAGGAAGAACAATATTCCCACAGAAGGTAAGAAAGCAAGAAAGACGGGCTACAAGGATACTTTGTCCCTATGTAGTGTAAGAAAAAGAGGGCAACCACAAAGAACACAATAGGCAAGTAGAACTACAGCAAAGGATGATTCTATTCTCACAGAGGCTCTTATATGGTATCAACCCTTTTGAGCACAAGGGGAGGGCCCTGTGTGGGCAAGAGCACCCCAAGAAGGCGCCAGAAGGACAAAGAAAGTTGCAAAGGTGACAAAGTAGATCAAGGGAGTGCACAAGGACTGAAAAGCCAAGGTGTTACAGAGAGGTCATTCACGGCCTAACCAAGAACTGCTGGGTACTAGGGGCTCTGCATTTTGCAAGTGCAAAAAGAATATGTAGGATGCTGAATGGGAACAGTTTCTGGGAAGGTGTTCCCCATCAGCACACTAGGTGAGAACTAACTCACATGAAAGATTACAGAGTATGTTGGAAGCGATCTGCATACCCCCGAGAAGGGATGGAATGTGGCTAATTAAAGATGTTGGGGGATCTCTGGTTGAGAGTCTCCAGAGCAGTCACAAAATTGAAGATATGCAAGTGCAGAGGTACCTACAGACTGCGTGTGGAGGGAAACAAGCACATAAAGTGTACTGAGAACAGGGAAAATGTCACCTTTTACAGTACTAGGTTGGCAAAGTAGATGACTGGTGTTAAAGTGATTGTAAAGTCTTGTTTATTTTTTTCTCTTAATAACAAACATTTTACACTTACCTGCTCTGTGTAGTGGTAATGCACAGGGCAGCCAAGATCCTCCTCTTGTCGGGTCCCTTTTGGTGCTTCCTGCCCCTCCCTGTTGCCGAGTGCCCCCACAGCAAGCAGCTTGCTATGGGGGCACCCGAGACGATTCACAGCTCTGTGTGTCCATTCAGACATGGAGCTGCCGTTCAGCCCTGCCCCCTCTCTCTCCTAATTGGCTAACTGATTTTGACTGACAGCAGCGGGAGCCAATGGCGCCATGGCTGTGTCTCAGCCAATCAAGAGGGAGAGTTCCGGAAGGCCGAGGTCCTTTTGGACATCGCTGGAAAGAGAGGGGGCTCAGGTAAGTATTAGGGTGTGCTGGGGTAGCTGCTACACACAGAAGGCTTTTTATCCCAATGCATAGAATGCATCAAGATAAAAAGAACCTCTGCCTTTACAACTCCTTTATGGTCAATTCTTTAGAACAGCATTTCTTGTCTTTTTTTTTTTCCCAGCGGAACCCCTAAAATAATTTTCAGGTCTGTAGAAACTCCTGCTTAAACAAATTCATTTGGGATCACAGGGAAAAATGTTCCTTACATTGGTGGTCAGTGGAAAGAATACTCCCTACATTGGTGGTCAAAACAAAGTGTGCAATCCCTAAAGTTGTGTTCAAAATGCCATCTTTACAGATAAAAAGATCATTGGTGTCTTGCTGATGCATCTGCCAAGTGGCATTGGCATTGGCCCAAGAACTGTGAAGGCAGCACAAACAAAGAAGGTCAATCAGTCACAGTCAAAAGGAACCCATTGCATTCTTTGGAGTAACCTTACGGTTCCACAGAACCCTGGTTGAGAATGGCTGCTTTAGAGAAAGCAGGAAATACTGCTTGGTTCATATAACAGGCAACACAGTAATCTTTGACCCTTATACAGAGAGGGAGGATAGATCAAAACTCAGGGCAGAGCCTAATGGTTGTAGGCCAGGGAGATTGCAATACATTCAAAAAGTGCTCCAATTTGCAAAACTGTGCATACATAAATTGATAGTTAAAACGTGCCTCTCTGTATTTCTCTAAATCAATAAATTAAACGTATAAAATGAAATACAATAAAAACCAAAAAGTGCAGCGCTGAAATCAGTATACAATTATATAGCTGAAAAGCTCATATAAAGAAAACAAAAAAGGAGAGGGGATAATGTCCAAATGAATAGTCCCAATATTAAGTGCAGAGATGTGAATCCACGTGCAAAATAACTTTCTTCGAGTGACACCAGGGAAAAGTGTAGGAAGGGGACACCCTTGTGCTCAGGTATAACAAGCAGCTTACCGAAATTCCGTGGCTGCTCAATTTAATGAGACAGCCTCTCCCAGCTAGTAGTAAACCAGTAGGTCAACCGATATCAAGCTCAGGTGCTTCGAAAGACTCCAAAAGCCGAAAGCCGTTTCCGGTGTGTTGTTAAACCGATCACATTAATATGTGGCACACTTGGAACTTCTCATATACTCCATTGAACGTAAAGCCATATGTAGAAAGAAACAGAGGCCCATAGCGTAATCCCGTAAACCAATAGGTAAATTTATTAAAAAAACTACTTACAATTTAAAAGACGAAAACAGGCATGTAGTATGTGCCGGTCATGGATCTAACCGCGGCGTCCCGCAAGTCTCCAGATCAGCATATGGATAAACAGCCGGCTTCGTTGGGGGGCGTGTGGACGTTTATGTCTGGGATCGCCAACGTTTCGTCATAAGAAAGACTTCTTCTGGGCGTGACCCCAGACGCAACACACACGCCTATGTACCCCCACACCTATGTCACATGACGGTCACCTCTGCCAATGGGTGTTCAATCCCAGGGGGGCGGGAGTAATATGTTAATAACTCGATTCCAATAGGTTAAAAGACCAAAGGAAACCGTCTGGAGATAGGTGGTACAAAACGCTAATAGGAAGTGATGATCCGTCTTCCTTAATGCCCATTTGTTCAAAAGGCAAAGGGGCAGGGAGACGGTCGTCACGTGATGCACATCACATGATGAACAGGAAGTGATGATCAGTATCCTCCGATGACTCATCGTCATCCGGGCGGAAGTGACACACTCACGCCCATAGCTGACAGGGTAAGAGGGCGGAGGCGGAGGTGCGGTCGTCACTCCAGACACATCCCTTGTAACAGGAAGTGATGATCCTCACTGTTCAAGAGTGGTGTCAGCAGAGTATGTCAAACCCTTGTAACAGGAAGTGATGATCCTCACTGTTCAAGAGTGGTGTCAGCAGAGTATGTCAAACCCTTGTAACAGGAAGTGACGATCCTCACTGTTCAAGAATGGTGTCAGCAGAGTGTGTCAAACCCTTGTAACAGGAAGTGATGATCCTCACTGTTCAAGAATGGTGTCAGCAGAGTATGTCAAACCCTTGAAACAGGAAGTGAAGATCCTCACTGTTCAAAAATGGTGTCAGCAGAGTTTGTCAAACAACACCGTCGGTATTCAGGCGCCCCTGTGTACAGAGTGCAACCTCCAACAACATAATATGGTTAAAACCAAAATACATATATACCAAGGTCTATAACGGAATTAAAAATTATTAAGGATGAGGTGGAATGCTGGATAATCGTTGAAACAGGCAAAGGAGTTGATGTCCAATTCCTTCTATGTAATGAAAAATTTCTTTTACATATTTAATAATTGGCCATTGTGATACTTCATTCCATTGATATAAAACGCCATCTAGTGGCCAAATAAGTGTGACACCACTGAAGGAGATAAAAATCAAAAAGGATAAAAATTAATTATGTGAAAAAACACTGTTGGTGAAAACAGTGAAAATGGGAGTGGGTTAAAATAAGTGATATTTAATCGAATAATATAAATTAACATGTGAATGAACACATATTATTTTGTGAAATAATTAACCCTTATTTACTCTCCCTATATCCAAAATTTTTTTTTTTTTAGTGAGTGAATAAAAATAGTGATAAATATGTATAAAATGAAAAATATGTGAAAAATGCAAAATATTAATAAATGGAATGTGTATCACACATAGCCTCACAATTTAGAACCAGCCTGTATAAATCAAGATATACATCAACTTATGAGAAAGATTAAAAGGATTAAAAAGGTTGAAATCAAGGGTTTGACATACTCTGCTGACACCACTCTTGAACAGTGAGGATCATCACTTCCTGTTACAAGGGTTTGACATACTCTGCTGACACCACTCTTGAACAGTGAGGATCATCACTTCCTGTTACAAGGGATGTGTCTGGAGTGACGACCGCACCTCCGCCTCCGCCCTCTTACCCTGTCAGCTATGGGCGTGAGTGTGTCACTTCCGCCCGGATGACGATGAGTCATCGGAGGATACTGATCATCACTTCCTGTTCATCATGTGATGTGCATCACGTGACGACCGTCTCCCTGCCCCTTTGCCTTTTGAACAAATGGGCATTAAGGAAGACGGATCATCACTTCCTATTAGCGTTTTGTACCACCTATCTCCAGACGGTTTCCTTTGGTCTTTTAACCTATTGGAATCGAGTTATTAACATATTACTCCCGCCCCCCTGGGATTGAACACCCATTGGCAGAGGTGACCGTCATGTGACATAGGTGTGGGGGTACATAGGCGTGTGTGTTGCGTCTGGGGTCACGCCCAGAAGAAGTCTTTCTTATGACGAAACGTTGGCGATCCCAGACATAAACGTCCACACGCCCCCCAACGAAGCCGGCTGTTTATCCATATGCTGATCTGGAGACTTGCGGGACGCCGCGGTTAGATCCATGACCGGCACATACTACATGCCTGTTTTTGTCTTTTAAATTGTAAGTAGTTTTTTTAATAAATTTACCTATTGGTTTACGGGATTACGCTATGGGTCTCTGTTTCTTTCTACATATGGCTTTACGTTCAATGGAGTATATGAGAAGTTCCAAGTGTGCCACATATTAATGTGATCCGTTTAACAACACACCGGAAACGGCTTTCGGCTTTTGGAGTCTTTCGAAGCACCTGAGCTTGATATCGGTTGACCTACTGGTTTACTACTAGCTGGGAGAGGCTGTCTCATTAAATTGAGCAGCCACGGAATTTCGGTAAGCTGCTTGTTATACCTGAGCACAAGGGTGTCCCCTTCCTACACTTTTCCCTGGTGTCACTGGAAGAAAGTTATTTTGCACGTGGATTCACATCTCTGCACTTAATATTGGGACTATTCATTTGGACATTATCCCCTCTCCTTTTTTGTTTTCTTTATATGAGCTTTTCAGCTATATAATTGTATACTGATTTCAGCGCTGCACTTTTTGGTTTTTATTGTATTTTTTGAATCACTGTTAGTTGATTTTGTGCCAGCTGCTCACTATTGTTCTTAATCATTTGGTTTTCTGTCACATCTAGCGCGGAAATTTCTCTTCTATTTATAAAATGAAATACAATTTATACAAAATACTGCTTCAATATGCAAAACTGTGTTCTATATCTAATTTATAAAAATTGCATTCATTTCCTATAAGTAAGGATTATATCCATAAATCCATACAATAGTGTTAAATACACATGATTACAAATAGTCCATTATAGTCAATCGTGCCGTGTTTGTATGCTTCTATATATCCAAATGCTTCTCTCAGTGATTGTTTGAGTGCTCCATACATGTGCCTATGATATACACTTGTGCTCCCCCATCAGATGTGTGCTCCCCTGATGATATGTGACCTTACAATTAGGTTCGGTCATATATCGCTTTTTGTCCTTCCAGGACTAAATAGCTATCCACTTCTCTTTCCCACTGCCACCACTATGTCTCCTTGGCTCTTACAGTGAAACCCGAATCATGCATATAAGGAGAGGAACGCCAATAGTGCTCATATCGTAAAATGCAATTGCTTATTATTAATCCAAAAACCTCTACTCGCATTAGTCGGGTGCTCCAGTGCACCTCCTTTAAAATCTCTATAGTTGTGACGCTGCATCTGCCTGCGGTCTGTATGTTTGTCCTAAACTACCCCCTGAGTAAGCCACATGTCCCTGTGGTGTAACATGTATGACTGGATTTGGATTAATAAAAACCAACTGCATTTTACGATATAAACACTATTGGCGTTCCTTTCCTTATCTTCAGGGTTCAGGTTACACTGCAAGAGCCAAGGAGACATAGCGGCGGCAGTGGGAAATAGAAATGGATCTGATGGGGGAGCACGAGTGTATTTCATACAAACACTCAAACAATCACTGGGAGAAGCATTTTGATACATAGAAGAATGACAACACGGCACAACTGAATCACTATCATGGATGTACTGCACTTTAACCGCTTGCTGACCGCCCGCCGCAGATATACTGCAGCAGGCTGGCTCAGCTCACTGAATCAACATATGGGTACGTCGGCTCGTGGGAGAGGTCCTGGGGGCCTGCTCGCCCCCACTAGGCAGCGGGGATGCCGATCCACAGGGCCGGCGGCCGCCATTGCCGATGGGCAACCGTGATCGCTCCCCGCTGAGAGAGAACGACAGTCAACTGTTGTAAACACAGCAGACCGTTGTTCTCTCCGAAATGATCACAGAGTGCCTGTGAACCTCCTATATAGGATCACAAGGCTCTGTGTTAATTTCACAAATCCCTCCCCCCCACAGTTAGAAAACACTCCCCTAGGCTCACACTTAACCCTTTGATCACCACTGGGTTAACCCCTTCCCTGCCAGTGTCATTATTACAGTAACAGTGCATATTTTTAGCACTAATTACTGTAGTAATAGATCTGTCCACCGCAATGTTGCAGTCCTGCTAAAAAAAATCACAGATTGCCAGCATTACTAGTAGAAAACAAATAAATAAAAAATAAAAATGACAAATCTTTTCCCCAGTTTGTAGACGCGATAACTTTTGCGCAAACCAATCAATATACGCTTATTGTGATTTTTACATTTTTTTGGGGAATGTTATATAGCAGAATGTGAAAAATATTGTTTTTGTTTTTCAGAATTGTCGCTCTTTTTTTGTTTATAGTAAAAATCGCACAGGTGATCAAATACCACCAAAAGAAAGCTCTATTTGTGGGAAAAAAAGGACATCAATTTTATTTAGGTACAGCGTCGCAAGACCGTGCAATTGTAAGTTAAAATAATGCAACTGCCGAATTGCAAAAAATGGCCTGGTCATTAAGGGAGCAAATCCTTCCAGTCCAGAAGTGGTTAATGGGCTATTTGTAATCATATGTATATTTAACACTATTATATGGATTTATGAATCCTTACCTATAGGAAATTGATCCACTTTATAAATTGGATATAGAACACGGTATTGTATTTTGAAGCAGTTTTTTTGTATGAATTGTATTTAATTTTTAAAGTTTAATTTATGGAAATACAGAGAGGCACGTTTCAACTATTTATGTATGCGTGGTTTTGCGAATTGGAGCATATTTTGAATTTACTGCATTTAACTTAATAGTTTTATTTATCACTTTATAGTAGCAACAGCGAGGCACATTTTATTATTTACTTCATCTATGCACACAAAAATATGGGAATGCGTTAAGTGGTGGTGGCTCTCTTATTTTTAGCATTACATTTGCTCGCAAGACACTATCCCTAATATGCACAAAAAATAGATATATTAAATAAGTGCAGCGCAACAAGTATGTGAATATATTGAGAAAATAAAAAATAAATAAAAATTTACTAACTAGTGTACCACATTTTCACATGCAAGTGACAAATAACCATAAACAAAACATGGTCCACCAGACTCGTTATTGAAAACACCATATATTGATGTGAATGATATTTAACAGATAAGTAAAAAGTCCAATATAAATAACGCAGTCCAATTTGTGACATAGTGACAACTGAAAAATCTACGCAGTGCTTCCAGTGACCCACCACCTTTAGATGCAACGCGTCCTCGCCTCAAATATCTGATCCTGCTACAGAGTCATATACGCATTAGACAGATTACCAATATAGGAAGTGCAGCCAGAACTCCTTTTTTCCCCGTCCAGGGAATAATTGCTGCCTCTCTTTCCTCACTCCTCAGCACAACAAACCATAAAACAAAGAGGAAAAACCATAGGGCTCTCTGTTTTCACGTATTTATTATAAGCTAATAAAGATTTCAAAACACTCACAAGAGAATATATGTAACATGCGTATAAAATGATCAGCTCACCACGCTGACACCGATAGCAACTGTGTGACATCATAGGATTCACCTCCCACCCATACGCGTTACGCCCTTCGATTGGACTTCTTCAGTAAGCGAGGAGCCGACTTCACACTCGCCCTTTTATATGCTAACACCCATTTGTAAACCTCATTACCTAAAAATCCGGCAGTGACAAGGCCAGTGCTATCTCAATTCTCATTGGGTAATCAACCACCAATCATCCACCACTCATCCCCCTACTCCACTTTTGCCCCACTTAGGGTGACACTTCTGCTCAAAGCTTGCATCAACTGCGAGCCGAAAGTGACATCTCAGGGGGCTGCACCAACTACCTTGCAGGAAAGAGCTGTATAATGACACGGAGCGCAACTCCACCCCGGAATTGACACTACCGGACCCAGTGGTGGACACCCCAAATAGCAGTTACCCAGTCCATGGGAACACCAAGCTTCAACTCATGTGATAACTGTGGCAAATAAAATATTACTATACCTAATGAATATACATCTCTATGTTGATTGTCAAAGCACTATGCTTTGTCACTTTTGAATGTACACAATAAATCCACAGTACATTGCTACATTAATCTAAAAAATACATTACATTTATGTCTCAAATGAATATGTAGAAAAAAATACAAAAAATAATAACTATAAAAAAATGGAAATATAAAAAATTATAATAAATATAAACAAAAAATGTGGATAAAATAAAAATTAATATATACACAAACTAAAAAATACCAAAAGAATAAACAACTATGGAAAATAATAAAACATTAAATTGATGTCCTGTAAGTTTTGTATTTCCTATATTCTATTACAGCATCGGACTGTTGTCACTCCTACTTTGTGCTTGGGGAGCAAAATGTGTACAATGTGTACTGCTATTTTAGGGTGCACATTTAGTTTTTGTATTGCTTGATTTCCCTTGTTATACTGGAAAACTTTAATAAAAAGTAAAAGAAAAAAAAAAAAAAAAAAAAAAAAAAAAAAACACATGACAAATGCATACATTGCATAAAAATATGTAAAAAAATACCTATAAAAACCGCAATGGTAGACTAACACCATAGGAGTTATCAGATGGAGAAAAAAAACTATCTGAGATTAAACAGTTCAGAGTGAAATCTTATTTTTATGCCAAAAGGTGCTAATACTTTGGCTTTATATATCTAAAAGGACTCCCTTATACTCAGTTATCCTATAAAATGCCCCCCTCTCCAATGCTTTACTACCTTCTCAATTCCCCAAAATTTTAAACCAGACGGGTCTCTATTGTGTACAGTTCTGAAGTGTTTACGGAGACTATGTTCCTTTTTTCCATTCCTGATATTGGTCATGTGTTCAGCTCTCAGAAGGTTCATCCAACATAGTGGGTGCCATACTGGCACTCCAGCATATAGACCACCCCCATCAGTGGAGTAAGTAATAAAATGCTTATTTTCATAGGATTTATCTTTCGCAGTGGGACGTAAATTCTCTTTTCCTCTTATTTTTATTTTTTTAAGTCCTGCACGCCTTACATTTACCACAGGCATAGAACCTCACTAATGATGGAAACAGTCTACCACCATTATTATTCCTAGGGGGTCTATAACACCTGGAGCCAATATATGTCTCAATGCTGGTATATTTTTTATAGACAAATTTTGGTCGGGAAGGAGAACTTTACCTAATATCTTATCCTTTTGCAGAATGCTCCAAAATGTTTTAATTACATTTTCCACTTTTTTACTCTGTATGTTATAATCATGAATAATTCTAAATTGTTCTTCAATCTTTTGACCTTCCTCCTTCGGTTCTTTGTTCCTAATCAAATCATCTCCGTCTAAACCTCCAACTTTCTCAATTTCATTCCTAATTTCGGTCTGATTGTAACCTTTCTCCAGAAATCTTTTTTCCAGTATTTCCAATTGTCTTGAAAACTCCCCCTCATCGGTACAATTTCTACGGAGACGTATAAAGTGACCTCTAGGTATATTAAAAAGCCACGATTTATGATGGCAACTATCTAAAGCAATAAAACTTTTACTATCTGTGGGCTTAAAATTATTTCTGGTACATAGACTACCACCTGAATTTCTAATTTCTAGATCTAGAAATATTTAGTCTGATCCAATTTGTGCATAAATGACTCCCCTGCCATATAAACACATCAACTATGTATTCTTTATAGCAAATCAATTGCACGGGTCTATCTTTGAACACTACCCTCTTTCTCCCTGGGCCATGACAATTTTGGCCACATTGGGAGAAAAACTGGACCCCATAGCAACTCCAGTTACTTAATAATAGTGATCATCGTACCAGAAGTAATTGTCTCCTAATTCATAAACAAAAGTCAAGAAATGGGACTTTTGACTTACCGTAAAAATCCATTTCTCCGAGTTCTTGTACAAAAGTTTTTATTTTAAGAAGAGGCATAAACATACATCAAAAACATGGTACATGTGCATTTCTCAGAGTTCACTGACAGAGCTTCTACATTATTCAGAACCATAGGGTTATATCGCTCCCTACAGGAGTAGGACACTAGGCAGAAAAAAGATTAGGCTACGCCGATGGGCAGTCCCTGGTGGTCTTCAGTTTAGTAACAAGCAGTGTCAGAAGTATTACAGTTTCAAATAACTCAGAGAAATGTATTTTAAGGTAAGTTAAAAATCCCATTTTCTCTTTCGTTCATTGATGGACACAGCTTCTCCATTATTCAGAACCATAGGGACATTCCCAAGTGGTACCAAACACGAGGGGTGGGAGAACGAAAAATGCCAAGACTAAATACAATAGTCATTCAGGTAAACAGGAGCTCAACAAAAAACAACTGGAGCCCACCCCCCAACAATACACCCTCAAAGAGAGAACAGACCCTCTAAAAAGCAGCCAGGAAAACTTTGCGACCAAAGGAAGTATCCGCAGATGCCAACACATCCACCTTGTGGAATTTTGTGAAAGTGTGCACCGACGACCAAGTGGCCGCCTTGCAAACCTGCGCCACTGACGCCTGATGACAAAAGACCCAAGAAGCACGGAGTAGAGTGTGCCGTTACCAGGAAAGCAGGAACCTGACCATGATAGAATAGACCAGAGTCACCATCCATCAGATCCATCTGGAAATGGTTGCAGAAGCAGTGGACAGCCCTTTTCTTGGCCTGTCCGTGATCACAATTAGTGAGTCTGACCTCTGAAAAGACTCTGTGGCTGCCAAATATACCCAAATCGCCGGAACCAAATACAAGGCATGCAAAGCTAATTCCTTAGGATGTTTAGGCCTGGAAGGCAACACAATGTCTTTATTCAAATGGAAATCAGAGACTACCTTAGGAAGAAACGATGGATATGGGCGAAGAACCACCTTTATCTTTGTGGACCATCATAGGGGGGACGAGAAGATAACGCTACCAGCTTCGACACCCTGCGAGCAGAAGTGATAGCCACCAAAAAGACAACCATCTCGGACAACTTAAGCAGGGGAATCTCCTGAATATTCTCAAAGAGAGGCTTCTAGAGAACTGAAAGCACCAAGTTCAGATCCCAAGGCAGTAGAGGAGTCTGAACCGGTGGGGTCTGATGTCTGATGAACCTTTCGAATAAAAAGGTACGCACCAGGGAAAGCGTGGCCGGAGGTCGCTGAAAGAAGACTGCCAAAGCGGATACCTGGCCCTTGATGGTACTCCAGGTAAATTTTTGCTCACCACCTCGTTAAAGTCAGAGCCGAGCCACCAAAAAAAGAACGAGGGTGAACTCCAAGCGACTCTCACCACAAAATGTACGCTTGCCACATACGATGGTAGACCTTCCCAGAGGTAGACTTTCTAGCCTTCAGCAGCGTTTGAATCACCGACCCAGGCAAACCTCTATCCCTCAGCACCTGGCTTTCAACAGCTAGGCCGCCAAGCCAGCAACTGTAAAGCAGGATGGAAGATCGGCCCTTGGGACAGTAGATCCTCCCTGAGAGGCAGTCTCCAAGGGATGGTGGCAACCAGCCGCACTGGGTCGGCGTACCAGACGGACGAGGCCAATCCAGGGCCACTAGAATGACTGGAATCCCCTCGGCCTCGATTTTGTGCAAAAACCGCGGCAGAAGCTTGAAAGGAAGAAAGGCATAGATAACACTATACTGGTCCCACGGGGCCGCCAGAGCGTCTGAGGCGCCTGTGACCTTGCCACAAAACTCAGCATCATCCTGTTGTGCGGGGAGACCAAAAGATCCAGCTCGGGGGATTCCCACCAGAGACATATCTGATAAAACACGTCCGGATAAAGGGATCCCTGGTCCACCGCCACCAACAAAGATAGTCCGCCTGCCAGTTTTCCACTTCTGGATTGTGTACGACAGAGAGGGCCAGAACAAAGCTTTCTGCCCACCAGAGAATGACGGCTACTTCCAGGGCTGTCAACACACACTTTGTTCTGCCCAGGTGATTGACATAAGCCACTGCCGTGGCATTGTCCGCCTGAATCCGCACAGGAAGCCCCCAGAGGCGATCCGTCCAGTGATCACAGCCTGATCGTCCGAAGTTACAAAACATTGATCAGTAGTCTGGACCCCTCCAGCGTACAACAACCGTGGACAACTCCCCACTCTGACAGACTGGCATCCGTGGTGACCACTGTCAAATACAAGGGGAGAAAGGATTTGCCCAGCCGAAGAGCCAGAGAGCGAAGTCACCAGATCAGAGACCCTCTGGTTTCCCGGCTCAGCCGGATCTAATTGTCCAGAAACTTTGGACACTTGTCCCATTTTACCGGGATCTCCTTTTGAAGGGACCTCGTATGGAACTGTGCAAACGGGACCGCCTTGATGGTAGATACCATCAGACCCAGCACAGGCAAGCAAGTCCGAATGGGAGAATATCTACTAGACAACAGGAGATGAATTGCAGCAAACAACTTCTGGAGTTTGTCCAGAGGAAGGAACATTTTGGCTAGAGCTGAATCAGACCCAGATAATCCAAATTCCTGGATGGAATCAGAGCAGACTTCTGGTAATTTAGAAGCCAACTGAACTCCTTCAGGGTCTGTATAGTGATCTCCACGTCATCCATCAAGGCAGTAGAGGACTCCGCACACAAGAGGAGGTCGTCCAGATAACCCAGTATCGCAATCCCCCGCTGACGTAGCAACGCCAAAACCGGGGCCAACATTTTTGTGAAGGCGAGACCAAAGGGTAACGCCACAAACTGATAATGTTTTTCTCCTACAGCAAAAAGCACTGGTTTCATGCACACATTGGAATGTGTAGGTAAGCATCCTTGATTTTGATAGAGCCAAGAAAATCCTGCTGATGTAGGGATGCAACCACTGTACGAATAAACTCAATTCTGAACTTCTGCCCATGCACAAGCAGTTCAGGGCCTTGAGGTCCAGAACCGGATGTACCCAGCCTTCCTTCTTTGGGACTGTGAACAGGTTTGAATAAAAAGCCTAAAACCGTTGAGGTACGGGAACCATCACACCCTGAAGTAGCAGGTCTTGCACCGCCCCAAAGAGAGCTTGCAATCGGTCCAGGAACAGATGCACATTGGAAGGGTAGAACCCTTCCGGAGGGGAAGAATGAAACTGTATCTTGTAACTAGACAGTATCACTTTGTGGATCCATTTGTCGTTTACCAAGGAGGTCCACGGGTCCGAAAACCAGCGAAGGATTCCCCCCACCCCAGGCATGGGTGAGGGCGCACCTTGTCCGTGGGTCTAGAGAATCCGGCTCTTGGCTTGCCAGACCAGGGCCACCTGAAACCTCCCAATGAGGACTTGAAAGGTTTTGAACCCTTGACAGTGGACCCTGAAGGACGAAAAAACTGTTTGTGAAAAAACGGGCCACATCTGCTTTGAGATTTTTTTTCCTTCCCAGACTGTGGAAGAAAGGTACTCTTCTCCCCTGTGAGACTCTTAATGATGTCACCCAGGGTAGCCCCAAACAGGCGATCGCCTTGGAAGAGTAAATCAGCCAGAGCTTTTTTTATAAGTTTGGTCCGCAGACCAACACTCAAGCCACAATACATGCCTAAGCACCACTGCCGAAAAAGATAGCTTAGAAATCAGGGGAGCCGCATCTAAAGAGGCATCGCAGAGAAACTGCAGCACCAACTGGTCCGTCAACTCAGCAAAAGCAGGGGGAATCTAGGTCACAGTGCAAAAGTGTAGCCCACTCAGTTAGTGTTTGCGACACCATGGGCAATGGCCAGGACTGGCTTCAGAGCTAATCCAGCAATAGTGAACATATTGTGAGCCACAGACTCTGCCTTTCTGGCACCTGAATCTTTGAAAGCTGGAGATTCCTCTACCAGAATCATGGTTGCCTTGTTCAACCTGGAGAAAAGGGGGTCCACCACTGGCGTAACAGTCCATTTCCTGAGGAGAGACTCCTCAAAGGGGTACCACACAGCAAAAGCGTGCAGGAACCACAAAGGGATTTTTTGGATGCTCCCACTCTTTAGAGACAATTTTGTCAAAACAGGAGGGATAAAGAAACACAGCTGCATTTTCCATTTCTAAAATTTTCTAAAGTTTCCCGCACAAATGCAATCAGTGCGTGAACTAGCGCCTTCTCGTGCGCAGCTACAGGTGTGGAGGAATCATCCTCACTATCTATTAATCAGGGAGCGTGGCCGCAGACCCCTCAGGGTGGGCCACATCCACAGCGGCCGAGTCAGATTCAGGATCTGATGAGACAGGGGATGCTTTTTGCTAGCCTGCTGCCCAAAAGCCACCTCACACCTGGGAAAGAAAGGACTCCAGGACCATTGTCAGTGCACCCATGGAGGGCTGCAACCCCTAGGGACCTGCAGCCTCTGAGAGGGGTAAGGTGGGGAAAAGTGCTCTTAAGACTCCTTAAGTAACAAGGGGGACCCTCACAAAAAGTGTCTAGTACTGCTATGAACTGCCCCCACTGCACAAGTTGCACCCACTGGGCCGCCAGCAAGCAGAGCAACCCACAACCTGCACCAGACAGTGGGAGGGATCCCACCAGAGTAGCACCGGTCTTCAGCAGGAAGCATGCCCCTTGCGTCGTCCAAGGGTAAGGAAAAGGGCCCATGGGAAACAAGGGGCCCCAGAGGCTCCCCTGTAATGGCTGCCGCTCCATTAGCACGCCTGAACAATGAAATTCAGCCGCCGGACTACGAAAACATGGCCACTGGCCATAGAAAGAAATAGGCTACAACAAAATGGCTAACACACACGGCTCCACAAGGCTCCCAGGGACCCAGGAGGGATCCCTGGCATTTACACAGCAAGGACATAGAAAGGGACTTAAGAAAGTCCCTTTCTCTGTCTCAAAAAAAAAAAAAAAATTATGGGGGGGTCTGTTTAGACCTCTGATATCTCACTAAAGACCCCCCCCCAAAAAGAAATAAAAATAAAAAACATGGCGCGGACTGTCAATCAGTCACCGCTGAGCAGGCGGATGACACCTCTGCGGACACAGACACAGCCCGCTGTTCTCCATGGAGTGGTCAGATGGAAATGGACTGCCAGTGTCTATGAATATTCAGCCTGTGCGCTGTATTGTTCTATTACTACCCATCAGAGCACCTCCCAATTTATCAGAGCACCCCCTTACATCACAGTAATAATTTTCCCAGCCCTACCTTATAATCTTTAACACAGCGACAGCATGGCACGGGGCAGGAAGCAGTGCAGATCTGGATGAAGAAAGGATGGATGCAAGAACACCTTCAATTGCTGGGGAGGCCCTGGATGCCGCTTCCCTGGACCATTGTCATGCATTTAGATAGTGCAGTCGAGCCACTTGCCAACACCATAGCAACCATGTGTAGCATGGGTAGGTGCTAGGTAAAATGATAGTGAGCCATGGCTGCCTAACAGCAGGGCCATAATTTCAGCTGGGCTGTCATGTGTCCCAGATGTGTCTGCTAAGAGGGGAGTCTCCCCACTGACTCCATGAGAGGATTCTCATTGGGCAGTGGAGGAAACCCAACCAGAGACACTTTCAGGCCTGTATCTACCCCAGAAGGCAGATTCTGCCGCAGAGGATTCTGGGAGTGGGTATAAGTTTGAGGGGAACGCATGACGCAGCGTCTTTGGCGGGAAGCAGAGTCCCAGGAGGGAGAGTACGGCTGTTTCTCCTCCTGTCAGAAGGATCGGGTGTCTCAGGTGGCTGCCTGGGAATCCAGAGAGTGCTGAGCTGAGCTGCAGAGGGGATCTGGTGTGCCGAAGACCAGTGGAGGAAGAGGGGTTCAGTTCCAAGAAAGCCTGCCAAGGTCATGAGTACTGTGAACTGCCCCTAGGGGTCTGCCTAGTGTAGAGGGGACCACTCCAGTGAAGATCCCAGGGATCCAGGAGTCAGCCAGCTGTGAAAGGGGGTGCCTAGTCAGAGGACCCTGAAGTGTTAGAGGGGGCGCCAGCAGTTGGGCCCTGAAGAGGTAATGTGAGCTAAATCCAATGTCAGGAGTCAAGTGTTCTACAGTCCTGGATCTTCTGAGTTAACAAACAAGTTAAAGTCGAAGTTCTAGCACAAGTTCAGCATAACAGTATCTTTAAACGCCAGGAAGCACTGGTCAGCATTCAGCTGGCGTCAAGACAGCACCAACGGGCTTTTTTTGTATAAAGTCCCAGTCAAACCTTCTCTGTTGGAAGTGTCACCGATAACAATGGCAGACCCACATCAGGCCTAATGCTTTGAAATACTGCTACATTTGGCGGCTTGTCCGGGATTTTGCCATTGGTTATTTTTGTGCCCAGAACTGTTCTTCAAGTGCCAAGCCAAGTGTGAGACCGGATCTGCGGGAGGCAGGGAGAATGGGATGAAGCTAGAAGTAATCATGGAAGGTTGCTTGTGGCAATGCAAATGTTCAAGGAAAAATTGCAATTTGATGAGAACCTTTAACATGGACTATGAAATGTACTCTGCTGTCAGGACATGGAGAGCAGGGGGAAAAAAGAGTGAGGGTGCATGAGTGCTGCAACTGCTTAACAGGGAGAGGTCCCAGTGAAGACAGTAAAGATGGCGTCAGGGGTCCCAGTGAGGACAGAGGACGCCGGTGGTCCCAGTGGGGATGGTGAAGATGGAGGCCAGGAGCATGGGAAAAGAGGTGCCAGGGGCCTGGTGTGTGTGCATACTATGTGGACTGATGTTGACCGTGCTTTTGACAGCGGGACATTTATCCTGTATAGTAATTCCACCGATACTGTGAGGTTCGTAGTTGGCCATGCCGAGAAGGGCAGCGGGGCAAGCCTCGGAGACAGTATGGAAGAGGAAAATTGCACGCGTATGGCTAGGAAGTGGACTATCGACTGTGCAACGGACAGCGGGATATTACTCTTGCCAAGCAAGGAGGGACAGCTGGCTTCAGTGCAGGAAGGCGCAGTTGTGGCCCTAGTGCAATTGAGAAGAGTGGATGCATGTCTAGCAAGTGACATGATCCGCTTAGCAGCTACTTCCCTGTGGGCAAAAATAGAAGAGCATGGCAGGGGAAGAGTTACAGTATGGTGCGGGAAAGCACGCTACATGCAGATCTGTCTAGCAGGAGGAGTCGTCGCCCAATATGGCGAAAGGGTGGATACAGCGGAAACATCCAGCCAATCAGGAGTGACCAAGGGGACCCTATTAATATGGCCTCCTTTGGGTGTGGCTGTGCGGGAGACACGTGTAGGAGAAAGGAGCATGTCGTTTGCAAGAGAAACGAAGAGTATACCCGCTAACACTGCCACCATGGGTGAAGACTCTGCAAGGAAGAACCGGGAGCAGATCCACCAGCCCGATCGGTCCCTAGTCTGGAACACCAGTATCCGGATGGTGCCGGACGGTGGACTCGCGCTGTGCATCGAGGATGGCCGGGAGTTCCTAGGAGCAGTATGTCCTCAGTGTGCCACTGTCACGTTAAGAGTGCAAGCCTGGGTCCAGTGTGGGCAGTGTGGTTATCTGCTGCTCTGGGCAGAAAAGAGTGAGGGCCGACCCAAAAAGCTCTCTGTTACATGGGAATCAGGCCCTACTCAGGAGGAGACCAGGACTGAATCCAAGTTCCTCCGCGGAGGCAGGAGGGGCATGTTGCGGCTGATGATGCAGTTGGAGGCCCTGCCAGCAGTCAGTGGGCCTACAATATGTGAAAGGGGGACTCGGTCGCAGAGTTCCATTGGGAGGGGACCCATGCCCACACTGGTGATTGGAGGGTGGCCGGAGGACATAACTACCTCAGTGGCCACGGCAGGATTCGCCCCCATTAGCATCCAGCAGCCTGAAAAACCTGCTGTAATTCAAGCCTCACCTACCAGCACTAGTAGTGAGGGAGGAAAATGCCCCGTACGCATCAATTCCCCATTTTTTCAACACAGATACGGATCAATAGAAGAAGGGATCGATGATTGGTGGTCCGTAGATGAAACCGAGTGGGACTGGGGGTCAGAACCTGGGAGCAGCTCCCCAGGTCCTGACAAGGCAGTGACACTTGACCAAGAGGCTAAGGAAGCCATAGAGAGGGGGGACTTGGCTCATAAATTGGGATTCAGATTGGAACTTTGGGCGCTCCATTTACATAGACAGAGTGGAGGTCCGTTGACCAGATGGATCAGGTCGTGCCTGGTCCATCAGAGTCAAGAATGAGCAAAGAGTCTATGTTCAGGTCCCTCACCCTGACTATTATATAGGAGAGCAGCAAGTGTTTTGTTTAAAAAGAAGATTTTTCAAAAGCAAGAAAAACTGTGTTGGCCGGCTGGCTATCACAACTGACCAAGGAACTTTGAAAGTATAATGCTGAATTCACAAGCTTGAAAGTGTTCAAGTTTAATGTAGACCCCTTGGGCCATCGGGTCAGGGTCTTGGAGAGAATGTTGCTGTGTTAGACCCCTTGGGCCATCAGGCCAGGGTCTCTGTGGATTACAATTAACTGTGTGGGACATCATCCACAGTTTTGACAAAGTGGAAAATTTTGTTGTTGCAAAGTTCAAGTGTCCAGGAACTTCGGTGGGGGGTGCTCTACAAGACCCCTGTGTTGTTTCACTGACTCAGCAGGACTGCAGGTCATACAGAACTATGACTTGCCCTGTTCCTTCAAGAAATACTTTATTAAACAGCAAGAGGGCGCTGTGCTTCACTTCTTCAAAGGACTCTGCCTAGTTAGCCAGTGATATAGGGGACAGACTTCTTACCGGCAAGTAGTGGGCCCCGGCGAGTCAAGATACTGGGCAGCAAAGGTTAGTCAGGGAGGGGAGTGGAAAGGTCGCAGTTGGAGTTAAAAAGGAGGGTCTTTCCACGCAACTGTCAAGATAGGCTTGCCTTTTCCTATGTGAATGCAGTTGACTAACTTTTGTTTCCATTTTCTCTACAGGTGGGATCATCTTTAGAGGCAGTCAGTTTGTTTGGTTGGGGGTGCATCAGTTTTCATACACCGTAAAATGTTTGTAAATTTGTACAGCAGAGTGTAAAGCTATTTTTCACTGTAATTTATTTGTACATTCGTTTTTTCCTTCTCCCCCTTTCCAGGTTTGTGGGATACTCCTGTGTTTTTGGCAGTGTTTTTAATAGGAGGCTGTTGTCTCAGAGTCAGAGGGAACTGACTCATTTTGGTGTGGGGTGGATGTAGCACCCTACAGAGTAGGTGCTAGGTAAAAGTATAGTGGGCCTTGGCTGCCTAACAGCGGGGCCATAATTTCAGCTGGGCTGTCATGTCTCCCAAGTGTGTCTGCGGAGAGGGGAGTCTCCCCACTGGCTCCATGAGAGGATTCTCATTGGGCAGTGGAGGTTACCCAATCAGAGACACATACAGGCCTGTATGTACCTCAGAAGGCAGATTCTGCCACAGAGGATTCTGGGAGTGGGTATAAGTTTGAGGGTAAGGCATGACGCAGCGTCTTTGGCAGGAAGCAGAGTCCCAGGAGGGAGAGTACGGCTATCTCTCCTCCTGTCAGAAGGATCGGGTGTCTCGGGTGGCTGCCTGGGAATCCAGAGAGTGCTGAGCTGAGCTGCAGAGGGGATCCGGTGTGCCGAGGACCAGTGGAGGAAGAGGGGTTCAGTTCCAAGAAAGCCTACCAAGGTTGTGAGTACTGTGAACTGCCCCTAGGGGTCTGCCTAGTGTAGAGGGGACCACTCCAGTTAAGGTCCCAGGGATCCAGGAGTCAGCTAGCTGTGAAAGGGGGTGCCTAGTCAGAGGACCCTGAAGTGTTAGAGGGGGTGCCTAGACAGAGGACCCTGAAGCGTTAGAGGGGGCACCAGAAGTTGGGCCCTAAAAAGTTAATGTGTACAGTGTACAGAGTTAAGAGTTGCAGCTGCACAAGCAGTGACAAGGAGCTATCTCAGTCAGTGAAGGGCTGAAGGGAGCTGTTTAGTGACTTTTGAGCTAAATCGAGTGTCAGGAGTCAAGTGTTCTACAGTCCTGGATCTTCTGAGTTAACAAACAAGTTAAAGTCGAAGTTCTAGCACAAGTTCAGCATAACAGTATCTTTAAACGCCAGGAAGCGCTGGTCGGCATTCAGCTGGCGTCAAGACAGCACCAACGGGCTTTTTTTGTATAAAGTCCCAGTCAAACCTAGTTGAGTAGTATCCCACTCATTCCCTTCTCCCATCCCCAAAATACAATAAACAAAACAAACCAAAGATGCCAGAATGGTCATTGTCTCAATTCTCAGACCTGGGTTCACAACTTAAATGTGTTAGTGTCACCGGTAACAATGGCAGACCCACATCAGGCCTAATGCCTGGAAATACTGCTACACATGTATCTTGGCTGCTTTGGGTGAATGCTTGTTATGGTGCTGGCAGTTGGCCATGAAGCAAAATACAGGACAAGTGCTGCAGGCTGAGTAAAATATTGCAGCAGGCTGGATGTGGCCCACGGGAGTTTGACGATCCCAAATCTATGGGCAGGACCAATAAACACTGTACTGTTCCATACAGGGCAGGCATTTTTTTTTTTTTTTAAACAAATAAAATAATTCTTACCAGGCAACTTTCCATTGATTGCAAGCTCATCAAATTCATTTGGAAACTTTAGTCCTTCAACCATTCTTGCTCCATTTGTCAAGATATCATAAAGCAACAGCCCAAAAGAATATACATCAGCCTGCTGGTTGTAAATGACATTTCCTCTGGCAACTTCAGGTGCTCGGAATCCTAAAAGGGCAACAGAACTGATTTATGTAATGCTATTTGAAACATCCTGATAATTACCTGCACCTCCTAGAAGCCTAGCATTGGGCGAATGGCTAACAGTCTTCATATACAGAAAGCAATGCTAACCCAAAAAGAATAACATCTTTGCGTCCACCATAAAGAAATAAGAACTAACACTCCAGGTTGCTCCACACTTTCCCACAAACACTACTAAGTGCTGGTCCTACTTGTTTCTGTAGATACGTGTAATAGGACAAAAAATGATGACAGTCCAGCATAAAAATCAGTTTCTTTATTTCAAGCCATTAAAAATTTGATTTTTGTCTTACCGTAAAATCCTTTTCTCTGAAGTTCATTGACGGACGCAGTCTCTTTTTTTCATAGCAGTAGGGTTATACTGCCCCCTACAGGAGTAGGACATTAGGCAGAAATAAAGCTCTGGCTACGCCTATGGGCAGCCCCAGGGGGTATATCCCTTCTCTCTGCTATAGGATGTTAGTTTTGTAACAAAGCAGTGTCAGAGAAAAACAATACCAACCCAACTCAAAATAGAGGGGCGGGTACTGCGTCCGTCAATGAACTTCAGAGAAAAGGATTTTACGGTAAGACAAAAATCCAATTTTCTCTATCGTTCATTGACGGACGCAGTCTCTGTTCTTCATAGAAGTAGGGACCAAATCAGTGCCATAAAAACATGAGGGGTGGGAACAGCAGAAAATAATTCCCCCAAGGCGGAACCACAGCCAACCAGGCAACATAGGACTCATCAGAACAACAAGATGAGACCCACCTGAAAAACATACACCTTCAAGGGACACCAAAACACCCCTAAACGGCACCCGGCAAAACTTTGCGGCCAAAGGAGGCATCTACAGATGCCAGCGCATCCATCTTATAAAACATTTTGAAGGTATGAATGGACAACCAGGTAGCCGCCTTGCAAACCTGAACCACAGATGCCTGATGGCGAAAGGCCCAGGAAGCACTAAGCTCCTGAGTAGAATGCGCCTTAAAAAGGAAAGGAGGAACCGGACCTTTAATTGAATAAGTTTGCACAACCATCTGTCTGATCCATCTGGAAATAGTCGCAGCAGACGCAGGCAGCCCTTTCTTTGGTCCATCCGTGAGAACAAAGAGCGAATCTGACTTTCGAAAAGACTCAGTAGTTGCCAAGTACACCCTGATTGCCCAAACAACATCCAAAGTATGCAGTGCAAATTCCTTAGGATGCTTAGGCTTAAGAAACAAGGAGGGTAACACAATGTTTCTTATTTAAATGGAAACTGGAAAACACCTTCGGAAGGAAGGACGTATCAGGACGAAGCACCACTTTATCCCTGTGAACCACCAGATAGGGAAAACGACAGGACAACGCCGCCAGTTCCGACACCCTGCGCGCAGAAGTAATAGCCACCAAGAAGGCCACCTTCTGCGATAAGGTAAGCAGGAGAGTCTCCCGAATATTTTCAAAAGGAGGTTTCTGGAGAACCGAAATCACCAAATTAGGATCCCAAGGTGGCAACGGAGTTCGCACCAGAAGAGCCAAGTGTCGCACCCCCTGGATAAAGCTACGCATCAGGGAATGGGAGGCTAGTGGCCTTTGGAAGATAATTGCCAAGGCCGAAACCTGACCCTTGATAGTACTCAAGGCCAAATTTTGATCAACTCCTCGTTGAAGAAAAGCTAAGATCCAAGCCATCGAGTAAGAGCGAGGGGTAACCCCAAAAGACTCACACCACACAATATATGACTTCCACGTGCGATGATAGATCTTTCAAGAAGTCGCTTTTCTCGCTTTAAGTAGAGTGGGAATCACAGAAGCAGACAATCCCCCGTTCTTCAGCACCTGGCTTTCAACAGCCAAGCCGTCAAAGCCAGCGACCGTAAAGCAGGATAAAAGACTGGTCCTTGAGACCGCAGATCCTCCCTGAGAGGAAGTCTCCAAGGAATGTCTGCGACTAGCCTGACCAGGTCGGCCTACCAAGCTCGACGAGGCCAGTCCGGAGCCACAAGGATGACCGGAATCCCTTCTGCCTCGATCCTGTGAAGACGTTTTGGCAGCAACTTGTGCGGAGCAAAAGCATACATCAGCTGATACTGACCCCACGGAGCCACCAGCGCGTCTGTGGCGTCTGCACTACAAACCTCTGCACTTTCCTGTTGTTCCAAGACGCCAACAGATCTACGTCTGGCGTGCCCCAACGAAGGCACAGCTGCTGGAACACCTCCAGATGGAAAGACCATTCCCCTGGAACCAAGGTCTGCCGACTGAGATAATCCGCCTGCCAATTTTCCACTCCTGGAATGTAAACGGAGAAGAAAGCTGGAACAAAGCGCTCTGCCCACCGAAGGATGCCTGCCACCTCCAAGGCTGCAAGGACACTTCTGGTGCCCTCTTGGTGATTGATATAATCCACGGCCGTGGCATTGTCCGATTGAATGCGCACTGGACAGCCCTGAAGGTACTCCATCCAGTAGACTAGACAGAGCCTGATCGCTCTCAGCTCCGGAACATTGATCGGTAACATGGATTCTTCCAGGAACCAGTCCCCTTCAGCAGAAAACTTGCCACGAACACCTCCCCGCCCAGACAGACTGGCATCCATGGTGATCACTGTCCAATAATAATAATTTATATTTTCTGATCACTGTCCAATAAATGGGGAGGAAGGATTTTCCTTGATTGAGCATCAGGGACCAAAGCCACAAAAACAGGGACCCCCTGGTCACCTGGACCTGATTGTCCAGAGAACTTAGATCTTTGTTCCCTTTGAGAGGAATTTCCTTCTGGAGTATTCTCGTGTGAAATTGAGGGAAAGGGACCGCTTCGAAGGACGACAGCAATAGGTGAATTGCAGTCTGCAGTTTTTGAAGTTTGTCCGGAAGAAGAAACACCCTGGCTGAGGACGAATCCAAAGTCAGGCCCAGATAATCCAGTCTCATGGAAGGGACCAGGGATGACTTCGGAAGGTTTAGAATCCACCCAAACTCCTCCAGAGTTCTCATGGTGATCTCCAAGTTTGTCCCCAGAGTTTGTCCCCAGGGAGACCCTACACAGAGAAGCAGATCCTCCAGGTAACCCAGGACCGATATCCCCCCTACGCCAGGACTGGGGCCAAGACCTTTGTGAAGATCAGAGGAGCACAGGCGAGACCAAAGGGTAATGCCACAAACTGATAGTGATCCTCTCCCACGGCAAGAAACCATTGATGTCCTGCACATATTGGCATATGGAGGTAGGCATCTTTGATATCTAATAAGGCCAGGAATCCCCCTGATGTAGGGAAGCCACCACCGTGCGAACGGATTCCATCTTGAATTTTTGAACCCGCACGAAACAATTCAGTGCCTTTAGGTCCAGGATTGGATGCACCTTGAAAAGGTAGATCAGACAAGGCTTTTTTGGAAGTCTTAACTGCAGACCAGCATTTTAGCCAATAAAATGTATTATGCTGAATGACCACTGCAGACACTGACAGTCGCACCAACAGTGGAGCCACATCCAGTGAGGCATCGCAAAGAAATTGCAGCCCCTGAATCAACTGGTCCATCAGTTCCGCAAAGGCAGGGGGGGAATGTTCCCCCTCCAGGTTGCGGCCTAGTAATTTAGCCCATTCAGGCAAGGTTTGTGACACAAGGGCAATAGTAAACACCGCAGTGCAGACCCCACCAGGAAGTACATATTGCGGGCAACAGACTCCGCCTTTCTATCCGCCGGATCCTTAAAGGACGGAGAATCCTCCACTGGAATCATGGTAGCTTTATTCAGTCTGTAGATCAGAGGGTCCACCATAGGTGGTACAGTCCACTT
This sequence comes from Pelophylax lessonae, assembly GCF_965119305.1. Taxonomy (NCBI): domain Eukaryota; kingdom Metazoa; phylum Chordata; class Amphibia; order Anura; family Ranidae; genus Pelophylax; species Pelophylax lessonae. The sequence continues at coordinate 198,687,406 of NC_138771.1, forward strand.
TTTAATAAGAGATCCCTCAAAGGGGTAGCGCCTAGCTATCCGCTTAATCAGAATCTGACTCATCAGTTGAGGCAGGCGTAGGCGGGGGGGCGTTTTTCAGCACTTCGCCCCTTAAAGGCAACCTCCACCCGGGACACAACGGATTCAAGGACTGCTGACAGTGCCTCTTTGGATGGCTCTGATCCGGAGGGCCCTGCGGCCCCTGAGAGAGGGTCAGGTGGGGAAACGTGTGCCAGAGTCCATGGTGCAGCAGGGGAACCCCGCAGAAAAATTTGAAAAAAGTCCCACCTCGCTATAGCGCCCCTAAAAGGTCAGGCACAAAAGCACTGAAGACCCCCAGCAGAGAGAGAGATAGACCCCCCAGACTCACCACCCGCACCAGAGATGCACCAGGAAGGCCCATGATGTCTGTACAGCACGTGTCTGCAGCGATCTGAGATCAGGAGGAAACCTGAGTGTCAGCACTAGGTAAAAATGAGGAGCTCCACCGCCAAAAAAACGCACTTAGTGATTCCAAAAACATGGCCGCCAGTTATTTTCAATGGGAATCCACTGCAAAATGTCCGCTGGGTGTACCAACATGGCCGCCAATCTTCTCAGTACATGGGCTACAGGAAAATGGTGGCCCCGTGGAGCTTCTGGGGACCCTCGAGGGGACCTCCCCAGCCCCCTGGACAGGATGGGGGCCCTGGTAGTGACAGGCAAGTTCCCCCCCCCGCACGATCGACTGTCTGGTCGCCGGAGGCGCACCCCCCTACCCCCACCGTCGGCCTAATCCCCGGGGGTAGGTTCAAGCGCCCCATAGTCCCAGTAAGTGAAGGGGGGACAAGAAAAAAAAAAGGGGGTGCGTGAGAGGACAGAGGTAAAACCTGGGGGTCTACCCGTGTCCACTCCCAAACCCACCAGGGGGGGGGGGGAACAATTACCATACCTGGAACAGGCGAGCACCATCTCCGGACAGAACCCCTCTCCTGTCATCTCCTGACAGAAGTGGGGGGGCTGTCAGCCAATAGGAACGCTGTGACTCGGGCCTAGACCCGGTCGTGTGCGACCTGGCGAGACGTTTAACTTGAAGGGCCAGTCCCCGTCCGGTGAAACTATGTCGTGGCCGACCTAGCGCGGAGCTGAGGTCTGCGCGCGCTTGCTGGCCGGGGAGGGGGTGACTACTGGATCTATATATGCAGCCCATCTCCTAGATCCGGCTTAGTTGCTTGTAGATCTCACAGGAAAAAAATCTGGAGAAAAAACTAACTAGAAAAAAACTTTTTGCCAGGACCACAGATCCCAGCAAGGAACTAGGTCCTTACTCCAGACTAGGCAGATTAAAAATGACATCCTATAGCAAAGAGAAAGGATATACCCCCTGGGACTTCCCATAGGCGCAGCCAGAGCTTTTTTTCTGCCTAATGTCCTACTCCTGTAGGGGGCAGTACAACCCTACTGCTATGAAGAACAGACTGCATCCATCAATGAACGATAGAGAAACAGGGACCACCAAAAACCAAGATCTTACATGGTTCATGCTCACGAGTGCTTTAATATTATATATATATAAAAACAGCTGTTGCTATAAAATAAATCATAATCTCGTGTTAATTTCAACATAGTTAGTCTTTTTACAGGTTGAAGGGCAGTAAAAGCAGGCAGTCCATCCCCATTTTTATCACCCTCCCATCCCCAATCCCATGTACTCTAAGTCCGGCTCATCCCTTATTATGGAAAAGGGTCCTGTGCTACTTATGTAATTGCTGCATGAGTTTGGTCCTATAGACGTCAATGGAAATCCACCAAAAATTAATCTACCTGCCTTTTTGCCAGTGTTTTGTGTTTGAGTTTTTGAGCCACCACCCATTGACCTAACAACCACTGACTCCCGGCGGATTCTCAAGAACCTCCAAGGGGCAGGGGGGGATTGACACCAATACGTCCGTCTGGGAGCAAGACGTGGATCTTAACAAACAACCATAGTAATATGCCTGCAAGAGTAAACCAGACAGTAAAACAAAAAAAAAAAAAAAAAAAAGGGGATAGAGGAGGGACAGCAAGAAGAAGGAGAATAAGAGGAAAAATAAAAAAGAGGGGTAAGGGAGAGGGGCGGGGGGGGTGGTAGGACGGTGCGGCTCAACAGCACCCACAGGCATAGAGCATTATAGCAGCAGATCACGGTATTCCGCTGAAAAAGTAAATTCGTGCCAATAGAACCAGCGTTTCGTGAATTTCTCTCTGGTTCCCCTCTCTGTCGCCATCAGATCTTCCATTTCGTTAATGCATTTGACTTTATTAAGCCACATGGCCACAGTCGGGGGCTGGGTCTGCTTCCAAAGGGGGGGGGATGCAACTCTTCGCTGCCGTGAACAATAACGGCAAGATGGATTTCCGATAGGACGCCCTCGGGAACTCGTGATGGTGGAGCAGGAAAAGTGCAGGGTCTAGCGTCAAAGAGTGGTCTGTGAATTTTTGGGCAATGAGGCGTACCGATGCCCAGAATGACTGCACCCGTTCACACGACCAAAAAATATGGAGGTACGTCCCCCGCTCCTTACCGCACCTCCAGCAAGTGTCAACACTGGTCGGGAACATCCGACTCAACCGCACCGGGGTATAGTGCCATCTAGTCAGACATTTGTACCCCACCTCTTGGTAGCGAGAGCAGACGGAGGTTTTGTACGTGAAAAACAGTAGACGTTCCACCTGCTGATCGGTGAAGGATAGACCCAGATCCCGCTCCCAGCGAGCGACATAGGGAGGTCGGAACGGCGCTTCAGGAATGACCAGAGTCCTGTACATGAGGGAGATAGTGTGACGTAAAGGAGACGGAACGGAGCAAAGTTCCTCAAAGTAGGTGAGACGTCTGGCAAACAGGGGCGCTGCTGGTAGGGACTGCAAAAAGTGCGAGAGTTGGACCTGTTGCCAGAAGTTCAGCTCGGAGAAGGCGGCGTCCGAGTGAAGGCGAGACCTAGTGATCCAGGACCTGTCCCGCACAAAGTGGCGGGCCTGACCAAGTCCCGCATCCCTCAGGGACCGAAATCCCGACTGGTCCACTCCCGGTGGAAAATCAGGGTTGTCAATTATCGGAAGAAGGGGGGATGGCAGGGTAGCCAAAGAGCCCCCGTGGCACAGACGCCTTCCCACCCGCAAGGTGGGGCCAATAGTCGGGTGGTCGGACAGTTCCCTCTGGACCGCCGAGGGAGTCCACAGAGAGGCCTCAGGTGGGGTCCCCACCGAACTCCGCTCCAATCGTACCCACTGCTTCAGGGGGCCATGGCGGTACCAGTCCAAAATACGGGATAAGTGACATGCCTCATAATAGGCCACGGCATCCGGTAGAGCCATGCCGCCGCTCAGTTTAGGCATGCGCAGAACACGCAACGCCAGCCTCGGGGAGCCTCTGCGCCACAGAAACTCCCGAAACACCCGATTAACCTTCCGAAGGAAGGAAGCCGGGACGGTCACCGGGACAGCCTGGAACACGTATAAAAGGCGGGGCATTACATTCATTTTTATGATATTGCAACGCCCGAACCACGAGAAACGCCCCCGTGCCAGTCATCGAGATATTTCTTGATTCGTGTCAATAAAGGCGGGAAATTGCAATCAAAGGCCCGTCAGGCGAGTGCGGTAGAGAAATCCCCAGATAGCGAATATGGGACGACCCCCACTTAAAGGGGAAGTCCACCCGGAGGAGAGCAGAGAGAGCGGGTGAGATGGCCACCGCCAGGGCCTCGGACTTAGCTTGATTTATTTTATAGAACGAAAGGGATTCATAAACACGGAACTCCTTCAGCAAACTGGGCAAAGAGGTCAGAGGGTTCGTAAGAAAGAAGAGGAGGTCATCCGCGTACGCCGCCACCTTAGGGGAAAGCGTCGGGGAGACCGATATCCCAGCATTAGCCCTCATTGTGCGCAGGAAAGGCTCGAGGGTCAAGACGAAGATCAGCGGGGAGAGTGGGCAGCCCTGACGGGTCCCGTTGGAGATCACCATGGGGTCAGATAGGTGACCATTGACCCTCACTCTCGCCGAAGGGGCTGAGTAGATAGCCCGAACCCAAGACATGAGCCGCTCCCCTGCTCCAATGTGCTCCATTGTAGCCAAGAGGAATTCCCAGTTCACCCGATCAAATGCCTTCTCCGCGTCAGTGGATAGAAGCAAGGTCGGGATTCGGCGGGTATTGGCAATGTGCACCAGGTCAAACGCTTTGGTGGTGTTGTCTCGAGCTTCCCGGGAAGCGACAAAGCCCACCTGGTCGTCATGGATCAATTGCGGAAGCAGCGAGGCCAATCTAGAGGCCAGGATCTTAGTAAAGAGCTTCAGGTCGACGTTTAAAACCTGTAGCTGGCGCAGACCATAGGATCCTTACCTTCCTTCGCGAGAACCGCGATGTGCGCCCTAAGTGAGTCCGCCGGGAACGCTGCACCTTCTCCCGTAGCGTGATATGCAGCAAGGAAATGGGGAGAAAGGATGTCATTAAAGCACTTGTAGTAACGGATGGAATAGCCATCCGGGCCTGGGGCCTTCCCCGGTTGCGTCGCCTTCAGGGCCATCAACAGCTCACCAGGGCGCAAGGGTTCATCCAACTTCTCTACCTCCTCCACCGGAAGGGAGGGGAGGCCGAAGCACAAAGATTGGAGAGGATTGCATCGACCCGCCCAGCACCGGTAGGGGATGGCGAGTCTGGTGACAAGTTATAAAGAGACGAGTAGTATTGACGGAAGGCTTCAGCGATGTCCGCCGTAGCATGCACCCTACGACCCCCGGAAGTCGAGAGCTCAGGCACGAAGGTGCGGGCCCTCTGCGCACGGAGCGCACGAGCCAGCAACTTTCCACACTTGTCCCCATGCTCATAAAAGGCCCGTCTGCACTTGGCCAGTGCTGCCTTCGCCCGGAAAAGGGCCAAGGACCGCAGCTGTTCTCTCAAGACAGTCAGCTCTTGCAGGGCCACCTGGGCCAGAGAGCGTTTGTGGACCAGTTCCAGTTTGCTGATTTTAGAGAGGAGATCACTCAACTGCTGAGTACGTTCTTTCTTGCGGCGCGACCCTATCTTGATAAGAACACCGCGCAAGTAGTTCTTGTGCGCTTCCCACACCATCAGGGGAGGGCTCTCGGACGTAGCGTTAGTGGCAAAGAAACCCCTAAGCTCCGAGCTCAGTTCCTCCACCACGGCCGTGTCATGGAGAAGACTATCATTCAGCCGCCATTGCCACTGCGGGCGGTCCGAGGAGCTCAGATCCAGATCCAAAAGGACCGGGGCATGGTCGGAGAATGTAATAGATCCGATGGAGGTCGAGACGACACGCGGCAGCAAGGCCTGGGGTAACAGGAAAAAGTCAATGCGAGAATAAGAGGCATGAGGGGGGGAGTAGAAAGTGTAGTCCCTCGTATCCGGGTGGAGAATGCGCCAGGGATAGACTAGACGGAACTCCTGGAACAACGTCTTAATGCGCTTCAGGGCAACGTAAGAAAGGTGAGAGGACCCCCTAGATGTGTCCACCACCAGGTCAAGAGCCAGGTTAAAATCCCCACCCATGATGATCTGGCCCTCCGCAAACTCCTCCAGCCACGAGAGCAGGGATTCCATGAAAGCCACCTGACCAGCGTAACCGGTAGAACCCCCAGCCGCCCCTTAACAAAGAGCGCACGTCCTGTGCCGTCGTTCCACGAGTCCGAGAGCGTCCACGGGGCGTGACTATTGATCAGTATACATACCCCCTTGGATTTGGAGTCAGAAGAGCAGCAGTGATATACCGTGGGGTAGCGTCGGTCTCCCAATTTAGGAAGTTTGTCCGATCTGAAATGGGTTTCCTGTAAAAAACCGACCTGCGCCCGGAGACGATGAAGATCAGAGAGAACAACAGAACGCTTCTCTGGGGTATTTAACCCCTTGACATTTAGGGACACCAATCGCAGCGGATCCACCTGCGAGGGAGCCATCATCCCCCACCCCCAAGTTCAGAGGCAGGGCAGGAGAAAAAAAAAAAAAGGGGGGGGCGGGGGAAAGTAAAAGGAGGGGGGAGAGAAAGAAAAAGGAAAAGGTGAGAGAGAGATAAATAAGGTAAGAATTCAAAGAGGGGTGCACTCCTGGTGCACAGGGGGGAGGATCTACAGTGCCAACCGCACTGAGGAGACCAAGTCTCAAGGTACCAAGAGGTTCGACCCGCACCGCTCAAACCGCGGGCAGAACAGGTGGAACCTCAAGGAGAGGAGCACAGCTCATTAGGAACCCCCACACACTACTAGACCAAGCCCCTGTAGCGGTACCGCAGCGGGTACGCACTTGCCCCCTCGACCCCGGAAACCACACCAAACTGCGGTACCACCCCACGAGCAACCCAGCCAGGGGAAACCGGCAGGGCCGAGCAATGGATCCCGCTCGGAGCACACCCCCCGGGGGGGGGGGGGGGGGAGAGGGAGGGAGAGAGAAAGGAGGAGGGAGAAGCAGGGAATGGAGGGGAAAGAGGGGAAAAGGAGAAGAAGTAAGGGGGGGAAGGGTAGGGGGAGAGGGAATGGTGAAGTAGGGTGGGGGGAAGTGGGGATGGGGGAGGGGTGGAGTAGGGAGGGGGGGAGTGAGAAGTGAGGGGGAGAAGGGAGGGGGAGAGAGGGAGGGGGGGGGAGAAAGGAAAGAGGGGGTGGAAGGGAGGAGAGGGAGAAGAGGAGGGGGGGAAGGGAGAAGAGGGGGGGGAGAGGGGAGCTGTGAGCAACTGTGATATCAACATGAGCAGAGAATACATACAAGCCAGGCTTCGCAGTATAAGGAAGGTGCAGAGCTAAAGAACACATGCGATAAGGTGCAAGAGATCCCACTAGCAGCACAGCTACCCAGAAGCAGCAGTCTGTAAGTCCAGCCGGAGGGCCCCAAGGTGACACTGGGCAAGGGGAACCTCACGTAACTCCAATGCAGCAAGGGATAGGAGCCCACCCACGGAGTCCATGAGTGTGGGGCGAGCATGGATGGCATCAGTAAGGTCACTCGTCAGCAAGCAGAATCGGACAAGCGGGCAGTGGCAAAGAGCAAGCAGGGGGGGGGGGGGATGGTCAGTCCAGAGAACCTGCGGGACAGGTCCATGGGGTGCGAAATGAAACACCTAGGGGGGGGGGAAGGCTGGGAAGTAGGGCAAAGGGGTGCCACAGGGCCACAGTCAGACTCACGGTTGCAGGCAGCAGCAGTCTAGTCCTCCGGGGAGGCCTCCGCCGGGCCGGCGGAGCCCGAGCTCAAGGACCCACGAGAGCGATGCGATCCCCGTGATCGAATCCGCGAGGGGCCACCGCCCGGGGGGCGAGCTGCACGGTCCGGGAGCCTCGCCATCCAGTCCGGTAAGTCTTGGGGAGCCAGGCCTGCAAAGCGGTATAGGGCCGGAACATCAGCATGCCGACGGAGGGTAAACGAAGAGCCATTCCGTCGGACCGTCAGCTGCAGGGGAAACCCCCAGCGATAGGTGGCGTCTTGGGAGCGGAGTCTCTCTAGAAGAGGCTTCAGCATAGCCCGACGGGTCAAGGTACCTCTTGAGATGTCCGGGAAGACGGCGATCTGCGCTCCATCGAAGTCCACCGGGCCGTGGTACCACGCCGCCCGCAGCAGCTGTTCCTTCACTGAGTATCTGTGCAGGCGGCAAATCACATCCCGCGGTCTGTCCGCATCCGGCGAGCGGGGGCCCAGAGCCCGGTGTACCCGGTCAAAAAGAAAGTCCACCAGGGGATCCTGCGGCATCAATCTGGAGAATATAGCCTGGACCGTCACCACCAGGTCCTCTCGCCCCGTCGCCTCAGGTAGGCCCCGGAGACGCAGGTTATTACGGCGGCTCCGGTTCTCCATGTCTTCCATCTGGAGTTGGTGTTCCACCAGGGCATCTGCATGGGAAGCCTGCGTACATTCCAGGTGAGCCACCCGTGACTGGAGGTCTTCAAGTGCAGATTCACCCGCCGCTACTCTCCCCCGAACTTGGGTCACTTCAGCCGTTATTGCCGCGAAATCTCGGCGGTGCTGCTCAGCAACCTGGGCCACGATGTCCTCCATGTCCCGCTTCGTGGAAAGGGAGCGGAGAAGCGCCCAAATGTCTCTTTCCTCCTCCGGGGGAACCAGCAGGGAGGTCTGCGAGGAAGGGAGGGAGCCCTGAGACATCGTCGCGGTGGCGTGGAGCTGGGGAGAGGTAGGCGGTTGCAGAGGCTATGCGGCGGTCCGGGCAAGGCCGCTGCCGAGGCCTACCGTCGGAGATTGCGGTCCCGGGGTCGGGGAGCTCTGGAAGAAGCTGCGGATAGGAGCCGATGGCGTAGCCCGGGAAGCTGCCTTCGTCCTCCGCCGTTTGTAGGTGCTCATGACAGCCCAGGAATGCCTATTTAAGCCGGTCAGGGAGGCTAGGGAGCGGGAGCACCTGAGAAGAACGTCTTCACACCACCATGACCTAGCCACGCCCCCCATCAGCCAATTTTAGGGTTTCCCGCACAGAAACTATCAGAGCTTCCACCAATGCGCGTTCCCGGGCGACGGCTAATGAGGACAGGTCCTCTTCACCGTCAGAATGTGAAGACACTGACCCCTCAAGGTGGTCTGCGTCCGCGGCGACCATATCTGTCTCAGAATCCGAAGACACTGCTGATGGATGTGAGGGGGGAGGGCGTTTGCGGCTGGCAGCACCAGAAATTACAAAATCCACTTTTGACATCAGGCCTTGCAAAAAAAACTGCAATTTCTGGCTGTGAACCGGAGGGTCCAGCAGTCGCTTCCAGGGTGTCTGCAGGCAAATTTTTATCTCCATTGCTCAAATAAAAAATTTTTTTGTGTAATGTCCATTTAAGACTGCAAAAAACACGGTCCCACCGCTATTACTGCAAATTCACAATCCCTGATTATTATATAATAATAGCAGAGCAGAAGAGGAAAAAACCCACAGGGAAACCCGGGAACGTTACCAGACCACAGAGAAGCATCCAGCCTGATCAGTGTAAAAACGAAACCAACACTGTCTGCACAGGAAGAGGGAGAAGCTCTGCCTCTATCATTACAAGCCATGCCACATGCTTGCCAATCCCACGGACCTCAAGAAAATGGCCGTTCATACATTCTCAATGGGGGAAGTATAAAAAATGGCTGCCCATGCAAACTAATGGAAACCCAGAAATCATGAACCACAGCAAAATGGCGGCCACATCGGCGCGCCATGCGGTCTCTAGGACCCCCCAAGGTGTCCCAGAACAATAGGCATCTAAAAGGTCCCTAACCAGGGACCCACCCAGGACAATCCACCCCCCTTCAAATAAGCGCCATAACGGCCGCATTATTACCGCCTCCCAAGGTAAAACCTGCTATGGGGGGGGGGGGGAATGCCGAGGGGTACACCAGATTAGTCCTCCTGGGTGCCAGGGAACCCCTAAGGCCTGACCATTCCAGGGAGGGGCTCACGCCCATGACCGTCAAGGGTGTTTGGGGGGACAATTTTACTCACTATACCGTGGTACCAGGTGGGTGCCACTCCGAAACAGATCGCCTCCCATCCGGGATGAGGGTGTTAGCAGGCAAGGGGAAACTGCGACTCCGGGAGTTCCAGGTCGATGCGTCCAAACGAGACTGTCCACTTGCAGGCTCATCCCCATCCATCGGGGCACTGTCGTGGTGAGGCCTAGCTATGGACTATAACCTGCTCACGCTCGCTGGCCAGGCCAGTGTAACACTCCTGCGTTTCATGTATGGTGTGGATTTTCAGCTGCAGAAATATTCCACTTCAGTAGTCATGTAAGAGAGATGCTGAGATACCATTCCCAACCTCAATGACTCATCATGTGTGGAAGGTCTTACTTCAGCTAGTAAATACACACACTCAACAAGCTGGTTCCTAGAGTGACTTTATGTATGTAGTAACACAGTGATGAAGATTTAAGAGACAGGTTGAGTGGAGGTGGTAGGTGACAGACACTTGAAGGTAAGACAGTAGCAGATGGATGCAGGTAGGTTTAGCAATCATGTATGGTAGCAGATGACAGAGTAGCAGGTGGACATACAAGAGAGATCAACCCAGTGCAGGAATAAGTAGCAGTAGTCTTAAGAGCTAGCAATCTAGATATGCAGATGTGATAAATAGTCTTTACTATGCAGAGCTAGATAGTGTAAGCTTAGTATAAGTTTATAGAGGGTTCCCCTGCGGGGTACTTAGCACTAGTAGCAATACAGCCGAAGGTTGGTTCAGGAGGAGCGGATGATCCGGAAGCGGGATACAGGGATCAGCGCAGCGAGGTTCCGTCAGCGAGGTATGCTTGCAAGCACGAAAGCTTCAAGCCAAGTTAGCATCCAGGTAAGGGTGTTTGAACGAACACATGTGAGTGAGAACCGGCGATTTAAATAGCCATCTAGTCCGGCGCTGAGTGATGACAGCTTCAGTCTTAAAGGTGTATGCGCACCTTTCCAAAAGAGAATGGTGGGGCGCATACACTTGTGAAAAGAGTAATTTAGGGTACCAAAGGTACCGGAACATTACAGCCAGGAGTCCTTAAGGATCCAGATTATCCAGTGTAAAACCGCAGCTAGCTGTTGCTTGTAGTTCCTCTGGATCTTGGTCCTCAGGAACTAACTAGTTAAAAAATAAAAAAAATCACAAACTTTCCTTGTTATAGCTAAGACCAAAGTCCCAACAGAGAGCTAGGTCCTATTCCTAACACTAGGCAGAACAAAACAGATTGAGGATAGCAGATTCTGAGGGGTTATGCCTTCAGGGACAGCCCCCATAGGTAAGGTTACGTTTTTTTCCTGCCTAGTGCCTATTCCTAGGAGGAGGAGCATAACCCTATGAGTCATGAAGATAAGGAGCTGCGTCTGTCGAACGATAGAGAAAAACTTTCTAGCAATACAAACCAAACTGAGCATGTGCAGACTGACTCCACTAACTCTGTCTTATCCGGACATGTTTTGGGGACAATGCAAGAGGAGCAGTCTCATTGCCGTACAAAAATCCCCAAAAAAACTTAGCAGCATGAAACATGCGTCAAAGCGCACCGATGTTGCAAAACAAAATAAGCCTAAAAATCAGATAAAGTCTCTACTGCACTAATCTAAACCTAATCTGTTTTCCAAGTTGTTTAAATGTTGTCACAATGTTAAGAGTAAGACAAAATTGTAATTTCTTGACTAGCAACAGCTTTTTTCAGTCTCTTTTATAGAATATGAAAGATGATGTTACGCCAAGTAAATAGATACCTAACATGCCATGCTTTAAAATTGCGTGCGCTCGTGGAATGGCCCCAAACTACGGTACTTAAAAATCTCCATAGGCAATGTTTTAAAATTTCTACAGGTTACCATTTTATAGTTACATAGGAGGTCTAGTGCTAGAATTATTGGTCTTGCTCTGACACCACGGTGATACCTCACATGTCTGGTGCAAACACCACTTTATATATGTGGGCGTACACTACTGTGCGCGAGCACACAGGGGCGCTTAAAAATGTTTTTTTTTTATTTCTTTTTAAATTTTTACACTGTCCCTTTGAAAAAAAAATGTTTTATCCCTTTAATTGCTATTGTAAGGAATGTAAAGCAGGACAGGTCCTCTTTATGGGGAGATCTGGGGTCTAAAAGACTCCAAAACTCCCCTCAACCCTTAAAAGCAAAAGATAAAAAAAAAAATGTATCTTTTGCTTTAAGAAAAAAAAAAAATTATGTTTATATTGCCCGAGAACTGGAAGTAACATTGATGTTGCTCAGGTACTCCAAGGGCATAGAGATAAGTGGGGGCCATCTACCCATCGCTTATCTCTATGGAAAACCACTGCTGACGCCGGATAGTTCCTAAAGCTACTGATCGTTAATGTTCGCTCCGAAACCACCGGGAAGTGGCGGGGGCACCTCTTCCGCCACTTCTAAAAGTGATCTTGCGGCGACTCCGGTGCTGGGATCACTTTTATCTTAAAGCCGGCCACCTAATAAAACGAAAAAATAATGGAGTTAAGGCATCTAACTGGAGCCATAACCCCTGCATTTAATGTCAAAAACATGACATATATTTAGTTAGGCGGTCAGCAAGTAAGATGAGAGCACAACTATTATCACTACTCAAACATTTAATTTTTTTTTTTCTGGGCCTGAACTGACTGAGGTAATGAGGTGGATGTAAATGGACACTTATCGGGCCACTCATTGACTAACATGGAGTTTCCAGGCAAATTTGACCAAACTGCATGTTAGAAAGGGTCTATAATTATTATTATTTGTTAACACAATCGTTTAATATGATTAATACATTTTTGACATTTTTTAATATACGATTTTTTCCCAAAGAAATTATTAATTACCAGGAGTGCCTTCTGAGGTTTTAATTCCCATTCTGCAACAGTACTGTGCAATGCCATAATCTGCAATCTTTGCAATAACAGCAGAGTTTGGATACAAAGTGAACAGCAGAACATTGTGAGGCTTCAAATCCCGATAGATTATCATTGCTGAATGAAGATACCTTTTTTGGAACAAAATAAATTATTATAATTCAAGCAGTAATAATACCATTCTGTAGGATGCTAAATGCTAAAAATGCATCTACAAATCATTTTATGTTCTAGAAACAAATTTTATTACATTTATACAATAAATGTTTATATACTACATAAATATGATTTATCTTTTTTTTTTTTAAATTCAAAGCTTTATTGAGAATACAAACAGTAAAAATACAAACTCATATTCATATAACAATACCATTATCCAAAATGCTCAAAACTTAAAGTGGAGTTCTACACAAAGTGGAACTTCCGCTTTAAGGCCTCTTGACCCCCTGACATGCCACATTTGGCATGTCTTTTTTTTTTTTGTGGGGGGGGGGGGGGAGCAGGTACAAATCACAGATTTGACAGGTACCCAGCTCCCACTTCCGCCCGGGCCACCTAGGCAGCATAAGCGGAAGTTCTCCTCTCTCTCTATCCCTCCAATCTTCTGGGACACGTCACAGGTCCCAAAAGATTGCCCCTCCACTCAGGACGTGCAGTGCGACTTGCGCAGTGCGCACCCGGCTGTGAAGCTGCAAGCTGTCACAGTCAGGTGCCCACACTAGAGATGCCGGGGCTGCGGGGAGAAGAGGGAGAGAATCGAGGCTCCCGCTGGCCGCATTGCTGGATCGTGGGCCAGGTGAGTGTGTGTTTATTAAAAGTCAGCAGCTACACTTTTTTTTTAGAGACTGACTTTTAATAAATACAAAAATGGGTGGAACTCCACTTTAATATATCATCAGGACAGTTTTTCCAACCTCACTCCCCCACTTCCACAATACCAATACCAAGTTATATAAAGTGAAATGTATCACAATATTCTGTCCATAACCAATTCGACAGGTGCCAGACCTGGTGTGTCTAGTCAGGAAGATCAAACTGCTTTGAATTTGCCTGGATGCCCTCTGTGTTGAAAGACATACTTTTCTAGATGTAATGTGTCGTCCATTTGACCAATCCACTCTTTGCTTGAGGGTGGATCAGTTGACTTCCAGTGTCTAAGAATTAGTTTGCGTGCCTGAAAGATGGCCCTTGCTAGTGCCTGTTTCGTAACCTCTGCTGCCTGAAAATCATCCAGGATACAAAAAACACAAGGTTTGGGATCAGCAGGAATGACAACCTGGAATACCCTAGTCAGAGTATCCAAGGACGTTCTTCCAATAAAGGTGTCGTTTGGGGCACCTCCACAAGAGGTGAATTAGATTACCTTGTTCTCTAGAACACCTGGTACATATGATATAGCTTGCATATGAAAAGAACAATAACAAAGAAAATTTGCAGCGCTCAGCACACTATTGAAGAACCCAAAACACCTACAGTGTTATAATAGTGAGTCGATTGTTGAAAATATTCAAAAGAATCAAACATAAAAAAGCTCAGAATAAATCATGTGAAGAAGTATCAAGTGATAGGATTCAGGTGATCTCCCTCCTCTAGTGCTTCAATCGCCAAGTGCGACCTCCACCAATGCCAAAAAAGTGCACTCACCAGATATAGTTGCTGTCTAATGAATAGAACAGCAAAAATTGCATATGATAAGATCCAGGTCATCAGAAGTATGTAGTCATCATTATCTCACACTTTCCACCTCTATCCGAATCAAAGGACCTTCTTTCTGAATGTATACGGGTGCAGGGATCATTACCATAAAGCTTTATTTCTTATGGTAAAAAACAACTCAGCCATATCCCATCACTAGTAATAGGTCACCAATGACAAAAAGAAAAAAATCCCATGGTGCAGTATTTATTGGTGAATTAGAATAAAAACAAACTTAAACAATTGTGCCTATAGCACTTCAATAAAATTGACCCTGGAAATGTATTTCCCATGCACCTGGGCATTTCCTATCCACATGGGCTATATAAATCACTGCTCCTTTATGCATTCAAACTTTTTATACTCCTGATGATGCGTGTGTGCGTGAAACAGCTTTAGAGGTTTATTACTATACAACGCTTGAAGTCCTGGCCGCTACTCTGTTTCAGATTGGCGCCGCTTCATGTAAGTGTAAACTTACTTTTCACACATGATGTTTTGCATTGTAGGTCCGGCCACCATTATCCCTGAGTTGGACTGGCGTTTTTTTATGCAAGTGCTATAGGCACAATTGTTTTATATGTTAGTCTATATGCTAGTTCACCAATACATAGTGCACCATGAGATTTTTTTTTCTTTTTTGCCATTGGTGACTTATTACTATGCATTGTTGGAGGTTGCACTGGGTGATTAAAGCACTAGAGGAGGGAAATCACCTGAATCATATTACTTGATACTTCTTCATATGATTTATTTTAAACTATTTCATGTTTGATTCTTTTGAAAGTTTTCAATGATGGATTCACTATTATTCCCTCAGATTGTAAAGTGCTGCGCAAATTGTTGGCGCTATATAAATCCTGTATAATAATAACAACACTTCAGGTGTTTTGGGTTCTTTGATGTGCTGAGCGCTGCAATTTTTCTTTGGTATTGCTATCACAGCATTTTGTATATCTCCACTTATTGCTAGCAGCTATAAACCATTAAATACTGACACTATTTTTTTCTTAAATGAACAGTTGCTTTACTTTATCGGACCATGGCTGTCATCAGATATTACATTACATAGAAAAAGCAATTTGTTATTCCGGTTTCCTTTAAAATTACACATCAATCTTGACTTTTTACCTCAGCCCATCAGCAACATGGACAGCTATCCTGTGCTGAAGAGTTCTGGTTAGGCAACCACTGTCTTGGTGTAGCAGACGGTCAAGGGAACCTTTGGAAGCAAGTTCCATCACCAACATTCTAGGTCGAACACCAGCCGCCAGCAAACACACCAAGCTTGGGTGATGGAGTTGACTAAGTACAGTCAGTTCCTGAATACCAGTGAACAAGAGAAAACATATAAAAAAACAAGCTTTACTTTATTTATGATAGGTGCTTTGTGTAGCATTTGTAAAATATTATTTTACCCTCATCAATGCTCCTAGAAAAATAACATTTCAGTAATTTCAGGTTAAAAAGGTGCTTAATTTAAAACTAGAATGGGCAAGAACGTAGTGGGAAATGTAATTAAAAAAAATACACAAAACATGACAAAATTCATAGGCACCTTACTATCCAAAAGAAAGCTACATGGTTTCCATTTGCAAAAAAAATTTCAAGGGAAGAAATGTTGATTTTTTGATGCATCACAAAAACAAAATGCAACATTTTAAAATATCAATATATTTCAATATCTAATAAAACAAGTAATATGCCAGGATAAAAAAGGGCCCTAAAATGTGTATTTACTGTACTGAAAGAGCAGGAGATTATATACAGATGAAGATTCCCCTACTGGTTAAGCACATCACGTAACGGGACACATTATGCTTGCAACCCTAAATAAATTACTAGCATTTTGCAAAAATCTACAAATATCATTCATGGAGTTACCTGACTGGTGCCAAGAACTTCAGCTTCCCGAAACTCCAGCACCGTATATCATGTCTCTCCTTGCAAACCCCTGCTAAACCTTTGCTAAAAAGAAGTCAAACCCAAAAGAATATAGAGAAGAGACTTGCCAACATCTTTCACAATCTAAACCTTCCAATCCACAAGGCAATCCAAAGGAAAATTAAAGACCGCAATTTCAGGTATAAAATTGCTCTACTATATATTTGAAGAGACTAACCTTAGTTACTTACAGTATACTCTTAAAGCAAAAGTGTCAGATTCTTACTAATATGTTCAAGAGATCTCATTTTAGGTTTTATGCTTTTCATTGATAGGAATAAGAAAAAAGGATTTGTAATCCTTAAAGTATACGTGAACCCTCACCTTGTCAAACAACACATTCCATTTAAAATAAAAATGCAAGGCAAAACATTCGTTTATAATTTGTTGTAATATAAATATATATATATATATATATATATATATATATATATATACACATATATATATATATATATATATATATATACACACATATATATATACATATACACAGTACTATGCAAAAGTCTTGGGCAGGTGTGAAAGAATGCTGTAAAGTAAAAATGCTTTCACAAATAGAAGTGTTAATAGTTTTTTTTTTTTTTTTATCAATCAACAATGGAAAAATGGAAAGTGACTGAATAAAGGAGAAATCCAAATCAATTCAATATTTGGTGTCATTATGCTTTGCCTTCAAAACATCAATTCTCCAATTAGTCTAGGTACACTTCTCACCATCTGATCTCTTTGGCTACAAATCCAACTTTAAAGTAAATGACAACAAATTGGAGGCATCAAACCTATCCACACTAGATGAAAAACTACCATCCTTACGTGATACATGTCTTTTCAGGGGTCACACAAGTCAATAAATACCTAGGAGTATCACCGACCCATAGACTGAAAACTCTGCCCCTCCCATAGAGGCTGGTCTAAATAAATGGGATAGGAATTTTTTTTCATGGTTTGGATAAGGAGTAATTACTAAAACAGAATCCTACCCTGTGTTTTATACTTTGCGCAAATCTTTGCAATCCACATACCTTTGTCCTTTTTCAAAAAAACTGCAGACTATAATACTAATATTGCGTATGGGCCAATAACAAACCAAGAATGACCATGTCAATTCCACACACATTGAAAAATCATCCAATAATAGGACCCAGATTATGGCATGTGAACGCCCCCCTCTCCCACCACCCCAGCTGTTGCTGCTAACATTTAGGTGGGTGGCAAAACTGCAGCTCACCTGTCTATTTTTATTGCCCACCAGCCAACCTCATGAAAACCTCCTAATTATGGTGCATTTAAATGAAAAAAAAGGCCTGTATAATGCAGCTGATAATCTGTCAGGGTGCAAACACACAGATACTGAAACTGGCTGCTGATTGATCAAATCAATGTAGCATTTACAAATGAGCAGTTTTACACTGACTGAATGGCTGTTTTTTTTTTCTGTTTTTTTAATACTTTATTTACAACAACTTATTAAAAACTCCACATATTCATTAACCTTAGTATACAACAGATCAAAACAAGAAATACACCAGGGTATTGAATTAAAATTCATGAGGGGCCAGTCAGTAATATTTTCTTCCAGCCAAGGTCCGAATCATATGTTTGGCTCTCAATGGCACCTCTGCACAATGGGCAAACATGGCACGTCTTTACGAGTGCCACATTGTATCATGCCACAGTACCATGTAGCTTGGTACAGCAAAATAAAAGCAGCATTTCTGCTTATAAGGCAGCCTACTGAAATAAATAGGCCGCCTACACGTGTTATGCAATAATGTGAACCTAGTCTCAGATCCTTCACATTACAATCTTTTTTTTTTTTTTCACATCAGTGTTCTCAGTCCCCCTGCACATCATCCCCCCTTCACATTACAGTCCTCTGCCCCCCTTCACATTCTTTATATTACCCCCTACTTTAAATTGCAGTACCCAGCCCCTTTCATATCAACCCCCCCCCCTTTCACATTCCTGTCCTCGCCCCCTTTATAGTACCCCTCCTTCACATTACAGTCCCCAGCCCCCCCTTCACATTTCTGTCCTCACCCCCTTTTTAGCACCCCACTTCACATTCCTGTCCTCACTCTCTTTATAGCAGCCCCCTTCACATTCCTGTCCTCACCCTCTTTATAGCACCCCCTTCACATAACTTTCCTCATCCCCTTTATAGCACCCCCTTCACATAACTGTCCTCAACCCCCTTTACAGCACCGCCTTCACATAACTGTCCTTATCCCCTTTAAAGCACCCTCCTTCACATAACTGTCCTCATTCCCTTTATAGCACCCCCTTCACATTTCTGTCCTCACCCCCTTTATAGCACCCTCCTTGACATAACTGTTCTCATTCCCTTTATAGCACCCTCCTTCACATAACTGTCCTCACCCCCTTTATAGCACCCCTTTCACATAACTGTCCTCACCCCATTTTTAGCACCCCCCTTCACATAACTGTCCCCACCCCTTTTATAGCACCCTCCTTCACATAACTGTCCTCATCCCCTTTATAGCACCCTCCTTCACAAAACTGTCCTCACCCATTTTATCGCACCCCCCCCCCTCTCACACTGCAGTCCCCAGCCCCCCCTTAACATTCCTGTCCTTACTCCCTTTATAGCACCCCCCCGAAATTCCTGTGCTCACACCCTTTTTTAGAACCCCCTTCCCACTGCAGTCTCCAGCCCCCCTTCACATTTCTGTCCTCACCCTCTTTGTAGAATCCCACCCCCTTCATATCACTCCCTTTACATTTCTGCCCTTTTATATCACCCCTCTTTCCCCCTTTACATCAGCAGTGCCTTCTTCCCTGTCCTACCTTACACAGGGCACAACAGCCGACATCGGAGGCACAGCAACTGACATCGGAAGTGCAGCAAAGGGATGGAATGAGGGCAGGACCTGCCCCAGTTAACTGATTGGTTGCTAGAATACAGGGTGGTTCGAGCAACCAATCAGTTAACTGGGCCAGCCCCCACCCTCTGGCATCGCTGTGCTGCTCCTCCAATGTCAGCTCTGTAAAGACAACAGAGCTAGTGGGCAGCGGCGGCAGAGGAAATAAAAGCAGATCCTAAATGGTGCGACCACAGCGGGGCCAGACGGAGCATTGACTTGGTCCGGACTTGGCCCGCGGTCCACCATTTAGTGATGCCTGCACTATACAATATAATTGTCAAGTACAGCAAACACATTTACAATACACCCATATGTACCTGGCACGCATGCCCAGCTCATGGCTCTTAAGAAAACAATAAGGCTGCATTCACACCTGAGTGATTTGCAGCTTGAAGCTTGTAGCTCTAAAATGCTCAATAAGCCAAATCCTATTGATTTCAATGGTCCCTGTTCACATATGAGAGTTCTGTCGCCTGTCGCTTAACCACTTAAGCCCCGGAGGATTTGGCTGCTAAAAGACCAGGGGGTTTTTTGAGTTTTTTTACTGCGTGATTTTGACAGACAATTGCGCGGTCCTGCGACGCTGTACCTAAACGAATTTCACGTCCTTTTTTCCCCACAAACAGAGCTTTCTTTTGGTGGTATTTGATCACCTGTGCGATTTTTTGATCATGCGCTATAAACAAAAGAAGAGCGTAATTTTTGCAAAAATAACAATATTTTTCACTTTTTTTTATATGAAATTCCCCCCCAAAAAAAAGTAAAAATCAAAATTTTTTAACATTTTCGGCCAAATTGTTTTACGCTACATATGTTTGGTAAAAAAAAAATCGCAAAAAGCGTATTTTGATTGGTTTGCGCAAAAGTTACCGCGTTTACTAACAAAGGGAAAGATTTTTGTCATTTTTGGTGTTTTTTTTTTAACGAGTAATGGCAGCGATCTGCGATTTTTTTTGCGGTACTGCGACATTGCGGCGGACAGATCGGACCCTTGACTGACATTTTTGACACTTTTGGGGGTACCAGTGACATTACTGCAGTAATCAGTGCTATATATATGCACTGTTACTGCAAAAATGACACTGGCAGGGAAGGGGTTAACTTTATTGGACAGGGAGGGGTTAAGTGTGTCCTAGGGGCGTGTTTCTAACTGTGCAGGGACATTGCTATTGGTGTAAAAACAAAGATCAACGGTCCTACATAGTAGAACCGTCTGATCTTCATTTTTACACCAGGGAGAATGACGGGCGGCTTGTTTACATAAGCCGCTCCGCCTTTCTCCCTTCACAGGAGCGATCGTAGTGTGACCAGCGGACATCGAGTCCGCCGGTCACACGCACTGACTTGTCTGTGAACGAGCCACGGCGGGCGCGCGCCCGCCCGCAATTGGCTCGCAAGTCAGTGACAGGCGAGTGACGTCACTCTGCCTGGCCGGGGCTGACCGCCGCAGTATATAGTCGTGCACAAGCTTCTTTTTGGCAGATTACAAACATTTGTGGCCCCACAGACTTCAAAAGAAAAGCCTGAAAACATGTAACCCGAGCGTTTCACTCGCTTTCCATTCAAACAGCAGCTTCCCACCCCTAATTCCCTCTCCTCTCCCTAGTGCTTTCTATTGGCTAATCAAAAATACTTGAACCTGTAAAGCGCTTGTAAAAAGCTGCAAAAACGCTTAGGAACCGCCCCCAAAAACACCAGTAAATCGCTACGCTCAAGTGTGAATAGAGCTTAAATGACCATTACATTTCTATTTAATAACATTATGAATACTGTATGTCATTTATGAGGATGATACACAGAGCCCCCCATAATTTCCTTTTTTTTTTCTTACCCCTCCTCATTGCTCCCTCATTTCCCCTTAACAGTGAAATATAAGGCATTCTTTCCCCGATCCTGTGTCCAAAATACTTTTCAATTTGTTTTTCTGCACAAAAGCCTTTAGCAGACACTAAAAAAATATTGCACTGATCTTAAATGTCATGAATTGGAAAATAAGTCCTATTGACCAAACACTACAGGAATTACCTGTCTCAAGAGTCTCGGGGAAGTATGCTTGTTAAAAATTTTAACAGCCACATCTTTGCCTTTATATACAGCTCTATAAACAGATCCAAAACCTCCATCACCTGTAACAAAAAAGTTGTATTGTATAAATAGTTCAAAAATCTGAACATAAATTTGAAGAGGAAAAGAAGAGAAAGAGAAAAGAACAATGCAGTCTGTCTTTTTAAAAAAATAAATAAATAAAAAAAACAAGGACGACACTTACCCAGTAAAAACTCAGCAGATTGCTCAAATTTCAACTCCTCGCTGTTTAACATAATATTTCTGGGCAAATCAGCCAAAACAAGGTCAGGTGCAATCTGAGAAATAGGAACTGTAGACCTCGGATCTTCAGGATTTACTAGCAAGTCTCCTGTTAAATTAATTAATTAAAACATTGAACTGTAATTATGCTCACAAAATATTACTTATATCAGTTTTATGATTGAAGTACAGTATACTGAAAGGCAAAACCTTTTTTAGATTTGGATGTGGAGAGAGATTAGAACACCTAGTTCTTATGAAACCAGGATGTGGGCCTTTGTTTGGAGCTCAAGGCTGGTTTCTTAGGAAAATAAGCCTGGGACTCACTGGTTTCTGATCTGTCACCTTCTTATAGTGACCTTTAAAACATAGGCATCCAAGTATGGTCCGAAAAAGCATTCACACTCAAAGAGCAGCCTCTTAATTTGCCTCTAGCAGAGAACTTTCACCTATTAATATTTGAGTTATAGGATCCTTTTTATGTGGGCAGACATGATGCCTACTCATGAAAGCTGCCTTGTGAATCTTCCAAGGCATCCATCGAGAAATTCAGGTCTCTTTTAAAATCTTCAAGGAGCTTCCAAATAGAAGTCCCTATAACAAAGCCATAAAAAAATAAAACCACTGCAGCCTAAACCCACGTTGGACTGTGGGAAAGGTGGTGAAAAAATAACAGCACCAATTCGTCCAAAATAAAAGGGCTACCTCCACAACTGATGAAAACCTTTACAGTCTAAAAGAGAAACTCAGGGGGACAGGGTCACCCCGAAGAAGTAGTTGTAAATGGAGGACCAACCACGGTATCTAATACAAATATCAGAGACAAAAATGAAAATGTAAAACCCTCAAAAACCTCAATAAAAGCAAATGGACAACATTGTCACACTACACACAGTCCCCATGGGCCCCTTGCACGCACTAATAACAGCAACCGAATAGATGGCTCATCTTCGTCCTGAAGTCCTCACAAAGCGTATGTGACGTATGCAAAACGCGTTGACGTAAGCCGCACAGCACGCCATGCTGGATCATGTAAATATACGTGATTTGCATTTCCAGGCAGAGGGCGCGCGTGCCTGCCGTCCTGGCTGTATGGTTATTTGCTACAGCATAAGCCAATCAGCGGGTCCCAGCCAAATGATTTATGTATGGAACCTGCTGATTGGCTGAGCGAATAACAGAAGAGAGCCTTGTGTTGGTAAACAACACAGGGTTCCCCTACAGACAGCAGCGGTGTGCCGTCACATTGCTTAGTAAAAACAGCACACAGTAAACATTGTTAGGTTCTCAATTAACCCACTGATCGCCCTAGATGTTAACCCCTTCCCAGCCAGTGTCATTAGTAAAGTGATTGTGTATATTATTAGAACGAATCACTATATTAGTGTCACTGGTGGTGTCAGATTCCTCCATAAAGAGTACCTGTCACAGTCTATTAATGTCACAAGGGATGTTTACATTCCTTGGTACACCTGAAGAAAGAGCGCGCATGCTCAGAAACGCATCGTGTTGCCATAGCTCCCTGGCGACGTCACACACTTCTCTCCCGTGTTGTGTATCCCTTCATGGCCTCCGCCTGGAACCCGGAAGCTCTACGGGAGACTGCCGGCATCATCTCCTCCTACAGACTACGGTGGCCTGGCTGGTAGATCGGTTTGAACGGACAGACGGACCACTCACCAGGAGGAGCAATATTACTGCACCATCTATAATAGCCTGTTGTTTGCTAGCTTCCATGAGTTACCATTTGTCGTTGTAATAAAAAGTCTACACTCAGAGGCGCTTTTCTTTCCTCCTTGTATACCCTCTTCAGAGTTTACCTTCAATTATGAGAAGAGCTGCCAAAATTGAGTGCAATTGTACCAGAGACTTATATCTGTTTTACCTGAGCACTCTATGTATCCTGTCCTATATGTATCCTGCCATCCCGGGGGTTGGTGACTAGGGCAAGGATGTCCTTGGGGCTCCTTGCGGTGGTTGTTGGGCTGGGGAGCGGATGCTTTACCATCTGCTGGTACGTGCCTCACCCGGCCGGACCCGGCCGAAAATATAGGCCGCAGGTTAGTCGACCGTCCAAGCTGCTGACTGGGCTGCTGACCGGGCCGCTGACCGAGTGGCTTACCGGAACCTATGTGAAGCGGCCCCTGTGAGGATGGCTAAGGCCACTGCCTCCCGTGTGGGCATCTGCCTTCCCCTCCACTGCCGTCGGTGGTCGAATCTGTTGGGGCTCACATCCTAACAGCTGGGCACCCTCAAAAAATTAGGCCGCGGCTTCGGCCAAGTTGGGTGCCCCCTTGGGGGCAGCCTCAGTGAGTCTAGCTGAAGCCCCCAATTCCCTGGTCAGCTTGGCACCTACCTTGATCTGGGTGGCTCTTCATTTTTAGTGACAGTATTACCGCCATTATCGTGTGGGCCAAGGTACCCTGCCTGCGCGTCCGCGTCACCGCGGGCGGCCCCCTTTAAGGGGGCTATGTTCTTTTTTGTCCTCTATGGAGGGCGCCCCTGCTGTTTTTGTGTGGTCTCATGGGTGGTCAATTTGTGGACCCTTGGCCGGCGTCCCCTTGCGGAATCGCAGGTGGCAGCCTCCCCTGATTATAATGTTTCGGGGGTGAGCTTAATATGTAGCGACCCTTCTGGGTCTGCGTCCATGCACTTCAAGTGCTCCGATAGTAAGGATGATTTCTCTTCTACTGCATTCGCATATGAAAAGGCGCTAGTGGATGCACTGCTTGTATTGGTGCGGGCAACTTTAAAAATCGAGAATGCAGCTAATGCTGCGTCGGAGGCACCGGTCTCCTTTTGGTACCGCAGCTACTCATAAGCAACAAAGGTATTCCCGCCTACTTTGACAAAATTGTCACGAGTCAGTGGGGTTGTCCTAAATGCAATAGGACGGTGCCTAAGCCTTTTGCTAGACGGTTTCTCTTTGAAGAGTCTCTGTTGAATAAGTGGACAGTCCCACCTATGGTGGACTCTCAGGTTTCCAGTCTGAAATAATCCACCCTAATTCCAGTTTAGGAGTCTCTGGCTTTTAAAGATCCCTTTGACAGGAGAAAAATAAACAGGGTATATGGTAATCCGTAATGGGCCTCAGAAATGCCGAAGCAAATAATATATCTAGCTACACAATTGTGTATGATAACACAATTTAAAGGCTAGAGACAAAAGCATAGAGTAACCGTTGGGTGAGCATACAGATTCGAAAAAACAAAAATTGTGGGGGTGGCCCAAAATGGAGCACTCCCACGGAAAACCAACTAAGGATACTCGAGCAAAAGATAGTGTAAAAAATTAAATTTTATTTAGGCACTTATGCCTGTGAAGATACGAAAATGGAACTCAATACAAGGCAATGGAGGAACACACTGCTTGGACACTGTTAAAAAACATACAATAAAAAGTGGCATGAAACACATGTAAAGAATGGGACTGGAGCATGTCAATAGTAAAATGAGAAGAAAACCAATGGATAATCTGGAATTGTAGATACACCTAAGGTGAATTGGAAAATAACAACCAGATAGTGGTTCCAATAACTCATGTATGACCTAACATACCACCAGACATGTATCGAACATATGGTCGGTACACTTGCCAGGTGGTATGTAATGACCTCTATGGATGCATCCGATGGCACAGTGAATGAGCGTACTCCTGTGTAAAGTAATAAGAATCGATGGCTCACTTGTGCTTAATGAACCTCACAGTGTGTCCGTATAGGTGTATGCATGAGGCACAAAGTAATCGTGCAGTCCTCTCAAAGGGAAGGTGTAAGCTTCACTGCAAAAAAAGGGACAGAGGATATGTCACAAGGAGTTGATGGAGGAGTGTGCTACTCGGCTGCTGGAGTCCAGTAAAGCTCCGGATCCGCTGCTGCATATACCGATGAAATGAAGATGTCCTCATATAAAAAAAAAAAAAAAAAAAAAAAACTGAGGTACAGCCAACATGGGGGAATGTTCCACTGGTATAACAGTAAAGGCCGCTTTACCTGCAGATGTTGTGGGGGTATGCGGTCCGGCTGTGGTCTAAGTGGGATCCATGACATGGATCCCACTTAGACCACAGCCGGACCGCATACCCCCACAACATCTGCAGGTAAAGCGGCCTTTACTGTTATACCAGTGGAACATTCCCCCATGTTGGCTGTACCTCAGTTTTTTTTTTTTTTATATGAGGACATCTTCATTTCATCGGTATATGCAGCAGCGGATCCGGAGCTTTACTGGACTCCAGCAGCCGAGTAGCACACTCCTCCATCAACTCCTTGTGACATATCCTCTGTCCCTTTTTTTGCAGTGAAGCTTACACCTTCCCTTTGAGAGGACTGCACGATTTCTTTGTGCCTCATGCATACACCTATACGGACACACTGTGAGGTTCATTAAGCACAAGTGAGCCATCGATTCTTATTACTTTACACAGGAGTACGCTCATTCACTGTGCCATCGGATGCATCCATAGAGGTCATTACATACCACCTGGCAAGTGTACCGACCATATGTTCGATACATGTCTGGTGGTATGTTAGGTCATACATGAGTTATTGGAACCACTATCTGGTTGTTATTTTCCAATTCACCTTAGGTGTATCTACAATTCCAGATTATCCATTGGTTTTCTTCTCATTTTACTATTGACATGCTCCAGTCCCATTCTTTACATGTGTTTCATGCCACTTTTTATTGTATGTTTTTTAACAGTGTCCAAGCAGTGTGTTCCTCCATTGCCTTGTATTGAGTTCCATTTTCGTATCTTCACAGGCATAAGTGCCTAAATAAAATTTAATTTTTTACACTATCTTTTGCTCGAGTATCCTTAGTTGGTTTTCCGTGGGAGTGCTCCATTTTGGGCCACCCCCACAATTTTTGTTTTTTCGAACCCCTTTGACAGGAGACCTGAGACTTTGGTCCGTCACATGTCTACTACAGCTGGTTCGGTCCTTAGGCTGGTGTTCACCATAGCCTTGGTGTCCCAGAGTGAGCAAAGGATCTGGGCGGGGAAAAGCTTCTCCCTGCCTTTGCGGAGGTGGTGGACCAGTTGGTCCAGGGGTTGCAGTTCATCTGACGCGGCTTCCTTAGTCTCTAGGCTGTCCGTGACAGCAGTTGTCCTTCGGCACAAGATATAGCTGAAATGCTGGTCTGCAGACCAGACTTCCAAGAAGGCCTTATCTGATCTTCCCTTTGTGGGGGTCGCCTGTTCGGATTCTCCCTGGATGATATAATTAAGCAGGATCTCAAGACAAGGGGTCTAAGTCTGTAAGAACCTCCTTCCACAGGACCTGGTCTGGTAAGTCGAGAGCGGGTCCTTCCGGACCTGTGGACTTCCCAGATTCCAGACACAAGCTGATTTGGTCCGGCTACAAGATCAAGTTTCGGGTTTATCCTCCAGAGAGGTTCTTTCCTTCCAACCTGCGTTTATCCCCAGACCCCCTGGGAGGTCTCTGCGGGGTGGTGCAAGACTTGCTACTACAAGGGGTGATTGTTCCAGTTCCAGAATCAGAACGTTTTCAAGGGTTTTCTTAAAACCTGTTTACAGTTCCCAGGAAGACAAGGTACGTCCAATCCTGGACCTCAAAGCTCTGAACTGCTTTGTGTGAGTACAGATATTCTGAATAAAGTCCATTCGTACGGTAGTGGCATTCCTTCATCAAGGGGATCTATCGATAAAGGATGCTTACCTTCATATTCTAATATATGTCGGTCATCAACGCTTCCTCCGCTTTGCCGTGGGCGAGTAGCATTATCAATTCGAGGAATTACCCTTTGGTCTCGCCTCAGCTCCTCGGGCCTTCATAAAGTGTTGGCCCTGGTGTTGGCATTGTTGCGTCAGCGGGGGATTGCAGTACTGGAGTACCTGGACAATCATCTTCTGCAAGCAGAGTGTCTGACTGCTCTGACGGACAATCTGGAGATTACTGTGCGGACTCTGCAGGAGTTCAATTGGAAATTGAATTTCCAGGAATCTGCTCTGGTTCCGTCCACAAATTTGGACTATCTGGGTCTGCCTCTGGACTCAGCCAGGGCGTTTCTCCCATGGGACAAGCTCCCAAAGCTGTAGGATGCAATTCGGCTCCTTCCAGCAGTCTATCATCTCTCAGGACTTGCATGCAGGTGCTGGGCCTGATGGTGTCTACCTTTGATTTGGTTCCGTTTGCACAGTTCCACACGTGACCTCTGCAAAGGGAGAGTCTTGCCAGCTGGAACAAGAATCCACAGTCTCTAGACAATCTGATCGTGTTGAGCCGGGGTAAGAAAGGGTTCCTAATTTGGTGGCTTCTCACTCCAGCGCTTTGACAGGGAAACATCTTTCCTTCCCCTGTACTGGACGGTGGTCACCACGAATGCAGGCTGTCCGGGTGGGGTGGTGTTCTCAGGATCAGACTTTGTCTGGCTCATTGGACGAATCGCCTTCAGGGGTATCCGGTAAGGTTTCAATCGGACAAGGCCACGGCTGTGGCATATGTCAATCACCAAGGGGGCACATTAAGTGTCATGGGGGCTTGGGAAATAGTGGACATTTGAAGGGGGGCAGAACGCTTTGTTCCAGCCTTCTCTGCTGTGCATATTCCAGGGGTGAAAAATTGTCAGGTGGATTATCTCAGTTGTCAGGCATTGGGCCAGGGAGAATGGTCACTTCATCCTGAGGTGTTCCATCAGTTGTGTCTCCGGTGGGGAGCTCCCGAGGTGGACCTGTTGACCTCTCGTCTCAACAGGAAGGGATCCTCTGGCCAACACCACAAACACTCTGGTGGCTCTTTGGGGCCAGTATTGTCTGAGATACGTCATTCCCTCTCTAAAAACTTCTGCTAAGACTCCTGTGAAGGATCGAGGCAGAAGGGATTCCAGCTATCCTAGCTGCTCCAGACCGGCCTCCCCGTTCTTGGTACGCAGATCTGATACGTTTGGTCACCGATGCTCCTTGGAGACTTCCCCTCAGAGCAGATCTGTTGGCCCAAGGGCCAATCTTCCATCTGGCTTTAATGGCTTGGCTGTCGAAAGCCAGGTGCTGAAGGATAGAGGGTTGTCTGAATCAGTGATTCCCATGCTGCTAAATGCTAGCAAATCTACCTCTAGGAAGATTTATTATTGATTTTGGAAAGCGTACATTGCGTGGTGTGAATCTCTTGGGGTCTTTTCAGTGGCTCGCAGTTTTGCTTTGAGCAGTGTCTGGCCATGGGTAACATTAAGGGCCAGGTTTCGGCCTTGGCAGATTTCTTTCAATATCCTTTGGCCATGCATTCTTTGATTCGCACCTTTATTCTGGGGGTTCGCCACTTGAATTCTCCAGTGCTGTCCCTGTTGCCTCCGTGGGACCTCAATTTGGTGCTGTCAGTTTTCCAGAACCCGCCTTTTGAAAATATTTGTGGGATTCCTCTGCTTACATTGTCCCAGAAGGTAGCCTTCTTGGTGGCTATTACTTCTGAACGCAGGGTGTCGGAGCTGGCAGCGTTGTTTTGTTCAACTTGCCTGGTGGTTTACAGAGATAAAGTGGTGCTTCGCCCCTGTCAGTCGTTCCTTCGTAAGGTTGTTTTTGGTTTCCATCTGCATGAATACATGGTGTTGCCTTCCCTGTGTCCTAAGCCAAAACATCCTAAGGAGATTGCCTTCCATTCTCTGGATGTGGTCCAGACAATAAGGGTGTACCTAGTGGCTACTGAGTCGTTTAGGAAATCAGAATCACTATTTGTACCTACGAATGGACCCTGAAAAAGGTTGGCCGCGTCTGCCGCAACAATTTACAGAAGGATCAGGCAGACCAGACGGTGGTGCAGGTATATTTAATTAGGGGTCAGGTTCCTCCTTTCCTTGTTAAGGCGCATTTCTACCTGAGCGCTTAGTGCCTCTTGGGGCCTCCCATCATCAGGCGTCAGGGATGCACGGCGGCCATCTGGTCGTCTGTGCACACATTCACAAAATTTTATAAAGTGAATGTTTTGGCACCTACGGATGCTGCTTTTGGCTGCAAGGTTTTGCAGGCCGCTGTTTAAGAGGACCTTGTTTTCTTTGAGGGTGTATCATTTTCAGGTGTGCTCCAGTTGTTCCTGGTTGAGCTCCATCTTACCGGGTTGGCTAGGTTTAGCCTTTGGAAATTTTTTTCTGCTGTGTTTTTTCATGCCCCTCATGTTTAACACAGCTTTGTCACCTTCTGGGATAACGTAGGCAAGGGAATCTCCCGAATATTCTCAAACTAAATTTAAATCCCATGGCAGCAAAAGAAACCGTACAGGTGGAGCCACATGTCGAACCCCCCGAATGAAGGTACGAACTAAAAAGAGTGCGTGGCTAGGGGTCGCTGAAAAAAGATTGCCAAGGCAGACACCTGGCCCTTGATGGTAGTCAAGGCCAACTTCTGATCAACACCCCTCTTTTTCTTTTGTTCATCGTCAGACACAGCGCTCCATCAATCATAACTACTGGGATGTCCAAAAGCAGTGCCAAAAGGAAAATGAGGGGTGGGGAAAATAACCCAAGGCTAACCATAAGTGCCCTTTGCGGCCAAAAGAAGCATCTGCAGATGCCAAAGTATCTACCTTATAGAATTTTGTGAAATTTTAAGATCCGAGCCACAGAAAAGGATCGAGGATGAACGCCAATCAAATCACACAAAGAAATGTAAGCTTTCCACGTACGATGGTATATCTTCCTCGCCTTCACCATAGTAGTGATCACTAATCCAGACAAACCTCTATCCCTCAGTACCTGGCTTTCGCTTTTTTTTTATTTTTTTATTTAAATTTTACTAGTTTTCCAATTTACAAAATAGTTAATTCAAAAAACCGTCATATAAAATCACATTACAGTTTTCCATCCCCATCAACCCCCCCCCCCCCATATCCAGGACCCTCATTCATCCTTCCTTAAGAACTCTTCAAATTCCTTTTAGTTCTGTATATTTGATTGTATTTCTGTATTCTACCCATTTTCTTCAAACATTTCTAAACTTTCCCATTTCATCTTTATCTTGATGGTATAATTCTTCATTATGATAAATATTTTCTACTTTTAATATCCAATCTCTCAATACTTGACTATCAGCCAACATTTAGGTATCAAAGATTTGGCAGCATTTATCAAATGCAGTATAACTGTCTTTTTATACTGTTTAATAGACAAATTTGTTTTGTGTAGTAAGAAAGTTTCTGGGGTATAAGATATCTCCTCTCCTGTAATTCCCTGAATCTGCCGTTTAATCACTTCCCAATATACCTGAATTTTTGAACATTCCCACCAGATGTGTAACATTGATCCCATCAAGCCACAACCTCTCCAACACAGCGGTGATTTGTCTGGTTGATAACTATGTGCCTTGATAGGGTTTATATACTATCCGAACAGACATTTATAGTTTAATTCTTTTGTATTTACATCAATTGCTGTCCCATCTGCTAGTTTAGGTATTTTCACTTTTTCTTGTTCACTCCAGATCGCTCCCAGTTCCCTAAATAGGGTGGCCTCTCAGGGTTCATGACCCTAGTGAGTATCCTAAAGACCTGGGAAATACTGTGTCTGGGTGCCCTCTGTGGAACAAGAAGCTTTTTAAATGGCAAAAATTTTTAATTTGACCTTATAGGTTGAAGTAGTGTGTTTACAAAGTGTCTCAATTGGTAATACCTTTTTTTCGTTAATTAACAAAGTTTCTTTTTTGTGTCTCAACTCTTGTAACGTGCATAACCTCCCTTCTCTCATTATGTCTTTTAATTGTGCGTTCTTATCTTTAATCCACCCCCCTAACAGTGCATTATTTCCAGGTAAAAAAAAAAATCCGTTCCAGTTAGTGGAATTAGTGGAGAATTATTTTCCCATGTTTCTGTTTGTGAATTAAATGCCATATTTTAAGTGTCTGTAGTGTCAATGTGCAAGTATCTTTTGATAAGTGACGATATTGTTGTGGTACCCAGATTACTTAATATTATGAAGTCTATTTTCTATTTCGACCCAATTTTTTCTTCAAATTATATGTCCAATCTATAACCTGTGCTAATAAAACCACATTATAATACCTTTTAAAATCTGGCATAGCCAGGTCTCCCTGTGTTTTCTCTTTACTTGATATTACCGAGTGAACTCTTGATTTTTTTTTTGTTTCCATATGAACCTCAATGTCATCTTCCTCAGTATAGCTTTGTGGGATTTCAATCGGAAGCATCTGGAACTTGTATAGCACCGTTGGGAGGATAATCATTTTAATTATGTTAATACGTCCTATCCAGGAGAGGGAACTTGTAGCTAGTCTTCTTATAATTTAAGTGAAACAAATCTCCCCAGTTAGCTGTCAAATTCACCCCTAAATATTTCAGATTATCTTTCCATCTAAACGGGAATTTTTTCTTGTAAGGCTTGCTGCTCTTTCCTATCTACATTTATATTCAGAATCTCCATTTTTGTCTGGGTTATTTTGAAATTTGACAGCTGATAGGTTTTTAGCACCTTCAATATATTTGAAAGGGATATTTCTAGGTCTTGATATATAGAACAGTATGTCATCTATGTATGCGGCTACTTTATGCTCTTGTTTCTCTATTTCCATTCCCTTAATTTCAGACTTATTCCTAATTGTTGCCAGTGGTTCCAATGACAAAGCAAACAACAGCGGCGACAAAGGACATCCCTGTCTTGTTCCATTTTCAAGTTCAAACGCCCGAGACAGGGTACCATTTATCTTTATCGCCACTATCGGATGGTTATATAATATTTTAATCCACTGAATCATTCTTATACCCATTTCTTTCAGAGTCGCAAACATAAAACCCCAATCTACTCTGTCAAATGCTTTTTCAGCATCCACTGACATGAGCAGAGATGGTGGTCCACTTCTTAAAATTTTTTGAAGGAGTAACAATGTTCTAGCTCCATTATCCCTCCCTTCTCTCCCAGGGATAAATCCTATTTGGTCAAGTTGTATCCATTTTGGCATTAAATCTTTCAATCTATTTGCTAATATTTTTTGCATAAAGTTTAATATCAATATTTAACAATGAGATGGGTCTATAACTAGTACATTGCGTTATATCTTTATCTTCTTTTTTTATTACAATTATATGTGCTAACAGTGATTCTCTTCCTATTTCTCTCCTGTCCCCTAGGGAATTCCAGCATAAGCACATATTAGGTAATAGTAAGTCCTTAAACTTTTTATAATAGATCGTAGAGAACCCATCTGGTCCTGGGCTCTTTCCCGTTGCCGTTTCACTTAATGCCTTATCAATTTCTTCTTGTACTATAGGTCTTTCTAAATAAAAGGAGCTTGCCCCTTAAATGGTGGCCTGCAAAACCTTGCGGCCAAAGGACACATCCGAGGATGCTAACATATCCACTCTGTAAAACTTGGCGAACGTATGTACAGACGACCAAGTGGCTGCCTTGCAAACCTGCATCACTGACGCCTGATGGCGGAAAGCCCAAGAGGCACTCAACGCCCACGTAGTGAGCCGTGACAGGGAAAGGAGGAACCTTGCCCTTAAGAGAAAACGCCTTCACCACCGTCTGTCTGATCCATCGAGAGATGGTCGCCGCAGATGCGGCATGACCCGTACGGGGTCCATCCGTATTCACAAACAGAGAATCAAACCTCCAGAGCCACCAGGGCACTCCTGGTGCCCCCTTGATGATTGACATATGCCACGGCCGTGACATTGTTGGACAGGATTCGGACAGAACACCACTTGAAATTGTCCGTCCAGTGGAACAGGCTCAACTTGATTGCTCTCAGTTCCAGACCGTTGATCAGGAGCTTGGACTCCTCCAACGTCCAGGTCCCTTGAACATTCAGGGTGCCCAGCACTCCCCCCCAACCGGTCAGACAGGCATCTGTCGTCACCGACGTCCAGAATACTGGAAGGAACGATTTCCCATGGAGAAGATTCGGAGAGCTGTTCTACCAATTTAGGGAGTCCTTGGATGTCCGACTCAAACGAATCAGACTGTCCAGGGATAGCGGATCCTTATCCCGTTTGACAAGGATCTCCTGCTGCAAAAGTCGTGTGTGCGCCTGAGCATATGGTACGGCCTCGAACACCATCAGGCCCAGCACGTGCATAGATGACCTAGGTGACACCAGGTCGCAGGCCAGCAGCGACAGAATTGCTTCCCTTAACTTCTGTAACTGTAAGGTGGTAGAAATACCTTTGCCGAAGCTGAATCTAGGATCATTCCTAGATACTCCAGTCTGGTTATAGGAACCAGGGCAGATTTCTGAAGGTTTAGATTCCAACTGAACTGCTTCAGAGTGTGAATGGTCACCTCCAAATCCCGTTCCAAAGTCACAGACGAGTCCGCTCGGAGAAGAAGATCGTCCAGGTACCCCAGAATCGCTATTCCTCTCTGTTGTAGCAGAGCTAGGATAGGGGCCAACACCTTGGTGAAGACCCTGGGAGCAGAGGCGAGACCAAACGGTAACGCCACAAATTGAAAATGGTCCTTGCGCATCGCGAAGAGGAGGAATCTTTGATGACCCTGGCAAATAAGGACATGGAGATAGGCATCCTTGATATCGATCGAGGCCAGCAGGTCCCCCTGATGCAAGAACGCCACCACTGACCGCAGGGACTCATGCAAAATTTCTGGACGTGCACAAAGCGGTTCAGAGTTTTGAGATTCAAGATTGGACGCAATTTGCCCTCCTTCCGTGGAACGGTAAACAGGTTAGAAAAGTACCCTCAAAAGCGTTCCTGATGAGGAACTGGTACAGTCATGCCTTGTGACAGCATATCCCGAATCGCTTCCTGCAGCCCCACGAACAGGGGACAGCTGCAGATTGGAGGGAAAAAATCTGTCTGGCGGACTGGAATGAAACTCTATCTTGTACCCGGACAGAATTACCTTGTGCACCCACCTGCCGTGCAACAGTGAGGTCCAAAGATACGGGAAGAAACAGACGTCCCCCCACCCTCTGAAGTGGGTGGGGGCGTCCCTTCAGGCAGAAGGGGTCTGCTTGGAGGTGCTGGGGGCAGAGGATTTCGGCTTACCAGTCCACCGTTTCCTGGATCCTTTTCCGCCTGAAGTCTGTTTGTTTTTCTGCAACATGGTCGCACGAAAAAGACACTTCTGGGCTGTAAAGAAAGGACCTCGCTTACGCGAGGGAGACTTACCCTTAGTTGAGTAAGGAAGGAGTGTGCGCTTTCCACCAGTGACCGTCTTGATCAAGTCATCCAAGGAGGAGCCAAAAAAGGCGATCACTCTGAAAGGGAAGATCTGCTAAAAGCTTTTTAGAAGCCGGGTCAGCCGACCAGGACTTTAGCCAGAACGCACGTCTGATGAGCACACTTACCACTGAAGCTCTGGCCGCAAGCGGAAGAACGTCCAGGTTAGCATCGCATACAAATTGCAGAGTCTGCGATAATTGGTCAGCAAGTTCCAGGCCAGATGACGGTAACAGGGTTACCGTCCGTACCTCTCTCAGAGCATTTACCCATTCAAACATAGTCTGAGAGACTAGAATGGTAGTCAGGGCAGGCCTGAGAATAGATCCCACTACCGTATACAGGTGTCGGGATAAGTCCTCAATACGTCTGTCAACCGGATCAGGGAGAGATGAGGCTCCTTGCGATTTAGAAATCGCATTTGTGATTTTTAGGGTGTCCCTCACTGAGGATATCAAAGCATCTACCAGCGCCTTTTCCTGTGCCAAGGCGGGTGTGGAAACATCCTCTTCCGCGTCAAAAAAGTCTGACTGCAGGGACGCACCCTCCAAAAGGGGATCTGCGTCGCCGGCGACCATATCGGCCTCAGAATCTGAGGTCTGAGATGAGACAGGCGAGGGCCGAGTGTGTTTCTTAGTAAATGCTGCCGCAATAACTTTGTCCATTTTTCTGGACATTTCTTGCATCCCAGACAAAGTCACATCATGAGCATTAGAAGCGGGCCCCAACGATACATCGGGGGTCGCAGACAACCTTAGGGAATCCATGTCAGACATATGGCTAAACAGTAGGATGGCACAGTAAGAATGTAAAGAGCAGACAGAGAAACGAGGAAACACCGGAACCTGCACTGCAAGGGGTTAAACAGAAGCTTCTCCTGAAAACAGAAGCAATGGCCTAAGAGGGAGCAATCTGCGCCCAATCGCCAAATATTAACACCCCTGAGGCTAAGTGAGGTTACAAAGGCACCACAGGTCTCATCAAGTCCGCCGCTATCGGCGTGCACTGTGCCTTTAAGAGGCGATAGCGATGCATGCAGCAGTACTCCGGGGGATAATCCTAAGTCCCCTAATGGCCTAAAACCCCTCTGAAGATGAAAAGGTGAAGGCCAGGGTAATTAAACTCCTCCAGAGTAGTTACCATATGGAGAACACAGCAAGGTCCATCAGCAGCATGGAGAAGAGAAGGTAGAAGGAAACGCCCCCGCCCACAAGAGCCAGAAGCTCCTGTGCTTTTTTTGTCTCCGGCTCCAGCAAAATGGCCACCGACATTACACTGATAGGGATACCCAGGCAGGCTGCTGAGGCCTGTTAAGGCTGCAGGCCACGGCAAAATGGCGGCTTTGTGCCGATGAGCATGTGACCTCGGGCCTAGTGAGGCCTAGGGGCCCTGGCGGGGGTCATCCCAGGGGATGAACCCCCCAAGGTAGCGGTATAAGGCGCAACCATGTACCCCCCTCCGAGGACTCCCCCCACCGTCTAATACCCGGTATAGCAACTGAGGCGACTTACATAGGGGATCCCCCACTAAAAGTGTCCCGGGGGTCCGGAGCCCAGGGTAGGGAAAGGTCAGGGTAGGAGGGGAAGGTCCCAGGTGACCACTCGTAGTGGCGGAGGGTGGTAGGAGGTATGAGTACCCGAGGGTCCTACTCACCCTTTGGAGGAGCCCACGTCGCCCCAGGCCCGCTAACCAGATGGGGGGACTCTACTAACCGGACAACGCTGCTGAGGGTGGGTGTCCATCCTGACAGACTGCCTCTGCACCGCAGTGAGGGCGCTGTCGGCCAAGGGGCACGCTGGGACGCTGGCATGCGTGGTGTGTGCATCCTGGTAGGGTGTTTTACCCGTAGGCCAGTCCCCGTCCGTGGGACTATAGTCGCTATGGAGACCCAGCACGGAGCTACGGTCTGCAAGCGCTCGCTGGCACAAACTGGGAGACCGCAAGGCTCTCATATAGCCATTCGGAAACCCAGCCGGCATTCCACAGGAACTGGAATCATCAGCAATAAAAAATAAAATAAAAAAGGTTCCCTTTAAGAAGTTTAAAACTGAGCTAGGACAGAAAGGTCCCAGCAGGGAGCTGTTTGGCCACTCCTAAGACCAGGCAGCTAAAACTGAAGATGCAACGGTGAGGCCAGGGTTAATAAACCAGGGACCCCACCCCCCTGGGCATGTCAAAGCCTTTGGCTCTACCTGGTCACTTCTGGTGGGAGGGTCTTGTTACCAATCCATATTTGAATTAAAGCAGCTACGTCCGTCGGTGGACGAAAGAGAAAGTAGGTTTCTAAGCTGTTTTTTTTTATGGCTGCCTATATCCAAGTTGAGGAGATTCTCTTTGATTTCAGTGTGTTCACCAGATAGAAGAAATTGGCTTCACTAGAAAATAAATAGTATCCCAACACATGGCTTACCTTCCTCAGCTTTTGCTTGAAGATCAGATAGTAGAATTTTTTTGTGCTCTTGGCCATCATCAAAGCTGTACAATGCCCATTTTTTCAGCAATGTTTCACATTCTCCAGAAATATCTGTTTCCAGCAAACCTGGAAACCATTCCTCCATAAGAGAATCAATATGATCCACAACGTGTCCCAGCAAAATGCAACCTAAAAATAAATAAGATTCAGATTTAAATAACATACCAGCTTATAAAGCATTTATTTTTTAAGACCACAGTAATTGAATTTAGCTGCTAGATCAATTTCATTTTTTTTTTTTCACCATTTAGGTGACTGAGATGTCCATGAGGCTTTAAATTCTGGGGTATGTTTCATTTGAACTGAGAAAGCCATTTATAGTCTTTAAAGCGGAGTTCCAGCCTTTTCATACACCTGTCCCACGGTCCAGCGATGCGGCCGCCCGAAGCCTTGATCCTCTTCCCTCTGGTCTCGGCAGCGCCGGCATCACTGGTGTGGGCACCCGGCTGTGACAATTTCCGGCTGCACAGCCGGGTGCGAGTTGCACTGCGCGTCTTGATTGGCCGGCAATCTTCTGGGACCTCTGACATGTCCCAGAAGATTGCAGGGAGGGGGAGAGGAGAACTTCCGTCCAGGGTGCCGCGGCGCTCCGAGCGGAAGTAGGAGCGGGTACCTGTCAAAACTAGGTACCCGCTCCTCCCCCAAAAAAATGATATGCCAAATGTGGCATGTCAGGGGGTTATTACTACCTAAAACAGAAGTTCCACTTTTGGGTGGAACTCCGCCTTAACATACCAGAACAAGTCCATTTAAATGTTACTATTCCTAGTTCACCCTACCGTGAAAAATGAAAATCTTCGCATACATAACTCAGTAGATGTGCTCACTGAAATGACACAATATTTTCTCTCAAATTGATGCTAACCAGAGAAGTGTTATTTGCCATAATTCATTCACATAAATTATATATGTCATGTCACTGTATTTTGTTTTTATTTAACCAATGCCAGCCCAAGCCAATTCTGACACTTCACTCCTACATGTAAAAACCATAATTTTTTTTGGTAGAAAATTACTCAGAACCCCCATACATTTTGTTTTTTTATCAGAGACTTATCAGAGACCCTAGGGAATAAAATGGTGGTCACTGCAACTTTTTATGTCACAGGGTATTTATGCAGCAATTTTTCAAACAGGATTTTTTTGGGAAAAAACTGTTTCATGAATTTAAAAAAAAAAATGGAAAACGTACGTTGACCCGATTTTTTTGTAGAATGTGAAGGAGGATGTTACGCCAAGTAAATAGATACCTAACATGTCACGCTTTAAATTTGCGCACACTCGTGAAGTGGCGCCAAACTTCGGTACTTAAAAATCTCCATAGGCTGTGCTCTAAAAATGTTTACAGGTTACCTGTTCAGAGGTACAGAGGAGGTCCTATGGTAGAATCATTGCTCTCACTCTAACGTTCGTGGCCCTACCTCACGTGTGGTTTGAACGCCGTTTACATATGCGGGTGCAGCGTACGTATTCGTTCGATTCTGTGTGCGAGCATGCGGGGACGGGGGCACTTTAAATTATTTTTACTATTATTGTTAAATTTATTTTTTTATTTTTACCCTTTCCCTTTGGTGTTTTTTTTAAATCACTTTTATTCCTATTAAGAAAATTTTAAATATCCCTTGTAATAGGAATATGGCACGACAGGTCCTCTTTACAGTGAGATCTGGGGTCTATAAGACCCCACATCTCTCCTTTAGGCTGAAAAGCCTAAGATTAAATAAATAAATAAAACATCTACGCCTTCCCAGCTAAAAACATGGCAATGATTACATTTGCTGGTGCTGGAAGTGCCATCATAATATTGCGCCCGGCCTCCAAAGATCATAGAGATGGCTGGGGACCTTGGTCAGATATCTCCACTCAAACTCTTAGGTATTTGCAGGGAAAGAACTTTGGGAGGGGCTTCTATTACTCTGCTGATGTATGCTCTCTACAGTGTGAGTCTGCGTCTGGCCAACGGTTTCAGAAAAGCAATTCAAATTAGAATATAAATATCAAATTACTGTTTTACAGCTCACAAAAAGAATCTTTATTGAACATCAGATATGTTTTTTTGTGAATTAACATTGTGCAGGGGGAGTCAAAGATGATTGACACTAACTTTCATTATGCTCAGACCACATCTGCATCCAAAGTTTTTTTTTTTTTTTTTTTTTTTTTTTTACTTTACAGGTATTAGCAATTACATTAGATATAATTAATACTGATTTTGATTAAAACAAAGCTTTTTTGCACGTTTCTTAGTGAATGCAATCAATCAGCATACTATATCCCGTCCCCATAGTGTTTAGCAATATGAGGACATCGAGGGAGGGGAGTGTAATTTACCATGGTGTATACACCCACATATGTGACTCTATAGTCACATGGGCTGCAGAGATAAGAAAAAAAAGGAAATGAAGCACTTCTATAGGGAACTGGAATTGCAGCATACTCCATTGAGGACACCAGCTGGTCTACACAATCTCAGGCTGCAATGGGGAGAAAGAGAAAATGGGAGGGGCAGCCGAATGCAGATCAACCAGGTATATTTCATTCTACACAAAACAAATGCTTTAGTGGCTTTGGGAGTATGAACGCTCTGTTATATAGCATGTAATGGGAGTTTTTTCATAGACTAGGTTTAATGAGACTTTAGATCCAGATATATCTTTTTAAATATCTTCATTCCATCAATATGCTGGTACATATCAGGTATTTAAAACATTATTCATTTACCTTTCCTGCCAGATGGAACAGTGATTTTTAGAAAACTGTTTGGACTGCTGTTTAGACTTGCAGACTCAACTAAGCAGTAGGCTTCTGGCGACCAATTCAGATAGATCCCTTGTCTCCAATACATTCTGTTGGGGCGCTGTGCTCGTTCTGTAGTTATACAAGTCAAAATAAAAAGTTTTTTTGTTAATATGCCACTGTTGAATACTACATTTGTGAAAAGCATCCATATTTTTTGCATATACAATACTAGAGATTCAAAGTTAATAATGTAAACTTTATCTGCTACAAGACTAAGTTAAATTGACACAAGAAGTTTAGTAGTACTTTGACCAACATTGTCAGCCCACCTCAATGTAGGGTGTGCATGAATGAAGCAGTATAATAGTTTGAATCGATCTGTAACACAATATTTGCAAATTATGCCATCATTTACAGTTTTATTCACGTTAAACATCATTTCTACCGATTTCCTCTATTAATAAACCTAGTGCAGCCAATATCTTCATTTGCATTTACAGTGTTTTGACTTGGGTCTCATTCACATCTCAGTAATAATAATGAAGTTAAGATAATGAAAAAAATGCAAGTGAAATCCATGAAAAGATCTGTTAGTATTATAATCAATGGCACTGGAGATGTGTGAAGAGTATGCAGAAATATGAATATGGCCACTGACTATAATAGCACAGGATGCATCACACATTTATGGTTCAGTTACAGACTTTAGATTTTTTTTTTCCTGATCTGCATACATCTTTTTGATCAGTGACTTTGAAAGTACTCAAGCCAGAAGATACACATGATAGTCTAGCACAATTAGCATTATTAGAAGCAAATCAGCAAGGGCTGGCTCCTTTTTTTTCTCACTATAAGTGCACTTTAAGATAAAGTGTTATTATCCTTTTAGCCCCTATGCCCTGAACTAAACCTACACCTTCCCCCTCACAGACACCTACTTACCTTGATCTTACAACCATGACCTCTGGTGTTTGTTTATATTTAGAGCTGCAAGTCTTCCTCTAGTGAGGACATCTAGTAAAACTTGTGGAGCGAATGTAGACAAACACCAGAGGCTATGGCCATCAGATCAAGATAAGCATGCATCTGTGGAGGGGGAAGGTGGGCTGAATGAAGTCAGGGCAAAAAGTACACTTATCCTTTAACTACTTGCCGACCGCCCGCCATGTATTTACTGCGGCAGTGTGGCTCTATTGCGTGAAAAGGTGTACCTGTACGTGGTTTCGTTCAATAGCCACTAGATGGCTAGTTTGTGCCTCCGGCGGCGCAATCATACAGTGATTGGCTAGAGGGCATGTCAATCAGTGGGTACGGTGGACCAGATGTCCCCCCGCCACTCACTATTATCTCCAGGAGAGGCAGAACGGCGGTCTGCCTTTGTAAACAAGGCAGATCGCCATTCTGCAAGGGGACAAGATGGAGATCTTGTGTTTCTGCTAAGCAGGAACACCGATCTCGGTCTTCCCCCAATCAGTGCAACCCCCCCACAATTAGTAAGCACCCCCTAGGGACACATTTAACACTTTTATCTGATGTTAACTCCTTCTCTGCCAGTGTCATTAGTGCAGTGACAGAGCATTTTTTAGCACTAATCACTGTATTGGTGTCACTGGTCCCCAAAAAGTGTCAAAGGTGTCAATTAGATGTCAGATTTGTCCACCGCAATGTCGCCTGCTAAAAATCGCTGATCGCCACCATTACTAGTAAAAAAAATAATCAAATAAAAATTCCATAAAAATATTGCATCGTTTGTAGACGTTATAATTTTTGCGCAAACCAATTAATATACACTTATTGGGATTTTGTTTTTACCAAAAATATGTAGCAGAATACATATTGGCCTAAATTGATGAGAAAATGTTTTTAATTTTTTTTTTTTTATCGACTGTGTTTTATAGCAGAAAGGAAAAAACAATATATTTTTTTAATTTTCGCTCTTTTTTTGTCTACAGCGCAAAAAAAAAAAAAAAAAAAAAACACCGCAGGTGATCAAAGACCACCAAAAGAAAATTCTATGTGGGAAAAAAAGGACAAACCTTTTATTTGGGTACAGCATAGCACGGCCGTGCAATCAGTTAAATGAAAGCAGTGCCGTATCGCAAAAAAATGGCCTGGTCATTAAGGGGAAAAAACCTTCCGGTCAAGAAATGGTTAATTAAATAATTTAGTAGAGGAAACTGTATGCTCAATGTTTTAAGCACAATAAGCATTGGAACAGAGCAAGGTGAACTACAACAAAGTAT
The DNA here is from genome assembly GCF_965119305.1 of Pelophylax lessonae. NCBI lineage: Eukaryota > Metazoa > Chordata > Amphibia > Anura > Ranidae > Pelophylax > Pelophylax lessonae. The sequence goes on from NC_138771.1 coordinate 198,729,137, forward strand.
GCAATAAAATTCAAAATAACTATAAAGTAACACTAAATTCTGGTTTAAAAAACGATACCCAAGCATGTATTCTTAACTCAAAGTACCTTCTATTGCCCTCAGTATCTTCCAAATCTTCCAAACTTCTTTTGCTACTAAGTTCCAACCTCCTGTTGCTACATTTATTATCTATGGTACTATTGTATGTTGGAATGCAACCACCCTCTCTTGCTCATTCCAGACAAGAACTAGGGACTTTTGGATTTGTAGTGTGCATAGAGAAGTGAACATGTCCTCAACTAATGGCCACTGCTCATTCCAACCAAATGGAAGTCTGAGGGAAAGGAGATGTTCAGGAGCTCATGGAGGATGTTACAAGGAAGCATAAAAGCATAGTAAGGATTGATCTAATGAAAAAACGATTCTAGGGCCATTAAGAAGTGAATGTGCAGGGATTATTTTTGTACAATAATGATATTGTTTAGAGTTAATTTAACTACCTCAATACTGGACACTTTCACCCCTTTCCTGCCTAGGCCACTTTTTAGCTTTCAGCGCTCTCACAATTTAAATGACAATTATTTAGTCATACAACACAGTACCCATATGAAATGTTTTCTATTTATTTTTACACAAACGAAGCTTTCTTGTGGTGGTATTAAACCACTGCTGAGTTTTTCATTTTTTTTATATTTATAAAATATATTTATAAAAGAAAAAATTGGATTTTTGACTTACTGTAAAATCCATTTCTCTGATGTTCATTGACAGACACAGCTCCTGGTATTCATAACCATTGGTTTATACTGCCCCCTACAGGAGTAGGACAATAGGCAGAAAAGAATTCTGGCTACACCCATGGGCAGTCCCAGGCGGTATACTCCCTCTATCTGCTATAGCCACTCAGTTTTGTTACAAGCAGTGTCAGAAGAATAATAACTCCACAGAGGGGAGGGTGCTGAGTCCGTCAATGAACATCAGAGAAATGGATTTTACGGTAAGTCTAAAATCCCATTTTCGCTTTCCTTCATTGACGGACACAGCACCTGGTATTCATAACCATTGGGACGTCCCAAAGCAGTGTTAAACATGAGGGGTGGGAACAACCAAAAAATTCCCAAGGCTAAAATTAGCCAACCAAGCAACAGGAGCTCAACCAAACAACTGGAGCCAACCTGAACAAAACACCCTCAAAGAGGATCAGGTCCTCTTAAACAGCAGCCTGCAAAACCTTGCGTCCAAGGGAAGCATCCACGGATGCCAACACATCCAATTTATAAAACTTTGTGAAAGTGTATAATGTCAAACAGGTGGCCGCCTTGCAAATCTGCATCACTGACGCCTGATGGCGGAAGGCCCAGGAGGCACTAAGCGCCCTAGAGAGTGCGCCTTGACAGGGAAAGAAGGAACCTGATAAAATAGGCCTGAACCACCGTCTGTCTGATCCATCTGGAAAGGGATGCAGAAGAAGCGGAGAACTCTTTTTGAGATCCGTCAATGAGCACAAATAGAAAGTCTGACTTCCTGAAAGACTCTGTAGCTGCCAGGTACACCCTAATTGCCTGGACCACATCCTAGACATGCAAGGCAATTTCCTTCGGATTTTTGGGCCTGGGACACAGGGAAAGCAACACAATGTCTTCATTCAAATGAAAATCAGAGACAACCTTTGGAAGGAACGACGGACAGAGTTGAAGAACCACCAGAGAAGGTGAACGACGGGATAACGCCGTAAGTTCCAACACCCTGCACGCAGAGGTAATAGCCACCAAAAAGGACACCTTCTGGGACAGCGTAAGCAGGGCAATCTCCCGAATATTTTAAAAGGGAGGCTTCTGTAGAGCTGAAAGCACCAAACTGAGATCCCAAGGCGGCAACAGAGCCCGCACTTGAAGGACAAAATTTCGGACACCCTGAAGAAAGGTACGTGAGCCCACACATGAGGGACGAAATATCGGACACCCTGAAGAAAGTTATGCACCAGTGAGTGTGTAACCAAAGGTCGTTGGAAGAAGACTGCCAAAGCCGACACCTGGCCCTTGATGGTACTCGAGGCCAATTTCTGTTCAACCCCAGAGAGAAAGAGTGAGGATGAACCCCAAGAGACTCACACCATGCAATGTACGTCTTCCACGTATGATGGTAGATCTTACTAGAAGTAGATTTCCTAGTTTCAACAGGGTAGGAATCACCAATTCGGCCAGCCAATTTTCCGCCCCAGGAATGTGTACGGCGGAGAGGGCTGGAAGGAACTGTTCTGCCCATCTTAGAATGCCGGCTACCACCAGAGCTGTCAGGACCCTCCTTGTGCCCCCTTGGTGATTGACAAAAGCCACGACCGTGGCATTGTCCGATTGAATGCCCATTGGACATCTCTGAAGACGATCCGTCTAATGATCCAGACACAGTCTGATTGCTCGGAGTTCCAAGACATTGATCGGTAGTCTGGACTCTTCTAGCGTCCAGGTCCCCTGAGCAGAATGCTTGCCGAGGACACCTCCCCAGCCGGACAGGCTTGTATCTGTGGTGACCACTGTCCAATACAAGAGGAGGAAGGATTTGCCCAGCTGAAGTCCCGGGGAACGAAGCCACCATATCAGGGACTCCCTCATTCTCTGAATCAGCCAGATCTGATTGTCCAGAGACTGAGGAGTCTTGTCCCATTTGGTCAGAATCTCCCTTTGCAGGGACCTTGTTTGGAACTGCGCAAAAGGAATAGCCTCAAAGATAGACACCATCAGGCCCAGCACCTGCATGCAAGTCCGGAGGGATGATCTGTTGGATGGCAGGAGGCAAATTGCCTCCTGAGTCCAGAGTCAGGCCTAAATAGCCCAGTTTCGTGGACAGAGCCAGAACAGACTTCGAAAAAATTCATAATCCAGCCAAACTTTCACAGAGTTTGTACTGTGATATCCAGATTTTCCCCCAGAGCAGAGGGAGACTCCGCTCGCAGAAGGAGATCACCCAAGTAACCCAGTACCGCGATCCCCCATTCATGTAGCAAAGCTAGTACTGGGGCTAACACTTTTGTGAAAACCGGAGGAGCAGAGGCGAGGCCGAAGGGTAACGCCACAAACTGATAATGCTTCTCTACCACAGCAAAGCGGAGAAAAAGCAGGTGACTTCAAACAGGCGATCTCCTTAGAAAGGAAGATCAGTCAAGGCCTTTTTTGAAGTTTGATCTGCAGACCAGCACTTGAGCCAAAAGATACGCCAAAGGACCACTTCCAAAACAGAGAGGCGAGCCATCAAGGGAACCGCATCCAAAGAGTCATCACAGATAAAACTGCAGCCTCTGGACCAGCTAGTCCATCAGCTCGGCAAAGAAAGGGGGGAGCTGTTCCCGCTTCAGGTCACGGCGTAAGAGCTTAGACCACTTGGTCAGTTTTTGACACTAGGGCAATGGTGAATACCGACCTCAGTGCCAAACCAGCCAGAGTGTACATATTGCAGGCCACAGCCTCCGCCTTCCGGTCACCCAGATCCTTAAAGGCCAGGGACTCTTCAACCGGAATTATGGTTGATTTGTTTAATCTGGAAACCAGAGATTCCACCATTGGTGGCACAGTCCACTTCCTAAGAAGGGACTCCTCATACGGGTAACGCCTAGTAAAGCGCTTAGGAACCCCACGGGGACGCTTTGGTCGTTCCCACTCTTTAGCGACAATTCTGTCAAATTAGGCAGGGAAAGGAAACGCCTTTGCCGATCTGGATGTCTTGCGAGTGCCAAAGGGTACATGTACCTCTGTCCCCCATCTTTAGGGTCTTATGCACAGATACAATCAGTGCATCCACCAGCGCCTTTTCGTGTGCGGTCGGAGACATAGAGGAATCATTTTCACTATCAGAGAATTCCAGGCGCATGGTTGCAGACCCAGCAGGGTGACCCATGTCTGCGGTGGCCAAATTAGATTAAGGATTTGATGAGACAGATGAGGCAGGGGAAAGCGGGGGGGGGGGGGCGCTTTTTGCTAGCCCATCACCCAAAAGCCACCTCCACCTGGGGAACTAGGACAAGGGACTCCAGGACTTCCAACCCCCATCGCGCTGGCAGCACCACCCAGTCGCAAGGCACAAAGCACCAAGCGATCCTCAGTAGGGAGGGAGAGGACCCCACCAGATTTACCACCCGCAGAAACAAGCGCCTGCAGCCACCAGGATAATGCACTACACAAGCAGCGATCAGGAAGTGAAATAATCAGCACCAGGGGATGAAGAGGGGCTCCCACCACTGAAATCGCTGCTCACAGGGTTCCACTGTCATGGCCGCTGCTATTTTCAATGGCAAACCACAGCAAAGGGGCTGCCGGACTGCACAAACAAGACCGCAGTGTATAGACATACACAGGCTACAACAAAATGGCGGTACCATGAGGCATACAGGGACCTAGGAGGGAGACCAGGCCTCAAGGACAGATCCAGGCAGGAGGGGAACCCAGGGGTCCGATTGTCCCAAGGAGGGGCCCACTTCTACCCCAAAACCCTCCAGGGGAAGAAGGGGGACAGCTACTCACCATACCAGAAACCTGGTAGGCACTGCTCCAGACAGAACCCCTTTCCATCGAAATGGGGGGCGGCTGCCGGCCAGGAGGAAGTGCTGTTCATTCTGCATTCCTGTTGTTATATTCTCCGTGTTGTGAGAGACACAGAACTCTGGTCTGGAACAACGGTTGTTTATTCAGGACTCACTGTACAGCATTACAGGACAGCTCTGCATATCAATACATCTCTACATGTGTCTAAAGATGGCCACTCTGCCCCTTGACCCTTGTCATCACTCCTGGGTGGAGCCAGCCTTAAAGTGACAGTACATGTGAAACCCTTGAGGTATAACACCTTCCATCCATACCTAAAAAAAAAACAAAACAAAAAAAAAACAAAAACAAAACGAGAACAGGCATAAAACAGTAACTCATAATTGTCCAATACAGTCCTCCAACTCAGGAGATTTACATGGTTTCTTCCACGTCCGGATGGGAGAACAACTTCCAGGGAAGCTCCGGGGAGAAAATGGCAGCGGATCACTTTCGGCGGGCCCGTCGAAAGTCTCGTAACCGGTCTTGCATTTGAAACCGGTCAGGAGGGCGACAGTGTCGTTGAGGACGGGCACCCAGCGACTCGGGGCTGGAGGAAGCAGGGCTGGCCGGAATGGACACCGGCGGGGCCAAGAGGGGATCCCCTAGCTCAGAGGGTGAGCAGACCTCTGGACCAGGGCTGGAGGGCTCTGTTGGAGCTGAGTTCAAAAGTTCAGAGTCTCCCCAAGCATCAGTCTCAATGCCTCCTGATCCGGTAGGAGCAGATCCTTGAGACACTGGAGGTGCAGCCGATGTCAGGGATTCGGGCAGCTGAGAACGAGGACGCAATTGGTCCGCATGCCTTCTGCAAATGGAACCATCTTCCAGGCAGACCCTATACATTTTGGGTCCTAAAGTCTCTGCGACGATAGCAGGAAGCCAACGAGTGTTGGAAGCGCCATAAGATCGGGCCCATACCTTTTGCTGGGCTGTAAACCGGGGAATCTCGTCGTGTTCGACCCGCTTGTCTTGGGACTGCCGTACATGTTCCTGGACCGTTTGAAGGGCGGAGCATATCCAAAACAGTCCATGGCTGCCGACCCAAAAGAAGTTCAGCTGGAGTTTTCCCAGTGGTTGCATGTGGTGTGGTTCTGTAAGCAGAAAGGAAGGAGTCCAGCTGCTGGGGTGACAGGGACTGTTGTTTACTTGTAGCCACAGTAGCTTTGAAATAGCGTTTGAAGGTCTGTACAAACCTTTCTGCTTGACCATTTGTAGCTGGGTGGTAAGGTGCGGTCAACTTGTGTTTGATGTTGTGGGCAGTCAGGAAACCCTGAAACTCCTGGCTTGTGAATTGTGCACCGTTGTCTGTGACAATTTCTCTGGGGTATCCAAACGTAGCAGCGAGATGTAACAGTATGGAAATCGTCGCCTTAGTCGTTGGCTGAGTAACAGGAATGACCTCAGGCCACTTTGAATGGGCATCAATAATGATCAAAAAGGTGTGTCCTCTGATTGGGCCTGCAAAGTCCAAGTGTAGGCGAAACCAGGGAACCGTGGGCCAAGTCCAGGGCTGGACGCACCCTCGAGGAGGGTCTCTTGCAGTTTGTGCACATCCAGCACACGCATTCACATATGTCATGATATCGCAGTCTAGGTTCGGCCACCACACATAGCCTCGGGCCTTTTGTTTCATACATGTGCCCCCGGGATGACCAGTATGTAGCAATTCCAGAATGTGTCTCCGGAGGGTCTGTGGAACGATCACTCGGTCTCCCCATAAAACACAGTTGCCAGACACAGTTAATTCCAGACGCCTACGGAAGTAAGGCTCATAATCCTGTGTGACAGTTGCAGGCCAACCGTACCGTACCCAGGAGAGTATTGTCTTAAGGAATGTATCCTTGGCTGTATGGGCTGCTACTTCCCCGGAAGACAGAAAGGACAGGCTGGTGTAACGACAACTCTTGACAGGTGGAGAAGAGTCTGTTAATGTCCTTGTCAGACGGGACATGGCGTCTGCATTAGCGTTGGCATCATGGCTGCGATACTGGATTTTGTAGCTATATGCTCCCAAGAATAGGGCATAGCGTTGAAGGCGGGCTGCAGTCGTCTGGGAGATGCCTTTGTCAGGGCTAAAGATCTGAAGGAGTGGTTTATGATCAGTCAGTATGGTGAATTCCCTACCATACAGGTAAAGATGAAACTTCTTAATTGCCCATATGAGCACCAGAGCCTCTTTGTCAATGTGAGAGTAATTGCTTTCTGCTTTTGTCAAGGACATGGAGGCGAATGCCACAGGTTTCTCTGACCCATCTGGTAAAACGTGAGATAGTACAGCCCCTAGACCATAAGGTGAGGCATCACAAGCCAGGGTGAGAGGCCTTTGGAGGTCATAGTGCACGAGCATGCGTGACGCCAACAGCTTTCGCTTAGAAACTTCAAAAGCACGTTGGCATGCAGCCGACCAGTTCCATCTGGAGTGTTTCTCCAAAAGCTTGTTTAATGGAAACAAAGTGTGTGCTAGATCCGGCAGGAATTTGTGGTAATAGTTCAGCAAGCCCAGGTATGATCGCAGCTGCTGGACGTTGGTCGGGGCTGGAGCTTTTACTAAAGCATCAACTTTGGCTTCCGTGGTGTGTATACCCTCTGCATCCACAAGGTGGCCACAAAACTCCAATTTAGGTACCATGAATTGGCATTTCGCCAAGTTCACTTTTAGACCCTGCTCTTGCAGTCTCGCCAACACAAGCTCCACGTTATGCTTGTGTTCCTGGTCCGTCAGGCCCGTGATGAGCATGTCATCTAACAGACACTGTGTGAAAGGAATGTCCGCCAAAATCTCATCCATTTTGCGTTGCCAAATGGCTGGGGCGGAGGCTACCCCAAACACCATCCGATTGTATTCATACAGTCCCTTGTGAGTGTTGATTGTTAGAAACTTGCGGGACGAAGGGTGGACCTCAAACTGTAAATAAGCTTTCACAGCCATTTCCATCACTGAAGCTATCTCAATTGCCTTTGTAAGGGTAAGGTCTTTCTCTGTTAACAGTCTCTTTAGGCTAGACTCACTCTTTAGTCCCATGACAAACTTATCCCTCAGTGCAGTCGGTAAATACTCCCCAAAAGAACAGGTTGAGGCTAGTCTGCGAAGGGCGAGCACATAAGCCTTAATATCTTCCCCTGGCTGCTGCTGCCGCTGATAGAACCTGAATCTTTCTGCAATCTCTAGTGGTTTGATTTCCTAACAGTGTCAGGAGCTCTGCCAAAGTCTTAGTTGCTGGTTTTTCAGGGAAAAGGAGATCCCTAAGAGTGTCATATGTCCTAGCACCAACCACTGTCAGAAATACTGCTACTTGCCTGTCGTCTGGGATGGCATTTGCACAGAAATATTGTTCTAATCTTTCAATCCAAGAAATCCACGTTGTCTGTTCTCCATCAAATTCACTTAATGTCCCGATCAATGACATTTTCCTGCTGGGCTCTGTGGGTGTTTGTATTCCTGACAATCCAGAGTTTTTTTTTATTCCTTTCCTTTCTCACACGGATAGTAACCTTGTAAATCCCACCATCGTCGCCACTGTTATATTCTCCGTGTTGTGAGAGACTCAGAACTCTGGTCTGGAACAACGGTTGTTTATTCAGGACTCACTGTACAGCATTACAGGACAGCTCTGCATATCAATACATCTCTACATGTGTCTAAAGATGGCCACTCTGCCCCTTGACCCTTGTCATCACTCCTGGGTGGAGCCAGCCTTAAAGTGACAGTACATGTGAAACCCTTCAGGTATAACACCTGTGACCTGTATTCAGCAGATCACAGATGTCGGTCCAGGCACCACGTCATCACGACCACGGAGTCGGGATCCGCCAGGTGCCTGGGCTGACACCCAGCTCAGCCTCTCAGCGAGCCACTGAGAACCTGAGCTGGCCGCTCCCTGCCCCTTCACAGCTCAGTGCTCCAACGAGCGAGAAGGGAGCAGAGCAGAGAGCTGCTGACTGATAGTCAGCAGCTTTCTGCTCAGGAAGATGTCAGAACCGAGCGACCGGCGCGTCGGGGGACAGATGCTGCATCCACCTAGGTAAGTATTACTTGGCAATAACCCCAAACCCCATACTTCTCTTTTAAGAAAAAAGAAAAACATGTTTTACTTAGTTTCTGTTATAAAATTTTTTAAATATGTAATTTTTCTTCATCAATTTTGACCTGCTACATTTCTTTGGTAAAACAATATAAATCAGTGTATATTATTTGGTCTGTGTGAAAGTTATAGAGTCTACAAGCTATGGTACGAATATTTTAAAATTTATTCTACCTAATGTACTGATGGCCTATCTAATTTCTTGTGGCCCTAACATGCCAGGACAGTGCAAATACCCCCCAAATGTCCTCTTTTTGGAAAGAAGACAGTCCAAGGTATTTAGTAAGAGTTATAGTGAATTTTTTGAAAATCAGAATTTTTTCCCACAATTATTTGAAAAACAAAGAAATTAAATCAAATTCGTTTTTTTTAACACAATTTTTGGGGAAAAAATACACTTTAATGAATTAATGTTACTGCACATAAACATTGTATAATTCCAATTTTTTTTTGGTATTGCGCCGAATAAATGGATAGCAAATTTGTCACAATTTAAAATTGCGCACGCTTGTGGAATGGCACCAAACTATGGTATTTAAAAATCTCCAAAGGTGACGCTTAATAACCCTTTACAGCTTACCAGTTTAGAGTTACAGAGGAGGTCTGGTGCTAGAATTATTGCTCATGCTTGAACATTTGCGGCAATACCTCGCAGTATGGTGCGAACCAACGCATGCATTTGCCTTTGCATGCGAGCAGTGGACCGTTTTAAATGTTTTTTTACACTGTTTCTTTAAAAATTTGTATTATTTGGTACTCTGGGACAGATGTTTTATGCACTGTACACTGTGACAGATGTTGATGGGACACTAGTACAGATGTTGATGTGCACAGGGTCAGATGGTGGTTGGTGCACGGCCATCATATGATCGGGAGAGGCCAATCAGAGAGCCCATATTCAGATCTGTGATATGCTGTGTTCACAGGACACTGTAATCACCGGATTGGGGGCCACTGCGCGGTCATGAGGCCATGCAAGGCACACGTTCTGACACGTACAGGTACATCCAGTCAGAACAGCGCTTGTCCCACCTCGCCGTTTATGTACAGTGGCTGGGTGGGAAACGGTTACTGGGGTAAACACTTATGGTTATATGCAAAACATCATAAAAACCAGCCATGACCAAAACAAGTAATATTTGGGATATAAAAAGAAAGGACTAACCTCTGCCACACAACATGTATGACGACACTTCAAGAAGTCTGGTAATGAGCCTAGACCAAAAGCCCATAGGAAAGTACGACATCTCATACAGTCGTATGATGATTTCTGAATTTTCACAATGAGGCAGTTCTATTACAGGCCGGTGATCTGATAAACTATAAAAGAAATGACAACCTAAAACAGTTGTAAAGACATAAAAAACACACATGTATGCAGTCACATGTACAGTATCTCATAAAAGTGAGTACACCCCTCACGATTTTTAAATATTTTATTATATCTTTTCATGTGACAACACTGAAGAAATGACACTTTGCTACAATGTAAAGTAGTGAGTGTACAGCTTATTTAAGAGCCGGTTCACATTAGCGCGACACGACTCCTTACTACTTCGGGGGCGACTTGTGCATTACCATGCACCACGACTTCGGACATAATGGAAGTCTATGCAAGTCGCTCCGAGGTCGCCCCGAAATAGTACAGGACCCTTTTTCTAAGTCGGAGCGACTTGTGTCGCTCCTATTAGAACGGGTCCTGTAGCGGTCAATGGATCGCGAGGGAGCGCGACTTGTCAGGCTGACAAGTCGTCTGACAAGTCGCGCTAATGTGAACCGGCTCTAACCGTGTAAATTTGCTGTCCCCTCAAAATAACTCAACACACAGCCATTAATGTCTAAACCACTGGCAACAAAAGTGAGTACACCCCTAAGTGACAATGTCCAAATTGGGCCCAATAAGCCATTATCCCTCCCCGATGTCATGTGACTTGTTAGTGTTACAAATAAGGATCAGGTGTTTTAAATGAGGTGTTATCGCTCTCATTATCTTATACTAGTCACTGGAAGTTTAACACGGCACCTCATAGCAAAGAACTCTCTGAGGATCTGGAAAAAAAAGAATTGTTGCTCTACATAAAGATGGCCTAATCTATAAGAGGATTGCCAAGACCCTGAAACTGAGCTGCAGGACTGAGGCCAAGACAGCTGTTTAACAGGACAGATTTCACTCAGAACAGGCCCCGCCATGGTCGACCAAAGAAGTTGAGTGCGCATGCTCAGCGTCATATCCAGAGGTTGTCTTTGGGAAATAGACATACGAGTGCTGCAAGCATTGCTGCAGAGGTTGAAGGGGTAGGGGGGTCAGCCTGACAGTGCTCAGACCATACCCCGCACACTGCATCAAATTGGTCTGCATGGCTGTCATCCCAGAAGGAAGCATCTTCTAAACTCGATGCACAAGAAAGCCCTCAAACAGTTTGCTGAAGACAAGCAGACTAAGGACATGGATTACTGGAACCATGTCCTGTAGTCTGATGAGACCAAGATAAACTTATTTGATTCAGATGGTGTCAAGCGTATGTGGTGGCAACCAGGTGGGGAGTACAAAGACAAGTGTGTCTTACCTACAGTCAAGCATGGTGGTGGGAGTGTCATGTCTGGAGCTGCATGAGTGCTGCCAGCACTACGGAGATACAGTTCATTGAGGGAACCATGAATGCCAACATGTACTGTGACATACTGAAGCAGAGCATGATCCACTCCCTTCGGAGATTGGGTGTCACGAACCTGGTTGGAGGTGACGAGAGGGCTCCCATTGCGGCTAAGTGCAGAGCACCCCTGGAGATTGTGGCAGAGGGTGCTGTGCCCAAAGGTGCACGGGTTGCCTGCAGGTGTAGCTGTTTCAGGAATCGGATCCACAGTAGATAAGACAGTCACTTGGATCACTGGAAGTGCAGGCAGTTTAGTGCAATCAAGGTCAGAAGCCAGGCCGAGGGTCATACATCAGGAAGCAGAGGCAGATAGAATAGTCGGGGTCAAGCCAAGGTTATACAAGGAAGACAATCAGGAGCAGGCAGGGAGAAGTCCGTAAGGCAAGCCGGGTTCAGAGCAGGAGAAATCCAGAGCAGCTCAAGGATAGCCGGGTCGGTAACGGGTAATCAATCAAGCAGGAGTTTCAAGGCACAAGGAAATCAGGTACTAGCTGAAGATAATCCAGCAATGAATGGCAGCCAGTGCTTAGTTTATATAGGAAGTGGATGTTGATAATTGGCACTAATTAGGACATCCCGTGCGGCCATTTTAGAAATTGGCATATCTGCCATTCTTGATCAAGTTCTTTCCTTGAAGCTGAGGATAAAGGTGATGGACTTGACAAACATGTCTCCAGACCTAAACCCTATTGAGCATCTGTGGAGCATCCTTAAACGGAAGGTGGAGGAGCGCAAAGTGATGCGTGATGACATCATGGAGGAGTGGAAGAGGGCTCCAGTGGCAACCTGTGAAGCTCTGGTGAACTCCATGCCCAAAAGGGTTAAAGCAGTGCTAGAAAATAATGGTGGCCACACAAAAAATGTACACTTTTGGCACAACTGGGACATGTTCACTTAGGGGTGCACTCACTTTAGTTGCCAGCGGTTTCGACATTAATGGCTGTGCTTTGGTATTTTGAGGGGACAGCAAATTTACAGTTATACAAGCTGTACACTCACTACTCTACATTGTAGCAGTGTAATTTCTTCAGTGTTGTCACATGACAAGATAGAATAAAATATTTACAAAAATTTGAGGGGTGTACTCACTTTTGTGAGATACTGTATGTCATTACATTTCCAACACAAGTTATCTATTAGAAGATTCATCTTAAGACTTTAAATCAGAAAAAAAGTTTTATTGAGAGAATCACACACCACCACAACAAACATCGAAACATTGTACAAGTGTCATGACAAAGAAATTAATCACCATTCCCCATCCTCACACAAAGCATTGTTCGTATCAAGTTCAACAGATACCTTCTTAATTCAATTCGCACAACACCAAAAATACCATATATGTAAAGAATTCTCCCCTGCCCACCCTATTACATTTAGGTAGCAAAACTGCAACAACCCCACATGAACTACATAGAATTAACCACTTGCCGACCGCCGCACGACTATCTACGTCGGCGGTCAGCCCCTCACAGGCAAACTAACGTAGGGCTACGTTGCTTGCTTGTGAGGGTCTAGGGAGCGAGCGCGCGCCCCCCGGGGCGCGCTCCCGCTCCCGCGTGGTCACGGACCCCCCCGCGCGTGTGACCAGCGGACCCGATGTCCGCCGGTCACTCGGCGATCGGCGGGGGAGAGGGAGAATGTCAGGCAGCTTGTGTAAACAAACTGCCTGTCATTCTCCTCGCTGCAAAGACACTGATAAAACGGATCTGGTATGTAGATCCGTTGATCAGTGTCCTTACAGCTAGAGCCACAGCCAATCACAGTAGAAACCACGCCCCTAGGGACACACACAGCCCCTCCCTTCCAAATAAAGTTAACCCCTTCACTACCAGTGTATTTTTACAGTAACAATGCATATGTATAGCACTGATTACTGTAGAAATGTCACTGGTAACCCCAAAAGTGTCAAAAATGTCAGTCAAGGGTCCGATCTGTCCGCCGCAATGTCGCAGTACCGCAAAAAAAATCGCAGATCGCCGCCATTACGCGTTAAAAAAAAAAACAACAAAAATGACAAAAATCTTTCCCTTTGTTAGTAAATGCGATAACTTTTGCGCAAACCAATCAAAATACGCTTTTTGCGATTTTTTTTACCAAACATAGGTAGCATAAAATAAATTGGCCGAAAATTTTTAAAAATTTTGATTTTTACATTTTTTTTTGGGGGAATTTCATATAAAAAAATGTGAAAAATATTGCTATTTTTGCAAAATTGACGCTCTTTTTTTGTTTATAGCGCGTGATCAAAAAATCGCACAGGTGATCAAATACCACCAAAAGAAAGCTCTGTTTGTGGGAAAAAAAGGACGTCAAATTCGTTTAGGTACAGCGTCGCACGACCGCGCAATTGTGCGTTAAATTCACGCAGTGCCGAATCGCAAAATACCCCCTGGTCGGAATGGGGGTAAAATCTTCCGGGGCTTAAGTGGTTAAGATAGTAAACGATCCATAATAAGGTCATTAGGGGCCATTCCCGGGCAATTCAGCCAGACTTCCCATATTTTAGAAAACTTTTGTGGAGAGCCCCTGTGTTGGTATATAACCTTTTACATACGGAGAGTGCCCCCCATCTGCTCCAGCCACATCCTGTAAGTAGGAGGGTCTGGTGCTATCCAGTGTCGCAGGATAAGCAGGTGGGCCTGGAACAGAGCACGAGAGGCGGCCTCTCTTAGGAATCTGTCTTCCACTATTTGGTCTAGTATGCCCAAAATGCAGTGTTAAGGGTCCCCAGGGATGTCCACCCCCAGGGCACTATTAATAGCAGAACGCTCCACGGACCAGTATCTATGCAACTTCGGGCAACGCCACATCAGGTGAATCAAGTCCCCCACCTCCCTCCAGCACCGACCACAGAGGTCGTCAGCCCGGAGGCCCATGGAATGGAGTTTCAGAGGAGTATGGTGGACTTTAAGTAGGACGTACAATTGAAGAAACCTGATGTGATCCGTTCAAGGAGCATGTACGCACCGAATCCAAGGCCACCTCCCACTGCTCGCCTGAGATCTCCCCAACATCAGAGCTCCACTGGTCGCAAGCCCTGCCAAGGGTATTTTTCTACAAATGTCCTCAACAGGGAGGCATAGCAACTGGATATGAACCCTTTAGTGTCAGTGAACTGTTGCATAAGCGAGAAAAAAGGAGCAGGTGACAGGTGCAGCTGCCCTGTGGCAGACTGAGCCTGCACTGCGTGCTGTTATTGGAAGTAATAAAACTTCATAGTATTAGGTAAGGAAAAAACGGTCCTGTAATAGCTCAAAAGGTAGCAAGACCCCTCTGCGCAAAATATGCGTCAGATGAGTTACCCCCAACGAGCGCCATCTACTAGCCTGGTCTAACTCACACAATTCTGGGTAGGTGCGATTGCCCCAGATCGGGCTAAATTTGGTATATCCCATGACTTGCTGCAATTGTTTAGTCTTGTCCCACACTTTTTGAAGGAGGCAATATGTCGGGTATCGCCTATTGGGTTTGGTGAACATCTGAGCCTCCAATCCCTCTGGTATCCCACTCGCGCCCGTAAATCCCTTCATAACCGCCAACGCTGCGCCGACCTGCATCCCCGAGACCTCGCCCACTAAGTGTTGCAGTTGGGAGGCCAGATAGTACAACCACGGTTTAGGTAGGGCAAGGCCCCCCCCCCCCTTCTCTGGGCTTCTGCAGTTGTTCCAAGCGGATCCTAGCCGCCTTTCCCTTCCACAGCAGGGACCTAAATAGGGTATTCAAGATTCGAAAGGTTTGCAATGTAATGACAATTGGGGAATTATGTAGGAAGTATAACAGTTGCGGCATTAAAATCATTTTAATAAGATTCACCCTCCCCGCCAGGGAAAGCCAAAGTTTGTTCCATATCCTGATTTTATCACGAAATCTCGTTAGGAGAGGACTAATATTGAGTAGACTGTATTGGGTCGGGTGCGCTGAAACCACCACTCCTAGATATTTAAATTTATTGACTACAGGGACCGGGCAGAGGGGACCCAAGGACAGGGTGGCGTCCTTATCCAATTGCAACAGTGCCGATTTGGACCAGTTGATGGTGAGACCCGAAAACCTCCCGAACTCTCCCAGCGTCAGAAGCATGTCATCTGCATAGAGTAAGATTTTGTCCTGAAGGGGCCCATACCTGAAACCCACAATTGAATTCCAGTCTCTGATACGCGTCGCAAGGGGTTCAATGGCAATGGCGAACAGGAGCGGCGAAAGCGGGCATCACTGCCGCGTTCCTCTACCTAGGCTGAAACTAGTGGAGATCCTACCCCCCTATCGTATAGATGCCCATGGCTGATGGTACAACAACCACACCAAGGACATAAATACAGGGCCAAATCCGAAAGCCTCCATCGCGGTGTAGAGATAACCCCATTCCACGCTGTTGAACGATTTATTGGCGTCCAGCGACAGTAACGCTCTCTCTCCCATGTTATCTGCAGGCGTTTGAATTGCGACAAAATCTTAAGACATCTTAACCCAAAACCAAAAAAATATATATAATATATTACAGCTTACCGGTCCGTAAATGAGGTGCCTGCAATAGGAAGCCATTTTTTTTTTTATTGCAAACAAGGCTTCTTGTGATTGGGAAAATTTTGTGAAAGTGTGCACGGTCGACCAAGTCGCCGCCTTACACACCTGGGCTACAGAAGCCCCATGACGACAGGCCCAAGACGTACTCAGAGATCTAGTAGAGTGCGCCTTCACAGGCACAGGGGGAACCTTCCCCTGCAAAGCATAGGCCTGTACAATGGTCTGCCTGATCCATTTGGCGATGGTAGAGGCCGAAGCCGCCATGCCCTTCCGAGGACCCTCTGGAAGAACAAACAAGGAGTCCGTCTTTCGAAAAGACTCAGTCGATTTAAGGTAAACCCTTATCGCCCGAACAACATCCAGAGAGTGCAACCTCACCTCCCTTGGATGTTTAGGCTTCGTGCACAACGAAGGCAAGACAATATCCTCATTAAGATGGAATTCCGAAACTCGTTTCGGAAGAAAAGAAGGATTAGGTCGCAAGACCACCTTATCCAAATGAATAACCAGGTACGGAGACTTGCAGGACAAAGCCGCCAGCTCCGACACTCTGCGAGCCGAAGTGATCGCCACCAAAAAGGCGACCTTTTTGGACAACATAGACAACGAGATCTCCCTGATCTGTTCAAAAGGAGCACGCTGTAACACAGATAGAACGAGATTCAAGTCCCAAGGGGGCAGAGGATCCCGCCTCGGGGGAACCAGATGCCGCACACCCTGAACAAAGTTGCCAACCAATGGGTTGGAAGCCACGGGACGTTGAAACAGAACGGCCAGAGCAGACACCTGACCCTTTATCGTAGCCAGCGCCAAACGCTGATCAACACCCGTTTGAAGGAAAGACAGCACACGGGACACCGAGTACGTGCGGGGTGAAAACCCCCTGGACTCACACCAGGCAAAATAGGCCTTCCAAGTACGGTAATAAACCTTCCCCGAGGAAGACTTCCTCGCGTTGATTAAAGTATGAACGACCTCCGAAGAGAGACCCCTCTCCTTCAGGACCTCGGTCTCAACAGCCAGGCCGTCAAAGCCAGCGACTGTAAAGCAGGATGGTATATCGGTCCTTGAGACAGTAGATCGTCTCGAAGAGGCAGACGCCACGGGGCGTCGACCGCCAGATTCACGAGGTCTGCGTACCAGGCCGGCGAGGCCAGTCCGGTGCCACAAGAATCACCGTGTTGCGTTCCGAGTGTAACCTGCGAAGGAACCTGGACAGCAACTGAATCGGTGGAAACGCGTACATCAGCCTGTACTGATGCCACGGGGCCACTAACGCGTCCGACGCGTCTGCCCGAGGGTCGCGCGTCCTTGCCACGAACCTCATCACCTTGTTGTTGAGACGAGACGCGAACAGGTCCACATCTGGAAGACCCCACTTCGCGCACAACATCTGGAAGACAGCCGGATGGAGAGACCCTTCCCCCTGATCCAGGGTCTGGCGACTCAGATAGTCCGCCTGCCAGTTCACCACTCCCGGAATGTGAACCGCCGTTATCGCCGGGACATGAGTCTCGGCCCAAGACAGAATGTCGGCCACTTCTCGAGCCGCTCGGGCACTCCTGGTGCCCCCTTGGTGGTTGATGTAGGCCACCGCCGTGGCATTGTCCGTCTGCACCCGAACCGGGCAACCCTGCAGCCGGTCCGTCCAGCGATGAAGACAGAGACTTATCGCACGCAATTCCAGAATGTTGATCGGAAGGGAAGACTCCCCCTCCGACCAAGTCCCCTGAGCGGACAGAACGCCCAGAACACCACCCCAGCCCGACAGGCTGGCATCCGTGGTGATCACCGTCCACGAGATCGGACGAAACGACTTGCCCCCGGACACCAACGGGGACTGGAGCCACCACAGAAGGTTTTCCCTGGTGCGAAGACTCAACGAGATTTGAAGATCCAGAGATTGAGGTCGCCCGTCCCACCTGGACAGGATCTTCGCTTGGAGACCCCGCGTGTGAAACTGGGCGAAAGGAATCGCCTCGAAGGCCGAGACCATCAATCCCAGACATCTCATACACGTCCGCAGAGACGAGTTCGGAACGTCCCTGAGGGACCTGACTTCCTCCCGGAGAGTCCTGAGTTTGTCTTCCGGCAGGAAGACCTTCGCCTGCACCGAGTCCAGTATCATTCCCAGATAGGGGAGACGAACCGACGGACTCAGTGTCGACTTTGGAAAATTTATCGTCCAACCAAACTCCTGCAGAGTTTGCATCGTGACAGACAGGTCCTCCTCCAGACCCTGGCTGGTCGCAGACCGAACCAGAATGTCGTCCAGATACCCCAGGACAGAAACGCCCTGGGCCCTCAATAATGCCAGAACCGGTGCAAGCACCTTGGTGAAGACCCGCGGAGCCGAGGCGAGACCAAAGGGCAACGCCACGAACTGGTAGTGATCCTCCGCAATGGCAAATCGAAGGTACCTCTGATGACCCTCGAATATGGGGATGTGAAGGTAGGCATCCTTCAAATCGATGGAGGCCATGAATTCCCCCGGAACCAGGGCAGCAACCACCGACCGCAGGGATTCCATGCGGAACTTGCAAACCCGCACAGAGCGGTTCAGAGCCTTCAAGTCCAGAATCGGACGAACCTTGCCCTCCTTTCTGGGCACGGTGAACAGATTGGAATAAAACCCCCGAAACCTGTCCCGATGAGGCACCGGAACCACCACTCCCTGAGCCCTCAGGTCCCGCACCGCCAGGTGCAGGTCCCGCAAGCGCTCTGGAGACAGTTGAAGATTTGAGGGAAAAAATCTGCTCTCCGGCCGAGAGAGAAACTCGATCTTGTAACCAGATCGAACGATTTCCAGAACCCATCTGTCCCGCACACGGGCCAACCAGGGCTGAAGAAAACCGAGCAAGCGTCCCCCCACCCCAAAACTGGGCGAGGGCGCCCCTTCAGGCCGAACTGTTATGGGCTGCAGGTCCGGATTGGCCGGACTTCTGTTTACCAGACCAGGGCTTCTTCTGAGAGCCTTGACCTTTGAACAGTTTGCCCTTGTAGTGCGGCCGAAAGGCACGAAAGGACCCCTGAGGGGGCCGAAAATTAGCATGCTTCTTCCCAGAAGCCCCCTTAGCCTTGGGGAAATGGGGCAAGAGAGTGCTCTTACCCCCGGTGATCCCCTTAATCAACACATCCAGGGACTCCCCAAAAAGGCGAGACCCATCATAAGGCAGATTGGCTAAGGTCTTACGTGAAGATTGGTCCACCGACCAACATTTTAACCAAACCAGGCGGCGAGACAACACCGCCACGCTGTGCACACGTGCAGCCAACGGAATCAGGTCCAGGTCCGCATCACACAGATACATGACACCCTGGTGGATCTGATCCACCATATCCAGGGTCGCCGGCGAGGCCGAATCGGCCACTAGGACGCGCCTAAGCATCTGCGTCCAACTTGCGATCGCCTGGGCCGCCATGAGAGAAGCAAACAGAGCCTTAAGCATAGAACCCGTAACAGAATAAGTATGACGGGCAAGAGACTCCAGTCTCCTATCCGTGGCATCACGGAAAACAGGGGAACCCTCTGCAGGAATCGCAGTGGCTTTGTTCAAAACCGCAATTGCATGATCCACTGGTGGAGGCACACACCACCTTTCATCAGTGGCAGGCGAAAAAGGATAACGCAGCTTGAATTTACTTGGTACCGCAAAAGGTTTGCGCAGATCGCGCCATTGATCCTTAACAGCGCGCTGAAAATCAGCATTGCAGGGAAAAACCTGCGGCGTCCTGCGTTTCCTCTGCGTCCCATAAGCCGCCAAGGCAGCGGGGGGACACACTTCGTCCTGCAAACGCAGCGTTTGCTTAATGGAAGCAATCAACTCATCCATGATTGCAAGCTCTTCAGGCGAGCCAGGGGGAGAATTATCAACCCCCTCAACTTCAGCCTCCACCTCAGACCCCACTAGATCAAGAGAGGAGCGGGACCCCGATAAGGAGGCCCCTGCCATAACAGCCCCATCACCTTCACCCTCAGAATCAGAGGAAAGAGCAACTCTGGGCCTTTTAGTAGATTGAGCAGCCACCAGCATTTGCACCTGAGCAGCAAGGCCAGCCACAATAGTGGCTAAATCCCCCCCTGGGGGGGAAACAGCGGTCCCCTGGCTTTCCACCAATACTGTAGGAAATTTGCCCTCCTGAGAATCCATTGCCCCTGTAATGCCAGACAACCAAGGGTTAACTGCCCCTTTTAAGCAAGCGCGGCAAGCGCAGCCCACCGCACCACACTCAAGCACAATGAGACCCCCACAGGGAATATGCAAACTGAACACAGGCAATGGATAGCAAGAACAGAAGGATAAAACCTGAGGAGACCCTCGCCGCTGCTGCTGCCTCGATCGGTGTTCCTGGAAAGAGGAAGTGATGCTGCCAGGGCGCTCTATGTAAGCCTATGGAGGCTACAAGAAAATGGCCGCCATGCATGTAAACCATGCGGCCGGAGCGGGTGTAGGCAAAATGGCGTCGTTTGGCGCCGAAACCGCCGCTCCACAGTGCATTAAAACACACATTACATTCCAATATCAGAATACATGTCAGATCGCCGCAGCGATCGCTGTATATGCCCAAACATGCCAAAAAAAAAAAACATGCCCCACAGCACACAGCTTCTCACACTGACCAGTCTGACACACACAGTGTCATACAGCTCCCCCCCCCCCCCTTGCAGCCCACAGCATGCAGCCGAGAGATAGGGAGACAAGCAGTGTGAATAGAGGCAGGTTACACAGTCCCAGACTGACACCCCCCCAGACAGACAGGTCCCCACATAAATACACTTACCTCACATGGCGTGGGGGACCCGCACAGGCGAACAAGCCGCTGCACATGAGGCAGGGAGAGTCGCAAGTCAAGACGCACAAAATGGGGGTTAAGAAACCGCACAGCGTCCAGTGAGGTAGCCACCTCACCAATCATCCCTGCACCGAACAGGGATGGGTCGTTCACTATGCCAGGAGCGTTACCTGGCTGAACGCTCGATGGCAGACTGGGAAGCCACTGACCCACGACCTGCGACCAGGGGGATCAGCCCGAGACCCAGTCCGCATGATCCTCTTCATCCGAAGAACTAACTAACGCTGACAAAATAACAGCTAAATAAAGGTAGAGAGAAAAACTCAAACAAAATATTAAAAAGAAGAAAGAGTCTGGGACAGAAAGTCCCAGCACAGAGAGAGCCAGCCACTCCTGACAAGCTAGACATTAAAACTGAGATATGGTTGCAGGAAGTAGGAGGGTATTGACTGAGAGGACCACCCCCTGAGGGTGGAATATGTTAAAAGCTTTATTGTTAACATATTCTGTTGCCTAGCTACTCCTTCGGAGCAAAGTCTAATACCCCATATGTGACGAATATGAAGAGGCGGCGACTGTCGGAGGACGTAAGAGAAATGCCGTTTTCGGCGTTTTGCATACAGGGAAGTGTAGTGGAGGGGTCTAGGGACTTTTAGACCCTCGATCCCTCCATAAAGTGTACCTGTCACTACATATTGGTGTCACAAGGGATGTTTACATTGCTTGTGACAGCAATAAAAGTGATCAGATTTTTTTTTTTAAAAAACCTGTAATAAAGTTAAAAAAAAAGAAAAACTAAATAGGAAAAATAAAAAATTTAGCCGCCCCCGTCACCGTTAGCTCGCGCGCAAAAAAAAAACGTATACGCAAGTCGAGCCGCGAATTCAATCGCTGTTCAAACCACACGTGAGGTATCACCGCGATCGCCAGAGCGTGGGCAATAATTAAAAAAAAAAGAGCTACACTCTAACTCTAAACTGGTAACCGTTAAATAAATTTAAAGCATCGCAGATTGAGATCTCTATTGACCGTAGTTTGTCGCCATCCCACGGGGGGGGCGCAATTTTAAACTGTAACATGTTGGGTATCTATTTACTCGGCGTGACATCATCTTTCACAATATACAAAAAAAATGGGCTAACTTTACTGTTTAGTATTTTTTAAATGCAGTGAAATGTGATTTTTCAATTTTTTTAAAAAAAAATGGCGTTTTAAAGATCGCTGCGCAAATACCGCGTGACAAAAAAGTTTGCAATGACTGACATTTTATTCTCCAGAGTCTTTGCTAAAAAAATATATATAATGTTTGGGGTTTTAAGTAGTTTTCTAGCAAAAAATACTGATTTAAACTTGTAAACAAAAAGTGTCAAAAATAGGCTTAGTGGTAAAGTGGTTAAAGAAGGTTTCCACACTGTTTCTCACTGCTCTGATATTTACATATAACTTTGTAAACCTCAGAAAAAAAAAAAAAAGAAAAACCTGAAAGACAAAGACATAATGAGCTAGTATGCATTGCATACTAGCTCATTATCAAATACCTTAGAACGAAGCTCCTGCAGTGCTGCCAGCTCACTGTAACACAGCAGACATTTTCGGCCGTCCTTCCTGGTTCGCATTCTCTGGCCATCTGATTGGCCAGAGGCGCGATGACATCGCTCCCATGCATGCGCGCGGGAGCCGCCATTCACGGCACAGGGCTCTGAAGAAAGGGCACGGGTGGCCGTTCCTTCAGAGCGCATGCACCGATGACTTCATCGGCTGCATGCAATGTAAATATCTCCTAAACGGTACATGTTTAGGAGATATTTATAGCACCTATAGGTAAGCCTTATTATAAGCTTACCTATAGGCAAAAGTCTATAGGTCGAGTTTACAACCTCTTTAAGAGCCCTTTTACACTGAGGAGCTTAAAAACTGCCCATAAAATGCTGAGCGTTTTTACTGCGCTTTTGAGGCGTTAGTGGTGCGTTTTTTTAAGCACACATGACTCAAAAACTGCTCCAAAAACCATTTTGAGGCACTTTTGAATTGCTTTTCAGGCGCTTTCCCTTCATTTCAATGGAGAGGGGCATTTTGGGGTGTTTTTTTTAGTGCTCCAGAGATCTGCTTACATGATTTTTTTCACCCTTCTCAGTGTGAAAGCATTCATTGATTTTAATAGGAAGCAGTTTTCGTGAGCTTTTCAGGAGCTTTTTTTTTAGCACCAGAGCGCCTCAGTGTTAAACAGCTCAGAATGGGAATTGTCACAATCACGGTCAGGGCTGCTTTTAATTTAAAGTGTAAAAACCCCCCTAAAAGAATTTATGGACTGGTTTTGCTAAAATACCTGCTTGGAATGAGAAGCTGGTCTTCACCAAGGGGTAAAGCAATCTGGAACTTTTCCAACAGCTTAAAGTACTGAGACATGTAATTTTTAGGAAACTTTCTTTTATTGGAAAGAAATTTCTCCACATCTACACAATGAATAATTCCTTTAGGATATTTCTGGCACCCATCAACTTTGACAGTCAAAATCTAAAGAGATGCAAGAGAAAGATATTAATGGCATCCGTACATACATATAAGTGTGTGTTCATGTGTGTAAACTGATCAGTGTCTGATTTATATTACCTTCACAATGCCAGTTTTGCAGTTATTACTATAAGCCCTTGTTCACATTGATGCAATTTCAGACTCAACTTGGATCGCACTGAATCGCATGACAATGGAAATAACATTGCTTCCATTGAAGCTCGTTCACATCAATGCAGCACAGCTGTGAATGCACCTATGGGGAAAGGTCCTGTGCTACTTCGGTTTGATGCAGTGCAATTTTGTGGTCTAAAGATTTCAATCAAAATTGCATCTAAGTGTGTTTTGCATGCAATTTGTAAGGGTTGTTAAAGGATAAGTTCACCTTTGGAATATGTTAGATGTTCCACCTTTATTTAAGATCTTCTCCTCACACCCACTATCAGAATCTAAAAACAGCGCAGGCGGTGCACAGCCACGTCCTTCATTCACAAAGTACTGTAAATTAATGACCCAAAAGTACCGTCAACCTCTGCCGATGGCTTGTAGTTCTGAATGAACCTGCGAGGGTGCTGGTGAGTGCTCTCATAGTCTATTGTTTCTTCCTGCCCTTCAATAACGGTGTCTGCCCATATTGGAGGTACAGGCAGATAGTGTACTGAGAGTCTGCAGGATCCAGGCATTGTTGAACGTAAGTTAAACGCCTTACAGGCTGCAGAGTATAAAAATAATAAATGCACATTTTTTTAATCCGCAAAAATATGTGCAGTATTTTTTGTAAAAGGTGAACTTGGCCCTCCCCATGGCAAACTGCCCCTACCGGACCCCCCATGTTGAAGGCATGTGGCCTGATACAGGTTAGGAGAGGGCGGGCTCGCTCATAACCCCCTTTCCTGGCCTGCGGGGCATCCTGCGTCCTTTTTTTAGGTGCAGGCTCCTAAACAACCAATGACTGATCCCTACTGCAGGTGCCAGCTCCCTTACGACCATTGACTCATCCCTGCTGGCTAACAGCAGCGATGAATCGCAGTTGTAAGACACCCATTAACCACTTGACCTCCGGAAGATTTACCCCCCTTTATGACCAAACAATTTTTAACTGAAAACTGTGCGGTTTTGCGACACTGTACCCAAAAAAAATGTATGCAATTTGTTTACCCACAAACTGAGCTTTATTTTGGAGGTATTTGATCACCTCTGTGGTTTTATTTTTTTGCGCTATAAACAAGAAAAGACCGACAATTTCGAAAAAAAAAAAAAAAATTTTTTACTTTCTGCTTTAATAAACATCCAATAAAAAATGTCTATATAAATTTAGGCCAATATGTATTCTGCTTCATGTTTTTGGTAAAAAACAAAAATCCCAATAAGCTAAGCTACTGATTGGTTTACGTAAACATTATAGCGTCTACAAAATATGGGATATATTAATGGAATTTTTATACTAGAAATGGTGGCGATCAGCGACTAATAGCAGGACTGTGATATTGTGGTTGACAATCAGACACTGACACTTACTAGGGGAAGAGATGGATTCTAGCCTCTGCTTTGCAGGAACACAGAATCCATTCCTTTCCCCTTTTCAGAACGGCGATCTACCTTGTTCACATACACGTGTGTATTACGAATGATCGGAGATCGGCACGTGCCAGAGGACATTGTGTGCCCGGCACCCACAGATCGGCTTCTGCAGTGAATATTCACAGCAGAAGGGGGCTGGTGGCTGGATGCGCGCGCCCCCTGCATGATTCTGCAAAAAAGAGACACCTGGCAGCAGTTAAAACTGCTATTGGGCAGACAGGAAGTGGTTAAAAACATATCACAAACGCACCAAGATGGACTGTAGCTACACTACAAAATTCCATTGAAAACTGGATAAAAAAAAAAAATAAAAAAATCGCACAGCACTAGTGTGAACCTAGCCTAAAAGCAATCCACTACAATGCATCACCTGTGCCATGATTTTACAAAGCCACTGAGGGTCCACAAAATAAAGGTCTTGAAGTTGAAGAGCAGGGTCCTCGAAATGCAATAACACCCCTATGAAAATATAAACAAGTAAAATATTAATGAACCACGCTTCATGTTTAACATTTAGTAGAGGTATTAATTAGTGCAAATTAGGCAGAGAGCTTTTGTACACAGCTAAAAATAATTGATAGCCGGTATTAGGAGTGAAGCCTTCCCCTGCTAAACATTTAGTCATTTAGGGCACTAAGCACTACTAGCTGCAAGCTGTTACGAAGCTGACATGCGTTTGACAGCTCAAAATTTTTATTCAGCTGTTACAATTATGACACTCTCCTTGCCCTGGTCCTTTGATACTGTGAGGCAATTTTAGGCACCATTTTATGATCAATATGAGCTTATATAAAAGATCACAGTACCGCACCCCCTCCACTCTGATAAAGGGGCATGAACCCCAACATGTTAGTTTAGTAGAGGTACCGTATCCATTCATACGCAGACTTCATCCCTTCACTGGTTCTAGCTTTGGATGCTTGCGTAATTGCTCTCCTTAAGGATTCTCCAGTATCCAATTCAGATTATCCATCCTCATTGCATTTTCTCATGAGTTGGATGAGTTGTTTCAAATCTAGTGATATGCACTGATCAAGTCACTATTATGTAAGTGCAATTTTAATGTTTTATTATTACAGTGTAAAAAAAAAATCAGTGTAGTGCGATACATTTGAAGATTTGCTTTATTTTTAGCCCACAACAGGACTTAGGACCAGAGTGCATTGCTGGCGGATCAACAGATTATATACATGTGCATCTCAAAAAATTAGAATATCATCAAAAAGTGAATTTTAATTCAGTAATTAAAATCAAACAGTGAAACTCATATAAGATATAGATTTTTTACACACAGAGTAATATATTTCGAGCATTTCTTTCTTTTCATTTTGATGATTATGGTTCACAGCTAGTGAAAGCCCAACATTCAGTATCTCAGAAAATTTGATTATTACGTAAGAATAATAAAATAAAAAAAAAAATTGGATTTTTGACTTACTGTAAAATAAATTTCTCTGATGTTCGTTGATGGATACAGCTCATGATCTTCTTAGCCACTGGGTTATATTGCCCCTACAGGAGTAGGACACTAGGCAGAAGAAAAGTCTGGCTATGCCTATGAGCAGTCCCAGGGGGTATACTCCCTCTCTTTGCTATAGGTACTCATGTTGTTACAAGCAGTGTCAGAAAAAAGCCAACTTCCCAGAGGGGTGGGTGCTGTATCCATCAATGAAAATCAGAGAAATTGATTTTATGGTAAGTCAAAAATCCCATTTTCTCTTTCGTTCATTGACAGACACTCCTGATCTTCTTAACCATTAGGATGTCCCAAAGTAGTGTTAAACATGAGGGGTGGGAACAGCGAAAAAATAAATTCCCAAGGCTAACTATAGGCAACCAGGTAAACAGAAGTTCAACCAAAACAATTGGAGCTCACCTGAAAAAAACAATACATCCTCAGAGAGGACCAGGTCCTCGAAAAACAGCAGCCTGCAAAAGCTTGCAGCCAAAGGAAGCAACCGCAGATGCCAACACATCCACTTTATAGAACTTAGTGAATGTGTGCTCCGACGACCAGGTGGCCGCTTTGCAAACCTACGTCACTGACGCCTGATGACGGAAGGCCCAAGAGGCACTGAGAGCCCGAGTAGAGTGTGCCTTGACAGGGAAAGGAGGAACCTGACCCTTGATGGAATAGGCCTGAATCACTGTCTGTCTGATCGATCTGGAAATGGTCGCAGAGGATGCAGGCAACCCTTTCCGAAGCCCATAGGTAACCACAAATAGTGAGTCTAACTTCCTAAAAGGCTCAGTAGCTGCCAGGTACACCCTAATCGCCTGGGCCACATTCAAGGCATGCAAAGCAATTTCCTTCGGATGTTTTGGTCTGGGGCAGAGGGAAGGCAACACAATGTCTTCATTCAAATGAAAATCAGAGACAACCTTTGGAAGCAATGACGGACAGGGGTGAAGAACCACCTTATCTCTGTAAACCACCAAGTAAGGTGAACGACAGGATAACGCCGCCAATTCTGAAACCCTGCATGCAGAAGTGATAGCCACCAAGAGGGCTACCTTCTGGGACAAAGTAAGCAGGGGAATCTCCCAAAGATTCTCAAAATGAGGCTTGTGAAGGACTGAGAGCACCAAATGGAGATCCCAAGGCGGCAACGAAAAACGCACTGGAGAGGCCAAGTGCCTGACTCCCTGAAAAAAAGTACGCACCAAGGAGTGTGTGACCAAGGACAGTTGAAAGAAGACCGCTAAAGCTGAAACCTGACCCTTGATAGTACTCAAGGCCAGTTTCTGCTCAACCCCACATTGAAGAAAGGCCAAGATCCAAGTCAACGAGAAAGAGCGAACATGAACTCCAAGAGATTCACCTCATGTAATGTACGTCTTCCACGTACGATGGTTGATCTTCCTAGAAGTAGATTTCCTAGCTTTTAATAGCATTGGAATCACTGACGCAGACAAACCTCTATCCATCAGCACCTGGCGTTCAACAGCCAAGTCGTCAAAGCCAGCGACTATAAAGCAGGATGGAAGATTGATCCTTGGGAGAGCAGATCCTCCCTGAGAGGAAGCCTCCAAGGAACGTTGGCGACCAGCCGCACCAGATCGGTGTACCAAGCGCAGCGAGGCCAGTTCAAAGCCACTAAGATGACCGGAATCCCTTCGGCCTCGATCATGCGTAGAAGTCTTGACAGAAGCTTGAGAGGAGGGAAGGCGTAAATTAGATGATACTGACCCCACAGGGCCACCAGCACGTATGTGCGTCCGCCAGAGGATCCCGTGACCGAGCCACAAAACTCTGCACCTTTATGTTGAACCGAGACGCCAACAGATCCACCTCGGGGACGCTCCACCGGAGACACAACTCTGAATGAAGGGTCCACTCCCCTTGGTCCAACGCCTGCCGACTGAGATAATCCGCCTGCCAGTTTTCCACCCCGGGAATGTGTACAGCAGAGAGGGCTGGAACTAATTGTTCTGCCCACTTTACCTTCTTGCCTACCTCCAGAGCCGCCAGGACTCTTCTTGTGCCCCCCTAGTGATTAACATTAACCACGGTTGTGACATTGTCTGACTGAATGCGTACTGGACATCCCTGAAGACGATCCATCCAGTGGTTCAGGCACAGTCAGAGTTACAAGACATTGATCAGTAGTCTGGACTCTTCCATTGTCCAGAGCCCCTGAGCAGAATGTTTGCCGAAGATGCCTCCCCAGCCAGACAGGATAACATCCGCGGTGACCACTGTCCAATACAAGGGGAGGAAGGATTTGCCCAGCCGAAGCACCAGAGAACCAAGGCACCATATCAGGGACTCCTTCGACCCCCGGCTCAGCCCGATCTGATTATCCAGAGACTGGGGAGTCTTATCCCATTTGGCCAGAATCTTCCTTTACAGGGACATTGTATTGAACTGCGCAAACGGAACCGCCTCGAAGGCGGACACCACCAGACCCAGCACCCGCACGAAAGTCCGGAGGGATGACCATCTGCTGGACAGCAGGAGGGGAATTGCAGCCTGCAATTTCTGGGGCTTGTCGAGAGGAAGGAGCACTCTGGCTAAGGCCGAGCCCACAGTCAGACCCAGATAGTCCAGCTTTGTGGATGAAACCAGAGCAGACTTCTGAAATCTCAGGATCCAGCCGAAGTCCCCCAGAGTTCAGATGATGATTTCCAGGTTTTCCAAAAGTGCAGTAGGAGACTCTGATCGCAGAGGGCGGTTGTCCATGTAGCTCCGAGTAGCAGAGGCAAGACCAAAGGGTAACGCCACAAACTGATAATGTTCCTCTCCCACGGCAAAGCAGAGGAAGCACTGGTGACTGGCACATATTGAAATGTGAAGGTAAGCATCCTTGATGTCGATAGAGGCAAGAATATCCCACTGATGCAGGGATGCCTCCACCGTGCGAACGGACTCCATCCTGAACTTCTGTACCCGCACAAAACAGTTCAGCGCCTTGAAGTCCTGGATGGGACAAACTTTGCTTTCCTACCTGGGAACTGTACACAGGTTTGAGTAAAAACCCTGAAAACGTTCTGAAGTCGGAACTGGGACAATCATCCCTTGAAGTAAATGGTCTTGTACTGCCCCAAACAAGCCCTGTAAATGGTTCGGGGACAGGCGCAAGTTGGAAAGAAAGAACCTTGCCAGAGGACAAGAGAGAAACTTGATCTTGTAGCCGGCCCAAATAACTTAGTGGACCCACTGGTCTTGTACCAGGGAAGTCCACGGGTCCGAAAACCAGCGAAGACATCCCCCCACCCTGATTCGAGTGAGGGCGAACCATTATGCTGAAGGAGTCTTGTCCGCGGAATCGGGAGAGGGCCATGAAAGGCTTCGAGCCTTTGTCATTTGACCCTGGGGGACGGAAAAACTTCCTATGAGTCGAGAAGGAGGGCCCACGTCTACGACGAGGGTCCTTGCCCTTAGTAGCCTGTGAAAGAAAGGTACTTTTTCCCTGAGACCTTTAATGGTGTCATCCAGGGTGGCTCTAAACAAGCGATCCCCTTGAAAGGGAAGATCAGTCAAGGCCTTTTTCAAAGTCTGGTCCGCAGACCAGCATTTGAGCCAAAAGACACGCCGAAGGACCACTGCCGAAACAGAGAGCCGAGCAACTAGGGGGGCCACATCCAAAGAGGCATCACAAATAAACTGTAGCCTTGGACCAGCTGGTCTGCCAGTTTAGAAAAGGCAGGGGGAGCTGTTCCCCTCCAGGTCACCACGTAAAAGCTTAGCCCACTCGGTCAGAGTTTGCAAAACCAGGGCAATGGTGAATACCGGCCTCAGTGCCGAACCAGCCAGAGTGTACATATTGAGGGCCACAGCCCCCGCCTTCCTGTCAGCTAGAACCCTAAAGGCCGGGGACTCCTCAGCTGGAATCATGGTTGCCTTGTTCAACCTAGAAATCGGAGGGTCCGCCACTGGTGGAACAGTTCACTTCTTAAGGAGGGACTCCTCATAGGGGTTAGGGGCCCCAAGGGGACATTTTGGTCATCCACACTCTTTAGCGATAATTCGGTCAAAATAAGCAGGGAAAGGGAACACCTTTGCAGCTCTGGATAGTGGTGAGTGCCAAAGGGAACCTGCGCCTCCGTCGCTGCACCCTCCATTTTTAAGGTCTCACACACAGATACAATCAGTGCTTCCACCAGCACTTTTTCATGCGTGGTTGCAGACGAGGAGGAATCATCCTCCCAATCTGAGGATTCCAGGCGCTCGGTCACAGACACAGCAGGGAGACCCACATCCTCATCTGCTGAAACCAATGAGGCAGGGGAAGGTGGGGGGCGCTTTTTGCTAGCCGTCGCCCGAAAACTACCTCCCCAGCAAGGAAGGTCCTTTCTTCTGAGGGAGTATACCCCAAAGGACTGCCGATAGGCGTAGCCAGACTTTTTTTCTGTCTAGTGTTCTACTGCTGTAGGGGTCAGTATAACCCAATGGGTAGGAAGATCAGGAGCTGCGTCATGGACCCATGTTCGTCAATGAACATCAGAGAAAAGGATTTTAACGTCAATGAATGAAAGAGGAAACTGGATTTTTGTCTCAACGTAAAATCCTTTTCTCCGATGTTCATTGACGGTAACAGCTTCATATCCTCTTGACCCTTGTGTTTATGCTGCCCCCTACAGGAGTAGAAAAAAGATTGACTACGCCTATAGGGCAGTCCCAGGGATTATAGGGATTATACTGCCACTTTCTGCTATAGGTCTTCAGTTTTTTAACGACCAGTGTCAGAAGAACATAAAACCCAACTCAATAGAGGGGCGGGTGCTGTGTCCATCAATGAACATCAGAGAAAAGAATTTTACTGTAAGACAAAAATCCAGTTTTCTCTTTCATTTTGACGGAAACGGCTCCATATCTTCTTGACCCTTGGGATGTCCCAAAGCAGTTTCAACATGAGGGGTGGGAAGAACACAGCAAGAAACACACTTAAACATAGCCAACCCGGGAAACAGGAGCTCAACCAGGAACAACTGGAGCCCACCTGACAAAAAAACAAATACACCCTCAAAGAGGACTAATCCTCTCCAACAGCGGCCTGCAAAACCTTGCGGCCAAAAGAAGCATCCGCAGATGCAAACACATCCACCTTATAAAATGTTGTAAAAATGTGCACGGGCGACCAGGTGGCCGCCTTGCAAACCTGCACTACTGACACCTTTTGGCAGAAGGCCCAAGAGGCACTAAGCGCCCTGGTAGAATGTGCCCCTAACAGGGAAAGGAGGATTCTGACCCTAATGGAATAGGCCTGCACCACCGTCTGCCTGATCCATCTGAAAATGGTCACAGCAGACACAGCCAGCCCCTTACGGGGTCCATCCGTAAGGACAAACTGGGAATCCGATTTTCAGAACGACTCCGTCACTGCCAGGAACACCCTGATTGCCCAAACTACATCCAAAGAATTTAAGGCAATTTCTTTAGGATGCTTAGGCTTAGGACACAAGGAAGGCAACAACATTTCTTCATTTAAATGGAAACTAGAGATGACCTTAGGAAGGAACCATTGGACGTAACGAAGCACCACTTTGTCTCTGTGAACCACCATATAGGGTGAACGATAACACAACGCAACCAACTCCGACACCCTGCATGCAGAAATAATAGCCACCAAGAAAGCTATTTTCTGTGACAGAGTAAGCAGAGGAACCTCACAAATATTTTCAAAAGGCGGTTTCTGAAAAACAGAAAGCACCAAAACAAGGTCCCACTGAGGTAACAGAGACCTTACAGCGGGAGACAGGTGGCGGACCCCCTGAACAAAGGTGTTAACCAAGGAATTCGTGACAAACGGGCGCTGAAAGAAAATTGCCAGAGCCAAAATCTGACCTTTGATGGTTCCCAAGGCCAAACGCTGATCTATGCCTCTTTGGAGAAACTTCAAGACACGAGACACCGAGAAGGAACGGGGAGAGACCCCCCCCCCCAAGACTCACACCAAGCAATGTACGCCCTCCAGACTCAATGGTAAATCTTCCTAGAAGTAGATTTTCTGGCTTAATAGCATAGGATTCACCGATTCAGACACCCCACTATCCTTCAGCATCTGGCTTTCAATAACCAAGCCTGTAAAGCCAGTGACTGTAAAGCAGGATGGAAGATCGGCCCTTGAGCCAACAGATCTTGCCTGAGAGGGAGAGAGGGAGTCTCAAAGGGACATCAGTGACCAGCCATACTAGGTCTGCATACCAGGACCATCTAGGCCAGTCCGCAGCCTCTAGGATGACCGGAATCCTCTCTGCCTCGATTCTTCGCAGAAGCCTTGGCAGAAGAGTTAACCGAGGAAATGCATACATTAGATGATTCTGACTCCAGGGAGCCACCAGCGTGCCTGTGGCGTCAGCCAGAGGATACCGAGACCTTGCTACGTACCTCTGCACCTTCCTGTTGAGACGAGAGGCCAACAGGTCTACATCAGGAGTCTCCCACCGGAGACACAGTTGATGAAACACTGGGAAAAAAAGGTTATGGCAAAAACCGGCCACAGAATGGAACCGGCCATGGTAAAATGGTATCGGACCAGAGATTCAGCTCTCTTGTCATAAGGGTCCTTAAAGGACGGAGAGTCCTCCACTGGCAGAAGGGTGGCTTTATTCAACCTGAAAACCTAAGAATCCACCACAGGTGTAACTGTCACTTTCTTTAGCAGGGACTCATCAAAAAGATACCTTTAAGCGAAGCACTTAGGGACCCCAACATTGCGTTTGGGGGAACCCCACTGACTTGCGACAATGTTGTCAAAAGTGGCAAAGGGGAATACCCTTGCCACTTTGGGGGCTCTGCGGGTACCAAATTGTATCGGCGCAGCCGACGCAGCAGTAGCTGTGTCCTCCAATTTCAAAGTTTCCAGCACTGATACAATCAATGCATCCAATAGAGTGGAGGGGGGACACTACTCGCCACACCTTGTGATTGGGCGGGCACTGCTTGGAATGGGGGTGTTGCAGGCCAGAGGCACGCTGTGACTCAGGTCGTGACCAGGGCTATGCGTCCTTGCGAGGCGTTTAACTCCCTGGCCAGCCCCCATCCAGTGGGGATATGTTGCGGCCAACCCAGCGTGGAGCTAAGGTTGGGTCGTGCTCACTGGCCAGACTGGGAAGACAGGAAGGATCTAGAAAATCAAGTGCCTCGCCCAGTCCGGTAGTTGATTGTAGTTCTCACAGGAACAGAAAATAATAAAATAAAAAAACAGAATTTTTGTAAAATCTTACCTGTAAAATTCCTTTCTCTGAGTCCTCCGACAGTCGCCGCCTCTCCATATTCGTCACAATGGGGTTATTGACCTTTGCTCCGTAGGAGTAGCTAGGCAACAGAATATGTCAATATTAAAGCTTTTAGCATATCCCACCCCCAGGGGGTGGTCCCCTCAGTCAATACCCTCCTGCTTCCTGTATCCATACCTCAGTTTCAGTAGAATAGCAGTAGAGTACATAAACAAACCCCAAAAGAGGGGCGGGGGCGGCGACTGTCGGAGGACTCAGAGAAAGGAATTTTACAGGTAAGATTTTACAAAAATTCCGTTTTCTCTTACGTCCTCCGACAGTCGCCGCCTCTCCATATTCGTCACAATGGGGACGTCCCAAAGCAGTGCATACATGAGGGGTGGGAAACGCAGCCGCACCTAAGGCAACGCCGGACCCACATCAGAGAAAGGAACCTTACCAAAGGAAGGAAACCAGCTGGGCAGCATGAAAAAACTTTGCTCAACAGGAGCAACAACCCAGGAAGAACAAATAACCCAGGGATAAAAACATCCCAAACAGCCAAGGGCCCAAAAACAAGGGACCCTAAGGTACTGCCGCACTAAGAACCTTGCGGCCAAAGGAAGCATCTGCCGATGCCTGAACATCCACTTTGTAGAACTTCGAGAAGGTGTGAACGGACGACCAAGTCGCCGCCTTACACACCTGGGCCACCGAGGCCCGATGATGACAGGCCCAAGACGCACTCAGCGATCTGGTAGAGTGCGCCTTTACAGGCATAGGGGGAACTTTTCCCTTCAAAGCATATGCCTGCTCAATAGTCTGTCTGATCCATTTGGCGATGGTAGAAGCCGACGCCGCCATGCCCTTCCGAGGCCCCTCTGGAAGGACAAAAAGAATCCGTCTTGCGAAAGGATTTTGTCGATGACAGGTAAACCCTGATCGCCCGAACAACATCCAAGGAGTGTAAATCCACCTCCTTCGGATGTTTAGGCTTCGCGCAAAGCGAAGGCAAGACAATGTCCTCATTGAGGTGAAATTCCGAGATCCTCTTCGGAAGAAAAGAAGGGTTATGTCGCAAGACCACCTTATCCAAGTGAATCACCAAATACGGAGACCTGCAGGACAAGGCTGCCAGCTCCGACACTCTGCGAGCTGAAGTGATCGCCACCAAAAAAGCGACCTTCTTGGACAACATGGACAACGAGATCTCCCTGATCTTTTCAAAAGGAGCATGTTGCAACACGGACAGAACAAGGTTCAAATCCCATGGAGGCAAAGGCTCCCTCCTAGGAGGGACCAAATGTCGCACCCCTTGAACAAAGGTGCTAACCAAAGAGTTAGACGCCACAGGGCGTTGAAAAAGAATGGCCAGCGCAGAAATCTGACCCTTAATCGTGGCCAACGCCAAACGCTGGTCCACACCCGTTTGAAGGAAAGACAACACCCTAGACACCGAGTATGAGCGAGGGGAAAACCCCCTGGACTCACACCAGGCAAAATAGGCCTTCCAAGTACGGTAGTAAACCTTCCCTGAAGAGGTCTTTCTAGCATTGATCAAAGTGTGAATGACCTCAGGGGAGAGACCCCTATCCCTCAGGACCTCGGTTTCAACAGCCAGGCCGTCAAAGCCAGCGACTGTAAAGCAGGATGGAATATCGGTCCTTGAGACAGAAGATCTTCTCGAAGAGGCAGACGCCATGGAGCGTCGACCTCCAGATTCACGAGGTCTGCGTACCAAGACCGGCGAGGCCAGTCTGGCGCCACCAGAATCACCGTGAGCGGTTCCGAGGACAACCTGCGAAGGAACCTGGATAGCAGCTGAATCGGTGGGAAAGCATACATCAGGCGATACTGATGCCACGGAGCCACTAACGCGTCGGACGCGTCTGCCCGAGAATCGCGCGTCCTTGCCACGAACCTTCCCACCTTGTTGTTCGGATGAGACGCGAACAGGTCCAATCCGGAAGACCCCACTTCGCGCACAACATCTGGAAGACATCCGGGTGGAGTGACCATTCCCCCTGGTCCAGGGTCTGGCGATAATCCGATAATCCGCCTGCCAGTTCTCCACCCCCGGAATGTGAACCGCTGTTATCGCCGGGACGTGCGTCTCGGCCCAAGACAGAATGTCAGCCACCTCCCGAGCCGCCCGGGCACTCCTGGTGCCCCCTTGGTGGTTGATGTAGGCCACCGCTGTGGCATTGTCGGTCTGCACCCGAACCGGACGGCCCTGAAGCCTGTCCGTCCAACGTCGAAGGCAGAGATTTATCGCCCGCAATTCCAGAATGTTGATCGGAAGGGAGGATTCCCCCTCCGACCAAGTACCCTGGACGGACAGAACGCCCAGAACACCACCCCAGCCCGACAGGCTGGCATCCGTGGTGATCACCGTCCACGAAAGAGGACGAAAAGACTTGCCTCCCGACACCGCCGGGGACTGTAGCCACCACAGAAGATCCCTTCTGGTGCGAGGACTCAACGAGATCTGAAGATCCAGAGATTGCGGTCGCCCGTCCCACCTGGACAGGATCTCCGCTTGGAGACCCCTCGTGTGAAACTGGGCGAAGGGAATCGCCTCGAAGGCCGAGACCATCAATCCCAGACACCTCATGCACGTACGGAGCGTCCCTGAGGGACCTGACTTCTTCCTGAAGTGTCCTGAGTTTGTCTTCCGGCAGGAAGACCTTCGCCTGAACAGAGTCCAGAATCATTCCCAGGTAGGGAAGACGAACCGACGGACACAGCGTCGATTTCGGAAAATTTATCGTCCAACCAAACTCCTGTAGAGTTTTCACCGTGACGGACAGGTCTTTCACCAGACCCTGACTGGTCGCAGACCGAACCAGAATGTCGTCCAGATACCCCAGGACCGAGATGCCCTGGGCTCTCAATAAGGCCAGAACCGGTGCAAGCACCTTGGTAAACACCCGTGGAGCCGAAGCGAGACCAAAAGGCAGCGCCACGAATTGGTAATGATCCTCCGCAATGGCGAATCGAAGGTACCTCTGGTGACCCTCGAAAATGGGAATGTAAAGGTACGCATCCTTCAAGTCGATGGAGGCCATGAATTCTCCCGGAACCAGAGCAGCCACCACCGAGCGCAGGGATTCCATGCGGAACTTGCGAACCCGCACAAAGCGGTTCAGAGCTTTTAAGTCCGGAATCGGACGTACCTTGCCCTCCTTTCTGGGCACAGTGAACAGATTTGAATAAAACCCCCGAAATCTGTCCCGATGAGGCACCGGAACCACCACTCCCTGAGCCCGCAGGTCCCGCACCGCCAGGTGCAGATCCCGCAAACGCTCTGGAGACAGTTGAAGATTTGAGGGAAAAAATCTGCTCGCCGGCCGAGAGAGAAACTTGATCTTGTAACCGGACCGAACGATCTCCTGAACCCACCTGTCCCGAACGCGGGCCAGCCAGGGTTTAAGAAAACCGAGCAAACGTCCCCCCACCCCAGAACTGGGTGAGGGCGCCCCTTCAGGCCGCATTGTTATGGGCAGCGGACCCGGACTGGCCGGACTGCTTACCTGTCCACGGCTTCTTTTGGGAGCCTTGACCTTTGAAGGGCTTGCCCTTATAGTGCGACCGAAAGGCACGAAAGGACCCCTGAGAGGGCCTAAACGAAGGATGCTTCTTACCTTGAGCAACCTTAGCCTTGTGAGACTGGGGCAAGAGCATGCTCTTACCCCCAGTGATCCCCTTTATCAGCGTATCCAAGGATTCGCCAAAAAGGCGAGATCCCGTATAAGGTAGATTAGCCAGAGTTTTGCGAGAAGATTGGTCCACAGACCAACATTTCAGCCAAATCAAGCGGCGTGTCAACACCGCCACGCTGTGCACACGTGCAGCCAAAGGGACCATATCTAGGTCCGCATCACACAAATACATGACACCCTGATGAATTTGATCTACCACAGCCAACGTTGTTGGCGGGGCAGAATCAGCCACCAGGACGCACCTGAGCACCTGCGTCCGATCCGCGACAGCCTGAGCTGCCATAAGGGAAGCAAAAATAGCTTCTAGCATGGAACCGGTAACCGAGTAAGTATGGCGGGCAAGAGACTCCAGCCTCCTGTCCGTGGGATCCCGGAACACCGGGGTATCCTCAGCCGGAATCGCAGTAGATTTATTCAAAACCGCCACCGCGTGATCCACCGGAGGCGGCACACACCAACGTTCATCAGTGGCGGGTGTGAAGGGATAACGCAGCTTGAACCTACTTGGCACAGCAAAAGGCTTCTTTATATTGCGCCATTGTTCACTAACAGCGCGCTGAAAATCCTCAGTGCAAGTTAAAACCTGCGATGATTTGCGTCTCCGCTGCGTCCCATAAGAGGCCAGGACGGCAGGAGGACATGGTTCATCCTGCAAATGCAGCGTTTGTTTGATAGAAGCAACCAATTCATTCATGATTGCAAGCTCTTCAGACGAGCCAGGGGGGGA
This sequence comes from Pelophylax lessonae, assembly GCF_965119305.1. Classification (NCBI taxonomy): domain Eukaryota; kingdom Metazoa; phylum Chordata; class Amphibia; order Anura; family Ranidae; genus Pelophylax; species Pelophylax lessonae. The sequence goes on from NC_138771.1 coordinate 198,766,949, forward strand.
ATCATCAACCCCTTCCACCTCTGCCTCCCCCTCCGACCCTGCAAGGTCCAGGGACAAACGGGACCCCGATAAGGGGACCCCAGCCATAGCAGCCCCATCACCATCGCCCTCTGAATCAGAGGAAATTGAAACTCTGGGCCGTTTTGTGGATTGAGCAGCCACAAGCATCTGTACCTGAGCAGCCAGGTAAGCCACAATGGTAGCCAAATCGCCCCCCTTGGGGGGAGCAGCAGCAGCCCCTTGGCCTCCCATTAAAGTGGGAGGAAATTTGCTTTCCTGAGAATCCATGCCCCCAAAAGTTTGCAGGAAAAAAAGGGTAACTGCCCCTTTAAAATCGCGGCGAGCGCAGCCCACCGCACACACACAGCACACACCGACCCCCACAGGGAGAAGTACAAACTTTAGGCAATGAATACAGGAATAAAGAAGGTAAACCTGGAGAGATCACTTAGGCTGCTGCATCGATCGCTGTACTCAGGGAAAAGGAAGTGATGCAATAACGACCGCTCCTATAAAGCCTATGGAAGGCTACAAAAAAATGGCCGCCGGAGGATTGCAAAGGCAGAGATCATGCAGCGCTGACATGAGGCTGGAGCGATCGCCGCCAAAATGGCGGCGCTTGGCGCCAAAAACGCCGCTCCCTTTATACAGTAATGGCCATCACACGCCTGCAGTATAATAAAACAATGGCGGACCGCAGCAGCGGCCGCCGCATGTATGCACAAACATGTTCACATCATGCCCCACAGCATACAGCCTGTCACACAGAAAAAGCACACAGTCTGTAACACAGAACAGTGCAGGACAGCCCCCCTCCTTGTAGCCCACAGAAGGCAGCAAAACAGACAGGGAGCCCAATAGTGTGTACAGAAAAGCAGGGTTACACAGTCCCAGACTGACACCCACTAAACAGACAGGTCCCCACACAGATACACTTACCTTCTGAACGGCGTGGGGAGCCCGCACAAGCGATCAAGCCGCTGCACAGAGGACAGGGAGAGTCGCAGCCAGGACGCAGCAGAACTGCGGTGCGAAACCGCATGGCGTCCAGCGAGGTAGCCACCTCACCGCAGCATCCCTGCAGCGAACAGGGATGGGTCGTTCACACATGCCAGGAAAAAACCTGACTGAACGCTCGATGGCAGGCTGGGAAGCCACTGGCCCACAACCTGCGACCAGGGGGGCCAGCCCGAGACCCAGCCCGCATGATCCTCTTCATCAGAAGAACTAACTAAAGCTGAAGAAATAAACAGCTAAGTAAAGATAGAGAAAAAACACTCAAATAAAATCAAAAAGAAGATAAAGGCTGAGACAAAAAGCCCCAGCACAGAAACAGCCTGCTACTCCTGATAGCTAGACAATGAAACTGAGGTATGGATACAGGAAGCAGGAGGGTATTGACTGAGGGGACCACCCCCTGGGGGTGGGATATGCTAAAAGCTTTAATATTGACATATTCTGTTGCCTAGCTACTCCTACGGAGCAAAGGTCAATAACCCCATTGTGACGAATATGGAGAGGCGGCGACTGTCGGAGGACGTAAGAGAAATTTGGTTTAAAAAGGAAAAAATGCAAGGACCAGAGATCCCAGCAAGGAAATAGGTCCCTACTTCTGACTAGGCAGAAAAAAACTGAAGAGCTATAGCAGGAAATGGGAGTATACTCCCTGGGACTGCCCTATAGGTGTAGTCAAACTTTTTTTCCACCTAGTGTCCTACTCCTGTAGGGGGCAGCATAAACCCAAGGGTCAAGAAGATATGGAGCTGTGTCCGTCCATGAGCGAAAGAGAAAAAGTATTTTTAATACAGAAAATGTTGGCTTACTGAAAATGATGTCCGTGTACAGTATAGTATGCACTCAATACTTGGTTGGGGCTCCTTTTGCATTAATTGCTGCATAAATGCAGTGTGGCATGGAAGCGATCAGCCTGTGGCCCTGCTGAGGTGTTATGGAAGCCCTGGTTGCTTTGATAGAGGCCTTCAGCTCTTCTGCATTGTTGAGTCTGGTGTCTCATCTTCCTCTTGACAGATTCTCTATGGGGTTTAGGTCAAGCGCATTTACTGGCCATTCAAGCACAGTGATACCATGAACATTAAACCAGGTACTGGTACTTTTGGCAGTGTGGGCAGGTGCTACGCCATGCTGGAAAATTAAATCAGCATCTCCATAACACTGGTCAGAAGAGGGAAGAAAGAAGTGCTCCATAATTTCCTAGTAGAGGGCTGTGCTGACTTTGGACCTGATAAAACACAGTGGACCAACAGCAGCAGATGACATGGCTCCCCAAATCATCACTGACTGTGGAAATAACACACTGGACCTCATGTAAATTGGATTCTGTGCCTCTTCACTCTTCCTCTAGACTCTGGGACCTTGATTTCCAAATGAAATGCATAATTTACTTTCATGCAAAAAGAGGATTTTGGACCACTGAGCAACAGTCCAGTCCTTTTTCCCCTTAGCCCAGGTAAGACGCTTTTGACGTGGTCTCTAGTTCAGGAGTGGCTCGACACATGGAATGGGACAGTTGTAGCCCATGTCCTGGATACATCTGTGTGTGGTGGCTCTTGAAGCACTGATATCTGCCGTAGTCAACTCCTTGTGAATCTCCCCCACATTTTTGAATGGCCTTTGCTTCACAATCCTCTTAAGGCTGCGGTTATCCCTGTTGCTTGTGCACCTTTTTCTACCACACTTTTTCCTTCCCCTTAACTTACATTAATATGCTTTGATACATCACTCTGTGAACAGGCAGCTTCTTTAGCAATGAGCTTTTGTGACTTACCCTCCCTGTGGAGGGTATCGATATCTGTCTTCTGGACAAATGTCAAGTCAGCAGTCTTCCCTATGATTGTGTAATCTACTGAACCAGCCTGAGAAACCATTTCGTGGGGAGAAAAAATAGCAAATAAAGGAAAAACAATATAGCGTATACAATCGTGACACAAATCATATTGTAATTGAATGTTATTAAAAATTACCTTTCCTTTTCAATTTGCAGCTGTTGTAATTTTCTGAAAATGCAATGCAATGCAATATGGCTACCTGGAGCTGTTCTGTACTGACCACACCCCAGAAACATTTCCTGCTTGTGTGATCTGCTCACCAATTTTCACAGAAATCTGCCTAAGATACAAGTCAGATTTCTGGCATCCCCTGCAACAAAAATGTCATTTTTTGGTGAGATATTCCCAATAGGAACATGTCTAAAGGGATACAGGCCCAGCAGCTTCCCTTCAGAGCCCTGCAGCTGCCACAGCTGATAGATAATTATGAAACCACTCCCATTTGACCCACTCAGCACAGAGGAACAAACCATGATTTCTTCAGAATAACAAAAGGTAGGAAACCGCAACAAAGTTTGTTAAAATCCTTGTAATGTACATAGATCACCCAGACGGGAATGTTTTTGTTCTCAACAAAAGTGGAGTTACGCTTTAAAGGCTCAGGAAACCTTTACAGGTGTTTTGAGTTAATTAGCTGATTAGAGTATGACACCATGGGGTTTATTTACTGAAGCTAGAGAGTGCAAAATTAGTCACAATTCTGCATAGCAATCAATCATCTTCCAAGTTATTTTGCCAAAGCTTAATAAGCGGAGGTTAGAAGCTGATTGGTTTCTATGCAGAAATGTGATTCATTTTGCACTGGCTAGCTTTAGTAAATAAACCCCCACGAGTCTACAATATTGAACCTTTCCACAATATTCAAATTTTCGGAGATACCGCATTTTGGGTTTTTACTAGCTGTAAGCCATAATCATCAAAATAAAAGAAAGAAATGCTTGAAATATACTGTATTACTGTGTGTAATGAATCTATAGAATATATGAGTTTCACTTTTTAAATTGAACTACTGAAATAAATGAACTTTTTCATGATACTCAAATTTTTTAAACATACCTGTATATATGTATATATACCCCCCCCCCCATCACTCATAACATTATGATAACCTATCATGACCTGGTCTACACTAGATCTCTGAAGGTATGCTGTGGTATCTAGCACCAAGCCATCAGTGGAAAATCGTTTCGGTCCTATAAGTTGCATGGTGGGGCCTCCATGGATCAGACTTGTTTTTGCAGCACATACCACAGGTGCTCGATTGGATTGGGATATGGAGAATGTGGAGGCTAGCTCAACATCTCGCCTTCTTTTATTACTCTGTGGTCCAGTTCTGATGTTCATGTGGCCATTGTAGGTACTTTTGCCTGTTTATACAGGTCAGCATTGGCACCCTAACCCGTCTGTGGCTACACAGGCCCATACATAACAAACTATGATACATTGTGTGTGCTGACATGCCAGCCCTCGTTCCACACATCAATTAGCCATGGCCACTCACGACATGTCACCGGACCACTGGTTTTCCTTCCTTGGACAATTTCTAGTAGGTCCTGAACAGTGAAGACCAGAAACGTTCCACAAGAGCTGCAGTTTCAGAGATAATCTGACCCAGGCAGGGACTTCAGGGACAACATGTTCACATGTTCACTTATAATATATCCCAACTACTTTCAGATGCCATAGTTACCAGATAATAAATGATCATATTGCTATGGCTGATCAGGGAGGGGGGTCAGGGTGTGTGTATGTATATATATATATATATATATATATATATACACACACACACAGACACACAGTGAAAGTTCTGATATATTTGAATTACTGATTTGAAACTTTTTGCATCATCTGCAGCTTTAAAAGCCTGTATATATAAATGTCAAATAAATACATTTTATAAAAATTAAATATACATAAATTCTCTTTAGCTCAGAAAGTACAGAGCAAGGTACACTTGAAAGGTTGATGTATATGCCACTGAAATTGTATCACAATTAGGTTGAGTTTACTGTCTAAATTTTCCATTTTTCTATTTTTGCAAAAAAAATAAAAATATTACATTAGGAGTGCATTACCAGACTCATTTAAAAAATGAACTGCATGTGGAAGTTCATTTTCATCCAAATGCAACTGGTTTTCCTCTACGATTTCCAACATCCTTTTGCGGCTGACTACAGGGAATGCAGAGGGGGCATTCTTTCGTTCAATAAGAATTCTCTTCTCAAGTTCAAGGTAACTGTCTGGAATAAGCTGTCCCAGAACTGGCTGGTCTCTGATCTGTACAAAAATAGGTAATGGATTAAAATAAACTACTCTACTTGTAGAAATGATCATAGAAGTCTGATTCTTAAGTTTACATGTTTATTTTTAAACTAAATCCATGTACGAGTGCAGGGGTGTAAGCAGCATTAATAATACAAACATAAGGATTGAAATTTTACAAAATGCCGCAGTTAAACTAATACATAATAATATTCCCAAACATTTTCCCTTTTAACTATACTAAAATCAACATTTGTTGGTAAAATGTGGCACATCATTCCTTATCGCTAAATTTTTATTTGATAATCTGTATTAGAAGATTTTTGCTGCATGAAAGCAACCAAAATAGCTGCCCCATATAAATATCTTATGAAATTGTAAATTAAAGTTTTACAGAATGTAAAAGCTGTGCGCTGTAAAGATATAATGCACCAGATTTTAACTAAGAAATTGAAATTAATGTCTGGAATCACCCATTTGGTACCCCTTTCTTATGCCCCATAGAAGATGCTGAACTTTACAGATCTCTAAACACTTGTGAGTGAGGTATTCTCAACCATGCACAATCTGTGGGTCGTTAAACCAACTGGAATCCCACAACTGGGGGGTACTGCATTGTTAGAATGCATATTCATTCACCTGCAAACTGAAAGTACAGGGCTACATAGATGCTTGAAGTGACCGTGTCAGGAGGTTAAAAAAAAAATACAAAAGCAGTAACCCGAGAAGAAAGCAGTACATTTTTCTTGGCCTGTTTGCTAAAATTTCAATCTGTATCAGAGCTCCGGCACCAATTAAATTTTACGCCTCTGCCTGGTTGAAAACATGTCTCTAACCTGCTGATTAGTAGTGACAGCAGTACACTGTACTGATGAAAAACGATTGAAATTCAGAAATCACCATTGTTTGTATGGATGAAATCATAGACTAGGGCTCAGACAGGTCTTGGTGCTCAAGCATTCCATTCCTTCTCTTCAGTGTAATTCAAAAGAGTTGTATGCTGTGAGTGCCTTTGAAGTATCTTCTTTAGAGTTATATTGAACAGTAGATTCAATACAAAACACTATATTGAATAGTAGGGGTAGACCAGAGGAACCACAGTGGCAAGTGGGAGATGTGCTCATCCACACCCTTATGTGAGGAATAGGATTGATACAGAGGTCTGTTACATAGTGACGTTTCAACAAACAGGCGAGACAGTATAATGCCAATGTAATTTTGTTAACTTTCTAACAGGGTCAGTTTAGGATCCATATAAAAGAAGAAAATATATGCAATCAGAATTATTCAACAGATGTTTTCAAATGCAAGGACTTCTGACCAATTTACAATACATTTTAAAATACGACTGCAAATAAAATTATAAGCAAATGTTTTAAAGCTTAATTTAATTACACAGTTCATTGTCATACAGTGGGTATGGAAAGTATTCAGACCCCCTTAAATTTTTCACTCTTTGTTATATTGCAGCCATATGCTAAAATCATTTAGGTTCATTCTTCTTCCTCATGAATGTACACATAGCACCCCATACTGACAGAAAAACATAGAATTGTTGACATTGTTGCAGATTTATTAAAAAAGAAAAACTGAAATATCACAGGGTCCTAAGTATTCAGACCCTTTGCTCAGTATTTAGTAGAAGCCCCCTTTTGATCTAATACAGCCAGGAGTCTTTTTGGGAAAGATGCAACAAGTCTTTCACACCTGGATTTGGGGATCCTCTGCCATTCCTCCTTGCAGATCCTCTCCAGTTCTGTCAGGTTGGATGGTAAACGTTGGTGGACAGCCATTTTTAGGTCTCTCCAGAGATGCTCAATTGGGTTTAAGTCAGGGCTCTGGCTGGGCCATTCAAGAACAGTCACGGAGTTGTTGTGAAGCCACTCCTTTGTTATTTTAGCTGTGTGCTTAGGGTCATTGTCTTGTTGGAAGGTAAACCTTCGGCCCAGTCTGAGGTCCAGAGCACTCTGGAGAAGGTTTTTGTCCAGGATATCCCTGTACTTGGCCGCATTCATCTTTCCCTCGATTGCAACCAGTCGTCCTGTCCCTGCAGCTGAAAAACACCCCACAGCATAATGCTGCCACCACCATGCTTCACTGTTGGGACTGTATTGGACAGGTGATGAGCAGTGCCTGGTTTTCTCCACACATACCGCTTAGAATTAAGGCCAAAACTTTCTATTTTGGTCTCATCAGACCAGAGAATCTTATTTCTCACCATCTTGGAGTCCTTCGGGTGTTTTTTTTTAGCAAACTCCATGCGGGCTTTCATGTGTCTTACACTGAGGAGAGGCTTCCGTCGGGCCACTCTGCCATAAAGCCCCGACTGGTGGAGGGCTGCAGTGATGGTTGACTTTCTTCAACTTTCTCCCATCTCCTGACTGCATCTCGGGAGCTCAGCCACAGTGATCTTTGGGTTCTTCTTTACCTCTCTCACCAAGGCTCTTCTCCCCCGATAGCTCAGTTTGGCCTGAAGGCCAGCTCTAGGAAGGGTTCTGGTCGTCCCAAATGTCTTCCATTTGAGGATTATGGAGGCCACTGTGCTCTTAGGAACCTTAAGTGCAGCAGAAATCTTTTTGTAACCTTGGCCAGATCTGTGCCTTGCCACAATTCTGTCTCTGAGCTCTTCAGGCAGTTCCTTTGACCTCATGATTCTCATTTGCTCTGACATGCATTGTGATCTGGAAGGTCTTATATAGACAGGTGTGTGACTTTCCTAATCAAGTCCAATCAGTATAATTAAACACAGCTGGACTCAAATGAAGGTGTAGAACCATCTCAAGGATGATCAGAAGAAATGGAAAGCACCTGAGTTAAATATATGAGTGTCGCAGCAAAGGGTCTGAATACTTAGGACCATGTGATATTTCAGTTTTTCTTTTTTAATAAATCTGCAACAATGTCAACAATTCTGTGTTTTTCTGTCAGTATGGGGTGCTATGTGTACATTCATGAGGAAGAAGAATGAACTTAAATGATTTTAGCAAATGGCTGCAATATAACAAAGAGTGAAAAATTTAAGGGGGTCTGAATACTTTCCGTACCCACTGTATATAGGAGCAGTTTTACCTGCCAACAATCTTGCATTTTTGTCAGTGTATTCCTGAAATTTACACAGCCCTACCAAATTTTGGGGTCAGTCTGGTGACTTGACTTTTCTATGTTGCAGTTAAGTAGTAATTCAATCCAAAAATGACAGTGCTCCTTTATCCCTATACACACTCCCTTGTCTTCAATCCCACCGTCCTTATCTTGCATTTCCACAGGAATCAAAATCAATTCTTCTTCCTTCAAGTCCCAGCTCACATGCATCCAAGCCTCACTCTGAGACCCACTGCTTCTGCCATCCTGTGCCGATTGAGCCTTGTGTCAGTCCTCCAGCATTTCTTCCATCAGCCTTGTATAGACCAAACTCTCCAGTGGTTGCATATCCTCTAAACCTCCTCGCACCACTCTGTAGCTCCATGAATATTTGGTAGTTGTTCTGTTGCTTGCAGTTACACTGACATGTCAAGCAGAAAAACTGGAGGGCTGACAGTAAAGATTGATCAGCAGGGTAGCAGAAGCACGTCTCATGTCGAGTGAGGATTGAAACATATTTGACTTGGGACTGCAGGTGATGCACTTACACTAGATGTGGTTCCTGTTATCTATTTGGCAGAATTGGGGATATACCACAACTAAACTGTTTTTGGCTGCAGCCACCGGGATTGTGTGTAAACCTGACAGGAAGACTCCTGCCTGTCAGGTGGATGCATTCGGGTGGTTTCGCTGCTGTTTGATCATCACATGGGGACTTTTTGTCCCCTATGTGTCTAAAAAAAAAAAGAAATGTATGTGTATATATATGTATATATATATATTTATTAAGTTACACCCAAGCACTTAACCCCCCCCCCCCAAAAAAAAATGTTGAAGCCCTCTATCACCACTTTTATGCACGTATGAACATAAAGGCATGTGTCTGGGGCACCTACGTGTGAAAATGTTGATTGAGATACACGTTGCATATTGCTATGCATGCCAGAGTGAGAGCAACAAGTTCAGCACAATGCTCAACTGATGACCTATAGGGGGCTTTTGAGGAGTCGCCAATAGAAAATATACAGTACTGAAGTTTGTCGCCATTTCACGGGCGTACAGAAATTTAAGGTTTGACATGTTGGGTATCTACAGTAAAACCTTGGTTTGAGAGTAACTTGGTTTAAGAGCGCTTTGCAAGACAAGCAAAATTTTCAAATAAATTTTGACTTGATATACAAGCGATGTCTTGATATACAAGTAGCCTCAAGTCACAGCTAAGTATAAAAGAGAAGAGAGGCGCCTCTAAGTGTAGTAATATGGTTAAATTTAATGAAGGTACAACATTTAGCAACTCACATGGTTGATGTTTGGAACAGGCACATCTAAGGATGCAGGCATCCAGGGTAAAGCTGTCCACATAGACCATCCTCCGCACCGACATCTACGTCACCCCTTCCATGCTGCCCCTCGCTTTTAGATCACTTTACTGCAGGGTGGTCTTCCCGGTCAGGATTACAGACTGGCAGCTGGCGGTGCAGAAGATAGTCTATGTGGACAGCTTTACCCCGGATGCCTGCATACTTAGATGTGCCTGTTTTATTCATCAACCATGTGAGTTGCTAAATGTTGTTCCTTCATTAAATGGAACCATATTGCTACACTTAGAGGCGCCTCTCTTCTCTTTGATACTCTGTAGCTCCTGCTGGCTTTTGCTTCTAATCCTCTTATGGAAGTGGCTATTTGTGGATGGACATTTTATGCAACCTTATCGCAATGCTATAATCTTTTTATATGGAATATAAACTGAAGGACTTATGAATAAATGATTGTGGAACGAATCATCTGAGTTTCCATTAATTCTTATGGGGAAATTTGCTTTGATATATGAGTGCTTTGGATTACAAGCATGGTTCCAGAACGAATTATGCTCGCGAACCAAGGTTTTACTGTATTTACAAGCTTGTCCTTTATATTTTTCCAAACATTTGGGTAGTTTATTGCTTTTTTTTTTTTGCCCTAAACCTCACTTTAGTGTGTTTTTTACTGAAATGCTGTTTTCCCTAGACCTTTACGATAATATCAAGTGATATAAAAAAATTAGAACTGCCACTATGTTATTTACTAGGGTGTCTGTTTTCAGAAAATATACGTTTGGGGTTTTTACATAATCTTCAGGCCTAAAATAATTTTTTAAAACGTGTGCAAAAACGGCTCTGGCAGCAAAAAGGTTAATATGCTATGAGTAGGCCTGGATTTGCAGGAAGAAGACTCTTGATTCTAATTCCAATGTGAATACATGAATACATTCCTGGGATTGGAATCTGACTCTTTAGGTGTGTATAAGATTCAAGGAGAGTGGTCATTCTTGTGTTGAATAATGTTAAACTTCTATCCAGATGTTGATGTGAATATACTGGCAGCTGCAAACAGAACCTAGCGATTTTTCCATCTTTTACTGTTATACAGTTAAAGCAGTATTGAACCTTAATTTAATATTTTAATTTAAAAAAATCCTATATTTACCTGATCTGTGCAATGCTTTTGCACAGAGCAGCCCTGAGCCTCTTCTTCCGGAGTCCTCCGCCAGTGCTCCAGGCCCTTCCTCTTCGGCGGTTGCCCCCATAGTTTCCATGGGGGCACCCGTGTGTACTTGCTCCTGAGCCCCACTGCTGCGTTGACACAGACAGGTGCTCCACCCCCATGTCACAGCATTTGATTGACAGCAGCGGGAACCAAAGGCTCCCGCTACTATCAATCTGCCTAATGAGGAACAAGACCGCGGCGAGCGCCGCTGCATTCTTGCACATCACTGGATCAGTTTGGGCTCAGGTGAGTGGAGTGTAGGAGAGAAGCTGCAGCACAGGCTGTTCACCTTAATGCATAGAATGCATTAAGGTAAAAACAATAAGGCTTTCAAAGCACTTTAAGCAATAATGCTAGGTCAACTCCCTGGCCCAAGCCTGTGACGGAACACTGTATGAGTTGCAGCAGCTTACACCTCTGTTCACACTGCTCTCTCCACATTTAGAAGTTCCTGATCAACACCTTTTCTTGCATGAAACCTAAGTGGTTCTTTGTGTTGCCCCTGCCACTGCCAGTCCGAAAGCTGGATTTACAGTCGAATTACAAGGGGCTGACAGCCAAGTCAGATTCAAATACTCTCACTAGCTGTATTTAATAATACATGACTGCTTTTTAATGAACACATAACTGCATTAGTTGGTGTTTTATATCTGCCTAGAGTTTAACTTTAATAATGAAATTCTGAAGATATTACTTTGAAGTTCAAACATTCTTTGATGATGGACTTCCTAAGCTTCACCAAAGCATCAGAATCTTCAGTAGCATTCACAAAGTGATAATCTTGCACAGAGGGAAGCTCCCGTTGGTTACATAGTTCCACTTTTATTTTGTTTATGCAGGCTTTTCGCTGTTTCTCATCTGAAACATCTAGGTGTGTTCCCACAAGAATAACAGGAGAAGATGAAGCACGAGCCTGAAAGGAGTTACAAAAAAAAGTTTATAAACATGACAAAAACTCACACATAACTAAACAATATAGAACATTACTGAAATATAAACAGCTGAATATGCAGCAAAGTATATGTAAACACTAACAAAGATGTGTGTCTGGTAAAACAATACCTAAAATGTCATCACTGTAGAACTGAGCATGCAGAACCAAAAAAAAAAGATGTAAACCCTAAAAATGAAATTCTCCCATTTGTTTTCTTTTGGTCAATTAAGCATACAGTTAAAAGTGGTTTGTTACATTTGTTTGATATGTGTAAAAAAAAAAATGAAAAAACTTTAACCAATTTAAGTCACTTCACCCCTTCAAGTTCAAGCATTTTTCAGTGCTGTCACACTTTGAATGACAATTACTCAGCCATGTGACACTGTACCATAATGAATTTCATATAATTCTAGGACAGATAAAGCTTTCTTTTGGTGGTATTTGATCAACATTTTTTTTTTTTAATTTGCTATATAAACGAAAACAATACCAAAAATTTGAAAATTAATTCCTTAGTGCCGGTTCACACTAGTACGACTTGTCAGGCGACTTGGTCAGCCTGACAAGTCGTGCACCGTTGCGGTCCATTGTGTGGTACAGAAACGGTTGTAATAGGAGCGACACAAGTCGCTCCGACTTCGAAAAAGGGTCCTGTACTACTTCGGGGCGACCTGGAGCGACTTGCATAGACATTTTATGAAGTCCGTGCAAGTCGCGGTGCACGCGACTTCACAGGTCGCCCCCGAAGTCGTGCCGCTTCAGTGTGAACCGGCACTTAGGTTTGTTACAAAACTTTGCAAATAAATAATCTTTCTTTAAAAATGTAGGCCAAATTGTATTATGCTACATTTCTGTGGTAAAAATAATCCAAATCCATTTATAATATTTAATCTGAGTCAAAGGTATAGAATATATAGCTTATGGTATACACCAGGGGTATTGAATTGAGGTTCGGTCGCTAAAATTTTCTTTGGGCCGTGGTCCGAATCTCAAGTCTGTGCTGACTCAGAAAGATTGTAGTCACTCTATGTCTATCAAAAAATGGGATTTTTGTTTTACCGTAAAATCCTTTTCTATGAAGTTCATTGACGGACGTAGTCTTCTTGTTCTCAATAGCAGTAGGGCTATGCTGCCCCCTACAGGAGTAGGACACTTGGCAGAAAAAAGTTTTGGCTACGCCTATGGGCAGTACCAGGGGGTATACTCCCTCTCTCCCTGCTATAGGATGTCAGTTGTGTATAAAAGCAATGTCAGAGAAAACAATACCAACCCAACTCAATAATAGAGGGACAGGTACTGCGTTCTTCAATGAACTTCAGAGAAAAGGATTTTATGGCAAGACAAAAATCCAATTTTCTCTATCGTTCATTGACGAACGCAGTCTTCTTGTTCTCAATAGCATTAGGGACGTCCCAAAGCAGTGCCATAAAAACATGAGGGGTGGGAACAGCAGAAAATAAGTCCCCAAGGCTGAGCCACAACCAACAAGGCAACATAGGACCCATCAAAACAACAAGATGAGATCCACCTGAAAAACATTAAAACACCTTCAAGGGAGACTAAAAACACCCTTAAACGGCGGCCTGCAAACCTTTGCGGCCAAAAGTAGCATATGCAGATGCCAGCACATCCACCTTATAAAACTTTGTGAAAGTATGAACAGACAAACAGGTAGCCACCTTGCAAACCTGAACCACAGATGCCTGATGGCGAAAAGCCCAGGAAGCACTAAGCACCGAAGTAGAATGCCCCTTAACAGGGAAAGGAGGAACCTGACCCATAATTGAATAAGCCTGAACAACCGTCTGTCTGATCCATCTGGAAATAGTAACAGCAGATGCAGGCAGCCCTTTCTTTGGTCCATCTGTGAGATCCAAAAGCGAATCGGACTTTCAAAAAGACTCATAGTAGCCAAGTACACCCTGATTGCCCGAACCACACCTAAAGTATACAATGCAAATTCCTTAGGATGTTTAGGCTTAGGACACAAGGAGGGTAACACAATGTCCTCATTTAACCGCTTCCGGACCGCAGATATACTGCGGATGGCAGCCCCTCCTGCGCGAACAGACGTAGGGCAACATCGGTCGCGTGCCTGCAGCTAGGGGGCGAGCACTTGCCGCCACGCTAGTTCCCTAGCTGCTGGAAACCACCTTCAGCAGCGGGGACACCGATGCACGGGGCAGGTGGCTCTGATTGCCGCCTGCCACCCACGATCGTTCCCCGCTGAGAGAGAACGGTCAGCTGTTGTAAACACAACTGACCGTTGTTCTCTCTGGAATGATCACAGAGTGCCTGTGATCCTTCTATATAGGATCACAGGTCTCTGTGCTCATTTCACAAGCCCCATACAGTCAGAATCACTCCCCTAGGCTCCCATTTATCCTCTTGATCACCTACAGTGTTAACCCCTTCCCTGCCAGTGTCATTATTACAGTATCAGTGCATATTTTAAGCACTGATTACTGTAGAAATGTCACTGCCCCCCCCCCCCCCCCAAAAAAAAAAGTGTCAAAAATGTCAGTTAGGAGTCCGATCTGTCTGCCGCAATCCCGCTAAAAATCGCAGATTGCCGCCATTACTAGTAAAAAATAAAAAAATAAAAATGACATAAATGTTTCCCGTAGTTAGTAGACGTGATAACTTTTGCGCAAACCAATCTACATACGCTTATTGCAATTTTTTTTACAAAAAATATGTAGCAGAAAACAAATTGGCCTAAAATGTTACATTTTTTAGATTTTTTACTTTTTTTTTTTGGAATGTTATATAGCAGAAAGTGAAAAATATATATATTTTTTTTCCAGAATTGTCGCTCTTTTTGTGTTTATATCGCAAAAAATAAAAATCGCAGAGGTGATCAAATAACACCAAATGGAAGCTCTATTTGTGGTAAAAAAGGACATCAATTTTATTTGGGTACAGTGTCGCATGACTGCGTAATTTTCCATTAAAGCAAGGCAGTGCAGAATCGCAAAAAAAATGCTCTGGTTATTAAGGGGGCAAATCCTTCCGGTCCAGAAGTGGTTAAATGGAAACTGGAAACCCCCTTCGGAAGGAAGGACGGATCCGGACCACTTTATCTCTGTGAACCACCAGATAGGGACATCCCAAAGCAGTGTCAACATGAGGGGTGGGAAAATGAAGCAATAAACCTGTTTCCCAAAAGGGCTAAACGTAGCCAACCAGATAAATCAGGAGCTCTACCAGGAACAACTGGAGCTCACCTTTTAAAGAAACATACACCCTCAAGAGGGAGGAGCCTCTGCAACAGCAGCCTTCAAAATTTTCCCAAAAGCAGCATCTGCAGATGAGAGTAAATCCACCTTGTAAAACTTTGTGAATGTGTGCACAGACCACCAGGTGGCTGCCTTGCAAACCTGGACCACTGACACCTGATGACGGAAGGCCCAGGAGGCACTAAGCCCCCTCGTAGAATGCACCTTGACAGGAAAAGGAGGCACCTGACCTTTGATGGAATACGCCTGCACCACCGTCTGCCTAATTCATCTGGAAATGGTCGCAGCAGATGCAGCCTGCCCTTTACGAGACCCATTCGTAAGGACAAACAAGGAATCAGATTTCGGAACCGACTCAGTCGCCACTAGGTACACCCTGATTGCCGAGCCACATCCAAATGTAAGGCAATCTCTTTAGGATGCTTAGGCCACAAGGAAGGAAATATAAATAGAAGAAAAATTTCCGCGCTAGATGTGACAGAAAACCAAATGATTAAGAACAATAGTGAGCAGCTGGCACAAAATCAACTAACAGTGATTCAAAAAATACAATAAAAACCAAAAAGTGCAGCGCTGAAATCAGTATACAATTATATAGCTGAAAAGCTCATATAAAGAAAACAAAAAAGGAGAGGGGATAATGTCCAAATGAATAGTCCCAATATTAAGTGCAGAGATGTGAATCCACGTGCAAAATAACTTTCTTCCAGTGACACCAGGGAAAAGTGTAGGAAGGGGACACCCTTGTGCTCAGGTATAACAAGCAGCTTACCGAAATTCCGTGGCTGCTCAATTTAATGAGACAGCCTCTCCCAGCTAGTAGTAAACCAGTAGGTCAACCGATATCAAGCTCAGGTGCTTCGAAAGACTCCAAAAGCCGAAAGCCGTTTCCGGTGTGTTGTTAAACCGATCACATTAATATGTGGCACACTTGGAACTTCTCATATACTCCATTGAACGTAAAGCCATATGTAGAAAGAAACAGAGGCCCATAGCGTAATCCCGTAAACCAATAGGTAAATTTATTAAAAAAACTACTTACAATTTAAAAGACAAAAACAGGCATGTAGTATGTGCCGGTCATGGATCTAACCGCGGCGTCCCGCAAGTCTCCAGATCAGCATATGGATAAACGGCCGGCTTCGTTGGGGGGCGTGTGGACGTTTATGTCTGGGATCGCCAACGTTTCGTCATAAGAAAGACTTCTTCTGGGCGTGACCCCAGACGCAACACACACGCCTATGTACCCCCACACCTATGTCACATGACGGTCACCTCTGCCAATGGGTGTTCAATCCCAGGGGGGCGGGAGTAATATGTTAATAACTCGATTCCAATAGGTTAAAAGACCAAAGGAAACCGTCTGGAGATAGGTGGTACAAAACGCTAATAGGAAGTGATGATCCGTCTTCCTTAATGCCCATTCGTTCAAAAGGCAAAGGGGCAGGGAGACGGTCGTCACGTGATGCACATCACATGATGAACAGGAAGTGATGATCAGTATCCTCCGATGACTCATCGTCATCCGGGCGGAAGTGACACGCTCACGCCCATAGCTGACAGGGTAAGAGGGCGGAGGCGGAGGTGCGGTCGTCACTCCAGACACATCCCTTGTAACAGGAAATGATGATCCTCACTGTTCAAGAGTGGTGTCAGCAGAGTATGTCAAACCCTTGTAACAGGAAGTGACGATCCTCGCTGTTCAAGAATGGTGTCAGCAGAGTATGTCAAACCCTTGAAACAGGAAGTGATGATCCTCACTATTCAAGAGTGGTGTCAGCAGAGTATGTCAAACCCTTGAAACAGGAAGTGATGATCCTCACTATTCAAGAGTGGTGTCAGCAGAGTATGTCAAACCCTTGAAACAGGAAGTGACGATCCTCACTGTTCAAGAATGGTGTCAGCAGAGTGTGTCAAACCCTTGTAACAGGAAGTGATGATCCTCACTGTTCAAGAATGGTGTCAGCAGAGTATGTCAAACCCTTGAAACAGGAAGTGAAGATCCTCACTGTTCAAAAATGGTGTCAGCAGAGTTTGTCAAACAACACCGTCGGTATTCAGGCGCCCCTGTGTACAGAGTGCAACCTCCAACAACATAATATGGTTAAAACCAAAATACATATATACCAAGGTCTATAACGGAATTAAAAATTATTAAGGATGTGGTGGAATGCTAGATAATCATTGAAACAGGCAAAGGAGTTGATGTCCAATTCCTTCTATGTAATGAAAAATTTCTTTTACATATTTAATAATTGGCCATTGTGATATCTTGATTTATACAGGCTGGTTCTAAATTGTGAGGCTATGTGTGATACACATTCCATTTATTAATATTTTGCATTTTTCACATATTTTTCATTTTATACATATTTATCACTATTTTTATTCACTCACAAAAAAAAAAAAAAAAAAAAAAATTTTATGGAAATTTTGGATATAGGGAGAGTAAGTAAGGGTTAATTATTTCACAAAATAATATGTGTTCATTCACATGTTAATTTATATTATTCGATTAAATATCACTTATTTTAACCCACTCCCATTTTCACTGTTTTCACCAACAGTGTTTTTTCACATAATTAATTTTTATCCTTTTTGATTTTTATCTCCTTCAGTGGTGTCACACTTATTTGGCCACTAGATGGCGTTTTATATCAATGGAATGAAGTATCACAATGGCCAATTATTAAATATGTAAAAGAAATTTTTCATTACATAGAAGGAATTGGACATCAACTCCTTTGCCTGTTTCAATGATTATCTAGCATTCCACCACATCCTTAATAATTTTTAATTCCGTTATAGACCTTGGTATATATGTATTTTGGTTTTAACCATATTATGTTGTTGTAGGTTGCACTCTGTACACAGGGGCGCCTGAATACCGACGGTGTTGTTTGACAAACTCTGCTGACACCATTTTTGAACAGTGAGGATCTTCACTTCCTGTTTCAAGGGTTTGACATACTCTGCTGACACCATTCTTGAACAGTGAGGATCATCACTTCCTGTTACAAGGGTTTGACACACTCTGCTGACACCATTCTTGAACAGTGAGGATCGTCACTTCCTGTTTCAAGGGTTTGACATACTCTGCTGACACCACTCTTGAATAGTGAGGATCATCACTTCCTGTTTCAAGGGTTTGACATACTCTGCTGACACCACTCTTGAATAGTGAGGATCATCACTTCCTGTTTCAAGGGTTTGACATACTCTGCTGACACCATTCTTGAACAGCGAGGATCGTCACTTCCTGTTACAAGGGTTTGACATACTCTGCTGACACCACTCTTGAACAGTGAGGATCATCATTTCCTGTTACAAGGGATGTGTCTGGAGTGACGACCGCACCTCCGCCCTCTTACCCTGTCAGCTATGGGCGTGAGCGTGTCACTTCCGCCCGGATGACGATGAGTCATCGGAGGATACTGATCATCACTTCCTGTTCATCATGTGATGTGCATCACGTGACGACCGTCTCCCTGCCCCTTTGCCTTTTGAACGAATGGGCATTAAGGAAGACGGATCATCACTTCCTATTAGCGTTTTGTACCACCTATCTCCAGACGGTTTCCTTTGGTCTTTTAACCTATTGGAATCGAGTTATTAACATATTACTCCCGCCCCCCTGGGATTGAACACCCATTGGCAGAGGTGACCGTCATGTGACATAGGTGTGGGGGTACATAGGCGTGTGTGTTGCGTCTGGGGTCACGCCCAGAAGAAGTCTTTCTTATGACGAAACGTTGGCGATCCCAGACATAAACGTCCACACGCCCCCCAACGAAGCCGGCCGTTTATCCATATGCTGATCTGGAGACTTGCGGGACGCCGCGGTTAGATCCATGACCGGCACATACTACATGCCTGTTTTTGTCTTTTAAATTGTAAGTAGTTTTTTTAATAAATTTACCTATTGGTTTACGGGATTACGCTATGGGCCTCTGTTTCTTTCTACATATGGCTTTACGTTCAATGGAGTATATGAGAAGTTCCAAGTGTGCCACATATTAATGTGATCGGTTTAACAACACACCGGAAACGGCTTTCGGCTTTTGGAGTCTTTCGAAGCACCTGAGCTTGATATCGGTTGACCTACTGGTTTACTACTAGCTGGGAGAGGCTGTCTCATTAAATTGAGCAGCCACGGAATTTCGGTAAGCTGCTTGTTATACCTGAGCACAAGGGTGTCCCCTTCCTACACTTTTCCCTGGTGTCACTGGAAGAAAGTTATTTTGCACGTGGATTCACATCTCTGCACTTAATATTGGGACTATTCATTTGGACATTATCCCCTCTCCTTTTTTGTTTTCTTTATATGAGCTTTTCAGCTATATAATTGTATACTGATTTCAGCGCTGCACTTTTTGGTTTTTATTGTATTTTTTGAATCACAAGGAAGGAAACACATCTTCATTTAAGTGAAAACCTGGGATGACCTTAGGAAGGAAGGACTGGCAGGGACAAAGCACCACTTTGTCCTAGTGAACCACCAGGTAAGGTGACCGACAGGACAACTCAGCCAACTCGAACACCCTGTGTGCAGAAGTAATAGTCACCAAAAAGGCTACCTTCTGTGATAAAGTAAGCAGAGAAAGTTCACAAATATTTTCAAAAGGCGGTTTTGAAGAACCGGCAATACCAAATTGAGTTCCCACAGAGGCACCAGGGACCTTAACGGAGGAGCCATGTGGCGTACACCCTGAACGAAAGTGTGAACCAAGGAATTTGTGGCCAACGGGCGTTGGAAAAAGATTGGCAAAGCGGAAATCTGGCCCTTGATGGTGCCCAGGGCCAAACACTGATCCACAGCTCATTGTAGAAAGACACCAAAAAGGAACGGGAGGGAGCAATCCCCCCCCCCCCCCCGAGACTCACACCAAGTAATGTACGCCCTCCAAACTCAATGATAAATATTCCTAAAAGTAGATTTTACTAGCTTTCAACAGTGTAGGTATTACCGAATCGGACAACCCTCTGTCCCTCAATACCTAGCTTTCAATAGCCAGGCCAATAAAGCCAGCGACCATAAAGCAGGATGGAAGATCGGTCCTTGAGACAAAAGATCTTCTCTGAGAGGTAGTCCCCAGGGGGCATCAGCAGCCAGTCTTACTAGGCTTGCGTACCAAGACAGGGCCACCAGAATGACTGGAATCCCTTCTGCCTCGATTTTTCGCATAAGTCTTGGCAGAAGTTGTAATGGAGGAAAGGCATACATTAGAGGATACCGACCCCATGGTGCCACAAGAGTGTCTGAGGTGTCAGACAGAGGATCCCAAGACTTCGCCACAAATCTCTGAACCTTTCGGTTGAGACGAGAGGCTAACTGGTCCACATTGGGAGTCCCCCACCAGAGACAGTTGTTGAAACACCAGCTGAAGAGAATATTCGCCCGGATCCAGCGCCTTCAGACTAAGTTAGTCTGCCTGCCAATTTCCACCCCTGGAATGTGAACAGCAGAGAGTGCTGGAACAAAGCGTTCTGCCCACCATAGAATGCCGGCCACTTCTCTGGCCGCCAGGGCACTTTTGGTGCCCCCTTGGTGACTGACATATGCCACAGCAGTGGCGTTGTCCAATTGAATCCTTACTGGGTGCCCCTGCAGACGATCCGTCCACAGGGACAGGCTAAGCCTGATCGCCCGAATCTCCAGGACATTGATTGGCAGACTGGACTCCTTCCGAGTCCAAGCCCCTTGAGCTGGATCTGTGCCCAAGACCCCTCCCCACCCGGACAGGCTGGCATCCATGGTAACCACCGTCCAGTACAGGGGGAGAAAGGATTTTCCCTGTCGAAAAAAGCAGGGAGCGGAGCCACCATATCAAGGATCCCCTTTTACCCCAGCTCAACAGGATCAGATTGTCTAGGGACTGTGGATTCTTGTCCCATTTGGTAAGAATCTTCTTTTGCAGAGGTCTGGTATGGAACACAGCAAACTGAATCGCCTCAAAATGTGGACCATCAAGCCCAGCACTTGCATGCAAGTCCTGAGAGATGACTGCCGGTTGGATAACAAGAGCCAAATCGCATGCTGCAACTTCAGGAATTTTTGTCTCCGGAAGAAACACCCGGGCTGAGGCTGAATCCAGAGTCAGGCCCAAGTAGTCCAGTTTGTTGGACAGAGTCAGAGCTGATTTATGAAAATTTAGCGTCCAGTCGAATTCTTGCAAGGTTTGCACAGTGATATCCAAATCGTCTTCCAAGACAGTTGGAGACTCTGCGCGCAGAAGGCGATCGTCCAGGTACCCAAGTATCGCAATCCCCTTTGCTTCAGCTAAGCTAACACCAGGTCCAAAACTTTTGTGAACACCCGAGGAGCGGAGGCAAGACCAAAGGGTAAAACCATGGCAAAGCAAAGAAAACACTGGGGCTCGACATATATTGGGGTATGAAGGTAAGCGTCCTTGATATCGATCGAGGCCAGAAAATTCCTTTGATGAAAGAATGCCACTACTGTGCGAATGGATTCCATCCGAAATTTCTGAACCCGCACAAAGCGTTTCAGGGCCTTGAGATCCAAGATTGGACAGACCTTGCCTTCCTTCCTGGGGACAGCAAAGAGGTTTGAATAAAACCCCTAAAAATGTTCCGACTCTGGAACTGGTACAATCACTCTGCGATAGCAGATCGTGTACCGCCCCGAGAAGGCCTTGCACATGATCCGGGGACTAACGCAAGTTGGAAGGGAAGAACCTTGCCGGAGGCAAGGACCGAAGCTTGACCTTGTAACCAGACCGAATTAACTCGTGAACATATTTGTCTTGAATGAAAGAGGTCCACGGGTCTAAAAAGAAGCGAAGATGTCCCCGCACCCCAGGTATGGATGAGGGCGACCCTTCAGGCAGAGGTGGACTTGTCTGCGGGACCAGCGGAACCCACTTTTGACTTACCAGACCAGGGCATCTTAGAAACCTCACGTTAGGTTTTTTTTTAAATACTCTTTATTACAGAATTATTTAATCATTACAAACAATATGCATCTCTTAACATACTCAATCACATACTTTTGGTTCCCCAAGGGATCCCTACATTTACAACTATACAGATAGAAGAGAATCAGCGTACTATATAACATGACATATATCCATCTTAATATATTAACATACCCTTATACTTTGGTAATTAGACAATCGTTTCCTTCCATATTTCACTCTTAACATTGGCATTTATCCATACATCCCAAATCTTATGATATTTTTGTATTACCCCTCTATGTTCATACATTGTCTTTTCATAGGGAAGAATTTGATTAACAGTTTTAATCCATTGATTCACTGACAGTGATGTCGCCTGTAACCATTTTACCGCTATTTGTTTTCTGCCCAAAAATAATGTTTACCTTATTAGTATCTTATTACATTTTGACCATATTTCCTCCTCCAACAACCCAAACAGACAAAGTTCAACAATACATGGAATTGGTCTTGTCAAGACCGTTGACAAGATCTCCGTCACTTGTCTCCAAAACTCAACTGTAAATTCACAATTCCACATCAGATGCAAGAAATCCGCCTCCTCTCTCGTGGCATCTCTGGCACTCCAAAGTGGCCCTCCGTCCCATTCTATGTAATCTACTTGGACTCAAATATATGTCATGTTGATGTGTCACGTATAATTGTGTTAATCTTTTCTTTGCTGCAGGTGATACTGTTAAATGTATAGAACAAACCTCTTCCCATTTATCATCCGTCATATTCAAAATATTGTCTTGCCATTTATCTCTTACTCTCAACTTATTTCTATTTACCTTTGCCTGGATTAAACATGCGTAGAGTATGGAGATCAGACCCTTTGGGCCCTGTGACCTCAATACTCCAATAAAAGGGGATTTTGATATCTTACATTTTTGTGCCCTCATTTGTGTCTGTAAGGCATGCCAGAGTTGCAGATATTTATAGAATTTTTTTTGGGTTATGTTGTATATGTATTTTGAGTTATGGTTATATATTCAAAAGAGTATATTATCCCATCATTATACAGTGGGTACGGAAAGTATTCAGACCCCCTTAAATTTTTCACTCTTTGTTATATTGCAGCCATTTGCTAAAATCATTTAGGTTCATTCTTCTTCCTCATGAATGTACACATAGCACCCCATACTGACAGAAAAACACAGAATTGTTGACATTGTTGCAGATTTATTAAAAAAGAAAAACTGAAATATCACATGGTCCTAAGTATTCAGACCCTTTGCTGTGACACTCATATATTTAACTCAGGTGCTTTCCATTTCTTCTGATCATCCTTGAGATGGTTCTACACCTTCATTTGAGTCCAGCTGTGTTTGATTATACTGATTGGACTTGATTAGGAAAGCCACACACCTGTCTATATAAGACCTTCCAGATCACAATGCATGTCAGAGCAAATGAGAATCATGAGGTCAAAGGAACTGCCTGAAGAGCTCAGAGACAGAATTGTGGCAAGGCACAGATCTGGCCAAGGTTACAAAAAGATTTCTGCTGCACTTAAGGTTCCTAAGAGCACAGTGGCCTCCATAATCCTCAAATGGAAGACGTTTGGGACGACCAGAACCCTTCCTAGAGCTGGCCGTCCGGCCAAACTGAGCTATCGGGGGAGAAGAGCCTTGGTGAGAGAGGTAAAGAAGAACACAAAGATCACTGTGGCTGAGCTCCAGAGATGCAGTCAGAGATGGGAGAAAGTTGTAGAAAGTCAACCATCACTGCAGCCCTCCACCAGTCGGGGCTTTATGGCAGAGTGGCCCGACGGAAGCCTCTCCTCAGTGTAAGACACATGAAAGCCCGCATGGAGTTTGCTAAAAAACACCTGAAGGACTCCAAGATGGTGAGAAATAAGATTCTCTGGTCTGATGAGTCCAAAATAGAACTTTTTGGCCTTAATTCTAAGCGGTATGTGTGGAGAAAACCAGGCACTGCTCATCACCTGTCCAATACAGTCCCAACAGTGAAGCATGGTGGTAGCAGCATCATGCTGTGGGGGTGTTTTTCAGCTGCAGGGACAGGACGACTGGTTGCAATCGAGGGAAAGATGAATGCGGCCAAGTACAGGGATATCCTGGACAAAAACCTTCTCCAGAGTGCTCTGGACCTCAGACTGGGCCGAAGGTTTATCTTCCAACAAGACAATGACCCTAAGCACACAGCTAAAATAACAAAGGTGTGGCTTCACAACAACTCCGTGACTGTTCTTGAATGGCCCAGCCAGAGCCCTGACTTAAACCCAATTGAGCATCTCTGGAGAGACCTAAAAATGGCTGTCCACCAACGTTTACCATCCAACCTGACAGAACTGGAGAGGATCTGCAAGGAGGAATGGCAGAGGATCCCCAAATCCAGGTGTGAAAGACTTGTTGCATCTTTCCCAAAAAGACTCCTGGCTGTATTAGATCAAAAGGGGGCTTCTACTAAATACTGAGCAAAGGGTCTGAATACTTAGGACCATGTGATATTTCAGTTTTTCTTTTTTAATAAATCTGCAACAATGTCAACAATTCTGTGTTTTTCTGACAGTATGGGGTGCTATGTGTACATTCATGAGGAAGAAGAATGAACCTAAATGATTTTAGCAAATGGCTGCAATATAACAAAGAGTGAAAAATTTAAGGGGGTCTGAATACTTTCCGTACCCACTGTATATTTGTGTGAGCGTATAAATGCCTTTCTGTTTCCAAAACTCGCTGTCCATATCAGTACTTATTTGATCCAAGCCCGGGTTATTCCATAATGGGACTTCTTGTGGAATATCACTAAATCCCACCACTTTTTTTGTTTCTCTCCAGACCGATCTTGCTAGGGTTACAATGGGAATGTTTATCCTAGGTAGTTTCTCTGCTTGTGCTTCTAAACTCACAATAAGTTCATTGATTCCCAGCATTCTTAAGAAGCATCCCTCTACATCTAACCCATAGCCTGGATTCAACCACTTCTGTAGATGCTCAGGCTGACCTGCCAGATAATACAAATATACATCCGGTAGAGCCAGTCCTCCCTCCATTTTTGGCCGCTGTAACGTTGTTAATTTTAATTTACATCTTCCATTAATCCATATAAATCTTGTAAAGTAAGAATTCAATTTTTTAAACATCAGTTTAGGTATTATTACTGGTGAATGTGAGAATACATATACAAACCCGATTCCAAAAAAGTTGGGACACTGAACAAATTGTGAATAAAAACAGAATGCATTGATGTGGAAGTTTCAAATTTCAATATTTTATTCAGAATACAACATAGATGACATATCAAATGTTTAAACTGAGAAAATGTATAATTTTAAGGGAAAATTATGTTGATTTTAAATTTCATGGCATCAACACCTCTCAAAATATTTGGGACAAGGCCATGTTTACCACTGTGTGGCATCCTCTCTCCTTTTTATAACAGTCTGCAAATGTCTGGGAACTGAGGAGACAAGTTGCTCAAGTTTAGGAATAGGAATGTTGTCCCCATTCTTGTCTAATACAGGCTTCTAGTTTCTCAACTGTCTTAGGTCTTCTTTGTCACATCTTCCTCTATATGATATGCCAAATGTTTTCTATGGGTGAAAGATCTGGACTGCAGGCTGGCCATTTCAGTACCCGGATCCTTCTTCTACGCAGCCATGATGATGTAATTGATGCAGTATGTGGTCTGGCATTGTCATGTTGGAAAATGCAAGGTCTTCCCTGAAAGAGACGATGTCTGGATGGGAGCATAGTTGTTCTAGAAATTGGATATACCTTTCAGCATTGATGGTGCCTTTCCAGATGTGTAAGCTGCGCATGCCCCACGCACTCATGTAACCCCATACCATCAGACATGCAGACTTCTGAACTGATTGCTAACAACTTGGGTTGTCCTTGTCCTCTTTAGTCCGGATGACATGGCGTCCCAGTTTTCCAAAAAGAACTTCAAATCTTGATTCGTATGACCACAGAACTGTTTTCCACTTTGCCACAGTCCATT
Organism: Pelophylax lessonae; assembly: GCF_965119305.1. Lineage (NCBI taxonomy): Eukaryota > Metazoa > Chordata > Amphibia > Anura > Ranidae > Pelophylax > Pelophylax lessonae. Next base: position 198,792,771 of record NC_138771.1, read on the forward strand.
TTAAATGAGCCTTGGCCAAGAGAAAATGCCTGCGCTTCTGGATCATGTTTAGATATGGCTTCTTTTTTGGCCTATAGAGTTTTAGCAGGCAACGACGAATGGCATGGTGGATTGTGTTCACCGAAAATGTTTTCTGGAAGTATTCCTGAGCCCATGTTGTGATTTCCCTTACAGTAGCATTCCTGTATGTAATGCAGTGCCATCTAAGGGCCCAAAAATCACGAGCATCCAGTATGGTTTTCTGGCCTTGACCTTATGCACAGAGATTGTTCCATATTCTCTGAATCTTTGGATGATATTATGCACTGTAGATGATAACCTCAAACTCTTTGCAGTTTTTCTCTGAGAAACTCCTTTCTGATATTGCTCCACTATTTTTCGCCACAGCATTGGGGTATTGGTGATCCTCTGCCCATCTTGACTTCTGAGAGACACTGTCACTCTGAGAGGCTCTTTTTATAGCCAATCATGTTGCCAATTGACCTAATAAGTTGTAAATTGGTCCTCCAGCTGTTCCTTCTATATACATTTAACTTTTCCGGCCTCTTATTGCTACCTGTCCCAACTTTTTTGGAATGTGTAGCTCTCATGAAATCCAAAATGAGCCAATATTTGGCATGACATTTTAAAATGTCTCACGTTCAACATTTGATATGTTATCTATATTATATTGTGAATGAAATATAAGTTTATGAGATTTGTGAATTGGTCCATTCCTTTTTTACTCACAATTTGTACAGTGTCCCAACTTTTTTGGAATTGGGTTTGTAGACATTTTGGTAATATTATTGTTTTAATCAAACTTATGCTTTCTGCCACTGATAGTGGCATTTTAGACCATATCCCCAATTTATTTTTTATATATTCCATTAGGGAATATACATTAGCCCCCAGCGAATCCTTTGGCTAGAGGGCAATGTAGATCCCCAAATATTTCAATCTATCAACTATTTTTAATGGGTATTCCAACTCTCTTTTGCCTGTATTTCCTGTCGAAGTGGCATCAATACTGATTTCTGTCAGTTTATCTTAAAACCGGAGAAATCACCAAAATCATTTATAATCCTCATTGCCTCATCCAGTGTACTCTGGGAATCAGTCATATACAATATAATATCATCCCCATATAACCCAATATGTTCCGTCCTCCCTCCTATCGTTATCCCTTTATATCTCTTAGATTGTTTAAATCCCAGGGCCATTATCTCTATTGCTATAGCAAACAAGTGGGGGGACAGCGGGCACCCCTGTCTTGTCCCCCTATACAATCTTACAGGGGCTGACAATTTACCATTTACCAATATAGTCGACCATGGTTGTTTATATATTATCTCTATACACCTAATAAAATTTTCCCCAAATCTAAATGTATTCCTTGACACCCTTAGAAACAGCCACTCAGAGTCAAATGCTCTTGCTGTCTCCAAAGATACCAACGCACTTGTTTTCCGGGACATAATCATTTAATTGTGCCACTACTTGCGTTCTTATATTTATTGATGTTGATTTCCCAGGCATAAATCCTGTCTGATCATTATGGATTATAGTTGGAATAACTGTATTTAATCTTTTTGCCAAAGTTTTTGCTAGTATTTTGTATTCTATATTCAACAATGAAATCAGTCTATAAGAAGAGCATTCTCTCATATCGTTATCAGGTTTAGGTATAAGTATAACTGTAGCCTCATACATAGATTCAGACAGTAACCCTTGCCTAAACATATTTATATATGGGCTGGTACCATGATATCTATATATTGTACATAAACCTCTAGCGGCATCCCATCAGGGCCCGGAGCTTTACCCTTTGTCATTGCTAAAATGGTCATCCTCACCTCTTCCTCCGTGATCTGCTCCTCCATTCTCAATCTATTCTCCATAGCAAGCTCAGGGGTAACTAAGTCACTTAAGTATCTTTCTATTTCTTCCTCTCTATTTGACATTGTGGATGTGTACATTGAAACATAATAATCATAAAAAGTTTTACTTATTTCTTCCATTAAATATACATCTTCTCTATTATTATCTCCAATTTTTGGGATTACTAATGCTGTTGTTTGCTGATTTATCAGAAATGCTGACAGCTTACCTATTTGATCTCCATGTTCATATTTCTTTTGTCTTTGGAAGAATAATCTTCGCTTAGAATTGGCTATAATATGATTCTTATGTCTGCGGCAAATATTTTCCCATTTTTGTTGATTATGATCGGTACTATCTTTTATAAAATCTACTTCTGCCTGCACACATGCTTGTGCCAACTCCTCCTCTTCTCTTTTTTATATATGCTATTCTAGATTTTAAGGTTCCTCGTAAATATGCCTTAAATGTATACTATATAACTCCATCCATTTGGGAGTTCTCATGAGCCTCCCAGAACTGATCTATTATTCTATCATTTATGCCCATCTGAGACAACCAATATGGGTGTACTCTCCATCCAGGGCCTCTTCCCTTAGGGCCTATTGTTAAACAGCAGACCTATGGTGAATGATCGGACACACTTCTTGGTAGATACTTGACTGAGTCCACCAAAGGTATTGTTTTCGCATTAACGAGTATCAAGTCTATCCTAGACATGCTCTTCTTACTGGGTACCGAACAAGAATATGCTCTGGTATGGGGATACTTTGACCTCCAAATATCCACCCAGCCTACCTCCCGTGCAAACTTTTTTAATATATCTATTTCCCCCACTCGGTCCCATATACTTTTCCAGTTTTTATCTAATATGGGGTCCATTAACATATTAAAGTCTCATAAACATATAACATATGCATCCGGGTATTGCGTCATAAATATAAGAGCTAAATATTTTCATATTAGCTTGGGGGGGGGGGGGGATTATAAAGCCGTATTATTATGAAAGGTAATGAGAACACCCTAGCACAGGGCTTCCCAAACTTTTTTGGGCCGAGACCCACTTCTGAAAACAGTTATTTTTCATGACCCACTTGCTTGTAATTGAATATTGTAAAGTGCTACAGAATTTGTTGGCGCTATAGAAATGCAAATAATAATAATAATGCATATTTTAAAGGGAGGGGGATGTTAAATTAAAAATAGAAGCTGCCATGAACTCTTGACACCGCCGGGCCACCTGGTCCTCCTATGACACCAAGGCTGCCCTCTCTGCTTGCTATAGCTGAGAGAATCCCGCCGCCAGTCAAGCCACCCCCGCTCCTGCCAGCAGGACCGAGGAGCTGGCTCTGCACCCCATGAACATATCCTACAACCTACATAACAGCCCACATACGTACTCACTGATGCAAGTATCCTCCTCGTGGGAAATGCAGACCAGCCTCCGTAAACTGTGTAGGCGAGGTCCTGATTCCATCGCGAATTGATTGCTTTACCTCTCTGTAATTTGCACGGGCCCGCACAGCACAAATTAGGCGGGCCCGCTCTCAGAGATTTCCGGCTCAGGGCGACCCACTCAAATGCAGCTCGCAACCCACCAGTGGGTCCCGACCCACAGTTTGGGAACTCCTGCCCTAGCATTTACAAATATATATCTTCCTTCTGAATCTTTTTTTAACTTGAATACATTCCCAAGATACAGACCGATGTACCATCAGTGTAACACCTCTTGAATATGTTGTGTGACACGTATTGCACACCCACTGAGCCCAAACTTTCTTTAAATGTTCTTTTGTCATATGTGTTTCTTGCAAGCAGATGATTTTGGCCCTAGCTTTATGAATAATTGAAAAAACTTGATTTCGTTTTTCTGCTGTTCTAAGTCCCATTACATTCCATGTTAGAAAGCCACATTGCTCAACCATTCTGATCTATTCCAATATGCAACTTATAATATAATTCCATTCACTTATGTTCCCCATTTCTCGCCATCCCTTATTTTTAAGTAGCTCCCAGCACCCGTCCTTGTATACACCAATCTCTTTTCCTCTACAATGGCGGCTGGTCAATGTGGGGCACCGCCCCCCCCCCCCCAAGGCAAAAAGAAAAAAAAACAAAAAAAGGTGTTCCTTTAATGGCAGCTGGGCACCAGCCAACACTGCTGCTATGGAGAGGGTGGAGAGGGGTGGGAGTTTTGTGGTCATGTGCCTGTTTTTGTTAAGCTTGACCGGCAGCCCTTTAGATTGTGCTCGGGGCGCAGAGCTCTTCGCCCCAAACACTTCCACTTGTGATTCTGCGTTCTGTGATTGGTGGACGTCTGATGTCATAGGGGCGGTGCTTGGGCATCTTGTTCACCATCTCTGCTTCCTGCCTGAGCCGGCCCAGACATCTTTGTCTCACTCTCTGCTGCTGCTTCAGGAGGACCGGACGCTGTCGCTGAGTGAGAGCACCCAGAGCCTCAGCGTTCCAGAATCCCGACCCGACCGAGTATTGATTGCTGCTGCTGTGCGCCGAGCCTGACTGTAAGTGACTCCTCTCTGCATTGAATGGGGGGCACACTGATCTCTCTGCATTGATCTCCCTGCGTTGCACCAGGTGTGCGTTAGATTTCAGAATAGTGGTGAACACCTGAGAGAGCTTATGTGTTAAGCCCAACCCCCGCACATTTGAGTACTGAAAATTATTAACACTAGCCATTATACCATACAAAATACCATGTGAATGGCAGGGGGGTCAAGCCAAGCTTCAGTTTCACAGTGGGGAGCAGCATAGCCACAGAAACATAGATGTACCTGAAAGAAAATGGTAATAAAAAGGTACCCGGAACTCTGGGCTACTCAGCAAATAATGCTGGGAAAAAACTGACAAGAACAAATGAAACACATGAATAAACATTTTCAATGGGGCATTGCCCACACAATGCTGCAGCATATGTGAGGGCATTAAGCTCTCATACACAAAGAACATGTGAATACAGCACCTATCTCATAACTGTGTGTGTAGCTAAAGACACATAGCATGAAGCAGAAACAAAAAGAAGGATGTAAAAATAGGGAGTAAAAGTCAGCGTCAAAAGTTCACAGTTAGTACTCCACTGAGCTAGAGCAGGACGAGTGAGGGCACAGAAGGAGTTTCAAAATTGGCCAGTAGAGAGCAGTGGAGACCAACATTGGAGGATGAAAAGTGTGCAGTTCAAAAACAGGGACACACTTGCAGTTCATACAAGCAACGTGGAGGCAAATGCAAAGTTATTCCAGTCCCAAGCTGCAGAGCCGATTCAAGCGCTGACAAAACAGCAAAGCAGAAACTCAGTAAAAACAATAAGAAGTGGGGTAAAAAATCAAAAAGAAAAAGAAGGGGGAACCAAGTGAAACAAAAATGGGTTAACACACTGAGGTGGTTACTCCAGGCACACCGGATTGGATACAGCAGGCACTTCAAAAACAGGTAGGTTTCCAGGGCAGACATCTGAATCCCAAAACTATGGCGGACGACCTTTCATGTTGAACCAGTCCTGGGCAGAATCTGGGGTGTTGAAGGAGAGGACACGACTTCCATCAATCACTCTCAATCTAGCCGGGTAGGACATTGAGTAAATAATCCCATTCTCTCTTAGCTTCCTCTTAATTTCTGTGAATGTGGCCCTCTGCTTCTGCAGCTCAATTGAAAAGTCAGGGAAAATGGAGATTTGAGCATTTTCAAATTGCAGCTGGCCTTTCTGGCGGGCCTTGCGGAGTATCAGATGCCGGTCTCTACAATTCAACAGTCTAGCTAATAATGGCCGAGGGGCAGCACCGGGTATGGGAGGTTTAGCAGGGATCCTGTGTGCTCGCTCAACCGCAAAAGCAGAGGAAAACTGTGCATCAGGAAAAGTATATTTAATCCAGGCCTCAATAAAGTCTCCAGGGTTCTGACCCTCTGCCTTTTCAGGGAGCCCCACTATTCTGACATTATTGCGCCGAAGGCGGTTTTCAAGGTCATCAGCCTTCTGCAACCAGAATGATATTTTGTTTTTTTTGCGGCATAAACCCGGGCAGGGAACGAGGAAAAGTCATCCTCAATGGAGGATATCCTCCGCTCAGTTTGTCACCCTCTCCCACACTTTCTGCATATCATGGCGCATGAGGCCTATGTCGACCTTAATCTCCTCCATTTTGTCTGTCAGAGAGGTGTTGCAAGCAGTGATGGCCTAAGGGCTGGGCATTCACTTGCTCCAGGGTGAACTTACCAAATTTCTCAGTCGCCGATACACCAGGCTTCAAAGAATACCCCACAACCGCGCCGCTGTTCTGTATCAGTGGAGGGCACGGCCATCTTGCTTCTCCATGCGGGCAAACTCCTTCAGGCGTTTCGCCGGGGCAGAAGAGCAATCCTTGCTCATTTCGGCAGGAGGGTGAGTGTGTACCACGGAGGGTCACTTTTGTGAGAGAGAGCAGCTAGGAACAAGCAGGATTACAGCGGATTCTGTGAGCGGCCGACAGAGCTCCTCTCAAACACTTGCGGCCATGCCGACGCTAGCCACGCCCCCATCTTAATTATATTTAATAAATATAATTGTATTTAATTCCTACACTATGATCTTTTTGCTGGATCGTGCTCTGTGTTTTTTTCTAGAATGTGAGTACATAACTTATTTTTGTATAATATTTTATCCTCGTTCACTCTTACAGTTATACTTACATTCAGCAAATCTACTAGCATTGGTCCTATATACTTTAATTTTACTACTATGTGGTTTGAGCCCCCAAACTTTGCCCACACCACATTCAGTGCACACTGACTCTTGTTCACAGCATGTTGTGTACCTCTCATTATTCCCTACTCCCCCACATCCTAGTTTACAAGTTCCTCTAACCTTATAAACATCTTCTCCCCAACGGAGCTGCACCCTCCACATTTAGGTGTAATCTGTCTCTATTGTAAAGCCAGTAACCAAACTGTCCTCCCTGCACCAGTTTCTTTTTAGCCCTCGAAGCTCCAACCGTTTCTCTGGTGTGGTTCAAGGACCTTGGAGGTCCTTTTGCTAACTTATCACTTAAGTCCCTGAAATCAATTTTAAAGATGCTCCATCTTCCGCTTTGCCTTTAAAACCAATATGTACTGCCTCCTGAAAGTGGTAATATAACCCAATTGATCTCTAAATCTTCCATACCTCAATGAATGTGAAAGAGAGCTCTCTATTTTTTTAATGTGCTTAACATAAACATTAAAAATGTAATTGTCAGCCGGGAGGCAATGGTTAGGCTCTCATTCTTTTTAGTTGAAAATGTTTGTTTACAGTGGACTCATTACATCAAGCTGAAATTCACACTCACAATAAAATAGATCAGGGAAGCGAGTCATCTTCTCTCTTTCAGCCTGTGGTTTACAGAGAGTTCTAACCTAAGTTTAGGGGACACTGTCTAAAAAGCACTTTTCAAAAAACCCATAGTGCTTTGTGCAAGTTGTGTCATAGGTCTACCCTGTACTACATATTTACCTGTCGAACAATAGGCTCTTCTTCATAGATCGGTTGAGACCATTCAGTGTAATCCCAGGGTATTTCCTACTCCCAGGCAGCCCTGGAAAAGCATATGGCTTATTTTTTTGCCTAAGCTCTACTCATAGTAATGATCGCACTGCTAAATACACGTGTACATCGGCACACAGCCATTCATTTCAAAGGCTGGACACTGTACTTGGACTGTCCAGGCAGAGGAAATATGCCAGGTATTATACCAACCAGGCTCAGCCAGCCCATGTTCAAGAGCCCAAAGGTATAAAATATTAGTTTAAACCATGAAAAATGTAACCTACAATTGGCGCAAAACCATTATAGTTTCTCCTGAACAAGCAGCTATTTAATTCTGCACGAATATATGGCCATTCTCTAAAATAGCAAATCCTATTAGAAAAAATATTTTTTTTAGAGGAGTACTCTTTTTCACAATTAAAGTATATGTAAACCCTCACCTCGCTTCTTTGGGGCGACCCGGAGCGACCGTCATAGACTTCAATGATATGAAGTCCGTGACGGCCGCTCCGAGGTCGCGGCGCGCTGCTCGCACCGCGACCTCGGAGGTCGCCCCCCCAAGTCGGATCGCCCCTGTGTGAACGGGGCCTTAGAGCTTTAGTACTAGCTGTGGGTGCAGTGGAAACAAGTGGCCCATCTTTATCCCCACAATACAAAATCAAATGTGAAAGGAGCTTAACCACTGCTAAATACTTTTTTCTTCTCAGTAATAAACTTTATTCTACAGATAACAGTGCATTGCAAACAGCGCCTGCCAGACCCTGCTCCTCCAATGCATTTCACCCTATGCCATGGACAAATAAATCCTGAGAACTTTTGAAACACCAGGTAGTTACCAGCCCATGGATTCCAGCAATGTCTTAGATCTGGGAGCTGGCTGTGACTTCCTGATGAATCACCGCCAGCTTCTCCATCACGCGGTACAGTGACACTGGTCCTGCAGCCTCCTGGGACGTGTGACGTGTAACGCGTCCCAGAAGGCTACGGGGGGGGGGTCAAGATGAGCGACATCAATATCGTCTAGATAGAAAATGAATGGTGGAACAGGCAGTTAAAAAAAAATTCCCTCCTCTCCCAATAAAAAGCTGACATTCAATTGAAGTTTGGGGGGGTTTGAGTTTTGAGTGAAGTTCCATGTAAATCAATTTGTTACATGCTTTGGCCAGTATTAAGGCAGCAAAAAGCATACCTTTTGTTAGAAAATTTAGTTTTTTGTTTTTTTTTTGCATGGCCAATCAATGTAAACTTTATGTCATTCTTACTGAATGAATACAACATTTGTTATAACAAGACTCACCTTTATGTTAAAAAGCCATGGTTTTATGGCATCTACTTCTGATGCTCCTTTACTGAGATCATAAACAACAATATATAAAGCACGTGGAGTCATAAAGTGTGGGTGAGTACTGTAAAACTCCTCTTGACCTGTAACCAAACATAGAAAAGCAACATTAGATTAGACTTATTCTGCCATAACATACCAATCAAAAAAAACCCAAAAAAAGTACTGTAATACTGACATATTTTAGAATATAATGGTTGCCATGGAAAAACTTACCGTTAGTTTACCGGTAACGACTTTTCTGATGAGCCTTCCAGGATGGCCCAAACATGAGAGATGATAGGCTCCTCCTACCGGAAACACAATCAATTAAACATAGTTAAAAGGCCCCACCCTTCCCTCCATCCTCAGTTGTAAAAAAGTATCTTCCACAACCAGATTCCTTGAGGGATGTGTTTAACATTCAGTCCATGGGTACTTACCCCTTTTTTAACTTGTTTGCACCCCTTAATAGGGTGGGTAGGCCGGCCGTCCTGGAAAGCTCATCAGAAAAGTCGTTACCGGTAAACTAACGGTAAGTTTTCTCTAATCGCCTTCCAGGACGGCCCAAACATGAGAGGATACTAGATTACCCCCGGCCTACCTTAGGGTGGGACAACTGCCTGCAAGACCTTGCGTCCAAAGGTTAGGTCCTGTTGAGACAGAACTTCTATCCTGTAGTGTTTCAGGAAGGTGTCGTGGCTGGACCAAGTGGCTGCCTTGCGGATCTGCTCCCAGGATGCTCCTGCCTTCTCGGCCCAAGATGTTGCTAGGGCTCTTGTAGAATGTGCTTTAATTTTCACAGGAGCTGGGACACCTGATGCCTCATAAGCGATGGTAATTGCCTGCCTGATCCATCTGGATATTGAAGGCTTAGAGGCCTGCAACCCTTTCCTAGGTCCAGAGTGGAGGACTAAAAGATGGTTTGACCTTCTGAAGCTCCTTGTCCTGTCTAAATAGATGAGTAGAGCTCTTCTAACATCAATACAGTGGAACCTTTCTTCCTTGCTGTTTTTTGGGTTGTCACAGAAGGAAGGTAAATTAATCTCCTGTGTTCCGTGGAAAGGAGATGCCACTTTCGGTAAATACAGAGGATCTGGTCTTAGAACTATCCTGTCCGGGCATACAGTCATAAATGGTTCTTTGATAGAGAGGGCCTGGAGATCCCCTACTCTTCTAGCTGAAGTGATGGCCAGTAAAAACGTCAACTTAAGAGACAACCTTTTGAGGGGAATCTCTCCCAAAGGTTCGAAGGGAGGCCTAGATAGCGCCTCTAGGACCCTTGTCAGGTCCCAAGGTGGGAACCTGTCTTTTAACAAAGGAGTAACTCTCTGTCTGGCTAACAAAAATCTCTTTATTAGCGGCTCTCTCGCCAGACGGGTGTCAAGGAACACTGAGAGGGCCGCAATTTGTACCCTAAGGGTGTTAATGGCCACACCCTTATCAACCCCATCCTGTAGGAACTCTAGGATTACAGAGGTAGAGGGGGATGCAAAACCTTTTCGCTTACCCCAGGTACAAAACATCTTCCATACCTTAGTGTAGATTTTTTTGGTAACAGGCTTCCTGCTCAGCAAGAGAGTATCTACCACTCTCTGTGAGCAACCCTTTGAAATTAAGAGTTGGCTTTCAGTAGCCAAGCTGCCAACTGAAAAAATTCCGGGTTTGGGCAAAAAACCGGACCCTGTGATAACAGATTTTTTGAAACCGGCAGGTGCCACGGGGGAACTAGTGCTATGTTCTTCAGAGTGGTAAAACCAAGGTCTCCTTGGCCACCAAGGGGCGATTAGAATCAGCCGAAGATCCCCCCAGTGGTTCAATTTCTGAAGAACCCTCGGAATCAACATCAGGGGGGGGGGGGGGCGTAAGCCAGACTGAAACGCCAAGGTTGGGCCAGTGCATCCAACCCCATCATCCCTCTGGTCCTGGTAAGGGAGAAGAACTTTCCCACTTTCTTGTTCTGCTCTGTGGCAAACAAATCTACTTCTGGTGTTCCGAACCTCTGGGTTATCTTTTGGAAAATTTTGGGGTCTAACTCCCACTCTCCCTCCTGAATAAGATGACGACTGAGGAAGTCTGCTTGCAGGTTGTCTTCCCCCTTGATGTGGACTGCTACTAGGGAGACCACTCTTTCCTCGGCCCAGCTTAGGATTGAGGTAGCTAGATCTAAGAGGGGTCTGGATCTGGTCCCTCCTTGCCTGTTCAGGTATACTACCGTTGTAGTATTGTCTCAGAGTATGAGGACTTCCCTGTTGAGGATGTTCTCTCTGAAAGCTTTCAAGGCCTCTCCTACAGCTTTCAACTCCCTGAAATTTGAGGAGGCTTGAGTTGTCGCCAACAACCAGACTCCCTGTGCCTGTGCTCCTTCCATGTGAGCCCCCCAGCCCTTGGTACTGGCGTCTGTGGTGATTTCTACAGGGTCCCATTGTCCCCAGGGCCTGCCCTTGTCCAAGTTGGTCTGTTCTTTCCACCATATCAGGGATTCCCTGACCTGAGGCGTGAGGATGACCTGTTCGTCCAAGGACTCTGTTTTTCTGTCCCAAGATGATAGATGGAAAAACAGAAGTTTCCTTGCGTGTAGTTGTGCCCAAACCAAAGCTGGTATACTGGCTGACATGAAACCCAAAACTCTCAGAACTTCCCTTCTGGAGCAGGATGGGGAGTCCTCTAACGCCTGGACTGCGGTGACTATTTTCTCCCTTTTCTCTTGGGTTAGAAATAGTTTTTGAGCCTTTGAGTCTACCAGGAAACCTAAAAGGTTCTGTAGCTGGGATGGTACCAAGGCTGACTTCTTCAGATTGATGAGCCATCCTAGGCTCTCCAAGACCTCTATTACCCGACGGGTATCTAGATCTACCTGGGTCTCCGATTTCCCGAAAATCAGTAGGTCGTCCAAGTAGGGGATCAAGGCAATCCCTAACATGTGTAGGTGTGCTACCGCCTCTGCAAGGACTTTCGTAAATATCCTTGGGCTGGCGGCTAGACCAAAGGGTAGTGCCCTGAACTGCCAATGAGTCGTTTTTCCATTGTTCTCTATGGCAAATCTCAGGAACTTTTGATGTTCTGGGTGGATGGGAACGTGTAGATAAGCCTCTCTGAGATCTAAGGTGGTCATGAAGACATCCTTTAACAAGTTTTTCCATACTGAATAAATTGTTTCCATTTAAAATTTTTTGTACGTCAGGAACCTGATGAGTTTCTTTAAATTTATGATTAGGCGGAATTTGCCTGATGATTTTGGGACCACGAACACGTGGGAATAGAACCCCTGGAGATGTTGATCTTCTGGTACTGGAGTTATTACCAGTTGCTCTGCAAGTTCTTGAATTCCCTGAAGCAGAGCCTCTTTGACTTGAGGTTTCTTGGGGACCTGGGTTAAGGTAATTGTGGTGGGTGGAATTGAAGTGAATTGAAGGCGGTAGCCTTCTTGAATGAGATTGTAAATATATGGGGAGACAGAAATTTCTCTCCATTGGGTGAGAAATTTGCTCAGTCTGCCTCCCACCTTGACGCTGGCGTCACTTGTTGTCTCTTGAGCCTGCTGTGGAGGGAAAGAGCAAGTTATTCCTTTGTTTTCCCTTCCTGAACCCCCATCTCTTGTTGGGTTCCCTTTTTCGTCTATTTTGACTTTGTTCCTGGGGGCCTCGAAAAAATTTCCTGGGAACATCCTGTCTTTTAACTGGAAATTTCTTCCCCCTTTCCGAGGACCTAGCTAGGACCTCATCCAACCCAGAACCAAATAATAACGACTCCTCAAAAGGCAAAGCGCAAAGTTTTGTCTTTGAGGTAAGGTCCCCCTCCCACTCCTTCAGCCAGATGGCTCTTCTGGCTGAGTTCAAGAGGGCACCTGTCTTGGCTGAAGCTACTACTGACTCCACCGCTGCATCCGCCAGGTAAGCTACTGCCTTCCCAATCAGGGACAGTGAGTCCTGCAAGTCCTGAGTCTTATCCTGGGGTAAGTTTTTATTTAGCCTGTCCAACCAGCAGCAGGTATTCCTTGCCACACAGGAGGCAGCCAAGGCCGGGGCCATGGTAGAGGCATTGGACTCCCAGGCTTTCCTCAGGAGAGACTCCGCTTTCCTATTCATGACGTCCTTGATACTGCCTGTGTCAGCAAAGGAGAGGTCAGATTTCTTGGTCACTTGAGCCAAGGGTGCATCTAATTTGGGACTTTTGATCAGCTGTTCTATATCCTCCTCTTTGAAGGGGAATCTCCGTTTCCAAGACACTGGCTTCTTAAATTTAGTCTCTGGACGCTGCCATTGCTGAAGAACCAACCCTTTGAGGTATTGGTGGATGGGAAAAACCCTAGAAGGAGTCTTACCTAGACCCTTATAGAGTCTGTCCTGGGCTGATGTCCCTTTTTGCACATCGGGTATTTCTTCAGAGGCATACACTGCTTGAAGGAGTCCCTGCATGCTGTCTAGCCCAAACAGATTCTTGGTAGGTTCTGTTTCCTCTGCCTCTTCTGAGTCCCTATCTCCTTCTTCCTCTGAATTGGATTGGGAGATTGAGCGGTCTATATCCTCTTCCTCCTGTCTATTCCTTTGTAAACCTGAAGGTAGACTATGAGGAAAGGACTGGCTAGCTTGTCCTGGCCTAACCGAAAGGCTCTCCTGTGAAGAGGTACCTTCCCCTGCAGGAGAGGTTGAGGATCCTGAGTTCCCTAGGGAGGATTTGACAGTCTGGATTGTTGTCAACATTTCTTCTTGGACTGTTTTTAGGAAGTCCTTCATTAGGGCTGATGATTCCCTCCCTGCCAGCCTGTAAATGCATTTGTAGCAAAAGGGCTTTGTGTGGGAGCTAGGTAGTTTGTCTGCACAATTACCACACTTTTTAGAGGCAACAGATCCTAACCCTACAGGTGAAACAGTAGAGGTTTCCTGAACACCGCTCTGGGACTCTGGAAGACAGGATACAACATCAATTAGTATCACTCTTCCAATCTTTTTGAAAGGGTAAGGGGCCCCTAGAAAGGACACCTAAACAGTCCTACTATGGGCAGGGAGAGGGAACATCAAGCATTTTCAGGAAAGCAAAACATCAGCAGACTTTTCTTTTTGAAAAAAGTTAGATGCACTGCAGCACTTAACCGGATCCGACCTGGGTTTGGCTGTTGTTGCTTGGCCCAGCGCTTCTTCCTTCCCCGGTGGTTGAGTAGAAGGCTTCATCTCCCTGGCAGCTGTCCGAGCTCCTGTGGCCTGGGAGTCTGCACTACCGCGTGGGAGCGGTTCCGGCGTCTCCTCCACCTTCCTCTTCCGCATTGTGACAGGAACTGACCTCACAGGATGTTGTCGAGCTCCTTCCGCTCCGACCGCGAGGCTTGAGGCGCTCGCGTCTGACGTCACTTCCAGCGGGAAATTTGAATCCGAATCCGTGGAGGAGAGCTGCTGGCGCCGGGAAAACGGTGAAAGAAACCTAGAGGGATCACCCGGGTGACCGACGGTTCCACCGATGGAAGAGGCGACCTGTTAGAAACCCAGGAGGGGTGGCAGGTAGAGCTCTACTCTCAAAGGCTTTGCTGAACCTGGCTCACAGGGGGACCATAGGACTATCAAAAAGTCTGCAGGTCAGTAAAAATAACAAATGTTTCGTAGGAAGAAACACAATCTAAACTGAGGATGGAGGGAAGGGTGGGGCCTTTTAACTATGTTTAATTGATTGTGTTTCCAGTAGGAGGAGCCTATTATCTCTCATGTTTGGGCCGTCCTGGAAGGCGATTAGAGAAAACATTTAGTGTCATAGTATCTCTAATGCAAAACAAGATGCTATTATTAAAATATAGCACCAGAAGTTTCAATATTTATAACCAAATACTTATTTTAAATGGTAACATTCAGGAATAATAGAATGAAAGGCACGTCAAGAATATAATTTCCAAATTAAATATCTGAGAAGTAAAATCTATTTATCAAATCTTTATTGGAATTAATTTATAATGCTGAAATGTCAGGTCAGCATGGCTTTCTTTATTCTTATTTCTCATATTTTCTTATTTTATTGCTTACAATTATTTACTACTCTATTTAAAAAGCAAATACTAAATAAAATAATTTTAATTTGCACAGTGTATTGAAGCTTAAAATCCACATCTAAATTCTAGATGAACAAGTAAGGCAAATCTCAAAATTTGGAAAATGATTAGGATTTACAGCTGGCAGAGGGATGTAAAGAAGAGAAATTTAAACTGCTGTAGTTAGAAGCAATGGTCATGATCACAGCAAAACATGATAATTCAAGGATTGCCAAAGATGAAGTTTAGCTAGCAGAATTTGTCTCTAATTAAAGTACTATCAATACTACAACTACTAATCATTATTAAGATTTTTTTAACTGAATCAGGTGGTGTCGAAGAGGCACAATGTGGGGCAAGCATCGGGATTTTAATGGTACCGTCCTAAGACTAAGAGTACTCAATAGAAGACGGAATATTTTTGTAAAAATTATTTAGAAAATTTTATTACAAATACTCATATAAAAACAAGATACACAAAAGGGAGAATATACAGTGCAAACGTGTATATGTGTACATTCATGTGAACCGTAAATCAATACAACAGATTCACAAGCTACACCAATGGGGTCATAACATGCGTTGGTACAATCCCTGGCTCAATAATGGGTCAGATAGGTATGACTCCTCCTGTATTTCCCATAAACCCAATACTCAACATGTTTCGCGGAGATCCACTTCTTCAAGGGTGTGGGATGGTGCAGTGTTAGGAAATATACATATACTAAAATACAGGAAGAAGAAAAGAGTCAAGAAAATAAAAATCAAAAACCATACAATGAATGCAAACAAAAATCATTATTTATGACAAAATAAAATCACATGAATTCATAAATTTTACTTGTTTTGTCATGCTGTGTAGCAAAAGAGTCCCTACCTGATAAAATAGTAACCACCGGCTAATCAGTGGACCAGATAGGAGCAACAAGGTGTGGAGTCTCCCTGGGGCAGACACTGAGGCGCCAAATATACAGTGGACCCTCCAAAATCCTACATGTCAAATATCTACGAAAACGTAGAGCATTGGCATAGTAATATTGGTAATGGTAGGAGGCAGGTGGAAGAGGATCGCAATGCTGGGAGTACAGATATTATAGAAATTATAAGCATGACCGATGAAACAGAGACCAGGTGATCAAGGGCCAAAGGCAGGATCAGGGAAAGCCTCCAAAAGAGGGATGCCTAGAAATGTAGATAATATATAAAGAAACAACTAAAATTGAAGGGGCATCGATGTCTAAAGTAAAAATAAATATACGAGTAACAGAGTAGTCAGACAAGTTACCAAAAGAAAGACTAAATAAGGAACTAATGATTGATCGATGGGAAGTTGTTACCTAATGTGTCTGCCAGATGCAAGGATAAGCCCTGCTAAGAGCCCATATATAAGCCGCCTCAACAACGCAACGCCACACCACGCCAACAGAGATGCAAAGCAATGACATCACGGGGTCTGGCGTCCGACCGGCGCAGGCGTGTTGCCATGATAAGGTCCAGGAGAGCCGAGTGATCGTCCAAATGATAGGCACGCCCAAGCTCAACCCCAAGGGGGAGGGAAAAGGCAGCAGAGCGACACTGGTCAGAACCCGGATGTAAACACGGCAACAACCGATCCAAGGGCAGAGATGCAGACTCGGCAAATGCCGAGTATAGCTACCTCTTACGGACGTCACGTGCCCGCCACGGGAGACACCCAAAGCGCCCCCAGGCCGATGAGAAACGGATGGCAACCTATAAGGCTGGGCTCAACTATCACAACGTGAAAAACACAAAAATGAGAAAAGAAAAATACAATATCAATGTAAATACACAGAAGTATACATAAGAGTAAATACATAATTTTTAAATAAATACATACAAATCTATAACAAAATATATCACCAAATATACAAAGCAATAAAGTAATGGGACTTCTACATAAGAAACACATGATTATTGAATCATGTGGTTAACCATCCAGAAGCCAGATAGCTGTCTGAATGAACAATGATACATGTGTATACATATATTTATACAGGGAGCCGCTTGGAAGGAAAAAAAAGGGGGGGGGGGAAACAACAGCACAACAACCATAGACCTAATTCACAGGAATGGCTTAAACATATGCATTTCGTTTAAGCCTGGAGGAGAAGTGTTTCACATTGTAGGATGCGTCGATCACAATTGCCACCCCTGGGATCAGGGGGGGACAACCTCTAACACATGGAATGATACCATTGTGTTATCAAACCTATTATGTAATCCAATGTGTCTAGCTACTGGGGTAAGGATCTTACCGTTACCCGAGTAATGGACATGATCCCCTATACGTTGGCCGAATTGACGTATTGCCTACATAGAAAGCTGTACATTGACAAGTCATGAGATATATTACTTCTTGTGTAGTACAGTTAGCATGTGTATGTAGTTTATGCGATTCAGCATTGGGAAGTTTAGTGATAGGGCCTTCCATAACCCATGGGCAGCGTGGGCACTGGCCACATCGTTAAGTCCCCAAGGGGCATGGGAGGTCCAAATCTTTTTCACAATAGTGACTAATGGTGAGATGGTCACGAAGAAAGGTGGCCCATCTGAACACAAGTTCAGGGAGATTTTTAACATATTTAGAGAGTGTATGGTCTTCAGTGGGAAGATGCCAGTGTTTGGAAATTATTGAACGTAATTTGGTAGAATTATTGGAATATTGAGTGATTAATCTTACAGTTGAGCTACTGTTTTGGGGTTTCTGTTTGTATAAGTTAGTTCTAGATTGATTTTTCACTCTATTGTAGGATTTCCTTAGCATTGTACATGAATAGCCTTGTGCTCGGAGGCGTTGTTGTAACTTACGAGCTGTGATTTGAAAGTCTGATACGTAGCAGTTTCTGCATAATACTTCACATACGGAATGCTATTGATAAGTGGGGTAGGGGGTGCACTGGATGCATGCAATAGTGTGTTACCAGCACTGGGTTTCCTATATAGACTAGTAGTGATGTATCCATCACATCTAATCCCATCTAATCTCAATGTCTAAAAAAGGAATTGTCGCTTTGTTTACAGTGTAGGTGAATTTGAGATTGTAGTTGTTATTGTTAAATGCCTGTAACATAGAGTGTAGTTCACCATATGAACCAGTCCATATGATGAACAGGTCGTCTATGTAGCAAAACCAGCACAGCACATGTGTGAGCCACACAGAAGACCTTTCGTTGGAAAAACGGAATTTTTGTAAAATCTTACCGTAAAATTCCTTTCTCTGAGTCCTCTGACAGTCGCCGCCCACTCATTCAGTCTTCCCTAATGGGTATTGACCTCTTATCCATAGGAGCAAGCTAGGCATAAGACTTGTTAAAAACAAAGTGATTTACACAGACACACCAATGGGGGCTGTCCCACTGGTCCAATACCCCTCTGCTATCAGCCATCCCAACTCAGTTTGGTAGCAAGCAGTTAAAGTCCAAAGAACCCCAAATAGAGGGGCGGGGGCGGCGACTGGCAGAGGACTCAGAGAAAGGAATTTTACGGTAAGATTTTACAAACATTCCGGTTTCTCTTACATCCTCTGACAGTCGCCGCCCACTCATTCAGTCTTCACCAATGGGATGTCCCAAAGCAGTGTAGACATGAGGGGTGGGAAACGCAACCGTCACAAAGGCAACGCAGTACCCACGTCAGAGAAAGGAACCTTACGTGAACAGAAAAGGTATCCTCTGGGCAACAGAAAAGCTCAACTGGAGCAACAACCAAGGAAAGCAAACAAACAAGGGGGAAACAACCCCAAAAGCCCGGGACCCGCAAAATAAGGGTCTCCTTAAGGCACTGCCGCACACAGAACTTTGCGGCCAAAGGAGGCATCTGCCGATGCCAGATCATCAAGTTTGTAGAATCTTGAAAAGGTGTGCACTGACGACCAAGTCGCAGCCTTGCACACCTGGGCCACCGAAGCCTGATGCCGGAAGGCCCAGGACGCACTCACCGTTCTGGTAGAGTGCGCCTTGACAGGGAAGGGCGGTACCCATTCCTTAATCGAATAGGCCTGTACAATCGTCTGTCTGATCCAATTTGAAATGGTCGCCGCAGACGCAGCCATACCCATCCGAGGTCCCTCAGGAAGGACAAAAAGAGAATCCTACTTCCGAAAGGATTCAGTGAACGACAGGTAAACCCTGATCGCCCTAACATCCAAGGAAGGCAAACTCCTTAGGATGTTTTGGATTCGCACAAAGCGAAGGCAAAACAATGTCCTCATTGAGGTGAAAATCAGAAACCACCTTCGGAAGGAAGGACTGGTTGGGTCGCAAGACCACCTTCTCCCTATGAACCACCAGGTAAGGGGAGCGGCAAGACAAAGTCGCCAATTCCGACACTGCGTGCTGAAGTGATCGCCACTAGAAAAGCAACCTTTTTTGACAGCAGAGGCAAAGAGATTTCCCTGATGTTTTCAAAGGGAGGACGTTGCAAAACAGACAGAACTAAGTTCAAGTCCCAAGGAGGTAGAGGCTCCCTCAGAGGAGGGGCCAAGTGACGCACACCTTGAATAAGGGTGCGAAGCAAAGAGTTAGATGCCAAGGGGCGCTTAAAAAGGACGGCCAAAGCAGACAGCTGGCCCTTAATCATGGTCAACGCCAGGCGCTGATCCACACCAGTTTGTAGGAAGGCCAACACCCTCGCCACCGAGTAGTCACGAGGAGGAAAACATCTGGATTCACACCAGGCAAAATAAGCCTTCCAGGTACAGTAATAGACCTTACCGGACGAGGCTTTCCTAGCCTTGAGCAAAGTAGGAATGACCTCCGATGAGAGACCCCTGTCTCTCAAGACCTAGCTTTCAACAGCCCTGCCGTTAAAGCCAGCGACTGTAAAGCAGGATGGAAGATCGGTCCTTGCGACAGTAGATCGTCTCGTAGCGATAGCCGCCACAGAGGCTCGACGGCCAGTTGAACGATGTCCGCATACCAGGATCGGCGTGGCCAGTCCGGGGCCACCAGAATCATCTACTTCGGTTCCGAGACTAACCTGCGCAGGAACCTGAACAACTGAATCGGGGGAAAGGCATACATCAGATGATACCGGTGCCAAAACACCACCAGCGCATCCGAGGAGTCTGCCAGCAAGCGCGTTCTTGCCACGAACCTTCCCACCTTGTTGTTTAACCGTGACGCGAACAGATCCACATCCGGGGATCCCCATTTCGCACACAGCATCTGAAACACCTCCGGGTGCAGGGACCATTCCCCCTGGTCCAGGGTCTGGTGGCTCAGATAATCGGCCTGCCAGTCCTCCACACCCGGAATGTAAACTGCCGAAATCGCCGGGACGTGAGTCTCGGCCCAAGACAGAAAACTGGTCACTTCCTGGGCCGCCCGGGCACTCCTGGTTCCCCCTTGGTGATTGATGTAAGCCACCACAGTGGCGTTGTCCGTCTTCACCCATACAGGGCGGCCCTGAAGACGATCCGTTCAATGGAGCAGGCACGGCCTGATCGCTCGCAATTCCAAGATGTTGATCAGTAGGGAGGATTCCTCCACCGACCAAGTGCCCTGGGCAGACAGGTTGCCCAGAACGCCACCCAGCCCGACAGGCTGGCATCCGTGGTAATCACAGTCCACAGCAATGGCCGGAAGGATGTCCCCTCCGCTACGGCCGGAGACAGGAGCCACCACAGAAGATCCATTCTGGTCTGGCGACTCAGAGACACCCTCAGGTCCAAGGACTGGGGGAGCCTGTCCCACCTGGCCAGTATCTCCACCTGGAGAGACCTCGTGTGAAACTGTGCAAACGGTATGGCCTCGAAGGCCGACACCATCAACCCCAGGGACCGCATACAGGTCTTGATTGACGAGGACTCGTCCCTGAGGGACCTCACCTCATCCTGCAGGGTCCGGAGCGTGTCCTCCGGCAGAAACACCTTCGCTTGGGCGGAGTCCAGGACCATCCCCAGATACGGGAGACGAACCGAAGGAGTCAAAGTCGACTTCTGAGTGTTGATGGTCCACCCGAACTCCTGGAGCGTCTGAACAGTAGTGGTCAGATCGTGCAGCAGGCTCTGACTGGCACTCGATCTTAACAGGAGATCGTCCAGATATCCCAAGACCGAAATGCCCTGTGCCCGTAACAGGCCCAGAACAGGAGGCAGCACTTTGGTAAACACCCTTGGAGCCGAAGCGAGACCGAAAGGTAACGCCACAAACTGATAGTGTTCCTCCGCGTTAGCGAATCAGAGGTACCTCTGATGACCCTCGAATATGGGGATGTGTAAATACGCATCCTTTAGGTCGACGGAAGCCAGGAAATCTCCCGGACTCAAGGAGGCCACCACCGAACTGAGGAATTCCATGCGGATTTTTTGAACGCGCGCGAAGCGGTTCAGAGCTTTTAAGTCCAGAATCGGACGCACCTTGCCCTCCTTTCTGGGCACAGTGAACAGATTTGAATAAAACCCCCGAAATCTGTCCCGATGAGGCACCGGGACGACAACCCCCTGGGCGAGGAGATCCTGCACCGCCCGATGAAGATCGAGCAACCGATCTGGGGTCAAATGAAGATTTGAGGGAAGGAATCTGTCCGCCAGCCGCGAAAGGAATTCGATCTTGTAGCCTGATCGAATGATTTCCTGAAACCATCTGTCCGGAATCCGGAGCAGCCAAGGTTGGAGAAAAACGGGTGAGGGCGCCCCTTTAGGCAGTGGCGGACTGAGCCGCTGCACCAGCCTGGGCAGCCTTTGGCTTGCCCGCCCAGGGCTTTCTCTGACCACCGTTGCCCTTGAAGGGTTTCCCCTTGTCCTGCGCCTTGAAGGCACAAAAGGACCCCTGATTTGGTTTAAAGGTAGGGCCCCGCTTACCGCGGAAGAACTTACCCTTAGGATTCTGGGGCAGCAGAGTGCTCTTGCCCCCAGTGACACCTTTAACCAATTCATCCAGGGACTCCCCAAAAAGCTTTTCAACCAAATCAAGCGATTGAGTACTGCGACACTAGATAAGCGTGCAGCTAATGGGGCCTCATTCAAGGCCGCATCGCAAAAATACATGACCCCTTGATAAATCTGGTCCACCATCCCCAAGCTAGTAGGGGGGGGGGGCAGAATCAGCAACGAGGGTGTGTCTGAGCACCTTGGTCCAATCCGCCACGGCTTGAGCCACCATGACAGAGGCGAAAATAGGTTTCAGCATGGAATCCGCCACCATGTAGGAATGTCGGGCAAAAGATTCCAGTCTCCGATCCATAGGATCCCTAAACACTGGAGAATCCTCGGTGGGTACCAGAGTGGCCCTGTTCAATCTGGCCACAGTGTGATCCACTTTGGGAGCCACAGACCAGCGCGAATCCGTAGGAGACGCAAAGGGGTAGAGAAGTTGAAACTTCTTTGGCACCACAAAAGTGCGCTTCAAGTTGCGCCATTGTTCATTTACAGTTTTGTGGAACTCAGAGGGACAAGGAAATACCTGCGCCGCCTTACAGGATCTGTGGGTACCAAAAGAGGACCGTTTTCCCAGGGGATTGGGCTCATCCTCTAAATGCAGTGTTTCCTTAAGGGCAATGATCAGCGCATCCATAGCCGCGCGGTCCTCGGCCGTCCCAGGGGGGGGAATCATCCACCCCCGCATCCTCCGCCTCCCCCTCAGACTGAGAAGAGGGAGACCCTTCAAGGGGCACACTATCTACGTCAACCATGTCAGATTCAGAATCAGAAGAAAGAGAGAGCCTAGGCCTTTTTCTAGTATCCCGTTCAGCCATCAAAAGATCCACTTTGGACGCTAAAGTCGCAAGTGCGGCAGTCAGAGCAGGCGGAGCAGAAGATATAGAGGAACCCGAATTCTCCACCAAAGCTGGGGGAAATTTGCTGTCCTGGGACTCCATAATAAAAAACGTTTTTTTTTTTTTTTTCCAAGGTACTGGCCCTTTAAGCGCACCGTGGTGCCCCGCAGTACACCGCTATGAAGGATTCTGCAAGCAGACCCCCAAACAGGAATAAGCTGACAGCCAGGTGTATTCCCACAAAAAAACAGCAAAGACAGACCCCACAAGTGTTACCACACGCCTGCCGATATCCTCTGTACAGAAAAAGGAAGTGATGTCACCGCAGGAGGCTGAACTAGGACTTCAGACCAAGGAAACATGGTTGCCCATAGAAAGCAATGGGAGGCTCCGGGAAGATGGCCGCCGACGTGCTCAGGAAAACACATTGCCACACACAAGATGGCGCCGTAAGGCGCCAAAATACACTACATACATCGTTGTAGAAGCGCCCACAGTGAAGCCAGCATGCTGCCCACACCTAAAATGGCGGACCGGTGGTTTTTAACCCCGCAGCGGTCGCCGCACATGTCTGCACCTCCACACACACCCGAAAGTGTCACATAGGAGAGGGACCCCCACAAAACAACCCCACACAGCGAACCAGCTGAGTTAGAGTCCCCGCAGGGACCGGGAGAAAGGGAGTCCCAAAAACGCCCAGACATCAGGGGATACCACAGACACACAGGACTGCCAGCCCCAGGCAGAGGCCCCACACAGAATGTACTTACCGTACCCGATGGCGTGGGTGCCTCACATCTACGGGAAACCTCCCACCCCAGATGACGGGGGTGCCGTCAGCCAAAAACGCAGGACGCTAGCAACGCACGAAACCGTGGGTGAGACGTCCAGGCTAGGTGGCCACCTCGCAGGCTTTCATCCCTGAGGACAGGGACGGGTCGTTTGCGAGGCCAGGGCATACACATAGCCTGCTAAACGCTGGATGGCGGGCTGGGATTCCATAAGGCCCTCTGTCCTGGGATACCAGGATGACCAGTGCGACTCCCAGCTCTGCGACACCGTCATTATCTTGAAGAAGTGACTAAGTGCTGAGAAATAAACAGCTAGTAATGCAAAGAAAAAAACGCATTTGCAGAAATAAAATCATAAGAAAATAGAAGGCGGCTGGGACTGTACTCCTAACTAGGCAGAAGACAAACTGAGTTGGGATGGCTGATAGCAGGGGGGTATTGGACCAGTGGGACAGCCCCCATAGGTATGTCTATGTAAATCACTTTGTTTTTAACAAGTCTTATGCCTAGCTTGTTCCTATGGATAAGAGGTCAATAGCCATTGGTGAAGACTGAATAAGTGGGCGGCGACTGTCAGAGGACGTAAGAGAAAAATATATTTCTCCCAATCACAAAGATAAAGGTTGGCATATGAGGGTGCACCGTACATCCCCATTGCCACACCTTGCACTTGTAAATAGGTGTCATCCATGAAAGTAAAAAAATTCCTAGTGAGGATAAACCTGAGTAATTGAAGAACAAATGCATTTCAGGGCCAAGTGGATTGGTCTTGTCCCTTCAAAAAAGTGTCCACAGACCTGGATGCCCTCCTCGTGCGGTATACTCGAGTATATTGCCTCGATATCAACCGCAACAAGCAGGGCATCCAGGGGGGGGTCACAATATCTTCAATATATCTAAGCAGATCTGATGTGTCTTGGATGTAGGAAGGTAGAGAACGGACATGTGGTAATAAAATAAAATCAACATATCTGCTGGGATGTTCCGTTAAGGAACCTATGCCTGGAAACAATAGGTCGACCAGGGGGGTCCTGGTCGACCGCCCGGCTCTCCCAGACCTTATGACAACACGTGTGCGCCAGTTACTGGCGTATGCGCTGTTCGGACGCCAGACCCCGTGACATCATTGCTTCATGTCTCTGCTGGCGTGACGTTGCGTGGTTGAGGCCTCTTATATATGGGCTCTTAGCAGGGCTTATCCTTACATGGCGGCGGACTCCCAACTAGCAGACACATTAGGTAACAACCTCCCATCGATCAAGCATTAGTTCCTTATTTAGCCTTTCTTTTGGTAACTTGTCTGACTACTATGTTACTCATATATTTATTTTTACTTTGCACATCGATGCCCCTGCAATTTTAGTTGATTCTTTATATATTAGCTACATTTCTAGGCATCCCTCTTTTGGAGGCTTTCCCTGATCCTGCCTTTGGCCCTTGATCACCTGGTCTCTATTTCATCGGTGGTGCTTATAATTTCTATAATATCTGTACTCCCAGCATTGTGAGCCACTTCCACTGTCTGCCTTGTTATATACCTGCCTGCTTTACTGGAGGGTATGATACGCTCACCTACCAGTATCCTATATATAAATAAATATATATATATATATATATATATATATATATATATTGTAATGTTTGGGGGGTTTGTGGCTCCACAGGACCGAGTGCAAAACCGTTAAACTTTAAACAAAAAGGCTTTTATTCAGCAGGTAACACAAAGCTCAGGCTTTCAGCAGCACACAAGCACAAAATACAAAATAAAGTCTGCTTATCTTCAGCACAAAGTAAAAGGAAAACCCATACAGTTCGTAGTTGAGTCTTCGCTCCCAGGTTTAAAGTGGAGTTCTACCCATTTTTGGAACTTTAGATCTATGTAATCCCCTTTAAAATGGCTTCTACCAATGGAAACTTTTTTTTTTTTTTGCTAGTAAATACCTTAATTTCTGCTTTATTCCTCTCCTCACTTCCGGGTCCGATCGGCGATGACGTCATTCGGCGATTCGCAGTGTCTGCTGGGATGTATTCTATTCCAGAAATCTCGCAGTAGCTGAGCTGTACTGAGCCGTGCCTGCCCCGCCTCCTCTCATTGAGTTGTATTGTATGAATGTATTAAGGCCATTCTCTGCCCCGCCTCCGCCCCGCCTCCTCTCATTGAGTTGTATTGTATGAATGTATTAAGGCCGTTCTCTGCCCCGCCTCCTCTCATTGAGTTGTATTGTATGAATGTATTAAGGCTGTTCTCTGCCCCGCCTCCACCCCACCTCTAGGCGGAGGCGGGGCAGAGAACGGCCTTAATACATTGCATACAATACAACTCAATGAGAGGAGGCGGGGCGGAGGCGGGGCAGGCACGGCTCAGTACAGCTCAGCTACTGCGAGATTTCTGGAATAGAATACATCCCAGCAGACACTGCGAATCGCCGAATGACGTCATCGCCGATCGGACCCGGAAGTGAGGAGAGGAGGAATAAAGCAGAAATTAAGGTATTTACTAGCAAAAAAAAAAAAAAAAAAGTTTAGATTGGTAAAAGCCGTTTTAAAGGGGATTACATAGATCTATGTATTCCAACCTATTAAAAATGGGTGGAACTCCGCTTTAACAGTCCTTGTTAAGTCCTGTTTCTTGCAGCCTCCAGCCAAACTCACAGCTCTCCAAACACAGGTGTATTCACCAACTCCTCATCTCCACCCACCTATCACTACTTCCTGTCCTCTTTTAAGAGCTGCTTCCTGGAGGTTCTTAACCCTGTGTGTGCTGGAATCCTCAGTCAGAGGTGGAGACCCCTTCCCACCCGAATATCGCTTCAGGGTCTCAGAAATCCCGGGTCCCAAATACTTCTCTATTAAACCAGAGAGAACTGCGAGTCAGTACCCTCCTGTTTCAGGCTATTCCCAGGAATTCCTCACACATCCTGGGTGACCCTCTGAGTACTTCCACACTTCCCTTAAAGGGACCATAACCCGATAATTGGTGCTATATAGCACCCGTCCAGGACCCAACCTTGGCGTCCTGTACAATATATACAGAATATATATATATATATATATATATATATATATATATATATATATATATATATATATATATATATATATATATATATATATAAATATAAATATAGACACACAAATATACAAATAAATATATATATATATATACATACATATATACATATATATATAGGATACTGGTAGGTAAGCATAACCTATATATATATATATATTAAATATCTATATATACTATTTCGTTTTTCACTTCAAAAGATTGTCCTACCATTGTCAATATTAATATGCCAATGCTCTACATTTTCCTAGATATTTGACATGTAGGATTTTGGAGGGTCCACTGTATGTTTGGCGCCTCCTTGTCTGCCCGGGGGAGACTCCACACCTTGTTGCTCCTATCTAGTCCACTGATTAGCTGGTGGTTACCATTTTATCAGGTAGGGACTCTTTTGCTACACGTGCTAGCGTGAAAAACAAGTAAAATTTATGAATTCGTGTGATTTTGTCATAAATAATGATTTTTGTTTGCATTCATTGTATGGTTTTTGATTATTACTTTCTTGACTCTTTTCTTCTTCCTGTATTTTAGTATATGTATATTTCCTAACACTGCACCATCCCACGCCCCTGAAGAAGCAGATCTCCGCGAAACATGTTGGGTATTGGGTTTATAGGAAATACAGGAGGAGTCATACCTATCTGACCCATTATTGAGCCAGGGATTGTACCAACGTATGTTATGACCCCATTGGTGTAGCTTGTGAATCTATTGTATTGATTTATGGTTCACATGAATGTACACATATACACGTTTGCACTGTATTTTTCCCTTTTGTGTATTTTGTTTTTATAGGAGTATTTGTAATAACATTTTCTAAATAATTTTTACAAAAAGATTCAGTCTTCTAATGAGTACTATTAGTCTTAGGACGGTATCATTAAAATTCCGATGCTTGCCCCACATTGTGCCCTCTTCTACATTTTTCCCTGGGATGTAGGTACCTTTATTATTTTCTAAATGTTTTTTGTCTGAGCCTATTCTAATTGAATCAGGTGGTGGTGATAATGATATCGCAAACAGAAGGATGTTGAGAACATTTAAGAAAAAAAAAATGCTGGCCTGGGAGGCAATGACCACTCCAAAGTATCACCAAGTAATCAAAATGATCAGAAGACAAGGTTGATTCAAAAGGAGTTGGTGGTGCTGCTGCTCTAGCCTATACGGTTCAGGTTGTAAGACCCAGGATAAGCTCCAGCTTAGTTCAGCATGCAAATATGTTCTGATACTGTAAATAAAGTTCTTTCACAATAAATCATAGTAGCCAACAAGCCCAAAACCTCTTCCCCATCATCAGTATATTTCTGAAAACCAAGACAACCTTCACCATCTTTTGTTGCCCGTGATGTCCAGAGATTTACTACTATAAGACCAGTGACTGCAAGATGTCAGGGTCAGAAACCTTTAAAAAAAAAATAAAAAATCATGCTTGTCAGGTCCTCCAGAAGTTCCATATGCACCTATCAAAATTCTATGTAGCCTCAGGAGCATTTTCCCAGGAACAAGCTGGCACACTTTTGGACAGAATTACCTGTCTATCTACTTTCTACAGGCAACTCCTGGAACAACCTATATCTAATGAAGAAGTCCTTCAGGTGATACAAACACTGAAAACCCATAGGGATAGAGGCTGGGTCCCGACAGTTTGCCCACTACTTATTACAAAAGATTTGCTGACCTACTCACTCCTCTTCTGACTACTGCCTTTAACAACCCCCTGAAGGGCATACCACTTAGTCAAGAGTCCCTCTGTGCCGGTTCACACATATGCGATGCGGGAACCCTGCAAATCCACTGCGGGTTCCTGCATCGCACTCGACTCGCGGGCAGTTCACGCTGCCATATGCGAATCGCTGGGGGTGTCAATACAGAGTTAAGGACACCCCCAGATCAGTTTGCATATCGCAGTGCGAACTGACAGTTCGGACATGAATAGGATCACATAGGTGTGTGTTACCCATGTGATCAGATTCTAGAACGGACCAAAAAAAGGGTCCTGTGCGACTTTGGTGGGAATGCGATACAAATTCAGCCATACAATCTGTATGGCTGAATTTGCAACGCACAGACATCGCAGGTGATTTGCAAAACAGTGCGCTGCAAATCACATGCAATGTCTGACATCGCTGAAGTGTGAACCGGCACTCACAGGCATAATTTCAATGCTCCCATAACCCAGCATTAACTGTTCTACTTGGTCAAATTACAAACCAATCTCTTTACTAAACCTTGATGTTAAAAATATTTTCAAAAGAGTCTTATGCCTTAACCCCATAATAGGGGCACTAATACACAGAAAATAGGTGGGGTTCATTTCTCTTCATCAAGCAGGCAGCAATATTCATAGGGCTGCCTTATCCCTTCAGGTCATAAGAAAAAGACATTTTCTCAGTCTACTTGTTTTCGTTAAACATTAAAAAGGCATTTGAGTCTCAAGCCCTATTTGCAATATATTTTCGGTTGAAGGGGTTTTGGCCTACATTTTCACGTTTGGGTCACATTTCTTTAATCTCAGCCTCAAGCTTACCTTACGTACTCGGGATATAAATCTGTTTTTTCCTCATAGCAAGGGGCACAGGGATGTCCCCTACCACCCCTATTATTCATCCAGGTGATTGAACTTCTGCCCCAATTAGTCCGCACTTCTTCAGATATCAAAGATATCAATGTAGCTGGACATCATAAACTCAGCATGTTTGCTTGTTTTGCCCCAATCTTGTGCAGGTCCTTGAGCGGTTTGCAGGTTTCTAGTTTGGCAGTTAACCAATTCGAATCTAAGCCCCTCAATTTGTGACTTTCTACACAAGACTTTAGTTCCCTGCAAACTTTTTTCCCAATTTTAAGGGCAACCAATTATATCCCTTATTTAGGCATCAACCTTACCAAGGCCTGTGAATCCTTGGATCACACCAATTTCCTTTCAAGGGTTACTAAACTTACCTCTCTGATGACTCACTGGTCGTTTATGTATACCTTGTAGCTAGGCAGAATAGCAGCAATCAAAATTTCCCTGTTTACCGAAAACTCTCTTCCTCGTATTGCAATTTAGGATACCTTCAAATTACCAAGGCCTATTTCAAAGGCCTATACTCCATTTCATATAGCGGCCTGTCAGACCAAGACTCCCTAAGACCACTACCTTCCCACCCTAAAACGCACTGCGGCCTTGTTCTTCCACACCTCACAAAATGCTAACAAGCTGCAGAAACCACCCACCTAATCAAATCGCATGCAACCAGAGAGATTCTACACTGGATGAGTCTTAAAGTGGCAGACTGTGATCCATTAACAATTCACAACTCTCTTTGGATAGCCCCTATGGACCGCAAATTCTTCACAAACTCCATCACCTCAAATACCCTCTCACTCTTTGGAACAATATTAAACAACACACAGAGAAAGACAGAAAATAAAAATCTGCACTACCACAAAAATTACAAAGTGTATGAATGGATAAATAATTATGTGAATCATCTAATGAGTTGCAGTAAAAAACACTTAATTGGCTCCCACACCAAAAGCAATATACAGTGAGTGTGTTGCACTACTCCGTGATACATCTAAAGCACATAAAAAGCTTAAAAATATACGATTAGTTCCCCCACTATAGGCCTTACAGTGTAAGAAATTAGGAAAAGTTCTCCGTGATAAAAAAAATCTATCCATCGAGTGAAGGTGTTATTCAATGCTCCACCTCAAATCAGAGTGCACAACCAAGAGTAGAAATACCCGCTCACCTGAATATTGAACCCAAAAAATTGAATATACAGGTCTCAAAAGCTCTTAAACTGGGCATAGCTTACTCGATCTATTCAATGTACTTTCCAGGACAATGGTATGGACAGAACTGTTAAATAGCGGCAGGACCCCTTCAGTACTTCTCTTCCCTCATGGCCCAATGCTTTCTTTTATGCAATACCCCTCATTCTATTTAGCTTATACTTCTCTTGCCTCTTTTTGTACATGATCTGGCCTAAATTTTCCCAGTTTCGGATTCAAACACTTTAGGCTCTCCACTTAACTCCAAATTAAACACACCCTTTCCTTAGTCCATGGACAAGCCCCCCACTCTCCAGTAGGGCTGAACGAAATTCGATGTAACATTGAACATCGTGCTGCGGGCGTGGGCGATAGTCACATCGCCGGATCATGGGGACTCACAGTGAAGGTAGAAGAATACAGCCCCACATCCGTCCCACATGTTAAGTCTGTCCTGCAGCTCTCCTGACTGAGCAGTGAGCAGCGCGCCGTGAGCAGCGGCACAGGGAACCAATCACGCATGCCTGCACACCTGATTGGTTCGCTGTGCCGCTACTCACGCCGTGATTGGTTCGCTGTGCCGCACTCACCGCTCGGTCAGGAGAGCTGCAGGGCAGACTTAACATGTGGGACGGATGTTGGGCTGTATTCTTCTACCTTCTACCACCACTGTGAGTCCCTAATAGTCATGATTAACCTGGGCGAATCACCATATTATAAATTATATGCAAGAAATCACTACTGGCACAGTAGTGACTTTGGTAATGGACGTTCCTGCCTCTCCTCCACCTTCCTACCATTCAGCTGGCTGAGAGAAGTGTGACAACTGTGATGGGCAAAGGGGTCCTATGAGGCTCTGCCTTCCACAGCACAGTCACACTGTTAGTGTCTTATTAACCTGCAGTTCCCTGTCCACCCAGTTCCTTACATTACCATTAACCCTGGCCTGCCCTGTATGGTGCAACTGCAATGACAATCAGAAGAAGGCTGCTGCTCCACTACTTCCCAAATCCTACTACAGTAACATTAACCCTGGCTGACCCTGTAGTACAATCAGAAGAAGGCTGCTGCACTACTTCCCAAGGTAATTGTTGACTTTAGCCTGGATTGATGGCTCTCTCAATATCGCAATATATATCGTTGGAAAAAAATATCGCAATGTACTTTTTTTTTCCAATATCGTGCAGCCCTACTCTCCAGGCCTTATCTCAAAGGTATATCTTTAGAGATGCTTTCATAACTTTATCCACACCCCCTATCTTATGTTAGCAAATAGGAAACTGACCTCGGTGTCGCTCTAAAAGCTGAGGAATTGACCAAAATATGGTCTGCCACAAAATCATGCTCAATGATTATCGCTGCGTTGGAGGCCACATGTATAGGTATTTTGGTCCCAGCCAGAGATCTAAATTTGCTCTGGGATTGCAAAGAAATTGGTACCCACTTACATGTGCGGTTAGCATGCCCAATAATTAGTCATTTCTGAGGGGAAGTCTTTAATAAACTCTCTAAGGTGCTCAAAAAGACCATCACCCCAGACAGACAATAGCCCTCCCGAATAAACACCTCTAAAATACCACTAACGCGCAATTCTTCCAATTCATGACTTAAACCAATAGGGGCTAATGCCTGGAAAACACTGAAACTTAGTCTCACAAACTACAAACTGGGTCACTCGTACTATGATTAATGGTAAAATTGCAGCTACACTACAAGACAGAGTTCCCCAAATGTACAGAAATGTGGCAGCCCTGGATGGACAGCTCCAGTCATGATCCGATTTTACACTCCTAGCAACACTTAGCGCATCATCTATTGTTACCCTATCAGGTCTTGAGCACCTACCATTTTTCTTTCAGACCCTGGGAACCCCTTTACCCTCTTCTCGCCATGCCATTCTATTCCACCCTTGTTCCCCACTTCCAATTTCAGTTTTTAACTGAATGCAAATGCATGAACTGCTACATAGATGATGTCAAAGATCTAATCTGCGCACTTTGTAAAGTATCTTGGTATTTTTGTTCAACTTGTTGTTGTACCTGAATGTTAGCTCCTCCGTTTATTACTCTGTACCCTATATTGTAGTTGGAAATGCAAGAATAAAAATCTTGAAGGAAAAAAAAAAAAATCATGGTTAGTACCTGCAAAGTCCCAGACATTCAGTGTGATTTCTTTTTTAACTTTCCCTCTGATCAAAATGGGCCAATCCTTTACATCTATTCCAATAGTGGCCTTTTCAGGTCCTTTTCCTGGGCGCTTCTCTTTCATTAATTGCTGAACTAGTGTTGTTTTGCCACATCCTGTGTTTCCCATGATCAACAGTTTCATACGATTGTAAGGACCTGCCTTTTTCAAGCGCTGCTGAAGAAATCTAAAATCAAGTGAAACATTTACAAACACGAAAGTTTGTATTTATTATGCATTGTATTATTTGCGGTTATACATTAGGCAGCCTAATAAGCCTATATTATGAAATTACTAGAATCCGGGGGTGAATTAGGTGCATTTATGCACATCTGGTGATTTTTTCTTTCTCAGTCTGGAAACGTTTCTCTTCTAATAAATCTGTAAACGCCTATATGTGCATGGCCACATAAAGGTGCTTTTACATGCTGAAAAAAAAAAAAAAAAAAAAAAAAGCAAACACCTGTAAAGCAGTGTTTTGTAAGCCCTGTGTGCATGAGCTCTTACACAGCTAAATTACTTAGAGAAATAACACAGCCCTTCTCTTTCTCACAGAAGGAACATCTTGATTTTTTTTAAATAAATCTTTATGATTATTTAAAAATTAACACACAAGTTTAATTTTGCAAGACTATCTCTAAAACAGATGTCAACAGATGTCACTTTAAAGTGATACTAAACACACACTGTTTAATTAACATTGTCCCTTCTATTTCTGTATGTGAATGATGACACTAATTATTTTAATAAAAAAAAAACATCTTAGTACCTTTTTCCTAATTGATATACAGCTGTCACATGGCCCAGTTCTTTTCAGGCCTGTCTGCAGGGAAACATAAGCAGGAGGAGCTTCTAGTCCTCTGCTGCTGGTCACATGTTCAAAATAAAAATAAAAAATTGGAATGTTGTCTTACAGTAAAATCCTTTTCTCTGAGGTTCATTGACAGGCACAGCTCCAGAATCTTCTTAACCATTGGGTTATGCTGCCCCTTACAGGAGTAGGAAACTAGGCAGGAAAAAGCTTTACCACGCCTATGGAGCAGTCCCAGGAGATATACTCCTACACTCTGCAATAGGCATTCAGTTTTGTTGCAAGCAGTGTCAGAAGATAAATAACCCAACTCAAAAGAGGGGTGGGTGCTGTGTGCGTCAATGAACATCAAAGAAAAGGATTTTACGGTAAGACAAAAATCCCATTTTCTCTTTCATCCATTGACAGACAAAGCTCCAGAATCTTCCTATCCATTGGAACGTCCCAAAGCAGTGTGAAACATGAGGGGATGAAAACAAAAGCTTAAAAAATTCCCAAAAGGCCAAACCTAGCCAACCAGGTAACATGGAGCTCAACCAGTGGCTCAACAGTGGCCTGCAAAACCTTGTGGCCAAAAGCAGCAGCCACAGATACCAGTACATGCACTTTACAAAATTTAGTGAAAGTGTGCACAGACGAACAGGTGGCCGCCTTGCAAACCTGTATCACCTACGCCTGATGGCGGAAAGCTCAAGAAGCACTAAGCGCCCGCATAGAAAGTGCCTTAAAAGGGAATGGAGGAACCTGACCCTTGATGCAATAGGCCTACACCACGGTCTGTCTTGTCCATCTGGAAATGGTCACGGCAGACGCGATAAACCCCTTGAGAGGTCCATCCGTAAGGACAAACAGTAAGGCTGATTTCCTAAACGACTCTGTTGCCGCAAGGTACACCCTGAGCTCCCAACCCACATCCAGATGGTGCAAGGCAATCCCCCCTAGGATGTTGAGACTTAGGACACAGGGAGGGAAGCACAATGTCTTAATTCAGATGGAAACCAGAAACAACCTTAGGAAGCAAAGACTGACAAGGGCGAAGCACCACTTTATCTCTGTGAGCCACCAAATAAGGTGAGCAACAAGACAACGTCACCGCCTTCGACACCCTGCATGCAGAAGTAATAGCCACCAAGAAGGCCACCTTCTGAGACAATGTAAGCATAGGAAGCTCGCAAAGGCAGTTACTGGAAAACCAAACAGCACCAAATTCAGATCCCAAGGAGGCAATGGAGACCGAACTGGGGGAGCCAAGTGGTGAACCTCCTGAATAAAGGTGTGAACCAAAGAATGTGTAGCCAAAGGACAGTAAAAGAAGACCGCAAAGGCTGAAAACCTGGCCCTTAACGGTACCCAAGAGCAGGCGCTGCTCAGCACCTCAATGGAGGAATGCCAAAATCCAAGCCATCGAAAGGGAACGGGAATACCCCCCAAAAGACTCATACCACACAATGTACGTCTTCCTTGAGGTAGATTTTCTAGCCTTTAACAGTGTGGGAATCAACGATTCAGATAACCCCCCTATACTTCAGCACCTGGTTTTCAACAGCCAAGCCGTTAAAGCCAGCGACTGTAAAGCAGGATGGAAGATTGGCCCTTGGGCCAATAGATCTTCTCTGAGAGGAAGACTACAAGGGGCATCGGCGACCGGCCATACTAGATCGGCATACCAAGACCGGCGAGGCCAGTCTGGAGCCACTAGGATGACCGGATCCCTTCTGCCTCGATCCTTTGCAGACGACTCTACAGAAGTTTTAGCAGAGGAAAGGTGTATTTCAAATTATACTAGCCCCAAGGAGCCACCAGTGCGTCTGTGGCGTCCGCCAGAGGATCCAGAGACCTTGCCTAAATTATATGTACCTTCCCCTGTTGAGACGAGAGGCCAAAAGGTCCACCCCAGAAGTTCCCGAACAGAGGCACAGCTGAACCATAGAATGCTAGCTACCTCCCAAGCCGCCAGGATACTTCTTGTGCCACTTGGTGATTGACATACACCACGGCCGTGGTATTATCCCATGGAATCTTTATCAGGCAATTTGCCACACTTGTAGCTCTACACAAATCACGTTTCTTGATCTGAATCTGGTGGTACAGGAGGATAAAATCATTACCACCACTCATTTTAAGAAAACGGACCGGAACAGCTTCATTCCACATGATAGTTGTCATCACCAATCATGGCTCAATGCTGTCCCAAAGGGACAGTTCCTGCGATTACGCAGAAACTGCACCCAATTAAATGACTTTTTTCAACAGGCTAACACCCTTAAAATGAAATTTATAGAGAAAGGGTACAACGTTTCCCAATTAGACACTACCATTAGAGACGTAGCGGCTGTCGACAGATCCTCGTTGCTACGTCCAAGTCTAAAGGGTAATAACAACCAAAGTTTTAAAAATTCTTTTATTACTTCATATTCTACCCAGCATTTTTTAATTAAAAATATTATTAAAAAACACTGGCCGGTCCTTAAAAATGACCGGGTTCTGGGCCCTGTTTTATCTGAACATCCCAAAGTTATTTTCAGGTGAGTCCCATCTTTGAGACATAAAATAGCTCAAAACGTTGTTGAAAGGCCTATTCAGCCCACTTTCTTTGGAGATTTTAGAGGTTTCTACCCCTGTCACAGATGCCAGATCTGCTCCCTCAATTCATTCAAAGGGAGAAAAATCGAAAAATTTGTATCCTCCACGACTGGACGAGAATACAAGATAGATTCTTTCATCACTTGCTCGTCCACCAACGTCGTTTATATGTTGCAATGTAAATGTGGTCAACAATACATTGGACGCACAACGAGGAAATTACAGATCAGGCTAGGAGAGCATGTGGGCAACATTAGGAAAGGCTTCCCTGGTCATAGTGTCTCCAAACACTATGACCAATGCCACCACAAGAACCCAAAAAACACACTCTTTATAGGGATAGATAGGTTTAAAGCTCACTGGCGAGGATCCAACGTAAGGCGAGAAATTTCCAGGATGGAAACTCGCTGGATCTATTGCCTAAAATCCTATATTCCCTATGGGTTAAATGTGGAATGGGATGTAAATTGTTTTATTAATAATAGCTGATTTCAACCTTTTTAATCCTTTTAATCTTTCTCATAAGTTGATGTATATCTTGATTTATACAGGCTGGTTCTAAATTGTGAGGCTATGTGTGATACACATTCCATTTATTAATATTTTGCATTTTTCACATATTTTTCATTTTATACATATTTATCACTATTTTTATTCACTCACTAAAAAAAAAAAAAAAAAAAAAAATTTTATGGAAATTTTGGATATAGGGAGAGTAAGTAAGGGTTAATTATTTCACAAAATAATATGTGTTCATTCACATGTTAATTTATATTATTCGATTAAATATCACTTATTTTAACCCACTCCCATTTTCACTGTTTTCACCAACAGTGTTTTTTCACATAATTAATTTTTATCCTTTTTGATTTTTATCTCCTTCAGTGGTGTCACACTTATTTGGCCACTAGATGGCGTTTTATATCAATGGAATGAAGTATCACAATGGCCAATTATTAAATATGTAAAAGAAATTTTTCATTACATAGAAGGAATTGGACATCAACTCCTTTGCCTGTTTCAATGATTATCTAGCATTCCACCACATCCTTAATAATTTTTAATTCCGTTATAGACCTTGGTATATATGTATTTTGGTTTTAACCATATTATGTTGTTGGAGGTTGCACTCTGTACACAGGGGCGCCTGAATACCGACGGTGTTGTTTGACAAACTCTGCTGACACCATTTTTGAACAGTGAGGATCTTCACTTCCTGTTTCAAGGGTTTGACATACTCTGCTGACACCATTCTTGAACAGTGAGGATCATCACTTCCTGTTACAAGGGTTTGACACACTCTGCTGACACCATTCTTGAACAGTGAGGATCGTCACTTCCTGTTTCAAGGGTTTGACATACTCTGCTGACACCACTCTTGAATAGTGAGGATCATCACTTCCTGTTTCAAGGGTTTGACATACTCTGCTGACACCACTCTTGAATAGTGAGGATCATCACTTCCTGTTTCAAGGGTTTGACATACTCTGCTGACACCATTCTTGAACAGCGAGGATCGTCACTTCCTGTTACAAGGGTTTGACATACTCTGCTGACACCACTCTTGAACAGTGAGGATCATCATTTCCTGTTACAAGGGATGTGTCTGGAGTGACGACCGCACCTCCGCCCTCTTACCCTGTCAGCTATGGGCGTGAGCGTGTCACTTCCGCCCGGATGACGATGAGTCATCGGAGGATACTGATCATCACTTCCTGTTCATCATGTGATGTGCATCACGTGACGACCGTCTCCCTGCCCCTTTGCCTTTTGAACGAATGGGCATTAAGGAAGACGGATCATCACTTCCTATTAGCGTTTTGTACCACCTATCTCCAGACGGTTTCCTTTGGTCTTTTAACCTATTGGAATCGAGTTATTAACATATTACTCCCGCCCCCCTGGGATTGAACACCCATTGGCAGAGGTGACCGTCATGTGACATAGGTGTGGGGGTACATAGGCGTGTGTGTTGCGTCTGGGGTCACGCCCAGAAGAAGTCTTTCTTATGACGAAACGTTGGCGATCCCAGACATAAACGTCCACACGCCCCCCAACGAAGCCGGCCGTTTATCCATATGCTGATCTGGAGACTTGCGGGACGCCGCGGTTAGATCCATGACCGGCACATACTACATGCCTGTTTTTGTCTTTTAAATTGTAAGTAGTTTTTTTAATAAATTTACCTATTGGTTTACGGGATTACGCTATGGGCCTCTGTTTCTTTCTACATATGGCTTTACGTTCAATGGAGTATATGAGAAGTTCCAAGTGTGCCACATATTAATGTGATCGGTTTAACAACACACCGGAAACGGCTTTCGGCTTTTGGAGTCTTTCGAAGCACCTGAGCTTGATATCGGTTGACCTACTGGTTTACTACTAGCTGGGAGAGGCTGTCTCATTAAATTGAGCAGCCACGGAATTTCGGTAAGCTGCTTGTTATACCTGAGCACAAGGGTGTCCCCTTCCTACACTTTTCCCTGGTGTCACTGGAAGAAAGTTATTTTGCACGTGGATTCACATCTCTGCACTTAATATTGGGACTATTCATTTGGACATTATCCCCTCTCCTTTTTTGTTTTCTTTACATGAGCTTTTCAGCTATATAATTGTATACTGATTTCAGCGCTGCACTTTTTGGTTTTTATTGTATTTTTTGAATCACTGTTAGTTGATTTTGTGCC
The DNA here is from genome assembly GCF_965119305.1 of Pelophylax lessonae. NCBI lineage: Eukaryota > Metazoa > Chordata > Amphibia > Anura > Ranidae > Pelophylax > Pelophylax lessonae. Next base: position 198,831,099 of record NC_138771.1, read on the forward strand.
AGCTGCTCACTATTGTTCTTAATCATTTGGTTTTCTGTCACATCTAGCGCGGAAATTTTTCTTCTATTTATATTTAATTTGCCCAATGAGCCAGACAAATCTAATCACCCAAAGTTTCAGTATATTGATCGGTAGTCTTGACTCCTCCAGAGTCCAGACCCTTTGAGTACATCCGTGTCTAAAAAACCTCCCCAACCAGACTGGCTGGCAACCATGGAGACCACCGTCCAGTACAGGGGAAGGAAGGATTTGCCCTGTCGAAGTGCCAGAGAGCGAAGCCACCATATCAGGGGCCCTCTAATATCCCGGCTCAAGAGGATCAGATTGCCTAGAGACTGTGGATTCTTGTCCCACTTGGCAAGAATCTCTCTTTGCAGAGGTCTCGAGTGGACCTGTGCAAACAGAACCTCAGGAGGTAGACACCATCAGGTACAGCACCTGCATGCAAGTCCTGAAAAATTACTGTCTGCTGGACAACAGGAGCCAAACCCAGATAGTCCAACTTGGTGGACGGAACAGATTTTTGGAAGTTCAATTTCCAACCAAACTCCTGCAGAATCCGTACAGTAATTTCCAGGTTGTCCTTTAGAGCAGTCGAAGACTCTGCTCGCACAAGAAGTGCATCCAGGTACCCAGTAACACAATCCCCCACTGCCGCTACAATGCCAACACTTTTGTGAATACCTGAGGAGCTTAGGCAAGACCAAAGGGTAATGCCATTAATTGATAATGCTCCTCGCCCATGGCAAGTGGAGGAATCGCTGATGACCAACATATATTGGAAGGTATGGAAGGTAAGTGTCCTTTGATGTGGGAATGCCACTACCGCACAAACTGACTATTTGGAACTTCTGTATCCACAAAAGGTGGTTCAAAGCCCTGAGGTCCAGGATTGGATGTACCTTGCCTTCCTTCCTGGGAACAGGTTTGACTAGAAACCTTAAAAACGTTCAGATTTTGGAACCGGAACAATCACTCCTTGTAGTAGAAGTCTTGCACCACCCCAAAGAGACCCCGCAGGCGGTCTGGGGACAAACACAGGTTGGAAGGAAAGAACCTCACTGGAGGATAAGACCAAAACTCGATCTTGTAGCCAGACCGAACCAGCTCGCTCGTGGACCCCCGTCTTGAATCAGGGAGGTCCGGAATGTAGCGAAGATGTCCCCACTCCTCAGACACGGGCGAGTGCGCCCGTTTAGGCAGAAGAGGGCTTGTCTCCAGGCCTGGAAGAACTTGCTCACGGCTTACCAGACATGGTCCTCTTGGAACCTCCGGAGGGAGTTCGGACAGACTTAGATCCTATGTCTTAAGATCCTGAGAGATGAAAAGGCTGCATGTGAGCCGAGAAAAAAAGGGCCCACGTCTGCGACGAGACTCCTTTCCCCTGGCAGCCTGTGAAAGGAGAGTACTTCTCCCCCCTGTAAGACACCTAATGATATCAGCCATATTATGTGCCGAAGGACCACTGCTGTCACAAACAGCCAAGAAACTAAAGGAGCTGCATCCAGAGAGGCATCACAGACAAACTGCAACCCCTGGACCAACTGGTCCCCCAGCTCTGCAAGGGCAGGGGGAAGCTAAACCCCCTCTAGATCCAGGTGCAAAAGCTTGCACACTCTGTTAAAGTCTGGGACACCAATGCTACGGTAAACACCGGTCTAAGGATCAAACCGGCCACAGTAAACATGTGGCAGACCAAAGTCTTGGCTCTCCTGTCAAAGGGGTCTTTAAAAGCCTGATACTCTTCCACTGGATTAGAGTGGATTTATTCAGCCTGGAACCAGATTATGTTTTCGGGTGAGCTTAGTATGTAGCGACCCTACTGGGTCTGTGTCCACGGACTTCGAGTGCTATGTTAGTGAGAATGATTCCTCTTCTGCTGCAGCCGTGCATGACATAGGCGCTGGTGGATGCACTGATTGTATTGGTGAGGGCAACTTTAAAAATGAAGGATGCCCAATTTGACAAAAATGACCTAAACGCAATAGGTTTGTGCCTAAGCTTTTCACTAGACAGTATCCCTTTAAAGAGTCTCTGTTTACTTTTTAACAGAGGCTCTTTAAAGGGATACTGTCTAGTGAAAAGCTTAGGCACAAACCTATTACGTTTAGGTAGTTTTAGTCAAATTAGGCGGGAAAAGGGAATATCTCTGCCACTTTTCGGGGGGCTGCGGGTACCAAATGGGACTGGCGCCTCCGACACAGCAGCAGCTGCATCCTTCATTTTTAAAGTTGCCCTCACCGATACAATCAGTGCATCCACCAGCGCCCATGTCATGCACGGCTGCAGCAGAAGAGGAATCATCCTCACTAACATAGCACTCGAAGTCCGTGGACACAGACCCAGTAGGGTCTCTACATACTAAGCTCACCCGAAAACATAATCAGGGGAAACCACCGAATGCGATCCCGCAGGGGGATGCCGGCCAAGGGTCTACATATAGACCACCTACGAGACCTTGCAAAAGACAAAGGGGTCGCCTTAAGAGCTCACCACAGAGGAGATAATAGAATATAGCCCCCCCTTAAAGGTGGGCCGCCCGCTGAGATGTGAACGTGCAGGCAGGGTACCCCTACTCATACAAAAATAGCGGCAAGACTGTGACCAAAAAATGAAGCGCCCCCACGGTGCCACGCTGACCATATGGCCCAGCAGGCCGCGGCCTAAATTTTTGTGGGGGCCCAGCCGCAAATAGCACAGATCCTCAGCCTGGCAGATGCCCAAGGGGGAGTTGGGGGCTTCAGCTAGACCCACTGAGGCCGACCCCAATGGCTATGCCAAACTCGGCCGCACGGCCTAGTAGGCCGCGCCCTAAATTTTAAGGGCACCCCGCCACCAGGAGGTGAGCCCCAGCGGATCCAACCATCCAGGGCAGCAGAGGGAAAGGCAGATGCCCACACGGGAGGCAGAGTGGCTTCAGCCATCCACATAGGTTCCGCCTTGTAGGCCGCAATGCCTCAGCCTAAATTTTAGGCTGGAACTGGCCGCGTGAGGCACGTACCCACGGATGGTAAAACATCCGCTAACCCACCCCAACAACTGCCACAGGGAGCCCACAGGACACCCCGACCCCAGTCACCAATCCCCAGGATGGCAGAGAAACCCTGCTCAAACCCCCCCCCCCCGTCGCGCCCCAGGAAAAGCCCGGTCAACATCAGCAGCTCGGCCAGCAGCCCAGTCAGCAGCAACTACAGCCAAACCCCCATAGGAGCATGTGGCAAAGCCAGCTTACAACTGCACCAGGGGAGGGGCCGAAAGACCCACAGTGACTGTTTAGAGGGGGAGGGGAACCATGTCCACCCCAAAAGACCACCAGGGGAGAGGAGGGACACTACTTGCCACACCATGGAACCGGGTGGGCACCGCTCCAGGCAGACCACAGCACCATCCGAATGGGGGTGCTGCAGGCAAAGAGTGGTTGTTTGTAAATCAAGTCACGCTATAATGTGAACAATGGAGATATAAAGTCCATAAAGTCCAAACAGTGAATGAGAATATATTCCAGGACCAGACTCCCTTAAGGGTATATGCTTACCAAAATGAGGTAAGATAAAAGGCAGACTCTCTAGGTAAAGTCTAGTCACCTTGACAGTAGATCCAGGCCCATGTGATCGATTACCTTAATGGTCGTTGGATCATGAAAATAAAATAAAGAACGCAATAGCGTAAAACCCAACACACAAAAATTATAGTAACTAAAACACCACAGTGTTCGTTGAATGATGGGTTTGAGTGTAGAATGACCTCCACCAATGTGATTGCTCACTAATAACGGTTGAAGTAAATATAAAGGTTAAAAACCATGCAAAAAAAAGAAAAGATTTATGTGATAAATACCCCTTACCAATGTGTGATAGGGGTAAACACCATAAATAAAATAGGTCGTGCACCGGCTGGAGTCGCCTCTTACCAAGCAAAAATAAATTAGTAGCCAAAGTGAAAGAAAAGACGGTATTGTGAATGTTGCGTGCTGAACCACCACCAGCTGGATTCGCCTCTTACCATATAGAGATAAAAGGCTAGCCAAAGTGTACCAAACACAATCCAGTGTACCACTCAAGGGCCAATACCAGTTCACACCGGTAGGGGTTGCCTCTTACCGCATAGAGATATTAATCAAGCCTGTAAGGTACACCGAACATCCAGGGAACTGACCCTTGACCTGTAGTGCTGTATCTCAGATGTTTCCAAAGATAGTAAGGGTGTTCACCAACATAAAGAGAGAAAGGCTCCCATAGCGTAAAACCATTTAAAATAAATGAGCAAGGCGGCCAAGAGTGGTGACCGCCTTGCAAACCTGAACCACAGATGCCTGATGGCGAAAGGCCCAGGAAGCACTAAGCACCCGAGTAGAATGCACCTTAACAGGGAAAGGTGGAACCTGACCCTTAATTGAATAAGCCTGCACAACCGTTTGTCTAATCCATCTGTAAATATTCTCAGCAGACGTAGGCAGCCCTTTCTTTGGTCCATCCGTGAGTACAAAGAGCGAATCTGACTTTCGAAAAGACTCAGTAGTGGCCAAGTACACCCTAAGTGCCCGAACCACATCCAAAGTATGCAAGGAAAATTCCTTAGGATGTTTAGGTTCAGGACACAAGGAGGGTAGCACAATATCCTCATTTAAGTGAAAACTGGAAAACACCTTCGGAAGGAAGGACGGATTCGGACGAAGCACCACTTTATCCCTGTGAACCACCAGATAGGGAGATCGACAGAACAACGCTGCCAGTTCCGACAACCTGCGTGCAGAATAGCCACCAAAAAGGCCACCTTCTGGGATAAGGTAAGCAGGGGAATCTCCCGAGGTTTCTGTAGAACCGACAGTACCAAATTAAAGGTCCAAAGGTGGCAGCGGCGGTCGCACCCCCTGGATACAGTTACATACCAGGGAATGGGTGGCCAACGGCCTTTGGAAGAAAATTGCCAAGGCCGAGACCTGACCCTTGATAGTACTCAAGGCCAAAATCCGAGCTACAGAGTAAGAGCTAGGGGGAACCCCAAGAGACTCACACCACGCAATATACGACTTCCACCTATGATCATTTTAGCAAAGTGGGGCTCACTGAAGCAGACAATACCCTGTCCTTCAGCACCTGGCTTTCAACAGTCAAGGTGTCAAAGCCAGTGACTGTAAAGCAGGATGGAAGATTGGCCCTTCAGACAGTAGATCCTCCCTGAAAGGAAGTCTCCAAGGAACGTCTGCGACTAGCCTGACCAGGTCGGCGTACCAAGCTTGGCAAGGCCAGTCCAGAGCCACAAGGATGACCGGAATCCCTTCTGCCTCGATCCTGCGAAGAAGTTTTGGCAGCAACTTGAGAGGCGGAAAAGCATACATCAGCTGATACTGACCCCACGGAGCCACCAGCGCTTCTGTGGCTTCTGCCAGAGGGTCCCGAGAGCGGACCACAAGCCTCTGCACTTTCCTGTTGATCCGAGACGCCAAAAGATCCACTTTTGGAGTGCCCCAACAAAGGCACAGCTGCTGGAACACCTCCGGATAGAGAGACCATTTCCCTTGGTCCAAAGTCTGTAGACTGAGGTAATTCGCCTGTCAATTTCCCACTCCTGGAATGTGAACAGCAGAGAGAGCTGGAACAAAAGGTTCCCCTCATCGAAGGATGTCTGCCACCTCCAAGGACGCAAGGATACTTCTAGTGCCCCCTTGGCGATTGATATAAGCCACAGCCATGGTATTGTCTGACTGAATGCGCACTGGACAGCCCTGAAGGTACTCCATCCAGTGGACTAGGCAAAGCCTGATTACTCTCAGCTCCAGAACATTGATCGGCAACCTGGATACTTCCAGGGACCAGACTCCTTGAGCAGAAAGCTTGCCGAGAACACCTCCCCACCCGGACAGACTGTCATTCGTGATGACAACTGTCCAATATAGGGTGAGGAAGGATTTTCCTTGTTTGAGCGCCGGGGACGGAAGCCACCATATCAGGGACATCCTGGTCTCCTGGCTCAACTGGATCTGGTTGTCCAGGGAATTTGGATCTTTGTTCCATTTGAGTATCTGTGTGTACCTAGTGCTACCTGAGTATCTGTGAGTACCTAGTGCTACCTGAGTATCTGTGAGTACCTAGTGCTACCTGAGTATCTGTGAGTACCTAGTGCTACCTGAGTATCTGTGAGTACCTAGTGCTACCTGAGTGTACTGTGAGTGTTGTGCGTCTGACCGGGCTGTGCGACTGAGTGTTGTGCGTCTGACCAGGCTGTGCGAATGAGTGTTGTGCGTCTGACCGGGCTGTGCGACGGAGTGTCATGCGTCTGACCGGGCTTTGCGACGGAGTGTCGTGCGTCTGACTGGGCTATGCGACTGAGTGTCGTGCGTCTGACAGGGCTGTGCGACTGAGTGTCGTGCGTCTGACCGGGCTGTGCGACTGAGCGTCGTGCGTCTGACCGGGCTGTGCGACTGAGTGTTGTGCGTCTGACCGGGCTGTGCGACTGAGTGTTGTGCGTCTGACCGGGCTGTGCGACTGAGTGTTGTGCGTCTGACCGGGCTGTGCGACTGAGTGTTGTGCGTCTGACCGGGCTGTGCGACTGAGTGTTGTGCGTCTGACCGGGCTGTGCGACTGAGTGTTGTGCAACTGAGTGTCAAGCGAGGGTAGCGGAGTACCAGAGGGTGAGAAGGTAGCGTTAGGAATCCAGGAAATAGCCACATAGGATAGACTTAAATCGCTGAATCCCCATTAGATTAGATTAGTAGGTACAATGCCCGGCGGGTGTGGAGATGCGACTCGGTGTACATCTTGTGAAATGTATGCGTTCCTCAGACATGTGATCGAGGGCGAATACAAATGCGCAAAATGTAAGCACGTTGCTTCCCTGGAAGCTCAGGTCCTGAATCTAGGGAAGCAGCTGGCAACACTGAGACGAATGTCCATACCGGAGGAGTGCCAGGATCGTACCAGTCAGGTGCAGACTGGGGTCTGCACAGAGGTGGGCGGAGTATTGGAGGTGCAGGCATCAGAGCAGAGTAGAGGGGTGACAGTTAGGAGGGGTAGAAGGGGTCAAGGCAAGGAGGCTGATCCTGGCCTGGAGCACCCCAACAGATACGCCCCGTTGTGTGATGTTGGGGAAACCAATCAAGGACTAGCATTGCTGGAGCAGAGTGACGCCCCTAGCTGCCAGGGGAAGAACTCCTCCAGTGAGGCCGGGAGAAAGGGAAAGGAAAGACAGGTGCTGGTGGTAGGGGACTCAATTATTAGAAGGACAGATAGTGTAATCTGTGACAAAGACCGTGTGCGCCGAACAGTCTGTTGTTTGCCGGGCGCTCGGGTTCGGCACATCGCGGATCGGGTGAACAGATTATTGGGTGGGGCTGGGGAAGACCCAGCTGTCATGGTACACGTGGGTACAAATGACATATGCAGAGGAAGATGGAGAGTCCTAAACGATTTCAGGGACTTAGGCGCTAAGTTGAGGACTAGGACCTCCAAGATAGTATTTTCCGAAATACTACCTGTACCTGGAGCCACACCAGAGAGGCAGCGGGAGATTAGGGAAGTTAACGAGTGGCTGAGGAGCTGGTGTAGTAAGGAGGGTTTCGGGTTCCTGGAGAACTGGGCCGACTTCTCAGTCGGCCACCGGCTCAAGGCTAGGCAGTTCCTAAATGTTGTGCAGGACAATTTCATGGGTCAGATGGTGAATGCACCGACAAGAAACAATGCGGTACTTGACCTACTGATTACCAACAATACAGACCTGCTCACGGATATAGAAATACGGGACAACTTAGGGAACAGTGACCATAGGTCAATTGGTTTCAGTATTAATTACAGTAATAGGAAACACAAGGGTAATATAAGGACACTGAATTTCAAAAGAGCCAATTTCCCAAAACTGCGCTCGCTGTTAGAAAATATCAATTGGGATAGAACCCTGGGAACAAAGAACACGGAGGAAAAATAGGAGTGCTTCAAGAGCATACTTAACAAGGGGATTGGCCAGTGCATTCCAAAGGGAAATAAATTTAAAAGAGCAAAACTTAACCCTGGGTGGCTAAACTCCAACATAAAAATGTATATTAGTGCTAAAAAAAAGGCCTTCAAAAATACAAGACTGAGGGGTCAGTGGCAGCATTTAAGCATTACAAAGAGTGTAATAAGAAATGTAAAGATAAAATCAGGGCGGCTAAAATAGAACACGAGAGACATATAGCAGAGGAGAGTAAAAAGAACCCCAAGAAGTTCTTTAAGTATATAAACAGTAGGAAAGCGAGGCCAGAACACATTGGCCCCATAAAAGATGATAAAGGAAAAATGGCCACTGAGGACAGAGAAAAGGCGGAAGTGTTAAATAATTTCTTCTCTTCAGTCTTCACAAAAGAATCGGGGTGCTACACTAACCCAGCTTGTAAGGCCGAACTAAATAATACACCTCAGGAAGTGCCGCCATGGCTAACAGAAGGTAGACTTAGAGCTAAACTAGAGAAACTTAACATAAATAAATCCCCGGGACCGGATGGCTTGCACCCGAGGGTTCTTAATGAGCTCAGCCAGGTGATTGCCAGACCATTATTCTTGATCTTTAAGGATAGTTTACAGACGGGTATGGTGCCAGCTGATTGGAAAAAAGCCAACGTGGTACCGATATTTAAAAAGGGGCCGAGATATATCCCGGGTAACTATAGGCCGGTCAGCCTAACATCAGTAGTCTGCAAAATTTTGGAGGGGATGTTAAAGGACCACATACAAGACTTTAGTAATGAAAACGGTATTATAAGTAGTAATCAGCATGGATTCATGAAAAATCGTTCGTGCCAAGCCAATCTATTAACCTTCTACGATGAAGTGAGCTGCCATCTAGATAAAGGTAAGCCGGTGGATGTGGTTAATCTGGACTTTGCAAAGGCCTTTGACACCGTTCCCCACAAATGCTTACTGTACAAACTAAGGAAGGTAGGTATGGACCATAAGGTGAGTACCTGGATAGAGAACTGGCTCCAGGGGAGAGTCCAGAGGGTGGTGATTAATGGAGAGTACTCGGATTGGGCGGGTGTGGAAAGTGGGGTCCCCCAGGGTTCTGTCCTGGGACCAATCCTGTTTAATTTATTCATAAATGATCTAGAGGAGGGGATATCTAGTACAATCTCAGTATTTGCAGATGATACTAAACTAGGCATGCCAATATCTTCTATGCAGGATGTGGAAACCTTGCAAGCGGACCTGAACAAAATAACGGAATGGGCAACTACATGGCAGATGAGGTTTAATGTTGAAAAATGTAAAGTAATGCACTTGGGGGCCAGAAACCAGAAAACAAGCTACTCACTAGGGGGGGAACCTCTGGGTGAGTCTAGGATGGAAAAGGACTTGGGGGTACTGGTAGAAAACAAGCTTGGCAGTGGCATGCAATGCCAAGCCGCCGCAAGCAAAGCCAACAGAATACTGGGATGTATAAAAAAGGGGATTCACTCCAGAAATAAAGAGATTATTCTCCCTCTCAACAAGACTCTGGTCCGGCCACATCTGGAGTATGCTGTCCAGTTCTGGGCACCGGTCCTCAGGAAGGATGTGCTGGAACTGGAGAAAGTCCAGAGAAGGGCAACAAAAATAATTAGGGGAATGGAGGACATCAACTATGAGGAAAGACTACAAGCACTGAACTTATTCTCTCTAGAGAAGAGACGATTGAGGGGGGATATGATATCAATGTACAAATACTGTACTGGTGACCCGAGCATAAGGAACAAACTATTCAGTGAAAGGAGATACAATAAGACACGTGGCCACTCACTAAAACTAGAGGAAAGGCGGTTTAACCTTAAAGTGCGTAAGGGGTTCTTCACTGTAAGAGCGGTAAGGATGTGGAATTCTCTTCCACAAGCAGTCGTATCAGCAGGGAGCATTGATAGTTTCAAAAAACTATTAGATGGACACCTTAAAGACCACAACATACAGGGGTATACAATGTACGGTTAACAGCAAACACACACACACACATCATAGGTTGAACTGGATGGACTGATGTCTTTTTTCAACCTCACTAACTATGTAACTATGTAAGAAGGATCTCCTTCTGGAGGATTCTCATGTGGAACTGTACGAAAGAGGCCGCCTCGAAGGATGACACCATCAGCCCCAGAATTCTCATACAAGTCCGAAGGGATGACCATTTGCTGGACAGCAATAACTGAATAGCAGTCTGGAGTTTTTGGAGTTTGTCCGGAGGAAGAAACACCCTGGCTGAGGACGAGTCCAAAGTCCTGCCCAGATAGTCCAGTCTCATGGAAGGGACCAGAGACGATTTCTGAAGGTTCAGAATCCACCCAAACTCCTCCAGAGTTCTCATGGTGACCTCCAAGTTTGTCACCAGCACCGTGGGGAGACTCTGCATGGAGAAGCAGATCGTCCAGATAACCCAGGACCGATATCCCCCGCTGGCGTAACAACGCCAGGACCGGAGAAAAAACCTTTGTGAAGACCCAAGAAGCAGAGGCGAGAGCAAAGGGTAACGCCACAAACTGATAGTGATCCTCTCCCACGGCAAAACGCAGAAACCGTTGATGTCCTGCACATATCCGAGGAAGAACTTCCCACCGCCGAATCACCGCCCATTTAAACTCCAAAAACATGACTGTGCTATTTTCAATGGGAAACCCTGGGAAAATGGCCACTGAGGCTACACAAACCTGGCCGCCGATTTGTAGCACACAAGGCTACAAAAAAATGGCAGCGCCACGCGGCTCCTGGTGGTCCCAAGGCCTGAAAAAGATGATCCCAACAGGGAGGGGGGCCCTGGCAGGCACCCCCACTAGGCCAATCCCCCTCAAGGTGCAAACATTTTGGCGCCGATGGCGCGCTCCCCCCCCCCAACCCAACGCCAGTGTCGCACCCCATTTACCCTACACAAAAAAACAAAAAAAACAAATGGATAACAGCTCAACCTTCTCTCAACTTTACCAATGTATAACTAATATGTGTTGCTAACCATAGGTCAACCGCATATATATCATAAATATGGGCTCAATATGAAGGCGACAGGGCTACATGTGGTAAACTTGATGAACTTTTATTGTCAAACAAAGCATGATAAAACATATAAATAGACATGATATCACAAAGGACATTTAAAATCCCCACCCCCCATGTTGATCATCCTTCCCCCCCTGGATATATCTCCATCTGGTGAACTCCAATTCACAGACAAATCTAGCTGCATACATCACCAACATTCATCACAAAATAAATGGAAGAAATGCAAGGAGTTTGAATATATTTTCATGAGAGATGCATTGGATAATGAAGCCGGGATGTTGTTCAAATAGATAAACTCCAATGTATTGTGGAATTTTCAAAAGCCAAACACTGCCGTATATGGAGTACTCATAATGCATAGCTTAAACACCTCAAGTTTCATTTGAAAAGGTAATTACTGATGGAGAAAGTTTGAAGAGACTTGCTCTAGTAGATATATCACTCCATAAAAACTCTTCCACACTTTCATGGCCCTCCTTGCTTCATTAAGAAGGTGGAAATATATCGCCAACAAATTTCCAATATAGAAAACAATATAGCTTCAAAGTGAAACAACCTGTTGGGAGTGATTCATCCATTCACATCAAGTGTATCTCTATCTTGCTGGCGATAGTTTGACCACTCTGTAATAGGAGGGTGAAACTTTCTGTTAAGGAGCCCTGATTGTCATCACAGGGTGAAAATAGGCTTTCTTTTCCTATTGTATACACTGCTGATTGGTCAACTTCGATTGATTTCTTCCTTTCTCCCTGCTACACAAAGACTTGGTACTTTTTATATATATAATCTGTTATATATGAATGCATTTTTGGTGCTGATCCAACCTTGATCATTGCTATACACAATTTTACTCCGTCACTGAGCAAATATCACATGATTCATCAGCAAATCAGTGTATAAAAGCAGGACTGCTACAAGAAAAAGGATTTGTCAGCTCCCTTTTCTCTGCAAGTGCCTTTGTTTCATATGAACTTCTAATGGACTAGCCTCAATATACTATGCGAGGCTCTCACAGGTGGTTTCACTTTGAAGCTATATTGTTTTCTATATTGGAAATTTGTTGGGAATATATATCCACCTTCTTAGTGAAGCAAGGAGGGCCATGAAAGAGTGTGGAAGAGTTTTTATGGAGTGATATCTACCAGAGCAAGTCTCTTGTAATTACCTTTTCAAGTGAAACTTGAGTTGTTAAAGCTATGCATTATGAGTACTCCATATACAGCAGTGTTTGACGTAAGAAAATTCCACAATACATTGGAATTTATCTATTTGAACTACATCCCGGCTTCATTATCCAATGCATCTCTCATGATAATATATTCAAACTTCTTGCATTTATTTAGTGATTAATGTTGGTGATGCATGCAGCTAGATTTGTCTGTGAATTGGAGTTAACCAGGTGGAGATATATCCAGGGGGGAGGGATGAGCAACATGGGGGGGTGGGGATTTTAAATGTCTTTTGTGATATCATGTCTATATGTATGTTTTATCATGCTTTGTTTGAGAATAAAGGTTCATCAAGTTTACCTGTTTACCCTGTCGCCTTCACATTGAGCCCATATTTATGATATATATATACAGTTGACCTATGGTTACCAACGCATATTAGTTATACATTGGTATAGTTGAGAGAAGGTTGAGCTGTTATCCATTTGGTTTGGTTTTCTGTGCATTGTATTGTGGAGAAGCTCCCTTCTTAGAGGTCTAGTAGAACTTCAAGCATTCGTTTTTAGTTGCTTACCCCATTTAACCTAAGAAATGTATGTCTGCCCCGGGGGAGGGAGGGTTGAGCAGATGGAGGACACAGGCCGCAATAGACAACCTGGGGGTGCTGGGGGGAAGGGAGACGTGGTTGGGAAGGAGGGAAACCCGGGGGTCCGACCACCCCAGGGAGGGGCCCACATCCACCAGGGGTAGAGGGCGGACGGCTACTTACCACAGCAGGAACAGGGTGAGCACCGCTCCGGAGCAGGACACTGCTTCTTCACAATGTGGGTGCTGTCAGCCTGGAGAAAAGGCTGCGACTTAGGCCAAAGCCAGTTCGTATGCGCCCTCACGAGACGTTTAACTCGCAGGTCAGCGCTCATCCAGTGGGGCTATGTCGTGGCTGATATAGAAAAATAAGTCGCGCTGTGTGATGTGGGTAAACAAATAAATGTCCAAACAAATGAGTGTCCCAAATATCAACTTGAGTGACGTTGAAAACAGTGAATAACTCCACGGTCTCTTTAGGAAATGCGCTTACCAAATAGCCACTAAAAATCAGCAAGATTCATGAGCCAAGATGTAGTCACAGATCTGGAAGATTGGAGTGATCAGAGTCCTCAACGAATGGTGTTAATGGTGTACATAAAAGAAAAAAAACTTGCATAGTGTGATACCGTACAAATAATGATCAAAATATGAATTCCACCACCAAAGGAAATCCCTTATCAATTGTGCAGCAGCTCACCAGATAGATGAAATTATGGTCAGTGAATATCCCAGGGAACAAGATAAAGAAAAGGAACCACCACCGATTGCAAAGCCTCTTACCAAAAGTTAATTAAAATAAGCCGACAAGGTCAATCCAGAAGAACCAAGAAGCCAAGAATGTCACTCAAATAGCACTGCAAGCCTCTTACCAGACGATAAACAATCTGTGCAGTATGATCTCTTAACGCCTTCCCATCATAGGTATAGCTTCATGACCAAATGGCATTGATAATGTTGCTGTAAACTCAGTGCCAGAGTGTGGTGCACCAGCCAGAGTAAAAGGAGAGAGCGCCAATAGTGTGATACAATCTTGACAGATTTATTTTAAATAAAAGAAAACACTTACAAACGAAGAAGATAAAATCGTGAAGGATGGGAAGCCGCCGGCCGGACGGCAAAGCGCATCCGTTCCTAGGATAACTTCCGGGATGACGTCAGCACGCCGCGACCTGACGGCGTTTCGTCCAAGAAGACGTTATCAAAGGTACGAGGTAAGGTATGTCGTGGCTGACCTAGCGTGGGACTGTGGTCTGCACGTGCTCGCTGGCCAGACTCTAAGGATCTAAATTATCCAGTTAGTCGCCCAGTCCGGCAGTTGATAGTAGATTCTTACAGGAACAAAATAAAAAAGGAGGAAAAAATTTAAATTAAAAAGTAAAAATTGCTAGGACCAGAGATCAAAGCAAGGAACTAGGTCCTTACTCCTGACTAGGCAGAAAAAAACGGAATACCTATAGCAGAAAGTGGGAGTATATCCCCAGGGAATGCCCTATAGGCGTGCTCAAGCTTTTCTCTGCCTAGTGTCCTACTCCTGTAGGCGGCAGTATAACCCTACGGTCTTGAAGATGAAGAGCTGTGTCCGTCAATGAACGAAAGAGAAAAATACACCAAACTTAAATTCTAAGAGGAGCTTACAGGCATAATTTATGCATAAATGTCCACATATTCATGTAAATTAATACCAGTGGACAAAATACATGAATATTCTGCCCACTATAATGAGTTTACTCTCATAAGCTTCTAAACGTCACATACCTGTAAAATCACAAAAAATCGTGCAATTTTGAGCCGAAAATAACATATTTTATACTGAAATTATTCCTGCAGAAAGTTTAAGCATATATAAGAGTATATTAAAGGTTAAGTTCACCTATAATAGAGAAATAATATATGCACATCTTTTTGCAGGTTAAAAAAAAAAAGTGCATGTATTATTTTTTTACATTGCAGCCTTTAAAGCATTGTAATGCAGTGCAAATGCATAGATCCTACAGATACTCAGTAAGCTGTCTGCCCATACCTCTGATACTATGGGAGTATGAGAGTACTCACCAGCACCCTCGCAGCTCAATGAGAACTACAAGCCTTCTGTCCCAATGGCTGACTGTCAGGACACCAACTGCAATGGAGGTGTTCGAAGACGGTGGCATCCCTGTCAGTACTTTGCACGGCCTTAGGAACTCACACTGATGCATAAAAAGGTGCACTGGCGAACGGATGTGTACCAGACCATGCAGTTGCACAATCACGCACGCCCCCAACGTCATTTGGTGCCAAACAGCATTTATAAGGAACCCTGTCAGTGACTACAGTTACTGGTTGACCTTCGTCTCCTCCAGTGTGTTATCCCTGTGATTCCTTTGTTCCTGTGATTTCCTGTTACTGACTCGGCATGTCCTGGACCTGTCTCCTGCCTGCCCCGTGTTTCACCCTGGCTATCTACCTGACCACATATGCTGTTGAACCCACCCGGCACCTGACCTTGGCTTTTCACGGACTACTCTTCAGTCTCTGCATTATCAAGACCTGCCACGTCTCATGGGCCCCACCTGTCTGCTGACTCCACTTCAGCACATCAGCTGTAACTTGGAACTCCATGCTAACAGTCCAGGAGGCAAACCACGCTACTTTGGGCCTGACTTCCCATGTTTTGACCTCAGGGGGGTCTGGAAGTTGGCCGCAAGGGAAGCCCTCTCTCCATAGGCCTCCAGCACCAGGTACAGGATACTAAGAGTACTTCCAGTCGAATTCATTTAACAGAAACTTTGAATGAATAAATGACACAGGTGTGTGGGCGGAGTCCCACATGGCCAGGCGGTTTGCAAATTGTGACAGGGGGTGCTTGGAGAAGATTTCTCTGCCCGCTGTCACAAAGCGCTGGCAGCGGTAGGTGGCTCACTAGGAGCATGTTACACCCTAAATATGGGTGTAACATGCTCTTAAAGGCAAAGTTAGCCTTTAATACGGACAAGTGCATGAAGCCTAAAATCTGATCACTGTACTGTATCCTTTGCAACATCAAATTTGGTATTTAGATGGCAGATGTACTTTATATTTGTTACATTATTACAAGAAAAAAACAATCTGAAAGTGAGTGGAAAATACCTTATTAGGTCTTTGGCCTTGTAGCCTATATGTTTCAAGTCAAAGTCCAGATTTAAACCCTCTAGTGGAAGATCCCAAGCTTTAGTAAGCTTTCCCATTTCATCTGGAAATGATCTCAAGCCTGGATTGTGGCTCACATCAAAGCATGTGATGTTTATAAGAAATCCAATTTCAGGGGGGATCTGGAAGAGAATGAGGTAGAATAATCAAAGAGGGCTTAAAGTGTAAAAAAAAATAAAGTCTTGTTTTTTTTTTTTTAAATAACAAACATGTTATACTTACCACCTCTGTGCAGTTGATTTTGCACAGAGAAGCCCAGATTCACCTCTTCTCAGGTCCCTCATCACTGTTCCTAGCCCCTCCCTCCTGTCGAGTGCCCCCACAGCAGACAGCTTGCTAAAGGGGCAGCCACGCTGAGCTGCAGCTCCGTGCTTCCATTCAGAAACAGAGCTGCCATTCAGGCCCATCCCCTCTCTGCTGATTGGCTAACTGACTTGATTGACAGCTGCAGGAGCCAATGGCTCAGAAGAGAGAGTCCGAGGGACAAGGGACTTGTAGACATTGCTAGAGAGAGAAGGGGTTTAGGTAAGTATTAGGGGGTGCTGGGGAGGCTGCTACACTTAGAAGTGGATTTCTTTGTCCAGAAGTCCAAATAGGAACGCTAACACCTTGGTGGATACTGGAGTCGCAGTGGGCAAGCCAAAGGGAAGGAAAACAAATTGCTACCTGCAAAACAAGCAAGCCTCCTTGATGTTCAGAGAGGCATAAAAATATTCTGGATGGAGGGAAGCAATGACTGATCAGTGGATTTCATTCTGAATTTTTGCACTTTAAGACATTAAGTCCCTTTAGATCCAGAATGGAGCATATAACCCTTTTTAAGTCTTGGGAACTATGAACAGTTTTAAATAGAAACACCCCAAAGCCATTCCTGTTCTGGAACAATTGCATTGACTCAGTGAGAAAGCAGCACGACCGTCTGGTAATCCTTGCAGAGACATTGGCAGGTTTGACAACATTAATTGGGCAGAGAAAAGATATTGAAATTACAGTTTGTAGCTTCAGACACGGAGCTGTGGTTCGGTCCCGCCCCTTCTCTCCTGATTGGTTAACTGATGTTGATTGAAAGCCACAGGAGCCAATGGCATCGCAGCTGTGTGCCCTGGGCAGCTGAGGGACTCGTGGACATCGCTGGATAGAGATGGGGCTCAGGTAAGTATTAGGGGGGCTGAGGGAGGCTGCTAGACACAGAAGGCTTTTTATCCATGCATAGAATGCACTAAGATAAAAAAAAAAAAACCCTTCTGACTTTACAACTCCTTTAAATAATGACACAAAACATCACCATTTTGCAACACATTTTACCTCTTTGAGTTTATTGTGAGACAGCTGCAGTTTCTCCAGCCTTGACCATCTGCTTGGATTTTTGCAGTCCAGATTCAAGATGGAAATCTGATTGTAGTTCAATATGACTTCACGTAAATTCAATGAAGCCCACTCCAATGGGCTTGGTAGATTTTCTATATTATTGTTGCTTAAATCCACTGTTCGCAAGCTTCAATCAGAAGTGAAAAAAAAAAAAAACTTATTTGGCATTGATTACACAAAAGATGAAATGTAGCAAACTAAAGCTAACCACATTTTAACCATGAAAAGCACAATCAAAAACATAAATTGAATGTATTGGAATCGTCTCAGCTATGGATTATGAAGACTCAGTTAACAGATCAAATTGCACAGAGAATGCACAAGACAGGCCACCCTGTGCTTAGAAAAAGACACCTAGGGTTTTTTGAACGTTCCAAAACTGCCATGATAAATTGTTCTACACAGCCAATGGTGCCCTATGATGATATAGCTCATTCTCTTTCTGAGAATGCTCCAAGGCCTCATGCACACTGGACATTTCCCAGCTCTCTTAAACACCTTTCTCATAGCAAGAAAAAAACTGTGTCAAAGGCGTACCTACAGCTGCATTTTTGGAAACTTATTTAGGTGCATTTAGAAGTGTCACTTCATTTCAATAGCCCCAATAATAATTCTTGTCATTGAAATGAATGCCTAAATGCGCCTAGCTTTAACACACATATAGATGCATCTTTCTGCCACAACGCTGCTGCTCCTCAACACCTGGCAGTGTTCCTTCATTTCCCTACCTCTAAACACCAGTAAATTATATGACACTTCACCCCCACACACAAAAAATTCTGATACTGTGATGAGGCAACTTTCGGTTTTATAATATCCACACTGCAGTCTCTAAAATGACAGTTTGGGGGGTTTGCTACTTGTGTGTGTGTGTTTTTTTTCTATTGGTTCAACTAGATGGACCTGGATAGCTAAGTATTCTTGTATGGCTCTGTGCTCCACTGCTCCAAGCTCCCAAAACACTCCAGTACTTCCAAGTATGTGGTGTACATGCACCCTTTACTACGTTGGTATTTGACACCTTACCACCTATCAAGATTGTATCCAAATACCTCTCCAAATTGTTGGAGGATGTGCGGTGCACCAGGAACTCTAGTTCATACTTTGTGGCCCTGTCCAAAACTTCATACATTTTGGGTGCAAATAACTAAAATTGCAACTAAA
Organism: Pelophylax lessonae; assembly: GCF_965119305.1. Classification (NCBI taxonomy): domain Eukaryota; kingdom Metazoa; phylum Chordata; class Amphibia; order Anura; family Ranidae; genus Pelophylax; species Pelophylax lessonae. The sequence continues at coordinate 198,849,541 of NC_138771.1, forward strand.
ATTACAGGAATAAACCTAGAACCAACCCCTGGAATGGCGATTTTATCCCTAGAGTTGCAATCTATTCCTCTCTATCCCACAGAACCATAATCTCACATGTATTACTGGCAGCACACCTTACAATACTCAGACATTGGAAAGATCCAAAATCCCCAGAGGTTGCAGAAGTTATTCAAACAACCCACATCCATGGTACATATGAGGTTCTCTTCTCGTCCAGTGTGAGGCACTACAAGACTACCTTAGACTTATGGAGACCATGGATTGAGTGGTACTCAGATGGCGTTATGCTGTGAACCTGTTTAGGTGTTATTTCATCAACCTAATGTTTGTTTGATATGTTTACCTTCAAATACTATGTTCTAACTTATATTATACTGACAATAACCGTAGGGATGGTATAACTTGCCCGTTCCAAAATGAAACGATAAATAATGTTCAACTATATTCATCATCAATCTGCCTGATAGGTTTACATTTATATTTTTCTTCTTTTCTATTTGTAATACACCTTCTTATATCTTTTTGACTTGTATGTCATATTTTGCTTTGAAGTTAAAAATTCAATATAAATCTATTGAAATTAAAATGACAATTTGGTTGCTATGGTAACGTTTGTTTGTGAGGGGGGAGAATGCCAAGCTTTGTTATCATGATTACAGCTTAACATCCAGGCATTAGAAATTCAGCAAATCTCTCTTGCATTCCAAAAACTCTTCAGGCTGCACATGTGCAGTGAAGATTGCTATGCGTGTATTTGAGGATTCCACAGCTTTGAAGGGGTATGGGGATCTTAAAGACCCTTCATACTACAATGTGGTGAGCTTTACTTTGGTGCACTTTTTTGTATGCGTGTAAAATTCCACTTTAGGATAAACTTGAAGATTCAAGATTGAAGCACTTTTTCCTTAAAATACCTTCAATTTATGACAAAAATATGTCAACACAATGTCCTGATTGAGGTGGAATAAGGAAACCATATTTGGTAGGGAAGATTTCTAAAGCCGCTACATTGCCTTTTCCTGCTGAAGAACCAGAAAATGTTCCTTGCAAGAAACCCCAGCCATTTCTGATACCTGCAAGCTGAAGAAATGGAAACCAAAAAGACAACCTTCTGCAAGAGGGACAACAATGGAATTTCTTGGAGAGATTCAAAAAGAGAAGTCTGCAGAACAGACAAGGCCAAGGTTATCAAAGAATGAGATGTGATAGGTCTCTGAAACAGAATGCCCAATGGCGAAGCAAGAGACAAGTCCACAACAGACTGGAGCCAAGATTTGGTACTCAACATATAGTCAGGGATGAAAAACGTATGCGCCTTACACCTGGAGAAAAAGGGTTTTCAATGCATGGTGATAAAGCATGGCACCTTCTTGCCTCAAGCAGGGTAGGGTATCACAGTCAGAAACACTGCTTTCCCTCAGAACTTGGACTTTAACAGCCATAATTTCAAAGCCACAAAAGTAGGAAGCAAGATCAGACCCTGCAACAGAAAATCTAGTCACTCTGGAGGAGCTCACATCTCATCCACAAAGAGATCCATGATTTCTCCATAGTCTCCAGATGACTATGTCACTCCTCCACTGTAACTATGGAGGGTGCCATGGTTATAGCTACTATGCTAAACAGGCAAAAAATTGGGGGAGCATACCCATGTATTTCTAAAGCTGCTGCAGCTATGAACCAAAAGACATGTATATTAAAAAAGAATAGCGCGCAAATGCAAAAGAAATAACTACCAAATCTGAAGACAATCCATAAATAAAAATGGGGGTTTGGTCCCACCATATGGCCATATCGTGCTCAAGCCCACTACTGCGTCAAAGTACCCCATTATCAGTGGGTCCTACACTATCCATGAAAAAGAGATGAATCCAGCCTAACCCTTGGAGATAATACTCCTTGCTGGGAAGGATGTGCAAATGCACTACAGGGGACTCCTACTATATCCACTAGATGGTGGACACTGATTTTCATGGATAGTGTAGGACCCACTGATAATGGGGTACTTTGACGCAGTAGTGGGCTTGAGCACGATATGGCCATATGGTGGGACCAAACCCCCATTTTTATTTATGGATTGTCTTCAGATTTGGTAGTTATTTCTTTTGCATTTGCGCGCTATTCTTTTTTAATATACATGTCTTTTGGTTCATAGCTGCAGCAGCTTTAGAAATACATGGGTATGCTCCCCCAATTTTTTGCCTGTTTATTATGTATTCGGTCTGACCAGACTATCGAGGTTGAGCAACCCTCCCCACCCCCCCACACACACCTGTACTCAATCAGTGTCCACCATCTAGTGGATATAGTAGGAGTCCCCTGTAGTGCATTTGCACATCCTTCCCAGCAAGGAGTATTATCTCCAAGGGTTAGGCTGGATTCATCTCTTTTTCATGGATAGTGTAGGACCCACTGATAATGGGGTACTTTGACGCAGTAGTGGGCTTGAGCACGATATGGCCATATGGTGGGACCAAACCCCCATTTTTATTTATGGATTGTCTTCAGATTTGGTAGTTATTTCTTTTGCATTTGCGCGCTATTCTTTTTTAATATACATGTCTTTTGGTTCATAGCTGCAGCAGCTTTAGAAATACATGGGTATGCTCCCCCAATTTTTTGCCTGTTTATTATGTATTCGGTCTGACCAGACTATCGAGGTTGAGCAACCCTCCCCACCCCCCCACACACACCTGTACTCAATCAGTGTCCACCATCTAGTGGATATAGTAGGAGTCCCCTGTAGTGCATTTGCACATCCTTCCCAGCAAGGAGTATTATCTCCAAGGGTTAGGCTGGATTCATCTCTTTTTCATGGATAGTGTAGGACCCACTGATAATGGGGTACTTTGACGCAGTAGTGGGCTTGAGCACGATATGGCCATATGGTGGGACCAAACCCCCATTTTTATTTATGGATTGTCTTCAGATTTGGTAGTTATTTCTTTTGCATTTGCGCGCTATTCTTTTTTAATATACATGTCTTTTGGTTCATAGCTGCAGCAGCTTTAGAAATACATGGGTATGCTCCCCCAATTTTTTGCCTGTTTATTATGTATTCGGTCTGACCAGACTATCGAGGTTGAGCAACCCTCCCCACCCCCCCACACACACCTGTACTCAATCAGTGTCCACCATCTAGTGGATATAGTAGGAGTCCCCTGTAGTGCATTTGCACATCCTTCCCAGCAAGGAGTATTATCTCCAAGGGTTAGGCTGGATTCATCTCTTTTTCATGGATAGTGTAGGACCCACTGATAATGGGGTACTTTGACGCAGTAGTGGGCTTGAGCACGATATGGCCATATGGTGGGACCAAACCCCCATTTTTATTTATGGATTGTCTTCAGATTTGGTAGTTATTTCTTTTGCATTTGCGCGCTATTCTTTTTTAATATACATGTCTTTTGGTTCATAGCTGCAGCAGCTTTAGAAATACATGGGTATGCTCCCCCAATTTTTTGCCTGTTTATTATGTATTCGGTCTGACCAGACTATCGAGGTTGAGCAACCCTCCCCACCCCCCCCACACACACCTGTACTCAATCAGTGTCCACCATCTAGTGGATATAGTAGGAGTCCCCTGTAGTGCATTTGCACATCCTTCCCAGCAAGGAGTATTATCTCCAAGGGTTAGGCTGGATTCATCTCTTTTTCATGGATAGTGTAGGACCCACTGATAATGGGGTACTTTGACGCAGTAGTGGGCTTGAGCACGATATGGCCATATGGTGGGACCAAACCCCCATTTTTATTTATGGATTGTCTTCAGATTTGGTAGTTATTTCTTTTGCATTTGCGCGCTATTCTTTTTTAATATACATGTCTTTTGGTTCATAGCTGCAGCAGCTTTAGAAATACATGGGTATGCTCCCCCAATTTTTTGCCTGTTTATTATGTATTCGGTCTGACCAGACTATCGAGGTTGAGCAACCCTCCCCACCCCCCCACACACACCTGTACTCAATCAGTGTCCACCATCTAGTGGATATAGTAGGAGTCCCCTGTAGTGCATTTGCACATCCTTCCCAGCAAGGAGTATTATCTCCAAGGGTTAGGCTGGATTCATCTCTTTTTCATGGATAGTGTAGGACCCACTGATAATGGGGTACTTTGACGCAGTAGTGGGCTTGAGCACGATATGGCCATATGGTGGGACCAAACCCCCATTTTTATTTATGGATTGTCTTCAGATTTGGTAGTTATTTCTTTTGCATTTGCGCGCTATTCTTTTTTAATATACATGTCTTTTGGTTCATAGCTGCAGCAGCTTTAGAAATACATGGGTATGCTCCCCCAATTTTTTGCCTGTTTATTATGTATTCGGTCTGACCAGACTATCGAGGTTGAGCAACCCTCCCCACCCCCCCACACACACCTGTACTCAATCAGTGTCCACCATCTAGTGGATATAGTAGGAGTCCCCTGTAGTGCATTTGCACATCCTTCCCAGCAAGGAGTATTATCTCCAAGGGTTAGGCTGGATTCATCTCTTTTTCATGGATAGTGTAGGACCCACTGATAATGGGGTACTTTGACGCAGTAGTGGGCTTGAGCACGATATGGCCATATGGTGGGACCAAACCCCCATTTTTATTTATGGATTGTCTTCAGATTTGGTAGTTATTTCTTTTGCATTTGCGCGCTATTCTTTTTTAATATACATGTCTTTTGGTTCATAGCTGCAGAAGCTTTAGAAATACATGGGTATGCTCCCCCAATTTTTTGCCTGTTTATTATGTATTCGGTCTGACCAGACTATCGAGGTTGAGCAACCCTCCCCACCCCCCCACACACACCTGTACTCAATCAGTGTCCACCATCTAGTGGATATAGTAGGAGTCCCCTGTAGTGCATTTGCACATCCTTCCCAGCAAGGAGTATTATCTCCAAGGGTTAGGCTGGATTCATCTCTTTTTCATGGATAGTGTAGGACCCACTGATAATGGGGTACTTTGACGCAGTAGTGGGCTTGAGCACGATATGGCCATATGGTGGGACCAAACCCCCATTTTTATTTATGGATTGTCTTCAGATTTGGTAGTTATTTCTTTTGCATTTGCGCGCTATTCTTTTTTAATATACATGTCTTTTGGTTCATAGCTGCAGCAGCTTTAGAAATACATGGGTATGCTCCCCCAATTTTTTGCCTGTTTATTATGTATTCGGTCTGACCAGACTATCGAGGTTGAGCAACCCTCCCCACCCCCCCACACACACCTGTACTCAATCAGTGTCCACCATCTAGTGGATATAGTAGGAGTCCCCTGTAGTGCATTTGCACATCCTTCCCAGCAAGGAGTATTATCTCCAAGGGTTAGGCTGGATTCATCTCTTTTTCATGGATAGTGTAGGACCCACTGATAATGGGGTACTTTGACGCAGTAGTGGGCTTGAGCACGATATGGCCATATGGTGGGACCAAACCCCCATTTTTATTTATGGATTGTCTTCAGATTTGGTAGTTATTTCTTTTGCATTTGCGCGCTATTCTTTTTTAATATACATGTCTTTTGGTTCATAGCTGCAGCAGCTTTAGAAATACATGGGTATGCTCCCCCAATTTTGTGCCTGTTTATTATGTATTCGGTCTGACCAGACTATCGAGGTTGAGCAACCCTCCCCACCCCCCCACACACACCTGTACTCAATCAGTGTCCACCATCTAGTGGATATAGTAGGAGTCCCCTGTAGTGCATTTGCACATCCTTCCCAGCAAGGAGTATTATCTCCAAGGGTTAGGCTGGATTCATCTCTTTTTCATGGATAGTGTAGGACCCACTGATAATGGGGTACTTTGACGCAGTAGTGGGCTTGAGCACGATATGGCCATATGGTGGGACCAAACCCCCATTTTTATTTATGGATTGTCTTCAGATTTGGTAGTTATTTCTTTTGCATTTGCGCGCTATTCTTTTTTAATATACATGTCTTTTGGTTCATAGCTGCAGCAGCTTTAGAAATACATGGGTATGCTCCCCCAATTTTTTGCCTGTTTATTATGTATTCGGTCTGACCAGACTATCGAGGTTGAGCAACCCTCCCCACCCCCCCACACACACCTGTACTCAATCAGTGTCCACCATCTAGTGGATATAGTAGGAGTCCCCTGTAGTGCATTTGCACATCCTTCCCAGCAAGGAGTATTATCTCCAAGGGTTAGGCTGGATTCATCTCTTTTTCATGGATAGTGTAGGACCCACTGATAATGGGGTACTTTGACGCAGTAGTGGGCTTGAGCACGATATGGCCATATGGTGGGACCAAACCCCCATTTTTATTTATGGATTGTCTTCAGATTTGGTAGTTATTTCTTTTGCATTTGCGCGCTATTCTTTTTTAATATAGCTACTATGCTACTGTCCTGAAACAGACTACAAAACAGGTCTGTGTCTCCCATCTGCATCACATGGGGGGGGGGGGGATTTGTAGTTTACATAAGATAGCTAAGAAAAATGAATCTGAAAGAATACAATGAAAAAGCTTAACTGGACTGGAATGCTGGGATTGTGAGTGTATCTGACTGAATCATCAGCAGGTGAAAAAAGGTCTTAGACACATGCCTTGTAGGATAACAGGTAACAGCAGAACGTTGCATGGTAAAGCTACAGAACTACATTTAACAGCATGGCTGCTGGTCTTTGATAATACAAGTGACAGATCTGCAGCAACACTGCTTATCCATAAGAAAAACTAGAAGAAAAGTGGTTTAACCTTAACCTGCGTAAAGTGTTCCTTACTGTTAGAGCGGAAAGGATGTCAATTTCTCTTCCACAGGCAGTGGTATCAGCAGGGAACATCGATAGTTTCAAAAAACTATTAGATGGGCACCATAAAGACCACAACATACAGGGGTATACAATAAACGGTTAACAGCAAACAAACACACATATCATAGGTTGAACTGGATGGACTGGTGTCTTTTTTCAACCTCAATAACTATGTAACTATGGAAGAAAACCCGTTTTTTTATTTTAAAAAAAATTGTAAAAAAAAACCTGCATTTTCCCAAAAGTAATTTTTCCCAATGCAACATTTATATAGTTTGTGCACCCGTATACTGTAGTTACAGCAAAGTCGGCTACATAAAAACTGGATTTTAAAAAAAATCCTTTTCTCTGAAGTTTATTGACAGATGCGGCTCCATATCCTTCTTAACCTTTGGGTTATGCTGCCCCCTACAGGAGTAGGACATTAGGCAGGAAAAAACGTTACCACGCCTATGGGGCAGTCCCTGAAGGCATACACTTACTCACTCTGCTATAGGATTCAGTTTTGTTGCAAGCAGTGTCAGAAGTAAAAAACCCTAAGTCAAAAATCCAGTTTTCCCTGTCGTACATTGACAGGCGCAGCTCCATATTCTTCTTAACCATTGGGACATCCCAAAGCAGTATTTTCATGAGGGATGGGAAAACAACGCAGATTAAGAACGTAATTAGCCAAAGGCTAAACGTAGCCAACCAGGTAACATGGAGCTCAACCAGGAACAACTGGAGCTCACCTAGAAACAACATACACCCTTAAAGAGAAAAAATTGCTCTTTTAACCACTTGCCGACTGCCTAACGCCGATCTACGTCGGCAGTCAGCCCCTCACAGGCAAAGTGACGTAGGGCTACGTCACTAGCTTGTGAGGGTTTAGGGAGCGAGCGCGCGCCCCCAGAGGCGCGCTCCCGCGTGGTCACGGACCCCCCCCGCGCGTGTGACCAGCGGACCCGATGTCCGCCGGTCACTCGGCGATCGGCGGGGGAGAGGGACAATGTCAGGCAGCTTGTGTAAACAAGCTGCCTGTCATTCTCCTCGCTGTAAAGACACTGATCAAACGGATCTAGTATGTAGATCCGTTGATCAGTGTCCTTACAGCTCAAGCCACAGCCAATCACAGTAGAAAGCACGCCCCTAGGGATACACACAGCCCCTCCCTTCCAAATAAAGTTAACCCCTTCACAACCAGTGTATTTTTACAGTAACAGTGCATATGTATAGCACTGATTACTGTAGAAATGTCACTGGTAACCCCAAAAGTGTCACAAATGTCAGTCAAGAGTCCGATCTGTCCGCCCCAATGTCGCAGTACCGCAAAAAAATCGCAGATCGCCGCCATTACGCGTTAAAAAAAAAACAATAAAAATGACAAAAATCTTTCCCTTTGTTAGTAAATGCGATAACTTTTGCGCAAACCAATCAAAATACGCTTTTTGCGATTTTTTTTACCAAACATATGTAGCATAAAACAAATTGGCCGAAAATTTTAAAAAATTTTGATTTTTACTTTTTTTTTTGGGGGAATTTCATATAAAAAAATGTGAAAAATATTGTTATTTTTGCAAAATTGATAGCGCGTGATCAAAAAAATCGCACAGGTGATCAAATACCACCAAAAGAAAGCTCTGTTTGTGGGAAAAAAAGGACGTCAAATTCGTTTAGGTACAGCGTCGCACGACCGCGCAATTGTCCGTTAAAGTCACGCAGTGCCGAATCGCAAAATACCCCCTGGTCAGGAAGGGGGTAAAATCTTCTGGGGCTTAAGTGGTTAAACAGCAGCCTGCAAAACCTTGCGGCCAAAAGAAGCATCCAAGGATGCCAACACATCTACCTTGTAGAATTTAGTGAAGGTGTGCACAGACGATCAAGTTGCCGCCTTGCAAACTTGTATTACTGATGCTAATGGCGAAAGGCCCAAGAGGCACTCAGCGCCCTAACAGAATGCGCCTTCACAGGGAAAGGTGGAACCTGACCCTTAAGTGAATACACCTGTGCCACCGTCTGCCTGATCCATCTGGATATGGTGGCAGTAGACGCAGCCAATCCCTTCCAAGGAGTTGGAGGAAAGCCAATATCCTAGCCACTGAAAACCGATTCATACCATGAGATGTACGATTTTTACGTACGATGATAAATCTTCCTGGAGGTGGATTTTCTAGCCTTCAACAGTGCAGCGCAGAAGCCTCCGCAGAAGTTTCAGCAGAAGTTTCAGCGGAGGAAAAGCATAGATCAACCAATACTGACCCCAAGGAGCCACCAGTGCGTCTGTGGCGTTGGCCAGAGGATCCAGAGACCTGGCTACAAACCTCTGTAACTATTAGTTGAGCCGAGAAACTAACATGTCTACATCGGGTGTCCCCCACCAGACACACAACAGGTGAAACACCTCCGGGTGCAGGAACTATTCCCCCTGATCCAACACCTAACGACTCAAGTAATCCGCCTGCCAGTTCTCCACTCCAGGTAAATGCACGGCAGAGAGGGCTAGAACAAAAGTTTCTGCCCATATTAAGATCTCGGCCACCTCCCAGGCTGCCAGGACACTCGGTGCCCCCGTGATGATTGACGTAAACCACGGCTGTGGCATTGTCTGATTGAATCCGAACTGGACAACCCTGCAGACGATTTGTCCAGTGACTCAAGCAAAACTTTATCGCTCTGAGTTCCAGAATATTGATCTGAAGTATGGACTCTAAAAGAGTCCAGGCCCCCAGGACACACAGCTTTCCAAGTGCTCCCTCCCCCCAGCCGGACAGGCTGGAATCTGTGGAAACCACGGTCTAAAACAATGAAAGGAAGGGCTTTCCCTGACGCAAGGCCAAGGAACGGAGCCACCACAGAAGAGCACTTTTTGCGTTTTGACTCAACTGAATCAGATTGTCCAAGATTTTGAATCCCTGTTCCACTTGACAAGAATACCCCTTTGCAGAGGTGGAACTGAGCAAACTGAACCACACAGAAGGCAGACACCATCAGGCCTAGAGCTCACATGCAAGTCCGCAATGAGGACAGAGTGCTGGATAACAGCAACCGAATCGCCCTCTGCAACTTTTGCAGCTTTTCCGGGGGAAGAAACACCCACGCAGAGGCTGAACCCAGAGTCAGTCCTAGATGAACCATTTTGGAGGCTGGGACCAGAGTAGATTTTCTGAAATTGATGGTCCAACCGAACTATTGCAGAGTCCGTAGAGTGATTGACAGATCGCCCACCAAACCGAATGAAAGTCTGCTCTTAAGAGGAGATCGTCCAGGTACCCTAGTACCACAATCCCCTGCTGTCACATTAATTCCTATACCAGAGCCAACATGTTGGTGAAGACCCTGGGGGCGGAGGCGAGACCAAAGGGTAACGGCACAAATTGATAATGTTCCTCTCTTACAGCGAAGCTAAGAAAACACTGGTGTCCAGCATAAATAGGGATGTGCAGATATTGATAGAGGCAAAAAGTCCCCTTGGTGTAGGAATGCCACTCCTGTGCGAATGGACTCCATTCAAAACCTCTGCACTCGCACAAAGCTATTCAGAGCCTTGAGGTCCAAAATTGGATACACTTTCCCTTCTTTCCTGGGAACAGTAAACAGGTTTAAATAAAACCCTTGAAAGCGTTCCCGAGAGGGAACCGGCACGATCACCCTTTGCGAGAGCAGATCTTGTACCGCCTCTCGTAGATCCCTTAACCCAGCCCTCAATATTTCCACTCGCCTGCTCGCATTTATTTGAGGGCGACTGTTTCAGCTTGGCTCAGGTGGTGGCGGATCCGCTCGGCTTGGCTAGAGTGGGGTGGGGATCTGCTCGGCTTTAGACAAGCCGCACGAACCGCCTCCCCAGTCATCTCTAGAGTACCCCCACACAGCAATGCCTCCACAGCGCCCCCGGTTCAAGAGGCGCCAGGCAACTCATGTGGGGGGGGGGGGCGCCCATCCGCTGCTCTATCGCCCCAGTCAGCAGCTCAAATAGCCTGGTCAACATTTCGGTCAGCAGCTTGGACAGCCAGCCACGAGAAGGCCTCAAAGCTGCGGCCTAAATTTGGGGCCGATATGCCAGCTTGATCAGCAGCTCGGTTAGGAGCTTGGACAGCCTGGTCAGTTGTCTTGACAGCTTGGTAAGTCACTCAGACAGCCAGCTCCGTCAGCCGCGGGTAGGCCGCAAGTCGCAGCCTCAATTTTTAGGCTGATACGGCCGCGTGAGACATTCGCCGGTCAGCTTGGTCAGGCACCTCATCTCAGTCAGCTCGGTCAGTCACAAGCCACTGCCTAAATTTTTGGCCTGATTTGGCCACGTGAGGCATCCGCCAGTCAGCTTGGTCAGGCACCTCAGCTCGGCCAGCTTGGTCAAGCTGCGGGCTAAATTTGTGGCCTGACCCAGACACGTGAGACGCAGATCCGCGGATGAAGAAAAATCCGCTCCCCCACAAGCCTAAAATCACTGCAGGGAGCCCAAAAAGACATCTCTGCCCCAGTCACTAACTCCCAGGGGACCTGGAACTTACTCAAAAAGCCACATGTGCGATCTGGTCAGCAACAACCGCATCCACCCCCCCCCTTACTGGAGCAAGCGGCAAAGCCAGCTCATACCTAACCCGGGGGGGGGGGGGGGCATGGTGGTAGGTTGGGGCCAAAAGACCACTGTGACTGTTAGAGGGGCTGGGGTAACTGAAAAGGAACCCGGGGGTCTGACCATCCCAAAGAGGGGGCCATGTCCACCCCGAGACTGCTAGAGCTATGGGGGACACTACTCACCATACCAATGACAATCGGGTGGACGCCGCCCTGGACAGACTACCTCTCCACTCCAGGTGGGGGTACGGATGGCCAAGGGACACGCTGCGACTCAGATCAAACCAGGTCGCGTGCGTCCTGGCAAGGTGTTTCACTCGCGGGCCAGCCTAGTCTATTGGGGCTCTGTCGTGGCAAGGGCTAGCGCGGTGCTATAACCTGAACACGCTCGCTGGCCAGACTGGGAGACCTTAAGGATCTAGGATATCCAGCCTGAAATCCAGTCTGGCTGTTGATTGCGGTTCTCTCAGGAACATAACTAGCTAAAAAAATTAAAATTTTAACAAAAGTTCCCTTTAAAATAAAAAAACAAGCTAAGACCGATGTCCCAGCTGGGAACTAGGTCCTACTTCTAAACAAGGCAGAAATAAACTGAATCCTACAGCAGAGTGAGTGGCTGTATGCCTTCAGGGACTGCCCCATAGCCTTGCTAAAGTTTTTTCCTGTCTAGTGTCCTACTCCTGCAGGGGGCAGCATATCCCAATGGTTAAGAAGAATATGGAGTTGCGTCTGTCAATGAACAATTGAGAAATATCATATTAATGCAACTTTTATAAACTGAACATACGAAGGTTTATACCCCTTTCAACACTACAAAGGGGAAACAATTTTAAATTGCCTGTAAGTTTTGTCTTTTATAGTACAGTACAGGATACAGAATAAATATGAACTAAAAATAATCAGCGCAAACAATCCTGAGTAAATACTAATTATTGCAGCTAAACGTTCAAGGCCAATTACACAACATCCCCAAAAAAACGAATAAATGAAAATAGTGCAGCACAAGAAATATTCATCTTAAAAAACATAAATCTTATAAAATAGAAAGAAAGTCCAAAATAAATTTCAATAAAAAGTTCATAAAAAAGATTCCGGGTGGTGAAAAGGGGTGTCTCTAGATTGAACATGCAGGTGTCATATAATGTGCAGCACCTCCACCATACACACAGATGGCCGCTCACCTTAGGACCATGACCCCCTGAATCAACAGGACGGTAGAACAAGCGTTCCTCTGAAGGTATCCACTAGTCTCCCAATGGTTAGAGTGGATCAGAGACAGCCAATTCCTCCGTAGGATCGTGGATAGCAATATAAAAGCAAATAGAAAGAATCTAGTGCCCTCTGTTATATAATAATTTATTCAATAAATGTAAAAGCATATAGAATTCTGGCACTTGTCACAAGGGCACAAGCGAGCGCTACGTGTATACACATATAGTCCGATAAGATGGTCGGGGGTAACATTATGCGTGGCTCCTATCCCCAGACACCTCAGATGGGACTTGCCCCATAGATATGGAATCTTTGAAAGAATGGGATGAATTCTTTACTAAAAAAAGCCTGTGGGGGTGTGTCCAAGATGGCAACGAGAATAGACGTCTGAACAGGGATCACTGTTTTGCATGCCCTGTTATCTTTGTTTTCTACTGGTATTACCTGCTACTATTCTTTGCGAACTTGTGCTGCACTCCTTAGACACTGGCTAGAGGCAAGTTGTCCGCCGGGCAGAAGCACCCTCCGCCTCCGGCTGTGAAGTAACATGTGGGAGATCCAATATGGCGTTGCAGATGGAGCCATGTGAGCCAGATGCTCTGGACCAGTTAAACTTCCAAGCCTATATGCAGGCCATTAGCATTTGCCAATCCACTCTAGCCACCAAAGTGGATCACCTACAGACGGATGTGGGGCTGATCCGGCGGGATATGGACAAATTCAGGGAGTGACTAAGTAAGGCAGAACTGTGCATTGGTGAGTCGGAGGCCACTCATTGGGAACACATGTAGACATCCGTAACCTGCCATCTATTCGCCCTATGCTCAGGGAGTTAGCATTTTAGTCCATAAGTCCCTACCATTCTCATTGATAGATCTTAAGCTTGACCCGGAAGGCAGCTATGTTCTACTTCATGCTCTTATTGATTTTCTTGATATGGTAATTTTGGGTATTTAATTTCCACTGCCAGTGCAATCTTCTTCCCTACATAAACTGTCCTCCATACTAGCAGGATATCCCACCTCCAAAATAGTGGTAGCGGGTGATTTTAATATGCCTTAATGCCAGGCTTTGGATAAATTAAATCCCAATCCTCTAGAAATAGTGCACTATCTAGATGAGCAATTTTGTGTGGACTATGGGATGCCTGGCGCTGGACACACCCAACGGAATGAAGTTTAACATGTTTTTCGACTACTTATGTAGCACCCTCCTAGGTAGGTGCTAGTGAGAGAGTATAGTTTTTGGCTTTGTATACTTAGTAGAGGGGCTGTAGGCAAATCTATATTGCTCTTTGCTTACCAGAGAACAGGATCTGTTAATGAAGTCTGCTTATTATGCTCAGTATGCGATTGTGCCTAGAGTGTTTCACACTGGTCCAATAGGGAGGCATGTTGGACAGTGGGAGGAAACCTGACAAATGAATGCATAGGCTTTGATACAGTCCTGGTGTCTGGCAGTAGCAAGTTGCCTAGGTGCATTCTGGGATACTGTATAAAAGCCAGGAGCACATGTGCTGTGGGATCTTTGGCTGGAGAGCAGAGTCCAGGAGGGAGGGGGGCGGCTGCCTCCTCCTCTGTAGCAGTGGCACGTGGTTGCAGGGGGTCATCCTGAGGGCCAGTGGAATGGATGAGAGGAGCTGAACCCAGAGGTCCAGGAGACCTGACTGGAGGGGGGACACTGGATACCCTGGAAAAACAGTATTGTGAGTACAGGGACTCATGGCAAGGGGCCTGACATGAGGGGGGCCACCCCACGTGTAGTATAGTCAGAGGACGGGTGTCAGAAGTAAAGAGAGAGGATGCGGAGGACAGTGTCCTGAAGATCATCAATAGTTCACCAAGTCATCTTGGGAAAAGAGACTTAAAGCGGAGTTCCAGGCACAGAAATAATTTTTCAACAAACATACCCCTGGGACAGTCAGGGCTAGTACATTCCACAATGGCTAGTCTCTGATCTGTCCCGGTTCGCACTTACCTTTTAGAAGAAATACTCACTTTCAATTTCTTCCACAGCTTTTCCATCTCTCTTGTGGGCAGCTGAAGCCGGCGCGGTCCTCTTCGGCGTCTTCTTCCGCGTCTTCTTCTCCCAGAATGCGCCTGCACCAGCCCCTCTCGTCACTTCCGGTGGCGTCGCCCGGAAGTGACGAGCGGGGCCGGTGCCGTCGCATTGATTCCTGGGAGCGATGACGTTCAGCTCCCAGGAATCAGTGCAAGCCCGGAAGTGACGGCGGAGCCGCGGCACAGAGGGAGGAAGTGAAGACTAGGTGAGTATATTCGATCTTCAATTACAAGGTGAGTAAATAAAAAAAAAAAAAAACCTAACTATCCAATTCCTTTTCAGGTGAAGGGGAACAAGTGGACGGGCACAAAAAAAAAAAAATATTGATTTTGTGCCCGGAACTCCGCTTTAATTCACCTTTAGGGGCACGGAGAATCAACAGCCTTGCTGTACATGAAGATAGAAGTCCTCCAACATTGTACATAGTTAATTCTGAGTATCCCACTATTCCCTTCTCCAATCCCTAATTTATAATAAAACACAAAACAACCAAATACCCCTGGACTAATTATTGAAACGAGACAAGGAAGGAGAACAAAAGAACTGTATGCTGGTAACTCAGGGGGATCCAAAAAGTGTGATTCTGGCAGTCCTTACGGGGGCAGTGCTACACTTATAACTCTATGTCCCGTATTGATCTGATTTTCCTGTCTGCTGACCTGTTGGGTAAGAAAGGAGAGGTCACCATACTTCCCAGGGGAATATCGGACCATGCACCCTTGCTGCTCCATCTTGAGCCTCGGTAAGCCCCTGTGCATAGAGTGTGGAGACTCTTAAAACTCTCTCGATTCTGGGTTGACGATGAATGGGTGGCACCACTAGCTACAGAGGTCATACAGGCTTTTTGACCTCTTAATGAAGGCTCGGCAAGCCCGCAGGCTGTGTGGGACGCCTTTAACCACCTCCTTCCCAAGCCTATTCTCACACTTTGCTCTTACATGTAAAAATCTACTTTTTTTGCTAGAAAATGACTTAGAACCCCATAAATGATATATTTTGTTTGAGCATAGACCCTATAGAATAAAATGGTGTGTGTTGCAATTTTTTGTCACACGGTTTTTGCGCAGCGTTTTTTTTTAACGCAATTATTGTTGGAAAAAACACACATTCATGAATAAAAAAAAAAACAGTAAAGTTAGCCCAATTTTTTTGTATAATGTGAAAGATGATGTTACCCCGAGTAAATAGATACCTAACATTTCACGCTTTAAAATTGTATCTACCCTTGGAATGGCGGCAAACTACGGTGCTTGAAATTCTCCATAGGCAATGCTTTAAACGCCTTTCCAGGTTACCAGATTAGAGTGGCACAAGTCTAGTGGTAGAGCTATTGCTCTTGCTCGGACGTTTCGCGACAATACCTCACATGTGTGGATCGATCAACGTTTACATATGTGTGCAGGAGTAACGTATGTGTTCACATTTTTTGTGCAAGTATGGTGGGACTGGGGCGATTAAAATTTTTTTATTTTATACAAAAATATATATATATTATATATATTTTTACACACTTTTCTTTTTTTTTTTGGAAAGAAATTTTATTGCAATCACAAGGAATGAATAATATCTCTGCATCGCTTCTGGCCACTGTGATGGGATCAGAGACCCCCTTTTACCACTCGCAGAAGTGATTGAGTGGCTAATTAGCCACTCTGATCACTTCTGCCTTCGCCGACTGCAAACAATGATACCGAGATAATGCCTGTAGGTGCAGGCATCATCCCGTTATAACTACTGAAACTCAAGGACGGTGGGAAATTTTTAAAGTATACATGAGGGGGCAATACCAAACCGTGATCTCTATTGCTAGGAAGGCCTCTGTCCAGACTTTAGAGTCCCTTGAGGGTCGTGATCGCGACTTCGGGCAGATATACATGGCTACTCGCAACCAGGTTACCCTTCATGATATGAAACTGACTTACAGGGAACTTGAGCTGTTTCAGCTAGATTGTGGGAAAAAGCGCAACGACACCAAACGCAGCGTATTTTCGAACAGGGAGACAAGAGGGGGCATCTTCTGGCATGGTTGCCTAGGGAACAGACTCCTGTGACCTCAAAAGCCACTATAAGGGATGAAGAGGTTTTATGAGAGACTATATACTCATCCAGGGTTACTTATACAAAAGAAGACCTTTGCTCCTATCTGGCAGAGGTTGAGTTTCCTGCACTTCGGTCAGAGCAACAGGATGCACTTGATGCTCCAATAATGGTGGAGGAGGTCCAACAAGGTATTCAATCCCTCAAATGTGGCAAACCCCCTGTCCTCCGAGTTTTAAAAATCCAATATAGATGTTTTAGCTCCTAAATTACATGACCTCTTTGTTGGGATCACAGATGCTGGTGCCCATCTAAGATCCATGTCAAGGGGCGTGGCCGAGCAGCGGATGTAA
Source organism: Pelophylax lessonae (assembly GCF_965119305.1). Classification (NCBI taxonomy): domain Eukaryota; kingdom Metazoa; phylum Chordata; class Amphibia; order Anura; family Ranidae; genus Pelophylax; species Pelophylax lessonae. The sequence goes on from NC_138771.1 coordinate 198,866,528, forward strand.
CAGGACATTTTCCTCGCGCTCTTCGCCAAAGTTCCTGTATTTTATCCTTCAGGTGGCACCTAAACTTGCCTGAACCGGTCACAATCGGTACCGACAACTTGCTGAGGGACAGCAGTGCCGACCTGAACACATCACCCACACCGCAGCATGTCCTAGAGGCCTACATCCGCTCGGTCAGCTCCGGACATGCCTCAGCAAGATGGCATCGCGGCCCTTCTCCTCGTGAAGGAGAGTTACAAGGAGGCCGCACAGACTTTTCTCCCACCCCTAATTGAAGGAGTCTTCAGCCACCCCCCCCCCCCCCACCCCTCACTATGTCTATGTCTGAGGACTTTTGGGGTTATAGTGAGGATGATGACGATACGGCACCGTTGGAGGATACATCAGCCGTAATTACAGCATGGGACACAGTCAGTACGGCCTCTGACCCCTGCATTATGCAAACATCTATTAATGGGGAAAACACAGAGCCCACACTCCAGAATATTATGGTGCCGGTGACCACTTGTAACTCCGCTACTACCGCCCTCACAAATGAGATAAAAGGAGTTAAATCCGAAGTATCTTTTTTTTTTAGACATGACATGCAGAAATTAAGGGAGAGAACAGCAGCTCTGGAGGGACGTGTTAGCACAGTTGAGAATGACATGGCACCTCTCTTAAAAGATGTTAAACAAAATGTACTTCTAGCAGCGCAACAGGAAGCACGACTGGATGATTTAGAAAACAGGATGAGACGTAACAGAAGGGCTGTTGGCATCCCAGAAAGAGCTGAGGGGAAAAATCCTGTGGCATTTATTGAAAATTGGCTATTAACAACCTTTGGGAAAGAGACGTTTACTACCATGTTCTTTGTGGAGCTGACTCTCAGAGTACCCATGCGCCCCCCTACCTCCAGGTAACCCTCCTCGCACATTCTTATTTAAACTCCTGAACTACAAAGACAGAGGCCTAATCCTTGCCAAAGCCAGAAGTATGGGGGATTCACTCAATCAAAAAGTTTCCTTGTTCCAAGATTATTCTGCTGAGGTGCAGAAACAAAGAGTCAAGTTCACAGAAGTTAAATGTCACCTCAGAACACTCAATGTTCAGTATGCTATGCTGTACCCCGCTAAACTTCAAATGGTTGCTACAGGAGAAGTACACTTTTTAAAAAAAAAACCTGCGGCTGCGGCAAATTGGCTGGACAGAGAGGAGAGATCGCTACGTGCTAGCACGCCTTCTAGGCACCCAGTATCCTGATGGAATTATCTCCCATTGGATTATAAGGTCTGCTGACCACCTCACGGGATTATCCACAGTGCTGTTTTGGATACGTAATTACCAACTGGGAACAGTTGTGGAAGTAGTACAGTTCGCTGCTTTACCTTTGAACTTATCCATTACCCCCAGGGAAGTCCTACACAGATGATTTGTTGTAAGGTTAATCATTATATGGATCATGTTGGTCCTTCCTTATCCCTCTCTTTGGAGGGGAGGGCATGGGGACAGGCCCCCTTGTAGCAGCATCCGATTACGTGCGATCTGTATTAGTCTTATGCCTAAAACTGTTCGGGTATTGTCCTGGAACGTCCAAGGACTTAACAACTAGGGATGTAACGATATCAAAATCTCACGGTACGATACAATTTCGATATTGACCTCACGGTACGATATTTATTGCGATATTGTGGAAAAGCTCACGGTATTGTTAAATAGCTCACGATAGTGCTTTGTATATAAATAAGCAATGATAACAAAAACTTTCTGAATGAAGTAATATGTCTGTGCACTTTTCATTTGAAAAAATGCATGGACCTGCTGTTTTATTGCTTTGGCTTCAGTTTCATTCAGCCATTTGCCCGAAAGATTTCAAAATGTTAATATCGGAAAACTAGGCAGGTCAACGAGTGCCCATTTCTACTTATTTCCATGCCATCACTCACCCTGAAAGAACTTTTCCTTTTGGGTTTCACCTGCCAGTGTTAGGCAGGCAGCTTGTGAATGTCTGATCACATATGGCAGCCGTTTACGGCTTCATGAGAAAGTGGACAAACCAGTAAAGGGAAACCATTTAAGTCTTTGTACATCTCTCTATAATCTGCTACAAAACAACATCGCAATATGCCGAGCGATGAAAATAAATTCCAAGCCACAGGCATAAGATTATTCAACGAATCCTTGACATACTACGGGGAGATAGCTATATACTGTACAAACTTCTGTTCAGAATGCCTGTGGGCACCATCAAGAGCGCCCCCTGTCACATACCCTTGCAACAACATCTAAGTAGCTCAGTGATCAAAGGATCGATTCCATAGGGGCAGGTAGGACCTCCATTTGGTGCCAGCATCCAGATCAGCCTTGTGACAGCCTAAAGGCTAGGAGTTTTAGTCATTCAGCAGTACACATAATAAACTCACTGGCGGTCCGGTGTCACTGCTGCTGACTGTCTTGCCGTGCTGTCACGCTGTGGTGCCTGCCTGGAAGGAAGCTGCTCCGCCTACTCCGCCTCTCTCGTGCGCTGGCTCCGCCTCCGCCCCACAAGCCCGCCCACCCACACTGCTCCAAACCAACTGGCAGCCGCTCGCCTCGGCTCGGCCAGTAGCAGTGCAGCATAGAGGTGAGTGACCACCGACGAGACAGACCAGTCAGAATATTCAGAGACGAGCGGCCGCTCTGCCGCCTGCAACCGTGCACCCACCACAACGATATCGGGCCATAGTAACAACCGCGATACCGCGATAGCGGTAATATCGTTACATCCCTATTCACAACCCGGTAAAAAAAACTGTGATCCTCCAGAATGTTATATATCTTAATGCGGAAATTGTATGTTTACAGGAGACTCATCTGCCCTCCTCCTCATCCCAATACTTTCCTACCAGGCTATTTGCCCATCAATACCACTCCACGTACTCTTCATACTCTAGAGGTGTGAGCGTGCTAGTGAGACATGGGACTCCATTTCACTGTGTTCAGGAAATTATTGACCCAAATGGTCGGTACGTCTTTCTGCTGCGCAATGTGGTGGGGTTGACCTGCTTGTTGGCAGGTATATACATACATATATACATATATATATACATACACACAGTGCCTTGCGAAAGTATTCGGCCCCCTTGAACTTTGCGACCTTTTGCCACATTTCAGGCTTCAAACATAAAGATATAAAACTGTAATTTTTTGTGAAGAATCAACAACAAGTGGGACACAATCATGAAGTGGAACAAAATGTATTGGATATTTCAAACTTTGTTAACAAATATAAAACTGAAAAATTGGGCGTGCAGAATTATTCAGCCCCTTTACTTTCAGTGCAGCAAACTCTCTCCAGAAGTTCAGTGAGGATCTCTGAATGATCCAATGTTGACCTAAATGACTAATAATAATAAATAGAATCCACCTATGTGTAATCAAGTCTCCGTATAAATGCACCTGCACTGTGATAGTCTCAGAGGTCCGTTTAAAACGCAGAGAGCATCATGAAGAACAAGGAACACACCAAGCAGGTCCGAGATACTTTTGTGGAGAAGTCTAAAGCCGGATTTGGATACAAAAATATTTCCCAAGCTTTAAACATCCCAAGGAGCACTGTGCAAGCGATAATTTTGAAATGGAAGGAGTATCAGACCACTGCAAATCTACGAAGACCTGGTCGTCCCTCTAAACTTTCAGCTCATACAAGGAGAAGACTGATCAGAGATGCAGCCAAGAGGCCTATGATCACTCTGGATGAACTGCAGAGATCTACAGCTGAGGTGGGAGACTCTGTCCATAGGACAACAATCAGTCGTATACTGCACAAATCTGGCCTTTATGGAAGAGTGGCAAGAAGAAAGCAATTTCTTAAAGATATCCATAAAAAGTGTCGTTTAAAGTTTGCCACAAACCACCTGGGAGACACACCAAACATGTGGAAGAAGGTGCTCTGGTCAGATGAAACCAAAATTGAACTTTTTGGCAACAATGCAAAACGTTTTGCAAGGAGCAATGGGCAGAAATTTCAGTCTCTCGATGTGCAAAACTGATAGAGACATACCCCAAGCGACTTACAGCTTTAATCGCAGCAAAAGGTGGCGCTACAAAGTTTTAACTTAAGGGGGCTGAATAATTTTGCATGCCCAATTTTCAGTTTTTTATTTGTTAAAAAAGTTTGAAATATCCAATAAATTTCGTTCCACTTCATGATTGTGTCCCACTTGTTGATTCTTCAATAAAAATTACAGTTTTATATCTTTATGTTTGAAGCCTGAAATGTGGCAAAAGGTCGCAAAGTTTAAGGGGGGCAAATACTTTCGCAAGGCACTGTATATATATATATATATATATATATATATATATATATCCTCCATTCTCTGCGGAGGTCCTTAGATTACTGGTGGGCCACATGGCACAGCTCCCTGATGTACCGCTTCTGGCGATAGGGGATTACAACAATCTGTTGGATGCAGCATGGGATAAATTATCGCTCTCTCCCAGGCTCCCTCAGGGTGTACGGGCCCCACTCCGTTTTTTCGCCTGGTGGGGGAGCTTGGGTTGACAGACGTGTGGAGATTGCACCATATGTTAAACAGTTCTCTTGCTACTCTGCTACGTATGAAGGTCTTTCACAAATTGATTTGGTGCTGGGGATGGACTCGCTCCTGGCTCTCCTTGCCTCCTCTGGCTATCAACCCAGACACATCTCTGATCAGTCCCCTTTTTGGGTTGATATTTTCATTCCTTCCACACCTAAAATACAATGTTGGAAGTTAAACCCATTCAGATTATCCCTGTTTCCACACCCGGACCCAATCCCTGGGTTATTAACCTCCTTCTTTAGATATAATGTTGATTCTGCTGAACTGGAGTTGGTCTGGGATGCAGCTAAAGCTTCTTTAAGTGGTCAATTCATACATAATATTAATGAAATTAAAACATCCACTAAGGCCTGGAAGACTCTGGTGCTTGCGGAGGTAGGGAGGGCAGAGGAGGCGGATGTGAGGGACCCGTCAGAGGATACTAAATGAGCATGGTTAGCCGCTCAGTCGTTATCTAAAACAGCGGAGACTCAATTAGGAAAGAATAAACATTTTTTTCTAAAACAACGGTACTTTGAGGAGGGAGAAACTACAGGTCATATGTTAGCAATGCTGGTGCATACACAGCAAGCTCCTTGTATCTCTACCATACAAGATCCCTAAGAATCACTAAAAAGTTCCACTCAGGATGTTTTTCAGACTTTCCACTCATTTTATCAGGATCTATACTCCCCTAAGGTACATCCTTCCAACACAGAGATTCATTCCTTTTGGAATCCTGCTCCCTGCCTTGCCTATCGGCCTCGGATGCAGGGATGCTAGATGCTCCTTTGACTGAAGAGTTGACTGGCTCTACTTACTACCAATGTCAAACTCTTAGCCAGAATATTGGCATCCAGACTAGCGAAGGTTATCCATAAACGAATACATAGGGATCAGTCGGGATTTATCCCTTCACGATCCACAGCACAAAATTGCAGACGATAATATTTAAACTTACAATTACCCATAGATAACACTGGTAATTAAGCAATTTTTTTCATTGGATGGTGCCAATGCCTTCGACAGTGTCGAGTGGTCGTATCTGTGGGGGGCCTTGGAGCATTTTTGGATAGGTAAGACATTTATTAAATGGATTTGGGTGCTTTATGCACATCCCACTGCTCGCATTAGAATCAATGGGGAGCTGTCGGGTGCTTTTACGTTGCATAGAGGGACTAGGCAGGGCTGCCCCCTTTCACCCTTACGTTTTGCCTTGGCCCTAGAACCCTTGGCAGCACGTATACGTGAGTCACCTGAAGTGATTGGATTTATACGGGGTCCGCATGCTGATATTATATCATTGCACGCTGACAACACCTTATTTTATCTGTGGGACACTCAGGGCTCCTTGCGGAAAGTCATGTCCATGATTAATGATTTTGGAGCCCTATCTGGGTTTTCCATAAATTGGGATAAGTCAGTTCTCATGCCCCTTGAGCAAACGCCCGGCCCATTACGGTCCTGTGCCTCTACAAATAGTTTCCATTTTCAAATATCTGGGTGTCCTCATTTCTCCAGACGCAAATGATTTTATTAAATTAAACCTTATCCCGCTCTTGTGTAAATTTCGGGAAAAGTGTGCATCCTGGTGTAAACTCCCATTATCCGTAGTTGGCAGAATAAATTGAATTAAGATGGTTTGGGCTCCTCAATTGCTGTACATATTTAATAACTCTCCAGTGTGGATACCCCGAAAGTAGTTTGCTTGCATTGACTCCTAATTCCGGGAATTAATATGGCATAAGACGACACCTGAAATTAGCTTAACTGCACTACAATTGGGTAAGGAGCAGGGTGGCATGGCAGTTCCGCACTCCAGAGCATACTACCTGGCTTCTCAGATGCAACAACTGGGGGGATGGGGACACATTGACTTACAGGATTCCATTAGGGCTTTATTAATACCAGGGTCCACCATAAACCCGGCCGTTACATACTTGGAGGCGGGATTTACCCACATAGAGAAGAAAGACCCAACGATTACGCTTCTTACAAAGCTGTGGACCAGTGTAAAGTCAATTTTGGGGGTAAAGGGCTTTTTGCCCGGTACTCCAATATGGCATAATTCCCACTATCAGGAGCTGGTGGGACTTGAGGGATTTGGTCAGTGGGAGGAGACAGGGATCAGAGATATGTTTCATTTATATTCGAATGACAAACTCAAGTCTTTTACGGATCTAAAGGCTGAGTATCCTCTTCTTAGAACCCAATTCTACAGGTATTTACAGCTTAGGTACGCTCTTAACTCTCAAGCTAGGCTTTCCATCCTCAAGTTAACTGAACATCCCTTACTTACAGATATATTGTTAGCGAAAGACAAAAAGGGTATGATATCCAAGTTGTATGCCAGTATATTTAATGCCTTACAGAGAAAATTTGCACTGAAATGTAGGGGGGATGGGAGAGGGATCTGGGCACCATCGATGATGATACATGGGCGCTGTGCTTGTCCTTAATGACTAGGGTTTCTGTGTCGGCATCTCAGAGACTTTCTCACCTGTTTTTAATACATGGAGCTTACAGAACAGCAATTCAGCTGCATAAATGCAAATAAGATCACGGTGACATGCTGCATATGATATGGAGATGTCCCAAGTAATTTTGATATTGGACAGAAGTCATAGGTACTATTTCACAGGCATTTAGTTTTCAGCTTCCTAGAGACCTGGTGGTGTGTTTGTTGGGAGCCTTGGAGGAGTCGTCGTTGGGTCCTAAAGGCAATAGCGAAACTGCTATTTATCACTCGTAAATGAATCGCCCGATAGTGGATGTCTTTGCGTGTTCCTACCAAGAGACAATGAGCGGAATAGGTGAATGCAGTTCTTATATGGGAAACCTTGACATATCGGCATCGCAACCTGCCCAGGGAATTCTTTTCACTGTGGCAACCATGGTTAGATGTTCCGGGATTGGCACCACATCAACTGAACCTTACCAGGATTTTGGAGAGTTGAGGAGTATTATACTGAGGTGTAGTAATTATGGTTGGAGGGGAGTTTTCCCCTGGTTGCCTGTTCATTTTCTTTTCCTGTTTTTTCCATCCCCCCCCCCCCTTTTTACTGTATTTGTTTCTTCTTTTTCTTTGCATTTCTTATTTATCATACATGCTATGCAGCCTGTAAAAGGTACAAGGTTTATGTTTTCTACTGCTGTGTACGGGACTGCACATCTTGCACGCTGGTATAATACATTCCCAAGAAATGTTGAGCGAGAGAGACCCTGCTGTGTGAATGCATACGATTTGTTAATGTACCTTAAGTTGTAAACGTTAAAACGGGTATGAGATTGTTGTTCCTATTGAAAGTTGTACAATTATTCTCATTTTCAATAAAATATTTTCTTGATTAAAAAAAAGATCCATGTCCCAAGCAGTTATTGTGGTGATCCATAAGCCAGGAAAGGACCCTGAAATGTGTTCCCTCTACTGTCCTATTTCCTTGTTAAACATGGACACAAAGATACTAGCTAAGATATTGGCCAACCATCTCAACGTAATTACCCTGACACTGATCCACAGTGACCAGTCAGGTTTTATGCCGGGCAAAGGTACGAACATTAATATTCATCGGCAATTTACTGTCAAGACCTCCTCTGCGTCTGCATGCCCTATTGGGGTAATTGTCTCGTTGGACGCAGAGAAGGCCTTTGACTCCATGGAATGGCCCTATCTGTGAAAAATGTTGCAACGTTTTTGATTTGGCCCCAAGTTCCTCTCCTGGCCAAGGATCCTTTATGCTAATTCCCAAGCCCAGATTCACACTGGGGACCAACTCTCCCCAGAATTTAGACTGCATCTGGGAACCCGCCAAAGTTGCCTGCTGTCTCCTGGCTTGTTCACTCTTGCAATTGAGCCACTGGCTACCCTGCTCCGCACATCAGACAGGGTTAGAGGGATCTCTCTGAGCCCCTGGAGGAAAGGTCTCGCTCTATGCAGACGACACTCTGCGCTATCTCCGCGATGCCTCTTCCTCCCTGACAGTGGCCATGGAATTGATTGACCAATTTGGTCTTTTCTCGGGAGTCAGGCTGAACTGGGACAAGTTGGCCCTGTTCGCCCTGAGACCATCAGATGCCCCATTCCCTCCATCTTCTTCTCCCCAGTGGGTTGATACGTTCAATTACTTGGGAATTAAAATTCAGAGAGAGCTCCCAGCCTATCTAACTCTAAACTTGCAACCGGTGATGTCTCAGCTGTCTCGAAAGTGTGCTGCTCGGAAGTCCCTGCCTCTGACTCCGGTGGGCAGGATTAATTTACTGAAAACTATTTTCCTTCTCAAATTTTTGTACATATTTCATTACACTCCAGGCCCTATACCACAGTTATTATTTCGGAAACTTGATCAATTGATAACCTCCCTCATTTGGGCGGGTAGTACACTCCAGGTGGCTAAGACCACTCTGCAACTCCCTCTCACACTGGGTGGCCTGGCCCTTCCCGGTTTCCAAAAGCACTACTGGGAGGCGGCACTAGTCACTGTACATTGGTGGTTTGCTCAGGTGCGTAGCAACCCGGCAGTGGACTTGGAAGCTGCTCTGTTGGGATCCTATGAGGAACTGAGCAATCTAGTATTTGCTGGCCCCCGCACCTATTATAATGTAACTAATCCTACGAGTAACGCTCTACAAGTGTGGAGACAGGTGGAATCTTAGAAGGGTGAGGAGGGAGCACTCTCACCCCATACTCCGCTCTGGGGTAACCCTTGACTGCCCCATTTCCGAACAGTGCCAGATCCATCCATGTGGGAGAACTATAGGATTAAGGTATTGCAAGATATTATTTTCCCTGGCCAACTACTGACATTCAATGGGCTCAGGAACCATTACCTCCTACCCAATACTATGTACTTTAGGTACTTACAGCTCCGACATGGAGCGCAATCCCAATATACCTTTCCACTGGTATTGGCATCTAATGCGGTTGAGAACCTTCTGGTAACCGACAAACCACGGTCTGCTTTAAAACAATGCCTGATCCAGGCAGACACAGATAAAGTCTCCCGTCTCTAGGATGTGCGGCATAGTGATCATCCCACCTTGACAGATGGAGACTGGGAAGAATGTATACAGCAATATCTCCCCCTTATGATCTCTGCCAGGGACAGATAGATACAACTTAAATTTTTACATAGAGTAAACTACTCCCCACACAGCTTTTCCACAATCTATCCCTTGCTAGATCCCATGTCCCAAATGTAATGTGGAAATTGGTACCTTTATACACATGGTAAGGTCTTGCCCTACTCTGCAATCTTCCTGGGGTGCGGTGGTGTTTGACCTTGATGATATTTGTGGGGTGCCGGTACCTACAGATCCATTGCTTCTTCTCCTTGGGGTACGTGATGCATTAAACACAACCCACCACAAGAGCCTATTTCTTTTCTATACTCTGTACTACGCTAGCAAGTCACCCCTCCCCCTTTACAATATCGCAATGGCGCTCCCTTGTCAACCGAGTATTGCCCCTCTACAAGCTTACCAATCTTACCTAATGGGTCATCTGATGGGTTATCTGATGATGCGGTCTTGAGAGCCAGGAGAGTCGACCGCCAAGCCAGGGTATACACGGAGGAACACGGAGAAAAGAAGACTGCTAGCAGAGATGCACCTTGGAGCTCAAACGCGAAGGGGAAGGGCAAGGACTGCAACTCATCAGGTGATATAGTCAGGTGTGCAGCATCATCACTGTGCGACACCCAGGCAGCAGGCAAGTGATGATGCAATCAGAGTTTATAAGAGGCAGCAGTCTGCACATGTCCAAGATGGCAGCCAATAGGAGGGCAAGGTAAGACCTTGACAGTACCCTCCACTCAACGGCCCCTCCTCTGCAAAGCAAAAAAACGGTTTCTGAGGAAAGCGATCATGGAAAGCACGGGAGAATGATCAGCGGAGGGAACCCAGGAGTGCTCCTCAGGACCATAACCCTTCCAGTGCACCAGGTATTGAACCTGACCTTGGAACAGATGAAAATCCAAGATGCTACTAACCTCATACTCCTCATGATTGCCCACAGGAATGGGACGAGGGCGAGGAAGTGAAGTATAGCGATTGCAAACCAGTGGCTTCAAAAATGACACGTGAAAGACATTGGAAATATGCATGCCAGGGGGTAGATCAAGGGCATAGGCTCACCTTACGGAGGATGCTAAAAAGGACCAACAAAACGGAGTGCCAGTTTTAGAGTGGGCACCCTGAGGTTGCGATTACGGGTCGACAACCACACCCTCTCCCTGACCTCGTACGAAGGAGCAGATAAGCGTCTATGGTCTGCCTGGAGCTTCTGATGCTGTGCAGAGACGCATAAAGACTTTTGAATCTGCACCAAAGAGAAACGGAGGGCAGGAAGATGATCCCTCACAGCCGGGATGTCCTGTGGTGAGAACTATTTGGGCAACACAGCGGGATAGAACCCAAAATTAGCCATGAATGGAGACATTCCGGAAGACGAGTTGATGGCAGAGTTCCTGGCAAACTCCACTCAGGGTAACAGATCAACCAAATTGTCCTGATGGTCAGAGATATAGCAGCGGAGAAATTCCTCCAGAGCTTGGTTGGAACGCTCAGCAACACCATTGGACTGCGAATGGTAGGCTGAGAAGGAGAGTCGAAAACCCAACTGGGAACCTAGAGACAAACTGGCTCCCACGGTCCAAGACAATCTCCTTAGGCAACCCGTGTAAACAGAAGGCCTCCCTGGCAAACACCGAGGCAAGCACCTGAGAACTAGGCAGCCGCTTAAACAGAATACAGTGGCACAATTTGGAGAACGGGTCGACAACCATGAGGATAACGTGTCACCTCGAGATGCGGGAAGTTCCACAATAAAATCCATGGCCAGGTGAGACCAGGGACGCTTCCCATTGGAAATGGGATGTAGTAGACCCAAGGGAAGGTGCCGAGGAGATTTTGTCTGGGCACAGATCGTACAAGCAGCCACATATGCAGCAACATCAGTGCGGAGAGATAGAGACCAGAACTGACGGGAAAAAGCCCAGGACATCTGGTTCTTACCAGGATGACCGGCAGTCTTGGAATTGTTGTATGTGCGCAACAGTCTGATGTGCAACCCCTCAGGTACAAAACATTTGCCAGCAGGTCACTCTGTGGGAGCATCAGGTTAGGCAGCCAAGATCTGTTCTCCAAGAGGAGAGGTTAAGTTGGTGTGGATGGCAGCCAGGATATGATCTGTAGGTGAACGGACACCACACAGTATTGAAGAGGGAGGTTCGCGGAAGCAGGGGAGGAGGAGCAGCGGCGACTGGTGAGTATCTCTCTGCAGCTGTGTGACGGTGCTTTGGGACCTGTGACTGGCGGACTGACAGACCAACCTGTGACTGACTGACCATAGGGATCTGTGACTGACTGACCTTGCTTGCGACCGTCAACGACTGACAGACTGCTCTGCGACTGACTGCTCTGCGACTGACAAGACTGCTCTGCGACTGACAAGACTGCTCTGCGACTGACAAGACTGTTCTGCGACTGACAAGACTGTTCTGCGACTGACAAGACTGTTCTGCGACCGACCGACCGACGGCGCTCTTGACTGATCGACCGTGAGTATTTTAGAGACTGGTGAGTATCTTAGCGACTAGTGAGCATTTTGCGACTGGTTAGCATCTTGCGAGGGTTAGCATCTTGCGACTGGTGAGTATATTTGCAACTGGTGTGTATCGGGTGAGTATCTTGATACTGGTGAGATTCTTTGCGACTGGTGAGTATCTTTGCGACTGGTGAGTATCTTGCGACTGGTGAGTATCTTGCGACTGGTGAGTATCCTTGCGACTGCGACTGGTGAGTATCCTTGCGACTGGTGAGTATCTTGCGACTGGTGAGTATCCTTGCGACTGGTGAGTATCCTTGCGACTGGTGAGTATCTTTGCGACTGGTGAGTATCTTTGCGACTGGTGAGTATCTTTGCGACTGGTGAGTATCTTTGCGACTGGTGAGGATCTTTGCGACTGGTGAGGATCTTTGCGTCTGTTGGATCTTTGCGTCTGTTGGATCTTTGCGTCTGTTGGATCTTTGTGTCTGTTGGATCTTTGCGTCTGTTGGATCTTTGCGTCTGTTGGATCTTTGCGTCTGTTGGATCTTTGCGTCTGTTGGATCTTTGCGTCTGTTGGATCTTTGCGACTGGTGAGTATCGTTGCGACTGGTGAGTATCTTGCAACTGGTGAGTATCTTTGCGGCTGTTGGATCTTTGCGACTGGTGAGTATCCTTGCGACTGGTGAGTATCTTTGCGACTGGTGAGTATCTTTGCGACTGGTGAGTATCTTTGCGACTGGTGAGTATCTTTGCGACTGGTGAGTATCTTTGCGACTGGTGAGTATCTTTGCGTCTGTTGGATCTTTGCGTCTGTTGGATCTTTGCGTCTGTTGGATCTTTGCGACTGGTGAGTATCTTGCAACTGGTGAGTATCTTTGCGTCTGTTGGATCTTTGCGACTGGTGAGTATCTTAGTGACTGGTTAGTATATTAGCGACTGGTGAGGACCCCAGGTTAGTACCAGGGAAGTTAGAGGTAGTGTAGGTTAGGAAGAGCAGTTCGTTAATATATTCCCATAGAGTAGTGGGTAATAATGTCCGACAGGATTGCGGATGCCACTCAGTGCACTTCTTGCTGCATGTATGCGTTCCTTGATGAACCATTCGAGGGCGAATACTGCTGTGCAAGATGTGAGCGACTTGTTGCTCTGGTAGACCAGATCCTGGACCTACAGAACACAGTGGCAACACTGCGTGGCATCAACAACCTGGAAAGGAGCTTGGACATTACCTATCAGGCGCTGGTAGGGGCCAGCATAGAGGAGGGAGGAACAGAGGAGACGCAAGCAGCAGAGGTACGCAGCTGGGTGACTGTAAGGAAGGGTAGAGGGAGGAGTGCCAGGGAGGCCAATCCTGAGTTGGTACACCCTAACAAATCTGCCGAGTTGCAGGTTGAGGGGGATATCAGCTCAGGGGTGGCAGAGCTGGAGCATGCACCCTCCCCCAGCTGCCAGGAGAGGGACGGCTCCAGGAAGAAGGGGGGCGGTAACTCAGGAAAGGTTAGAAAGGTTGTGGTAGTGGGGGACTCAATTATCAAGAGGACAGAGAGGGCAATCTGTAAAAAAGATCTCGTGAACCGAACAGTTTGTTGTTTACCGGGCGCCCGAGTTCGGCACATCGCAGATCTGGCAGACAGATTGATGTGGGGGGCTGGGGATGACCCAGCGGTCATGGTGCATGTGGGCACTAATGACAAAGTTAAAGGTAGGTGGAGGATCCTTAAGAACGATTTCAGGGACTTAGGTAATAGATTGAGGAAAAGGACCTCCAAAGTGGTTTTCTCTGAAATACTGCCTGTACCTCGAGCCACACAAGAGAGGCAGAAGGAGATTAGGGAACTTAACAAGTGGCTGAGGAATTGGTGTAGGAAGGAGGGGTTTGGGTTCCTGGAGAACTGGGCTGACTTCTCAGTCGGCTACCAGCTCTTTAGTAAGGATGGGCTGCACCTTAATGGGGACGGTACAGCTCTTTTGGGGAGAAAGATGGCCACCAAGTTGGAGGGGCTTTTAAACTAGGAGACGGGGGGGAGGGCTCAGAAGTAGAGTCAGTCAGGAGGGAGCAGAGGACAGAAGGCAGCTGTAGTGTCAGCAGCGACAGTAGGTCCACAATGTCAATTGGCAGGTCTGTGCGGGAAAATCTCAGACCAAACAAGAATAAACATAACCGCCAATTGCGCTTAACTTCCGTAAAACTAAGAGGGGTATATGCTAATGCCAGGAGCCTAGCTAATAAAATGGATGAGTTGGAAATGTTAGTACATGAGGAGGACATAGACCTTGTGGGAATAACGGAGACTTGGTTTGACCCCTCACATGACTGGCTGGCCAATATCCAAGGGTATTCGGTTTACCGGAAGGACAGGGTAGGAAAAAGAGGGGGAGGGGTATGTCTCTATGTCAAGAACAATATAAAGGTGATAGAAAGGAGTGACATTACGGATGGGATGAGCATGGATTTAGAATCTGTGTGGGTTGAACTCCATAGGGAAGGAGAAAAGGGGAAAGTAATTGTGGGGGTTTGCTATAGGCCACCTAACCAAGGGGAGGAGGTAGAGCTGGAATTTTTAGCACTAATGGGTAAAGTGGCAAAATTGGGATCAGTCATCGTATTGGGGGACTTCAATTATCCCGACATTGACTGGGAAGAGGGGACTGCACACTCACAGAAGGTCCGTCTATTCACGGAAACCTTACTGGATAATTACATGTCACAGTTGGTGGATTCCCCTACCAGAGAAAACGCAGTCCTGGATCTATTACTCACTAATGACCCAGACCTAATCTCGGAGGTAGGAGTCCAGGACAACCTGGGCTTTAGCGATCACAGGATGATCACATTTAGTGTAAATAACAATATAACAAGGCAAGTGGGGAACATAAGAACCCTAAACTTCAGAAGGGCAAACTTTCCAAAATTGTACTCATTGATGGAAAGGGTAAACTGGGACCAAACCCTGGGATCCCTGACCACAGAGGAAAAATGGGAATGCTTTAGGAACATATTAGGCAAAGGCATCTTGCAGTGCATTCCTATGGGAAATAAATTTAGAAGAGACAAAGCCAAACCTGGCTGGCTAAACTGTAGCGTCAAAAAACTTATTAGGGGAAAAAAATTGGCCTTCAAGAAGTATAAATCAGAGGGCACAGTATCGGCTTTCGAGCAATACAAGGAGGCAAATAAGAAAAGTAAACAAGAAATCAAGATGGCTAAAATCAACTTTGAGAGACAAATAGCAGAGGATAGTAAAAAAAAAAACCAAAGAGATTCTTTAAATATATCAACAGCAAAAAAACTAAGGCAGAGCATATTGCACACATAATTAACAATGATGGGAGGATGGTTACAGAGGACACTGAAAAAGCAACCGTGCTGAATGCTTTTTTCTCGTCAGTCTTAACACAGGAAAAGGAGGGGTACACTGACCATGACTGTATGGTTAGTAGTAATACACAGGACTTGACACTATGGCTAACAGAGGGGGAAGTCAGGGAAAGGCTGGATAAACTTAACACAAACAAATCACCAGGACCGGATGGCGTACATCCGAGAGTACTCAAGGAACTCAGTAAAGTTATATCGAGACCACTGTTCCTGATCTTTGCTGACAGTATTAGGACAGGAGATGTACCAGGGGATTGGAAGAAAGCTAACGTGATTCCAATATTCAAAAAGGGCCAGAGGCATGTCCCGGGAAATTATAGGCCTGTCAGTTTGACATCAGTAGTATGTAAACTTCTGGAGGGGATGATAAGGGACTATATCGTAGAGTTTGCTAAAGACAACAACATCATCAGCAGTAATCAGCACGGGTTTACAAATGGGCGTTCTTGTCAAACCAATCTCCTAACATTCTACGAGGAGGTGAGCTGTGAGCTAGATAGGGGGAGACCAGTGGATGAGGTGTACTTCGATTTCGCTAAGGCGTTTGATACAGATCCCCACAAGCGCTTAATTTATAAAATAAGGTCTGCAGGTATCGATAGCAGGGTTTGCTCTTGGATACGGAACTGGCTAAAAAGGCGTGTCCAAAGGGTAGTAATAAACAGCGCATACTCAGACTGGTCTGAAGTGGTAAGCGGGGTCCCCCAAGGCTCAGTCTTGGGACCAACCTTGTTCAATTTATTCATAAACAACATTGAGGTCGGGATCGGGATCAGTAGTTCGATATCAGTTTTTGCAGATGACACAAAATTGGGCAGGGCAATAACTTCACAACATGAAGCAGATATCCTACAGAATGAGGACAAAATAACGGAGTGGGCAACGACATGGCAAATGAGGTTTAACGTGGAGAAGTGTAAGGTTTTGCACTTGGGGACTAAAAACATAAAAACACAATACACGTTAGGAGGGGAGCCCTTGGGGGAATCAAAAATGGAGAAGGATCTGGGAGTCTTGGTTGATGATAGATTAGGAAACAGCATGCAATGTCAAGCGGCAGCTGCCAAAGCCAGCAGAACATTAGCATGCATAAAGAAAGGGATGCATTCCAGAGATAAGACTATAATCCTTCCACTTTATAAAACTCTGGTCCGACCGCATCTGGAGTATTCCGTCCAGTTCTGGTCGCCAGTCCTCAGGAGGGATGTGTTGGAGCTGGAGAGAGTCCAGAGAAGGGCAACTAAACTAATTAGGGGATTGGAGGACCTTGACTATGAAGAGCGTCTACAATCGCTCGATTTATTCTCCCTGGAGAAGAGACGTCTGAGGGGGGACATGATAGCAATTTATAAATATCTTAATGGGGATCCCAGCTTAGAAAAAAAGCTGTTAATTCGAAGGGATTGCATGAGGACTCGAGGGCATACAATGCGATTAGAGGAGAAGCGTTTTAACCTCAGGCAACGCGGGGGGTTCTTTACTGTTAGGGCAACAAGATTGTGGAATTCTCTACCACAAGAGGTGGTTTCTGCGGGTAGTATGGTGGCTTTCAAAAGACTCTTAGACTTACATCTCAAGGATCAGAACATTCAGGGGTATGTGAGATGATTACAGCCACACACACCTACACAGGTTGAACTAGATGGACTATTGTCTTTATTCAACCTCACCTACTATGTAACTATGTAACTTTGTATGACTTATGTCGGCGCGGAGTCCTCCCTGGACAACTCAGAATACTGGCAAGACAAAGCATCAGCCTTAACATTCTTGGAGCCGGGCAAATAGGAGACCACATAGTTAAAACGAGACAAGAATAAGGCCCATCTGGCCTAATAGGGTGTGAGCCTCTTGGCCTCCGAAAAAGATACGTCAGATTCTTATGATCGGTGAGAATGAGAACATGAACCACAGAACTTTGGAGCAAGTGTCTCCATTCTTTGAGAGCCAGGATAATGGCCAGGAGTTCTGTGTCTCCAATCTCGCAATTGCATTCAGTTGGAGACAGCTTCTTGGGAGTAGATCCCACAAGGACGTAAGGGTCCATCAGGTGTCCGAAGCTGAGAAAGGAGGGCGTCTACTCCCGTTTCAGACGCATCCACCTCTAGGACAAAGGGCAAACCAGGATTGGGTTGAGACAGAATAGGAGTCGAAGAGAAAGCAGACTGGAGAGCCTCGAAAGCTTGGATGGCAGCAGGCGTCCAATTACGGGAATTGCTGCCCCTCTTGGTCAGATCTGAGATAGGTTTGGCTAAAGAGGAAAAGTTCCTGATAAATTTCCCCTAGTAGTTGGCAAACACAAGAAAACGCTGAATGGAAGACCACTGGGGCAAGGCCACTGTAGAACAGCTTGAAAACTTCTGTGGGTCCATGGAGAACCCTTCAGAAGAAACAATGTAGCCCAAGAAGGCAACCTAAGACAGGTATAAGGGGGGGGAAGCTGCGCTAAGTGACACAAACGTATAACAAGAGTCCAAAAAGTCCCAATGTTTGTTAAAAAATTGTTGTTTGATTCAAAAAGTCCAATAAAGTATGTATTCGACCAAATATCCACCCGTGCAAGAAAATGAATAAATTTACTGCTTACCAGAAGTAGCAGTAAAATATGCCTTGAATAAGGATTGACCGAGCCAGATGAAGGATTCCTCCCCAGCGATGGCCGTCCCAGGATCACGATATATTAAGTGAGTGGATAAAAAACAAATAAAACATAGCGTGATACTGTATAATATTCAGGTGAGTCACTCCCGAATGTGCAAAATGGAAAAAGGAAAAAAAAGGAAGGTGCTAGTACAACCCACCACCAACACAGGCTGCTTACCAGATGTTGATATAAATAAGCCAATACACAGTAGTTTAAAGGATGATAGAAGCTATGAATGCACCACCACCACCTTAAGTGTTGTAATTACCAGATAGTTGTTAAATAAAAGCAGATCAATATATAGCTCAAAGAAGGCCTTATGGATAAGCCACCACCTGGATCTAAATGCAATTACCAGATAATAGAAATAAATGTGCATATAGAGTAACTTCCAATGAGCTAAGGACCCGCTGGGAGGCTCCACCAAAACAATCTGCTTACCAGAGAAAGGACAAATGAATGCCAAATCTTAGTTCCAGATGTTCCCGGGGAATATCGAAATCCTGGTCGCGGCGTGCTGACGTCACCTCGTTGAGACGCTCAGGCAGGTGTTTGGAACTGTCCGGCCGGCAGCTCCGATTCAGCGCAGTTTTTAAGCATTCTATGTAAGTGCAATACTTTATTGTCTATTTTTAAATAAACCGGTTTACACTATGGATATCTCCATCATTGCTTTTATATGATTGTTGGAGCCATCTCTGCGGGTCGGCCTCTATACCACCAGGGACCGTTAGTGTATGGGAGATTTCGATATTCCCCGGGAACATCTGGAACTAAGATTTGGCATTCATTTGTCCTTTCTCTGGTAAGCAGATTGTTTTGGTGGAGCCTCCCAGCGGGTCCTTAGCTCATTGGAAGTTACTCTATATGCACATTTATTTCTATTATCTGGTAATTGCATTTAGTAAAATTTATTCATTTATTCATTCATTCATTATTCATTATTCATTTTCTTGCACGGGTGGATATTTGGTCGAATACATACTTTATTGGACTTTTTGAATCAAACAACAATTTTTTTAACAAACATTGGGACTTTTTGGACTCTTGTTATATGTTTGTGTCACTTAGCGCAGCTTCCCCCCCTTATTTATGTTTTTGATGTTTGTCACATGTTAAGTTGCTGCTATCACTTGTAGATATTAGCGCAGTTTCTCCCCCAATTTCTAAACCTAAGACAGGTGGAATTCCCATTTCTCAAGCTTACAGAAAAGCCCATTCTCATGTAACTGTTGCAGCACCCATCTGACATCCAGGTAGTGTGATTCAATGGAGTCAGAGTAAATCAAGATGTCGTCCAAATAGACTATCACGCATTGCAACAACATATCACGCAAGACATCATTGATGAACTCCTGGAAGACAGCGGGCACATTGCACAAGACAATGGGCATAACCAGAGATTCGTAATGACCAGTTCTGGTATTAATTTAATGGGGGTGTACGTGACCAGTGTTCATTGTGCCACATCCCTAATATGCGATACAGAGATAGACAAATAGAATATATCAAACAGTTGGCATAAAAATATACAAACATGAGATGTTACAAAAAGCAGAAAAAAATGGCAATATAACATTGTGGAAGAAGGAGGACATGCAGACCTTTATACATGGCAGTAAAAAAGCATGTTAAAAATTGGGGACACATTATTTTACACTTCCATAGACATATGCCGGTTTTCGGTAATTCGATATATCGCGGTATTGCATAGCCACGGTATTGTTATTGTGGCATTTTTAAAATACCGAGTTTCTCTGCTCCTGGGTCTGACTTGTGAATTGATACATTTCAGTGAGCTGGATGACTCATTCACTCACACAGCTAACGCCTTTCAGCATTAAGTCTCCTAACTATAAACAAAAATGATTACATTGTATCTTTTCTTTCCCTCTGCCAGGGAGAAAGGAAGTTTAACCTCTTAAAGACTGGACCTTTTTCTGACACTTGTTGCTTGCAAGTTAAAATCAGTTTTTTTTTTGCTAGAAAAGTACTTAGAACCCCCAAACATTTTATATATTTTTTTAGCAGAGACCCTACAGAAAAAAATGGCGATTGTTGTAATATTTTATGTCACACTGTATTTGCGCAGCAGTCTTTCAAACGCAATTAATAGACTTTAATGAATAAAAAAAAAAAAAACGTAACAGTAAAGTTATCCCAATTTTTTTTTTGTTACACAGAGAATCGTGATCTTTATTCCAAGCTAAAAAATCGTGATTCTCATTTTGGCCAGAATCGTGCAGCTCTAATTATATATATATATATATATATATATATATATATATACACACACACACACACACACACACACACGCATAGCAGCCCACATTACATTATTATATAGCCATCAAGCAGTGTCTGGCCTACATGGTGATGACTGGTCGTGGCGCTCTGATCCGATGGCCTGGTCTTTAAAGGGGCAAATCAAGATAAAAACACCGGTCCTCCTGCAGGTTTAACCAATTAATGACTTTACTATTGCTTTAGGCCTGGTTCACATGTATGCGGGTTGGGGGCCCACATTTGCACAGGCATAGCAGCCCATTGATGTGAATGGGCTTGAGCTGCTATGCCTGCGTTTTCAGCTGAAAAAAGGTGCATGCAGAATTTAAAAAAATGCAGTGGCCATGAAATCCATCCTTCTTTTGCACCATGCGACTTACCTGCCGTTGCTGCACACGCAAACTGTTTTTAAATGCCGTGCCCACGTATACAAAAAATGCAGAAAGCTTGCCAGAGCAGGAACTGCAGGTTAGGTCGCATGGTGCAAAAGCAGGATGGATTTCAAGGCCACTGAATTTAAAAAAAATGCTGCATGCACCTTTTTTCTGCGGAAAATGAGGGCATAGCAGCCCGTTCAAATCAATGGGCTGCTATGCCTGTGCAAATGTGGGCCGCCAACCCGCATACATGTGAACCGCCAACCCGCATACATGTGAACCAGGCCTAAAGCAATAGTAAAGTAATTTATAAACAACACCTCCTTCAGGTTTAACCACTTCTTGACCACAAGGATTTGCCCTCTTAATGACCAGGCCATCGGATCGGAGCCGAGCGCCAGGACCAGTTATCACCAGTTAGGCCAGACACTGCTTGATGACCTATTTTAGGCCTGGTTCACAGAGTCTGTACTGACTGACTATATAATAATGTGCATAAGTGAACCAAAGCCCCTAAATTCAGCAATGAAATTCAAGTGAGGTAGAAATGTAATAACTTAAATTTATTAATTGAATACTGTGATAATACCGTATACCGTGGCAAAACCTTAATCAATTAATCGCAGCATGAAAATCTGATACCGTCACAAGCCTACACTTCCATTCCTCCTGAGTCAAAGCCCTCCAGGAATGGCTTGAAGGATAGCATGCCATTTAATCCTGGGGGCTCGGTGGCTCTAAGGGAGTAGACGCCAGCTGTTGCCTATTCCCCCCTGATTAGGCTAGCTTTTTACAGACTTCCTCCCAGCGTTCGGACAGCACAGTTTCTGCTGTCTGCTCGCTGGAGAGGATCTGCACACCTGACCAAACATCCCAAAGGTAAAATATAGCCACTTCCACTCTATTTTGATTGTGCCTATAATTTTAGACAGCGAGCATACTTGTGCTCATAGATTATGTAAGACATTTTCTCTAGAAATCTAAATCCAGCTTTTTTATCCTTTTACCAGTTGTTTGGCTTATCTAACAACAGTGGAGGGGATTGTTCATGGCGCCTGCTCTGGCTTCCTAATTTTCTTGGACTTCAGATGCCTGCAGTGGGACTCATGCCTGACCTCCCTTGCCTTGATATGATTCTACCTGCATAATTACATCAGCAGCCCACACCGCTAGTCAGACCAAGCCCAGCCAGTTGGTTTTAATCCTCTTACAAGCTATTAAGTTCTGGTATTAAATGTGGTCTTCCACTTGTCGCCCTCCTTGATCCTTACGATGTTATACGCGGCCCTTAGGTCAAACTTGGTAAAGACCATTGCTCCCTTGAGGCGGTCGAACAATTCATTAATCAACGGAATCGGGTATGCATTCTTGACCGTGATGCGGTTGAGGCCCCTATAATCAATACAAGGTCTCACCGCACCCCCCTTTTTCTTTATGATAAAAAAAACCTGGCACCTGCTGGAGAAGTGGACTTGCAAATGTGCCCCTGGGCAAGCGCATCTGTAACTTACTCCTCCGTAGCCTTATTCTCCGCAACCAAAAGAGGATAAACCTGCCACGAGGGGGAATGGCACCAGGTTGCAAGTCTTTAACACAAGCATACGGACGATGAGGAGGAAGAGCACCAGCGCACACCTTGTCAAATACATCTTGATACTCAGGATATTCAGTAGGCAACACTGAATCCGAGGAGGTACAAATTACCTTAGCAGGCCCATGGATACATACAGCGCCACAGTGTGGAGACCAAGAGAGGATCTAGTATACCCTGTTGAATGGACAGGCGCTGCTTTGCAGCAGAGGCAGAGCGAGCAGGCACATTGAATACCCTATGAAAGGAGACAACAAAACTTGGGTAATCTAGTATCACAGGATTATCATTCTCCCATAAGGGATTCGCCCAGGTCAAGGCCTTGTCCGAGAGCAACAAGATTAGGAAGCCCACCTCGGACTTGTCAGAAGGAAACGCCTGAGGAACCATAGCATAATAAATGCCCACTTGGTTTAGGAAGCCACAACACTGACTCGGTTCACCCCCATATCCCTGCGGGAGGGGGCCTGAACAAGACATCCCTCAGGTAACAGCGACTCCAGCTGCAACTGCAGGAGCGGCAACAGGGGCAGCAGCAGGAGCAACAACAGGAGGAACCACTGGCCTAGCAGCACCAGGAGCAAGGTGCGCTGTGCGTGGAAGCAACATCTGAAATGCCTGAGCGAACTGACCCAAAAGGTGATCTTGTTGATCGAGCCTGGTAGCCAGCATGGGGAGCGTAGGAGTACTTGCATCGTCAGGATTCATGACCCTGGCATACTGTCAGGGTACCAGGAAACCAGACCACACGGAAATGAGGGTAAAATAAAGCAAGTAAACAATAATAAACGCACAGCAAGAGCGAGGAAGCGAGATCAGGAACAAGCCAGGGTCAAGTCTAGAAGCAGGTAGTCATCCAAGCCGGGGTTGAGTCCAGAAGCGAGTAGTCTGCCATTGCTTGGTCGTCTGCCGATGCGGGGTCAAGGGCAAGTAGAGTCGTCGGCCAAGCCAGGTCATACATGGAGGAACACAGAGAACAGAAGACTGCTAGCGGAGATGCACCTTGGAGCACAAACGCAAGGGCAAGGACTGCAAATTAACCGGTGATATAGTCAGGTGTGCAGCAGCATCATCACTGTACGACATCCAGTTAGCAGGCAAGTGATGATGCTATCAGAGTTTATAAGAGGCAACAGTCTGCACATGTCCAAGATGGCTGCCAAAAGGAGGGCAAGGCAAGACCTTTACAACAACTTTGAGGTATATAAAGACATATGCCTCTTCTTAAGGAAAGTCTGTATAAGACAGGTACGTCAAAGACCTAATACCAAGACACTGAAACCACCCACAACAATACTTGTGTGATCAAGCGACTCTGGAAACGCTGGCTTCCATTAAGTGAGGAGAAGATGAAGACTGCGCAGATTTAGCAATAGCAGCCCCTCAAGAACCTTGGAGAATGGAATTAAGCCTCCAGATTAAATCTACAAACACAATTCCAAAAAAGTTGGGACACTGTACAAAATGTAAGTAAAAAAGGAATGGACGAACTTGCAAATCTCATAAACTTATATTTTATTCACAATATAATAGAGATAACATATCAAATGTTGAGCTACACATTCCAAAAAAGTTGGGACAGGTAGCAATAAAAGGCCGGAAAAGGTAAATGTACATATAAGGAACAGCTGGAGGACCAATTTGCAACTTATTAGGTCAATAGGCTACATGATTGGGTATAAAAAGAGCCTCTAGGAGTGGCAGTGTCTCTCAGAAGTCAAGATGGGCAGAGGATCACCAATTCCCCCAATGCTGGAGCAATATCAGAAAGCAGTTTCTCAGAGAGAAATTGCAAAGAGTTTGAAGTTATCATCATCTACAGTACATAATATCATGCAAAGATTCAGAGAATCTGGAACAAACTCTTTGCGTAAGGGTCAAGGCCGGAAAACCATACTGGATGCCCGTGATCTTCGGGACCTTAGACGGCATTGCATCACATACAGGAATGCTACTGTAATGGAAATCACAACATGGGCTCAGGAATACTTCCAGAAAACATTGTCGGTGAATACAATCCACCGTGCCATTCACCGTTGCCGGCTAAAACTCTATAGGCCAAAAAAGAAGCCATATCTAAACATGATCCAGAAGCGCAGGCATTTTCTCTGGGCCAAGGCTCATTTAAAATGGACTGTGGCAAAGTGGAAAACTGTTCTGTGGTCAGACAAATCATAATTTGAAGTTCTTTTTGGAAAACTGGGAAGCCATGTCATCCGGACTAAAGAGGACTTGGACATCCCAAGTTGTTATCAGCGCTCAGTTCAGAAGCCTGCATCAATGATGGTATGAGTGCGTGTGGCAGGGGCAGCTTACACATCTGGAAAGGCACTATCAATGCTGAAAGGTATATCCAAGTTCTAGAACAACATATGTATATATATATATATCCCATCCAGATGTCGTCTCTTTCAGGGAAGACCTTGCATTTTCCAACATGACAATGCCAGACCACATACTGCATCAATTACAACATCATGGCTGCGTAGAAGAAGGATCCGGGTACTGAAATGGCCAGCCTGCAGTCCAGATCTTTCACCCATAGAAAACATTTGGCGCATCATAAAGAGGAAGATGCGACCAAGAAGACCTAAGACGGTTGACCAACTAGAAGCCTGTATTAGACAAGGATGGGACAACATTCCTATTCCTAAACTTGAGCAACTTGTCTCCTCCGTCCCCAGACATTTGCAGACTGTTATAAAAAGACGAGGGGATGCCACACAGTGGTAAACATGGCCTTGTCCCAACTTTTTTGAGAGGTGTTGACGCCATGAAATTTAAAATCAACTTATTTTTCCCCTAAAATTATTTAGTTTAAACATTTGATATGTTATCTATGTTGTATTCTGAAGAAAATATTGAAATTTGAAACTTCCACATCATTGCATTCTGTTTTTATTCACAATTTATACAGTGTCCCAACTTTTTGGGAATCGGGTTTGTACAAAGATGCCACCGTTACGTAAAAATAAGTGGTTGGGGGTGTTCCTCGATATAGTCCAGGAGGACTTATTTCATCTGAACTGGACAGGCAGGAACAATGACAATTCGGACCGTGAGGAACACCAGGCCCTCCGGGAACTCCAGGAAGCGTCTAGACTAAATATTAAGAAAAGCAACAAAGGATGGAATGTAGTTCTGTTATCAGAAGACTACTATGAAAAAGAATTAGGAAGGCAACGTATGAAAAATTAGGAACCAACATTTTCCCCACTATTGTGGAAATTTTAAACTATGCTTGGCATACGAAGTGAACCTAATTAGCAAAATAAGAGTTAGAATTCCTAAGGGTAATGGAATTTAACACACCTACCATTTACATTATACTTAACGTCCACGAGTCGCTCCAAATCCCGCCGGCAGCCCAATCATTTTGCCAATAAAGGGTCCCCTGGAAAGGATAGGCAAATACCTTGATGCACCCCTCAAAGAAATGGTTACCAAACTACCATCATATGTGCAAGATACCAGACATGTTCTAATGAAAATTGACAATCTGTCAGTACCATCTGATGCCATTTTGGCTAGCATAGACGTAGAATCTCTTTATACATTGATACCCCATTCCTGGGGCCTAACTGCAACGGCACATTTCTTGGGACTCCAGCTTTCCAACAATGGGAGCCCAAAATGAATTCCTATTGGAACTACTGCAGTTTGCCCTCACGAATAACTGTTTCCAGCTCATGGGTACCATCTACAGACAGATACAGGGAACGTCTATGGGTGCCCCCTGGGCGCCTTGCCTATGCCTTGCCTATGCCTGTCTTTATATGAGATGGTGGGAGGAAGAAGTGGTATATTGCCTCAAATGGTACCTCAGCCACGCCCTTCTATGGCTGAGGTACATAGATGACGTGCTATTGCTCTGGAAGGGCATTCCTAAAACTTTAGAAAGCTTTATTGGGGAACTGAACTCCAACAGTAGAAATATATTTCTCACCTTCAATCATGATCCCTACCAAATTTCCTTTTTAGACCTTCTGATTAGGATTGAACAAGGTAAACTTATTACAAAGCAGCCACCATTCCAAATCGTTAATAAGAGGCATACCCAGATGACAGTTTCTCCGGATACGCCAAAACTGTGCGTTAGACTCAGACTACCAAACAGAAGCAACACAGCTATATGCAAGATTTAGGGAGAGGAAATATCTGCATAGAACATTGAGAAGTTCCAGAAGAAAGGCATCCCAGAGAACAAGAACAGACCTATTAAAAGTGAGAGAAATCAGGGATCATGCTCAAGGCGATCAACCAGACTCTGTGAGGATCATTACCACCTATGGCACTCAATGGGTGGGGGGAAGTTGCGCAATATTCTAACCAAACACTGGCATCTATTGACCCGTTCACCCCAATTGGCTAACATAGTGGGCCCTAGACTCCTCTAGGTAGCCAGGAGGGCAAAGAATCTTGCAGATGAACTAGTAAGATCAGAATTTATTAAACCACACCATGTAATTAGCTCACTGACCTCCCTGAACTCAAAGGCATGTTCCCATGTGGGAAGTGCCATATCTGCAAGTTGATGGACATAACAGATAACTTCACCAATGCAGACAAGCGAAAAACATATCAGATAAAGCAATTTATTCATTGTAATACCAATCCGGTCCTCTACATGTTGGAAAGCACATGCCATAAGTACTATGTGGGCAAAACAAAACGCCTTTTAAAAGTCAGCATCGTTGAACATCTGTCCAGGATTCGGGGGAAAAGACGATGAAACACTGATCACCCAACACTTACTGCCAAGTACCATATAGGGCAACCAAATGGCCTGCGAGTCAAGGGTTTCTATGCCCTTACCCTACAAAGTCAAAGAGGAGATGTCAATACAATCCTCCTACAAAGAGAACAGGAATGGATTTTTCAATTGGGAACCATGGCTCTCAAAGGACTCAACAATTAACTGAATTTTCAGGTGTTTCTAACACCCTAGCTACACAGAACTGAACTACCATATATCTGGCCCAGATCTTTTCTAGCCCCACGTATGCACAACCAACCGACTAAATAAATAATAAAAATAAAAGACTATTTAACATAAACACACAATGTTCTGAATAATAAAACGCTAATAAACAAAGTTGTGTATATATAGTTTATAAATATATAAAGCTCTGTTAGACTGCTTACATCTACTGTTACTGATTTGTCTGTATTTTCCAAAATTACTGGCTAACCCACACACATCAACACTGAATAACATAAAACCTAAGGACAGGGTGTGTCACATTGAATACTTCACATTTGGGAAGATTCCAAAGAACTTAACAGTCAGAAAGGAAGGCTGGCACGCTACCCTGAGGAAGTTTACACCTCCTAGTGGAAATGCATTGGTGCCTTTGCCTCTGCACACCCTGGTTCATCCCTGCACCAGTTATTGGCCCTTAACTAGCCATTTCCCTGATAACCCCAGGCTGCATGCCGACTGCAAGGCAAGGAATTGAAGCTGATCTATCACGGAGCCCGACAGTGAACCAGCTATACCTCTTACCCCCAGAGTGATAACTTCAGCTCTTGCTTGATACCGTACGATACTCAGTTTGGAGAAGGCGCGAGCTAGGATCTACATCTGCGCCTGTGAAAGTAGAAGCTACTACTGGCTCGATCGAGGCTCCCATGCTCCCAGCATATTCTGCACAGCTGAGAGGAAGATGCGCTCGTGGAGAGACAGACGATCCCACAATACCGGCTGCTAGCAGCGGGAGATGCGAGCGTGCCATAAGCCATGGCACTGAGATCCCTGCCTAGGTGGTCCTACAACCTGTAGTGAAATCCACTGTCATCACAACTGTAACACACCAGAAACACTCCCCAGACTGGGATTTGCTCTACTAATAATCTGAGTGTCAAACTCCTCACGGTGGTTGCAGAGAAAACTAATGTATCTATTTTGTGATCACCTCAGCTTATTTCCAAGGCTGCCTTCTACACATTGAGACTATATATACAAGAAGGACCTGCATTTCTGAGGTGTCACAGCCTTGTAAGTTCTAGTGAAGGGACACTATTAAACCTGTCACTTTACCTGTAGTAGTTAACCGTAAATAGATGAATGGTGAGAGCAGATGTCCACAGTGTTTTTTGTATAGCTGGATGCCAGCTGACATCACTGAGGTTCCCTGCTACTCACTATTACCTGATCTCCAGCTTAACCACTATATAAAGACATGCCTAATTGCTAACTGTGTACATGCCGTGTGTTGGTAAACCCCAGGTGTGGTTTTTTTTTTAACTCTTTTTATTGAAGATGATAAAACTTGTGGTATAATTAAACAAGGCACCAAAAAAACATAATTCGGTTTATCAAATTACAGTGAATTTTAAAACATTTAGTATGCAGCATTCCATCACATAATAGGGTCAGTGAGCATGTTGAGTAACAAGGGAGAATAAAAATAAAAAAACAAAGAAAAAAACACGAAGATAACCAGTATTTTTCAGTGATGACCTTAAGCAGAGGAGATAGTGAGGTCAGAGGAGCACCAAGCCCCCCACACCTTATCGAATTTAGCTGGGCAACCTCTGCGTTCCAATGCAAGTTTTTCATTGTACCTGATACACCAGTAACACCTGATTCACCAATTGCAACCACATACGCACTGAGAGAGGAGTGGATTAAATCCATTTAAGAGCAACGGCCTTGCAGGCCATGAATAATGTCTCCACTAATAGAATTCTAACATGTCACGGCCATTGTTTCTCATCCAACTCCCCCAACAAACAAATCACGGAGTGTGCACAGAACTGGATCAGACTGTACCGCAAATAAAACATCGGTCACCCTTTTCCAATATCGAGCTATAACCGGACACAGCCACATGACATGGGCAAAGTCCGCTCGCGGGCATGTACACCTAGTACAGGTAGAAGCCGGCAGCCATTGCATGGCGTGCAGCCGAACCGGAGTCAAATAGGATTGATGTAACATGTATAGATTAATCAATTTATTGTTAACCACTGGAGAAACTGAGAGATGAGAGGAGCACATCTCCTCCCAATCCTCATCCGATAAATCAGGGATAATTTGTTGCCATTTAGTGCAGACTGTCAATGGGGTTTTGTTAATTGTGGCGAATATCAAGTGTAGGTAGATTGTGGAGATAAGCCCTCCGGGTCCCTGGGATCGCAAAATTCCTATCAGCGGGTAATCAGAAAGAACAACATCATTGGTTCCAAACTGGGAGTGGAGTGCATGGCGAAGCTGGAGGTATATATAACAGGCATTACGTGGAAGATCACACCTATCCTGCAGTATCTGAAAGGAGACTACGGCAGTCCCCTCATATACATCCCCCAAGGTAACAACTCCCCTACTTTCCCAAAACCGGAAATCCAGAAACGAATGAAGACTGGGGAACTTTGGGTTATGCCAAAGAGGCAGAGCTGAGTCAATGTTACCAAAGTCAGCAATCTTCTTAGCATCAGAATGAGGCGCCCTGCCAGAGTCCTGGCTGGGGCCTCCAAAGTCACCAGCAAGTCCTCCAGCCCGAGCACCTGTGTAAGGTAAGACTCAACCATAGCCGGGGTAGTCGAAACCAACCAATCCGACAGGTGGCGCAACTGTCCCGCTAAATAATAAAAGTGCAAATTGGGCAGTGAAATACCCGCCTCCGTTTTAGGACACTGTCGAGTGGAGAGCTTAAGTTTATGTCACATGGGAGGTCACATATGCCTCGTTTCCACTGAGCGGATCGGTTCGGATCGGTTCGGTACGGTACGCTATTTTGGGTGTTTCCATTATGAAAGTGGCCCATACAACTGAACCAAACCGCGCCATTCCTGGTCCTGCTTCAGATGTAGGGCCATAGGAAATGGTACAGTACGGTTAGGGCGGAGCTACTGGCGTCACACGATAGATTCCACTGATTGGAGGACAGGAAAACTTCAATGCTCACATCAAATGAAAGAGTAAAACAAACACCTCATTTGATGTAAAGCCCGCATGGTCCCTGGTGGCCCGACTTGCAGTGGAAACGCTCACCTGAATAGACTGGACCATTCTAACCCTCCCAAACTGTACCGACCGAACCGTTCCGCTCAGTGGAAACGAGGCAATAGAGACATTTAGGTAGTAAAATCATCATAATAAGATTGATCCTGCCTGCCACTGACAGAGGGAGCCTAGTCCACACTCCAAGCTTATGCTTAATCATCTGTAACAACGGGTCTAAGTTAGCCTTTAGAGCATCAGATGGGGATAACGTAATAATGATTCCTAGGTATTTAAAAGCAGACACTACACGGAGAGGGTTGAGGGGGTCTCCCGATACCAGAGACCGTGAATCAAAAGGCAGCAGCGCTGACTTCTGCCAATTAATTTTTGAGACCAGAGTAGTTACCAAAACTATCAATTATCTGCATCGCTGCCTGTAGTGAAGTGGAGGTGTCCCGTAAATATAGAATAAGATCATCTGCATACAGACCAATAATATCAGTTCTATCGCCCGGTGTAATGCCTTTTAGGAGAGGAGAAATCTCAGTGCCAGGGTCTCAATGGCCACAGCAAATAATAACAGGGATAAGGGAAACCCCTGCCTAGTACCCCGATGGAGTTGTATAGATGGGGACAATAAACCATTGACCAAGATGTGGGAATTGGGGTCTTTATAAAGGATAGAGACCCGCGTTTGAAATTGAATCCTGAAGACAAAGGAGCATAAAGCTGCCATAAGAAACTGCTATTCTATCGAATCAAAGGCCTTAGCAGTATCCAAGGAAGCCTTGGCGCAGGACTCGGGAAACTCTAAGTTGTAAAATCATCTTTGTTCTCCGGATATTAATAGAGGTGGACTTACCTGGCATGAAGCCAGTCTGGTCCGGATGAATAATAGTGAGAATTACTTTATTAGGTCGCTTGGCCAGAATTTTTGCTAGAATTTTATCATCTATATTTAATAGGGAGATTGGGCGATACGAGGCACAATCCGTTTAGGTTCTTATCCGGTTTAGGCACAAGAACCACTGTGGCAGAGTACATTGAAAAGCAGTGGAGTATACCTGAAAGCAGTGGAGTATACCTGTGCTAGAATAGGGGCAAGGATATCCAAATATCTACAATATAGCTCCAGAGGCAAACCATGAGGACCAGGTGCCTTTCCTTTACCCAGAGATGCTATCGCAATCCTGACCTCCTCCTCCTTCCCTCTGTTCCTGGGTCAGAGTGGGAAACAACAGGTCCGATAGGTAGTTATCAATTTCTTGACTAGTGTAGGCTAGAGTGGAGGTATACATATTTGTGTAAAAGTCATAAAAGCAAGAAAGTATGTCCCTAGCCACGCGGGCCTCAGAACCATCAGGGCGTACTATCTTGGTTACAACCGTGCTGCTCACCTGCTGTCTCGCCATATGGGCCAATAGCTGACTAGACTGGTTCCCCAACTCAAAATATTTTTGTTGAGTGCAGAAGGCCTTCCTCTTAGCACTGGCAGATGTGTGGCCCGCATACATGCGGGACATGCCCTCCCACTGAACCCGGTTGGAAACAGAGGGGGAATCTAAATATGCCGCCTCAGCTTCCTGATACTTCCTTTTCAACTCCTCCTCGTCCTGTAGGGAAACATGCTTAATATATGAAATTGTAGACTCAAGGGCTCCCCATAGGAATGCCTTCAAAGTATCCCAAAACACTAGGACCCGATCTGCACCATGCGCCTCCAAAAAAACAAGGCAATTGGTCTGGGATCCGGTCATTAGATCCAATTTGGGAAAGCCAGATAGGCTGTATCCGCCATGGCCTACGTATACCTCTAGCACCAACATCAATTGACAATGACATGGGAGAATGATCCGAAACTCATCTAGGGAGATATGTTATGGAGAGCAATGTAGACAGCAATCTATCAACGCCCAATGCCAGGTCAATTCGCGAGTAGGTACCCCCTACTGGGAATAGACCAGGAGAATGCCCTGGCGTGAGGATAAAGAACACGCCACAGATCGTGCCAACCAAACTCAGCAATTAAGGCACCAAAAGCGGTCGGGGACTGAAGGTGCGGGGTCAGAGGGTCCCCATGTCTATCCACCTCAGGGTTAGAAATAAAATTAAAATCCCCTAAACACAAAACATATGCTTCAGGGAACACTGCAGCAAAACTTATTGCCTCTTAAACAACATGTAGATTAGCAGGTGGGGGATTATAGATACCTAGTAGGACAAATGGAAGTGCATGCAGCTGGGCACGAATAACGACAAATCGATAATGGGGATCCGTTTTCAGTTGCACACACTCCCAGGGAACACACCGGTGCACCAATACAGACACCCCCCTAGAGTAGGAGGAATGACAGGAGTGGCCTGACCACTGCACCCAGGGTTTCTTAAGGTGATCTACATTATCAGGGGTAAGGTGTGTTTCCTGCAGGTACACCATGTGTGCGCTAGGTTTTAAAATAGTAGTAAACACCTGGGAACGCTTATGTGGTGAACCCAGTCCCCGCACATTCCAGAACAGAAAATTACTGGTGCTAGCCATCACACAACAGAAAACACCATATTAACGGCAGGACGGTCAAACCAGGGCTCAGTTTCACCGTGGGGAGCTGCATATCCACTAAAACATAGATGTACCAAAAAACAATTAGGAAGGTAACCCAGAACTACAGGCAAAACACCAACGTATATAGAACAAAATAAACTGGCGTTAACTGAGTCAACATATATGTAAATATTTTCAATGTGGCAATGCCCACACAATGCATCCGCATGTGTGAGGGTAATACATGGGGGTCAGCCGGCTCAAGGCTATCATATGAAAAATGATGCAGCATTGCCTATAAAAGATCAGTGTGCATATCCAAACACGCATATCAAAAGGTAGAGAAAGTGTCAAAAACAAGGAACTAGAGTAATCAGCAGAATTTTTAGATATCAACCTTTTTGAGCTAGTGCAGGAGAAACAAGTACCATAAGGAGAGTCCTAAAAAATGGCCAGTAGAGGGCAGCAAATTGTAAGGTTTGGAAATGAAAAGTCTGCAACTTAAAAAGGAAAAAAAAAAAAAAAAAAGGGACACACTTGCATGTAATGAAGGCAATGTAAAGACAAAGGCAAAGTTAGTCTAGTTCCAAATTGCATAATAGGTTACGGTTCCAAATCCTGGGGCAACAAGAGGGGGGTGAGCTGTCCCCAAACATTCGCTGTCAATGCAGCAAAGGCACAAGCTTGTATGAAACAGTAAAAGGAAGAGAAAAAAAAAAACACACTGAAATAGATAACACCACTCCTTGCACACAGGAGGGAACACAGCAAAGAGATCAAAAGTAAGTGGCGATCCAGGGCAGATTTCCCAATCACAGATCTATGGTGGGCGACCCTTCATGATAAACCAATCCTGGGCAGCATCTGGATTGTTGAAAAAAAGGACATGATTGCCAGCAATCACTCTCAGTCTAGCTGGGAAGGACATTGAGTAAATAATCCCATTCTCTCTCAACTTCCACTTAATTTCTGTGAACGTGTGGCCCTCTGTTTCCGTAGCTTGATAGAAAAGTCAGGAAGGATGGAGATCTGGGCATTTTCAAACTGCAGCTTGCCTTTCTGGCGGGCCTTGCGGAGTATCAGATCACGATCTTTACAGTATAGGAGTCTGGCTAGTAATGGCCTGGGAGTTGCACCAGGTATAGGAGGTTTTGCAGGGACCCTGTGCGCCCTTTCAACTGCAAAAGCAGAGGAAACCTTTGCATCAGGAAAAACTGAATTTTTGTAAAATCTTACCTGTAAAATTCCTTTCTCTGAGTCCTCCGACAGTCGCCGCCTCTTCATATTTGTCACAATGGGGTATTAGACTTTGCTCCGAAGGAGTAGCTAGGCAACAGAATATGTTAACATTAAAGCTTTTAACATATCCCACCCTCAAGGGGTGGTCCCCTCAGTCAATACCCTCCTACTTCCTGCAACCATATCTCAGTTTCAGTGGAATAGCAGTAGAGTATATAACCAAAACCCCAAAAGAGGGGCGGGGGCGGCGACTGTCGGAGGACTCAGAGAAAGGAATTTTACAGGTAAGATTTTACAAAAATTCAGTTTTCTCTTACGTCCTCCGACAGTCGCCGCCTCTTCATATTCGTCACAATGGGGACGTCCCAAAGCAGTGCAAACATGAGGGGTGGGAAACGCATCCGCGCCGTAAGGCAACGCAGTCTCCGCATCAAAGAAAGGAACCTTACCAAAGGAAGGAATCCAGCTGGGCAATAGGAAAAAACTTGCTCAACAGGAGCAACAACCCAGGAAAAACAAATAACCAGGGAATAAAAGACATATCCCAACAGCCAGGGATCTCAACAGGTGATCCTAGGGAACAGCCGCACTAAGAACCTTGCGGCCAAAGGAAGCATCCGCCGATGCCTGAACATCTACCTTGTAGAATTTTGTGAAAGTGTGTACGGTCGACCAGGTCGCCGCCTTACACACCTGGGCTACAGAAGCCACATGACGACAGGCCCAAGACGTACTCAGAGATCTAGTAGAGTGCGCCTTCACAGGCACAGGGGGAACCTTCCCCTGCAAAGCATAGGCCTGTTCAATGGCCTGCCTGATCCATTTGGCGATGGTAGAGGCCGACGCCGCCATGCCCTTCCGAGGACCCTCTGGAAGAACAAACAAGGAATCAGTCTTTCGAAAAGACTCAGTCGATTTAAGGTAAACCCTTATCGCCCGAACAACATCCAAAGAATGTAGTCTCACCTCTTTCGGATGTTTAGGCTTCGCGCACAGCGAAGGCAAGACAATATCCTCATTGAGATGGAATTCCGAAACTCGCTTCGGAAGAAAAAATTGATTTTTGTAAAATCTTACCGTAAAATCCTTTTCTCTTAGCTCATTGACAGACGTAGTCCTCGGTGATACAGCACCTTCGGTTATGTTGCCTCCACAGGAGTAGGACTAGACAGGAAATGAAAAATGCTCTGGCCAAACCCCAGGGGCAGTCCCCGAGGGTATATCCTCTCTCTCTCCGCCACAGCAAATCAGTTATGTCACAAAAGCAGTGCTTAGAGAATTTAACCCAACCCAACTCAAAAACAGAGGGGCGGGTACTACGTCTGTCAATGAGCTAAGAGAAAAGGATTTTACGGTAAGATTTTACAAAAATCCATTTTTCTCCATCGCTCATTGACAGACGTAGTCCTCGGTGATACAGCACCTTCGGGAAGTCCCAGAGCAGTATCACAAATGAGGGGTGGGAAAATGGAAATCAAATCCAAATCTAGAAGGGCCAACCGGTGCCAACTAGAAGTTTACAATGCTCATCCTTAATGATGAGACTCAACAAAAAAATTTTCAAACAGAAAAAAACCCTCGAGGTAGACCACCGGTCTCCTCAAATTGCGGCCTGCAAAACCTTGCGGCCAAATGAGGCATCCGCCGATGCCATCACATCAATTTTATAAAATTTTGTAAAGGTATGTACCGACGACCAGGTGGCCGCTTTACATACCTGGACCACTGACGCCTGATGGCGAAAGGCCCAGGAAGTACTGAGCGCTCGAGTGAAGTGCGCCCTAACAGGGAACGGAGGATTCCGACCCTTAATAGAATAAGCCTGTACCACCGTCTGACTGATCCATGTAGATATGGTCGCGGCAGACACAGGCAACCCCCTTCAAGGGCTATCCGTGATCACAAAAAGTGAGTCCGTCTTACGAAAACCACTTTAGGAAGGAAAGATGGATTCGGAAGAAGAACCACCTTATCCCTATGAACCACCAGATCTGGGGAACGACAGGATAATGCGGCCAGTTCTGACACCCTGCGTACAGAAGTAATGGCCACCAAGAAGGCCACCTTCTGGGAATGTAAGCAAGAGAATCTCCCTAATATCTTCAAAGAGAAGTTTCTGAAGAACCGACCACACTAAATTAAGATACCAGGCGGTAAGGGTGCGCACACTGGCGGAGCCAGATGTCGCACCCCCTGGATGAAATTCCGCACCAAGGAATGATTAGCCAAAGGTTTCTTGAAAGAAGATTGCTAACGCCGAAAACCTGACCCTTGATCGTGCTCAAGGATAGTTTCTGCTCAACCCCTTGTTGACGACAGACCAAAATTCGTGTCACCGAATAGGTCTGTGGGGGAAATCCAATAGATTCACACCATGCAATATAAGACTTCCATGTGCTGGAAGTCGCTTTCCTTGCTTTAACTGGAGGTAGGAATAACTGAAGCTGACACTCCCTTGTCCTTCAGTACCTGGGTCTCAATGGCCAGGCCATTAAGCCAGCGACTGTAAAGCAAGATGGAAGATCGGTCCCTGAGACCGCAAATCCTCCCTGAGAGGAAGTCTCCAAGGAGCGTCCGCGACTAGCCTCGCCAAGTCGGCGTACCAGGCTCGACGAGGTCAATCCGGAATTTCCAGAATAACTGGAATTCCCTCCACCTCTATCCTGCGAAGAAGTTCCCGCAGCAACTTGAGAGGATGGAAGGCATGCCGTAGCTGATACTGCCCCCACGGGGCGATCAGCGTTTCTGCTGCGTCCGCTAGAGGATCGTGGCGCGAGCTACAAACCTCCGCACCTTCCTGTTAGGCCAAGGTGCCAACAGATCCACATCCGGGATGTCCCAATGAAGGGACAGCTAGGGAAAAACCTCTGGATAAAGAGGCCATATGCGATTGGATCCGAATCGGGCTGCTCTAGAGCTGCTCGATCCAGTAAATCAGACAAAATCTGATCGCTCTCAGTTCCGATACCCTTATTGGTAATCTGGATATTATCAGAAGAAATGACTTCCCCTGGTTGAGCATCGGAGACTTCCTGGTCCGCTCGCTCAACCGGATCCGATTGTCCAGGTAATCGGAATTCTGATTCCATTAAAAAAGAATCTCCTTCAGGAGAATTCAGGTATGAGACTGGGTATACGGTACTGCCTCTAAGAAGGCCACCATCAGTCCCAGCCAATTGACGGACAGCAACATCCGAATCGTTGACTGAACCTTCTGGAGTTTCCCAGCAAGGAGAAACTCTCTTGCCCAGGATGTATCCAACCTTAGGCCCAGATAGTTCAGTCTCCTGGTGGGAACCAGGGATGATCTTTGGGAAAGCGAAAAAACGCTGATGTCCTGCGATGATGGGGATATAAAGATAGGCATCCTATATGTCTATGGACGCCAGGAAATCTCTTTGATGCAGGGAGGCCACCACTGTACGGATGGACTCTATTTCTTCCCAAGTCCAGATTTGGACGCACCTTGCCCTCTTTCCTGGGCATTGTGAATAGGTTCGAATAGAACCCCTGAAACCGTTCAATGTTAGAAGGGAAGAATCGCACCGGTGGAAGTGATCGAAACTCGATCCTGTGTCCTCCAGAAACCGGTGAAGACATCCCCCCCCCCACCCCAGAGATGGGTAGGGGCGCATCAGGCTATATTCTTCAGGCTTGGCTGAGCCGGACTCTTTGTTTACCCGACCAGCG
Source organism: Pelophylax lessonae (assembly GCF_965119305.1). Taxonomy (NCBI): domain Eukaryota; kingdom Metazoa; phylum Chordata; class Amphibia; order Anura; family Ranidae; genus Pelophylax; species Pelophylax lessonae. The sequence continues at coordinate 198,904,311 of NC_138771.1, forward strand.
CCCTTTGAAACCCCTCTAAAGGGGCTTTGGAGGGTTTCGCCTTATCGCCCGCCCTCGCGGAACGAACAACTCTATATGAGCAGAAAAGGAAGGTCCTCGTTAGTTACGAGGTTTTTTTATCCTAACAGTCTATGGCAAGACCGCAGGTGGTACCGTCTATCCTATAAAGAGGAATTCCTCAAACGGATAGCACCTAGCCATGCGTTTGGAAATAACAGGGGTTCGTTTCAAAACGACCCCATTTGGGTAAAGGAAAATCCTTCGCCCTTTTGGTAGGCTAACAAGTACCAAAAAGGAATCTCAGTCTCAGCTACCTCTGCCGGTGTAACCTCAAGACTAAAGGTTTCCCGGACGGACACAACTAGTGCATCCACCACTCTTGTGCTATGGCGGAGGCAGAAACGTGCTCCTCACTGCTGAGGAGATATTACCTGAGACAACAGCCCCCTAAGAGGGACCTGCAACTGCATTGACCAGTTCCGAATCCGTATCTGAAGTATCTGATAAACAATAGGGGTAGGCGGGGGTCGCTTCTTGATCCCCGTCCCTGACAGGCCACCTCCACCCGGGATACCAAAGACTCCAAAACTGCCGATAATGCATTAAAAACAAGTGGGGTACTGGAGGGTCCTGCGGCCACCTTGAGGGGATCAGGTGGGGATACCTATGCGGCAGGGTCAATGATTATACAAGACACTTGCCAGCGACAAAAAATGACAAAGTAAAAAAAAAAAACTTTTTTTTTTTGTGTCCCCCAGTCGCAACAGCGCCCCTCAGTGTTACCTGCCTTTTTGGACCCCACAGAGAGAGAGACAGACCCCAAGGCTCATCCCTGATGCACAGAAGTTTTCATCAGCTTGCTCAGTGCTTGTCTTGTTACAGACAGGAAGTCTTTGGCCCTATTTCCTAGGTAAAAGAGGCGGCTCCGCCCCTTAACACGCCTGCCGGCTCCTCCCCCTGGCTCCATGAGGTGTTTGAGTCACCTCAAACATGGCCGCCCCCATGCTGGAGACACGAGGCTACACCAAAATGGCGGCCTCGTGCGATCTACCAGACATCGCCCTGTGGCTACTGACAGGTAGGATACCTTATACTATCACAGTAAAGTTCTAGTACTGCCACTGACTACAATCATTTACACATTTTTACAATTAGATTGTCAGCTCCCCAAACCAAGCCTCCTGGCTTCTTGTACACAAAAATCACACTCAATTAGGGGGATCTGTGACATGTTGTAGGATAGAGGGGAACCCATCCTTACCATTACAGAGAGGGGCCCGCGTTCACCACAAGACCCGTCAGGGGGAAAGGGGGAACATACTACTCACCATACCGGAACCAGGCGGGCGCCAACTCCTGACAGTACCCCTCTCCACCGAGGTAGGAGGGCTGTCGACCAATACAGGCGCCGTGACTCATGGTCTTTGGCATTTCAGCGAGACGTTTAACTCGCAGGGTCAGTCCCCGTCCAGTGGGACTATGTCGCGGCCGACCCAGCGCGGAGCTATGGCCTGCACGCGCTCGTAGGCTGAACTGGGGTGACCACTGGATCTCAACATCCCGCCCGTCGCCCAGTTCAGCTTTCTTGCTTGAAGATCTCACAGGAACACTGGAGAAAAAAAGCTGTCTTAAAAAATTATTTTCTAAGAAAAAAATCCTGCCAGGACCGAAGATCCCAGCAAAGTATCTAGGTCCTTACTCCTGACTAGACAGAATAAAACTGATTTGCTGTGGCGGAGAGAGAGAGGATATACCCTCGGGGACTGCCCCTGGGGTGTGGCCAGAGCATTTTTCATTTCCTGTCTAGTCCTACTCCTGTGGAGGCAACATAACCGAAGGTGCTGTATCACCGAGGACTACGTCTGTCAATGAGCGATAGAGAAAGAAGGATTAGGTCGCAAGACCACCTTATCCAAGTGAATAACCAGATACGGAGACTTGCAGGACAAAGCCGCCAGCTCCGACACTCTGCGAGCCGAAGTGATCGCAACCAAAAAGGCGACCTTTTTTGGACAACATAGAAAACGAGATCTCCCTGATCTGTTCAAAAGGAGCACGTTGTAACACAGATAGAACGAGATTCAAGTCCCAAGGGGGCAGAGGATCCCTCCTAGGAGGAACCAGATGCCGCACTCCCTGAACAAAAGTGCCAACCAAGGAATTGGAAGCCACGGGACGTTGAAAAAGAACGGCCAGCGCAGACACCTGACCCTTTATCGTAGCCAGCGCCAAACGCTGATCGACACCTGTTTGAAGGAAGGACAACACTCGGGAAACCGAGTACGTGCGGGGTGAAAACCCACTGGACTCACACCAGGCAAAATAGGCCTTCCAAGTACGGTAGTAAACCTTCCCCGAGGAAGACTTCCTCGCGTTGATCAAGGTATGAACGACCTCAGGGGAGAGACCCCTCTCCTTCAGGACCTCGGTCTCAACAGCCAGGCCGTCAAAGCCAGCGACTGTAAAGCAGGATGGTATATCGGCCCTTGAGACAGGAGATCGTCTCGAAGAGGCAGACGCCACGGAGCGTCGACCGCCAGATTCACGAGGTCTGCGTACCAGGACTGGCGTGACCAATCCGGCGCCACAAGAATCACCGTGCTGCATTCCGAGTGTAACCTGCGAAGGAACCTGGACAGCAACTGAATCGGTGGAAACGCGTACATCAGCTTGTACTGATGCCACGGGGCCACTAACGCGTCCGACGCGTCTGCCCGAGGGTCGCGCGTCCTTGCCACGAACCTTCTCACCTTGTTGTTGAGACGAGACGCGAACAGGTCCACATCTGGAAGACCCCACTTCGCGCACAACATCTGGAAGACAGCCGGGTGGAGAGACCATTCCCCCTGATCCAGGGTCTGGCGACTCAGATAGTCCGCCTGCCAGTTCTCCACCCCCGGAATGTGAACCGCCGTTATCGCCGGGACATGAGTCTCGGCCCAGGACAGAATGTCGGCCACTTCTCGAGCCGCTCGGGCACTCCTGGTGCCCCCTTGGTGGTTGATGTAGGCCACCGCCGTGGCATTGTCCGTCTGCACCCGAACCGGGCAGCCCTGCAGCCGGTCCGTCCAACGATGAAGACAGAGATTTATCGCACGCAATTCCAGAATGTTGATCGCAAGGGAGGACTCCCCCTCCGACCAAGTTCCCTGGGCGGACAGAACGCCCAGAACACCACCCCAGCCCGACAGGCTGGCATCCGTGGTGATCACCGTCCACGAGATAGGACGAAAAGACTTGCCCCCCGACACCATCGGGGACTGGAGCCACCACAGAAGGTCCCTTCTGGTGCGATGGCCCAACGAGATTTGAAGATCCAGAGATTGAGGTCGCCCGTCCCACCTGGACAGGATCTCCGCTTGGAGACCCCGCGTGTGAAACTGGGCGAAGGGAATCGCCTCGAAGGCCGAGACCATCAATCCCAGACATCCCAGAGACGAGTGCGGAAAGTCCCTGAGGGACCTGACTTCCTCCTGAAGAGTTCTGAGTTTGTCTTCCGGCAGGAAGACCTTCGCCTGAACCGAGTCCAGGATCATTCCCAGGTAGGGAAGACGAACCGACGGACTCAGTGTCGACTTTGGAAAATTTATCGTCCAACCAAACTCCTGCAGAGTTTGCATCGTGACAGACAGGTCCTTCTCCAGACCCTGGCTGGTCGCAGACCGAACCAGAATGTCGTCCAGATACCCCAGGACAGAGATGCCCTGGGCTCTCAATAATGCCAGAACCGGTGCAAGCACCTTGGTGAAAACCCGCGGAGCCGAGGCGAGACCAAAAGGTAACGCCACGAACTGGTAGTGATCCTCCGCAATGGCGAATCGAAGGTACCTCTGGTGACCCTCGAAAATGGGGATGTGAAGATACGCATCCTTCAAATCGATGGAGGCCATGAATTCCCCTGGAACCAGGGCAGCCACCACCGACCGCAGGGATTCCATGCGGAACTTGCGAACCCGCACAGAGCGGTTTAGAGCCTTCAAGTCCAGAATTGGACGAACCTTGCCCTCCTTCCTGGGCACGGTGAACAGATTGGAATAAAACCCCCGAAATCTGTCCCGATGAGGCACCGGAACCACCACTCCCTGAGCCCTCAGGTCTCGCATCGCCAGGTGCAGGTCCCGTAAACGCTCTGGAGACAGTTGAAGATTTGAGGGAAAAAATCTGCTCTCCGGCCGAGAGAGAAACTCGATCTTGTAACCAGATCGAACGATCTCCTGAGCCCACCTGTCCCGCACGCGGGCCAACCAGGGTTCAAGAAAACCGAGCAAGCGTCCCCCCACCCCAAAACTGGGTGAGGGCGCCCCTTCAGGCCGCACTGTTATGGGCAGCGGGTCCGGACTGACCGGACTTCTGTTTACCAGACCAGGGCTTCTTTTGAGAGCCTTGTCCCTTGAACGGTTTGCCCTTGTAGTGCGACCGAAAGGCACGAAAGGACCCCTGAGGGGGCCGAAAATTAGCATGCTTCTTCCCAGAAGCCCCCTTAGCCTTGGGGAAATGGGGCAAGAGAGTGCTCTTACCTCCGGTGATCCCCTTAATCAACACATCCAAGGACTCCCCAAAAAGGCGAGACCCATCATAAGGCAGATTGGCTAAGGTCTTACGTGAAGATTGGTCCACCGACCAACACTTCAACCAAACCAGGCGGCGAGACAACACCGCCACGCTGTGTACACGTGCAGCCAACGGGACTAAGTCCAAGTCCGCATCACACAGATACATGACACCCTGGTGGATTTGATCCACCATATCCAGGGTCGCCGGCGAGGCCGAATCGGCCACTAGGACGCGTCTAAGCATCTGCGTCCAACTTGAGACAGCCTGGGCCGCCATGAGAGAGGCAAACAGAGCTTTAAGCATAGAACCCGTAACAGAATAAGTATGATGGGCAAGAGACTCCATTCTTCTATCCGTGGCATCACGGAACACCGGGGAATCCTCTGCAGGAATCGCAGTGGATTTGTTCAAAACCGCAATTGCGTGATCCACCGGGGGTGGTACACACCACCGTTCATCAGTGGAAGGCGAAAAAAGGATAACGCAGCTTGAACCTACTTGGCACAGCAAAAGGTTTGCGTAAATTGCGTCATTGTTCCTTAACAGCACGCTGAAAATCATCATTGCAGGGAAAAACCTGCGGCGTCCTGCGTTTTCTCTGCGTCCCATAAGCCGCCAAGGCAGCGGGGGGACACACCTCATCCTGCAAACGCAGCGTTTGTTTTATGGAAGCAATCAATTCATCCATGATTGCAAGCTCTTCAGGCGAGCCAGGGGGAGAATTATCAACCCCCTCAACCTCAGCCTCCACCTCGGACCCCACTAGATCCAGGGAGGAGCGGGACCCCGATAAGGAGACCCCCGCCATAACAGCCCCATCACCTTCACCCTCAGAATCAGAGGAAATAGAAACTCTGGGTCTTTTAGTAGATTGAGCAGCCACCAGCATCTGCACCTGAGCAGCAAGGCCAGCCACAATAGTGGCCAAATCCCCCCCTGGGGGGGAAACAGCGGTCCCCTGGCTTTCCACCAAGGTGGCAGGAAATTTGCCCTCCTGAGAATCCATTGCCCCAATATGATATGCCGGAGAATAAAGGGTTAACTGCCCCTTTAACAAGCGCGGCGAGCGCAGCCCACCGCACCACACACAAGCACAATGAGACCCCCACAGGGACAATAAACTGACACAGGCAATGGATATAGCAAGAACAGAAGGATAAAACCTGAGGAGACCCTCGCCGCTGCTGCTGCCTCGATCGGTGTACCCAGGAGAAGAGGAAGTGATGAGACCAGGGCGCTCTATTAAAGCCTATGGGAGGCTACAAGAAAATGGCCGCCATGCATGTAGAACATGCGGCCGGAGCGAGTGCAGGCAAAATGGCGCCGTTTGGCGCCGAAACCGCCGCTCCTACAGTACAGTAATGCACATAACACCATCCATATAAAAAAACATGGCAGATCGCCGCAGCGATTGCTGTATTGTGCCCAAACATGCCACAAAACATGCCCCACAGCACACAGCTTCTCACACTGAACAAGGCTGACACAGACAGTGTCACACAGCTCCCCCCCCCCCCTTGCAGCCCGCAGCATGCAGCAGAGTGATAGGGAGACAAACAGTGTGAACAGAGGCAGGTTACACAGTCCCAGACTGACACCCCCCCAGACAGACAGGTCCCCACATAGATACACTTACCTCTCAATGGCGTGGGGGACCCGCACAGGCGAACAAGCCGCTGCACATGAGGCAGGGAGAGTCGCATACAAGACGCACAAAATGGGGGTTAAGAAACCGCACAGCGTCCAGTGAGGTAGCCACCTCACCAATCATCCCTGCACCGAACAGGGATGGGTCGTTCACTGTGCCAGGAGCGTTACCTGGCTGAACGCTCGATGGCAGGCTGGGAAGCCACTGACCCACGACCTGCGACCAGGGGGATCAGCCCGAGACCCAGCCCGCATGATCCTCTTCGTCAGAAGAACTAATGCTGACAAAAAGAACAGCTAAGTAAAGAGAGAGAAAAAACTCAAACAAAAAATCAAAAAAGAAGAAAGAGGCTGGGGCACAAAGCCCCAGCACAGAGAGAACCAGCTACTCCTGACAAGCTAGACATTGAAACTGAGATATGGTTGCAGGAAGTAGGAGGGTATTGACTGAGGGGACCACCCCTTGAGGGTGGGATATGTTAAAAGCTTTAATGTTAACATATTCTGTTGCCTAGCTACTCCTTCAGAGCAAAGTCTAATACCCCATTGTGACGAATATGAAGAGGCGGCGACTGTCGGAGGACGTAAGAGAAAGTAGATTTAATCCAGGTCTCAATAAAGTCTTCAGCTTTTTCAGGGAGCCCCACTATTCTGACAATATTACGCCGAAGGCGATTTTCAAGGTCATCTGCTTTCTGGAACCAAAAGGGGATCTGTTTTTCTGCACCTGACATCCGGGCAGGGAAGGGGGAGAAGTCATCTTCAATGGAGGATATTCTCCGCTCAGTCTCTGTCACCGTCTCCCACACCTTCGGCATGTCATGGCGCATAAGGCCTATGTGGACTTTAATTTCCTCCATTTTGCCCGTAAGGGACGTGTTACAGGCCGTGATGGCCTCTAGGAGCTGGGCATTCACTTGCTCTAGGTTGAGCTTACCCCATTTCTCAGATGCCGACATGCCAGGTTTCAGATGATCCCCCACAGCCGCCCCACTGCTCCGCGTAAATGGTGGGCCTCAGCCATCTTGCTTCTCCATGCAGGCGTACTTTTTCAAACATTCTGCCGGGGCAGAGGAGCGATCTTTGCTCATCTCGGCTGTAGAGTATGGCCCACGGAGGGTCACTTCTGTGCATGAGAGCAGCTGATAAAAAAGAGGATTACAGTGATTACTGTGAGCGGCCGACGGAGCTCCTCTCAAACACGTCCAGCCATGACAACGCTAGCCACGCCCCCCACAGGTGTGTGTTTTTAGTGGCAATGTTGTCCTGTTTTTTTTTAAATTCTTTATGTGTTGTCTGCCATTTTACTGTTGCTTGTGATTCTGAATTTTGTCACCAATAAAGTTTATTAGTTTGGGATAAACTGCAGTTTTTTTTTTTTAAAACAGTGAGGTTTATTGAAACTTTTGGTACAATACAAAAATAGACCGTGCATTGAAACTTCGATCAGATTCATAACACACAGAAGTACAAAAAAAAAAAAAATACAAATATACACAGTGATTAACACTTAGAAACAGAACAGACATAGTAAAAATAAGGCAGTAATCAGTTACTTTCTTTCGGCCCAACACTCGAGCAGACAATATTAGGTCAATTGGGGCGGTCAGCATAAAATAGTTACCCACTGCACTACTGAGCTGTGTCAGGGCACTGCACCCACTTGTCCCAAATCTTGTTGAACTTCTGGGGGCACCCCCTATGTTTATATAAAAGTTTATGAAATGGGATGACACTATTAATTTCCTTAATCCACATTCCTAGAGTAGGAGGAGTAGGTCTCATCCACCGCCTGGCTATCAATTTACGCGCTATAAACAAAGTTTCCTGAAGAAATATGACAGTGGATTTGGGCATCTCTCCATCCGGATAGACCCCCAGGAGACACTCCTTAGGGGAGAGCTGTAGAGGAGACCCCATTTTGTCGTGCAGAAATGTGACTACCTGTTGCCATAGAGTCTGTAGTTGGGGACAGCTCCACAATAGATGAAAGAAGGAAGCATCAGGGTCTGCGCACATAGGACAAGAGGGGACCAAGTCAGGGTGATATTTGGACAGTCTGAGCGGGGTGAGATAAGCCTGGTGTATTATAAAGGTCTGGGTAAGGCGATCCGACAGTTTTGGCGACACTCTGCGGCACGTCTCCAGGGCATCCTCCCATTCCTCATCCTCCATGGCCCCCACATTGCGCTCCCAGCGGGTCTTAAGTGCATAAGCTAAAGTGGTCGAGGAAGGTGTGTGGAGCTCAGAGTAGAACATGGAAATGAGGTGACTGGGTTCTGTACTTTTAACAATCTCAAGGGTGGTGACCGATTCTATCTCAGGAGGACCGTCAGGGAATTGAGATCTATAAGCATGGGAGAGCTGTAAGTATCTGTAGTGCATGGGGCCCTGGAGCGCAAACTGGCCTTGCAGGGTCTCGTAAGACCGCAGACCAGTGGTCGTGGAGATATGGCTAAGGAGGAGAATACCCCTCCCACTCCATATCGACAGGTCAGGGATGGAGAGGAACTCACGCAATGTACTATTATGCCACAGAGGGGTGAGTGTATGGAACGGAGGGCACCGAAGCCTGGACGCTACCACCTCCCAGATCCGACAATAGTGATATAGGAGAGATCTGGGGCACAGGGGCTCCGGCGAGCCCCTGACGCCCCTAAGGATAACTAGGAGGGGGTCCCCGAGGGGATGAGCCCACCCAGGGCAGAGCAGGGTCAAGAAGCGTTCTCTATCCGTTTTATCAATGTGAAAGAACTGGGACAACTGAGCTGCCAGATAGTACAGATTAAAATCCGGCAGGGCCAACCCCCCTAGATTTGTAGGATTTTTGAGTTTGCGCCAGGAGATCTTGTGCCGGTTAGCACCCCAAACAAAGGTCTTGAGGAGTGATTCCATCTGCTTAAACAGCCTGAGTGGCAGATATATAGGAGAATGCCATACAACATAGAGAATTTTGGGAAGAAGAATCATTTTAATTAAATTGACCCTACCCATCACTCCCAGAGGTAATTTGGACCATACTTGAATTTTGGCCTTAAGCAGAGGGAACAAGGGTTGAACGTTATCTGGGACATAATCTGCTGAGCTAGCTGTCACCTGAATCCCTAAGTACTTAATGCGGGATACACACTGCAGGGCCGGGTTTGCGGGGGCGATCGCCTGCGGGCTCTCGTCAAGCGGGAGAATTTGTGACTTATCCCAGTTTATCTGAAAACCGGAGAACCGTCCGTACCGTTCAATTAAAGAAAGGGCTGTGAGCAGGGAATCTCGAGAGTCTTCCAAATATAACAAAGTGTCGTCAGCATACATGCTGATTTTCTCCTCCAGCGGTCCCTTACGTAGGCCACGAATCCCGGGATGTGCTCTAATGGCCATCGCCAGGGGCTCCGCGGCCAGAGCATACAGCAGGGGGGAGAGGGGGCACCCCTGTCGAGTGCCACGGGATAAAGGGAAGGCGGTCGACTGCCAGCCGTTGGCCAGGACCCTAGCTACCGGGGCGCTATATAGAAGTTTGACCCACTTAATAAAATTAGGTCCAAAGCCGTATCGGTCCAGGCAGGTCCATAGAAATGGCCACTCCACCGAGTTGAATGCTTTAGCCGTGTCCAAGGAGACCACCACCCTGCCGCCCATTCCGTCGTGTTGTGCCTGGAGATTCATGAATAACCGGCGAAGGTTAAATGAGGTGTTCTTCCCAGGCATGAACCCGGCCTGGTCCGAGTGTATGAGTGAAAGGATCACCTTGTTAAGACGGAGGGATAAAATTTTCGCAAGGATTTTAGTGTCTACTGGGAGCAAAGAGATGGGACGGTAAGACTCTGGGGCGTGCAAGTCCTTGCCCGGCTTGGGGATGAGCACAATTAGCGCCTCCCGCATAGAAGGGGGCAGGGCTGCATCCTTGAACAGAGATTGAAACAAAGCCAATAATTTAGGAGAAAGGAGTTCCGAATATTGGGAGAAGAATTCAATCGGGAGGCCGTCCAGGCCGGGGGCCTTAGATCTAGGGAACTCGGACACGGCTGCTGCAATCTCCTCCACAGAAACGGGTGCCTCGAGGGTCGCCAACTGGTCGGGTGTCAATGTGGGAAAGGCAATAGAGTCCAGAAAGTCATGCATGTCAGTGCAGTCAGCGGGGGCCCTAGAGGTGTAAAGTGTACTAAAAAATGATCGGAAACACTGTGTCACCGCAGCAGGATCGGTGATCTCATTACCCAGGTCATCCTTCAAAGTTATAACTACCGGGGGCCTATCCTCACAATGAACTAAATATGCGAGGAGTTTCCCCGCCCGCTCTCCATGTGCAAACAGATTCTGCTTCTGAAAAAACATCTTAGATTTCGCCTTCTCATATTCAAGTTGGGAAAGGACTTTAGAGGTCAATTTATACTGGGATTCATGCGTCGGAGTCAGGTCCGCCATAAAGGCCTGTTCAGCTTCAAGCAGATTCGCCGTTGCCCTGGAGATCTCCTCAGCAGCCCGCGCTCTAACAGCTTTAATTTTGGAAATCATAGTGGATCTGGCGAACAGTTTAAATGCCTCCCACACTGCAGCCGGGGAGGCAGTGCCCTCATTATCAGAAAAGAATTGTGTCCAGGTCCCCTCAATGTCGTTCCCATCAGACACCAAGGGGAGCCAGGCGGGATTCAGGCGCCAGGCCGGGGGAGGTCTATTGCAGGGCAAGGACAACAGTATCCAATAAGGGCAGTGATCAGACAGAGTCCGTGGGGCGAAGCCTGCCGCCAGTAACCTGGGGAGCAGGGTTCGAGACATCAATATCAGATCAATGCGTGACATAGAATGGTGTGCAGCCGAGAAACAGGAGTACGCACGCTGAGCGGGGTACTTGCTACGCCAGGAGTCGGTCAAACCAAAGCTCTCCACCAATCGGGAGAACCTGGTCGGGGACGACCCCGGCGGCGCCTGGGAGGCGCCACCGGATCTATCCAGACCCGAGTCCAGCACATTATTAAAGTCGCCCAGCCAGATCACCGGGGCCCCCGGGCATTGTGCCATAAACGCCAATCCCTCCATTATAACCACAGCAGAGTAAGGGGGGGGCACATAGAAAGCCATCAGAAGCATCAATTCCCCATAGACTGACGTTTTAAGGAAGACATATCTACCCATTGGGTCAACCTGAGATCCTAGGAGCTGGAAATGCACCGATTTGGCCACCAGAAGCGCCACACCCCTGGAGTGCGAGCTATATGCAGAGTGATGCACCCAGCCAACCCAAGGCCGTTTGAGAGACTGCTGTACGCGGCCCTCCAAATGTGTCTCCACCAGTACTATAATGTCAGCCCGGACACGGCGTAGAACATTAAAGACAGCCGTCCGTTTAATCTTATCGCGCATACCCCTGACATTCCACGTCAACAATTTCAATGCGGCCATGGCAGGGGTAATACGGAGCGTGGAGCGGAGGCTCCCAGGATCTCAGGCAATAAGGCCACAGAACTAACAATCCCACGGTCATACACTAACATTAATAAACGGCAGTAAAAGAGCAGGCAGTTATTACTTGAGGTCAATGTGCATAGAACAGAAACAGTATAGAGATTGTACCAATTATAAACTGTAAACAATGGTAATACCCCAAACCCCCCTCCCTGCCCTGCACCAACCCCAACTTGTGCGGGCATGTTCCCAAACAAGTGCCTCAACCAGAACAGGCCCACATGCGACTGGTAAAAAGCAAGAACAGGAGGCCAGGGACCCCCAGGATAGTCAGCAAAAATACAGCAAAATACAACTAGGACAAGCAAGGGGGCCCGGGGGCCCAGGTCCAGCAGAAGTCGCAGGGGGCAACAGGGGAGTTGGGCACAAACACACGCCTGAGCGGGTGTAGGGGGCGAAAACCAACGGGTGTATCGCTGGGTAGCAAAACCTATGGGCAGGTGGAAATCCATAGGAAGAGAACAGAAAAATCAGTTCCATCTGTGGAGCTAGGATGCTCCGCCGGTCAAACACAGGAGCAGTGGGTCAGGGAAATGAGGGGGGGGGGGGGAAGGGGGGTACAAAGTCTTGAGTTCCTCAGGATCTACAAAGCCCCCCCCACCTCAGCAGCAGCACAAGGCACAGGCAATCAGGGAGAAAGTATCATGAAGTCGCCAGGGCAAGGTGGTCAGGCTCTAGCTTCCAGTCCTTCTAGCCAGGAGATGGCGGCCTCCGGATCCTCAAAGAAGTGGGCTCGGTCCTCACCCTCCACTCTAAGACGGGCCGGGTACAACATAGAGTATTTGATATTCTTGATACGCAGCCTGCGTTTGACCTCCAAAAAGCTCTTGCGGCGCCTCTGGACCTCAGCAGAGAAGTCGGGGAAAATCGCTATTTTGTGATTTCCAAATGGAATGTTCCCCTTAACTCTGGCCAGGCGCAATATGGCATCTCTGTCCCGATAGTTCAGGAATTTAGCGATGAATGTGCGGGGGGGGTGCACCCTGAGGGGGGGGACGCCCTGAGAGGCGATGTGCACGTTCCACAACAAAAGTGGGTGAAAAGGATTCTCTGCCATATGTTTGAGTGAGCAATTGTTCCAAATAAGATGAGGGGTCTGCACCTTCAGAGCCCTCCGGGAGGCCAATGAACCGCAAGTTACAGCGGCGCAGCCTATTCTCCATGTCATCTTGTTTTTGAAGGATAAGGTGTACTTGTTGCTGCAGCCTGTCTGAGGAGCTTTGCAATGGGGGGAGGGAGTCCTCCACCTCGCTGATTCTGTGTTCAGCCTCACCAACTCTGTCCCTTAGCTTCTGCATATCCTGACGCATCAGTGATATATCTACCTTCACCTCCTCGATTTTAGTCGTCAGCATGGTCTGGCAGGTAGCAATCGCTTCCAATACCTTGGATGTAGCAGGGCTCTCCGGCTCCTCCACCACGAGCGACGGGCCGGCGCCATCTTGGATCGGGGCCTCCTTCTCCAGCCTCCGGAATGCAGCCAGTTTTGCCGCAGCTTCCGAGCCTTTCTTCGGCGGAGACATGCGGAGGTCAGTGCCGCGGGTGTGCGGGAGGTGAAGGGAGGATTATCGTGCCCGGAGGGCTGCAGGATTAGCGGTAAAGGAGATCGGTCCGGCGGAGCTCCTCTCACACACGTCCTCTCACATGCTGCGCCAGGCCACGCCCCCATAAACTGCAGTTTGCCTTATTCCCTTTCTACCCCATTGAACTCCTTTGGTTCTTCCCCAAATTTACTTTGACAGATTTCCTGTGTTGGGGAGTTGAAGGGATAGGTGCCACCTGTCTCAGTGAGTCGGTACCCATTATCGTGCTGGCATACACATTTATCCAGCACTCAGATCCTCTGGTACTTTAGACCACATTTGAAAAGGGGTAAATAAGTACCCCTTTAATGAGAGGCATGACGACCTGGGAGCCGTACTATCTGCTGTACTCTATATGATTCATTTAGTGAAGAAAAGGAAAAAATATAATTTTTGTAAGAACCTACCGTAAAATTATTTTCTCTGAGTCATCTGACAGACGCAGCCTCTTCCAAGTTTCATCACTATTGGATAATGGCGCCCTCTGCAGGAGCAGGCTAGGTAGTGAAACTTCATTACAGAAGCTTTAACTAGACACACCTTTAGGGGCTGTCCCTTTAGACATTACCCTCAGACACATAAAGCTTACTAATCAGTTTCATAGCAAGCAGTACAGGAAGACAAACAACCCCAAAATAGAGGGGCAGGGGCTACATCTGTCAGAGGACTCAGAGAAAATAATTTTACAGTAAGTTCTTACAAAAATTCTATTTTCTCTTACGTCCTCTGACAGACGCAGCCGCATCCAAGTTTCATCACTATCGGGACATCCCAAAGCAGTGCAGGTTTTAAGGGTGGGAAAAGACACAACCAACAAAATGGCAACGTGTCACCAAGACCAGAACCAAAACTCAGCCAACAGGGCAACAGAAGCTCAACCAAAAACAGGAGCTAACCTCAGAACAAAAATTCACCCCAAGAAGAGAAAGAAACCGTTCTCTTCAACAAACCGCAGCGCTCAAAACTTTGCGGCCAAAGGAAGTATCCAAGGATGCCATCATGTCAATCTTGTAGAATTTTGTAAAAGTGTGTACAGAAGCCTGATGGCGAAAAGCCCAAGAGCCACTCATGGCTCTAGTAGAAAGTGCCCTCACAGGGAAAGGAGGCACCTGACCCTTGAGTGAATAGGCCTGAACAATAGTCTGTCTGATCCATTTAGAAATGGTCGCAGCGGACGCAGCCGAACCCTTCCGAGGTCCCTCAAGAAGGACACACAGGGAATCAGACTTCCTAAAGGATTCCGTGGTTGACAGGTGAACCCTGATCACCGGAACCACATCCAATGAATGCAAGGCAAATTCCTTGGGATGCTTAGGCTTCGCACAGAGCGAAGGCAAAACAATATCATCATTGAGATGGAAAGCAGACACCACCATAGGAAGAAAAGACCAGTTGGGTTGCAGAACAACCTTATCCCTGTGGAATAAAGCGAACGGCAGGACAGAGGCGCCAAATCAGAAACTCTGCGAGCAGAGGTGATAGCCACCAGAACTGGCTGTCTCAGATCCATGCTAACCATTGGGAGACTAGTAGATCTCTTCATGAGAATGCTTGTTTGACTGTCCTGTTGGTTCAGGGGGTCATGGTCCTAAGGCAAGCAGCCATCTGTGTGTACAGTGAATGTGCTGCACATTATATGACACCTGCATGTTCAATCTAGAGACACTATTTTGCACCATCCGGGATCTTTTTTATGGAACTTTATATGGAAATTTATTTTGAAATGGCTCATATTTTATAGGATTTATAGGTTTTTTAATATATGAATATTTCTTGTGCTGCACTATTTTCATGTAGTACAGGATACAGGAATCAATTCCTAGACCATGGCTTTTATGCCACTACCATCAAGGGACTGGACGCTGGCAGGTCTTCGCTGGGTCCTTCACCTAATACATCCAGATCCATCCAACAGTCTGGATCCAGGTGCCTGGACCGACACCCGGTTCTGCCGCTCAGCGAGCTGCTGAGCGCCTGTGCCAGCTACTTCCTACCCTTCCACAGCTCTGCACTCCAATGAGCAAGGAGGAGTCAGAACAGGGAGCTGCTGACTGACAGTCAGCAGCTCTCTGCTCTGGGAGCTGTCAGAACCGAGCAATCTGCGGTATTTGACTGCTTGGTTATCAGTGTAAAGGCGCCGGGGGACAGATGCAGCATCGCACCGATGCTGCATCCACCTAGGTAAGTATTAATCTAAAAAAAAAAAAAAAGCATAAACCTTTACTTCTCTTTGAAGGAACTATAGAGTTGGACACCAGCCCTGGACCTGTATAGAACCCTGAGGCTAACTACATCCATTCACTTCGTGTTAAGGTGAGCCCCTAAAACAGGATTCAGTACCCTAAGCATATATTAAAAGGCCAGCCATACACAGTGGGGTGAGGGTATTGTCCCCAAAGTATAACACGGAGATGTAACGAGGTACAAATCCAGAAACTGCTAGACAGCCTAGGGCAATAGCAGTCAGATCTTGATGAGTGTCAGATAAAAAATGAATGGCTAAAAAGGAAAAGCCCTCTTCAAAGGGGAGAAAAGATTACCTAAGTGGGTGGGGTTATAAGAGTGTGTATTCAAGGCAGCCCTGGCAAGATTTTTGCTAGTGTCCAATCACCTGAAGATAGCCTGCATATAACCCATGGTTTAGAAATAAAAGTATAGTGTCCTGTACTGTAGAATTAAGGTATGTTTTTGCTTAGTGATACACTTCAATTATGAAAACTTAAGGCACATCTTCAACAAAAATGAACATATTTACTTAATTTAAATGTTTAGGATTTACTAAAATGCAGTTGCAATTGTTCAGTTTCAAAACGAAAAACTTACTGTGAAAGCTGAAGGATCTCTTTGGGTACAACTGCAAATTTATTATGAGATAACCTTAATGTAGTTAATTTTGAAGGCATAAAGGGCAGATCAGCTGAAATAAAAACAAACATGCAAGTTATGCATTAGCAGTTAAGTACGAATAGCATAGCAGAAATAATGCATGGAAAAAATACAATATTAAAAATGAAAGCAGTATTAAACTCAAAAGCAAACATTATATTGCAGTGTACAATTCTTAAATGTGATGGCTGTATTAGTTTCCCTTTTAGGCTTTCTTACTTAAATTTTTATCAGGTGATCCATGCAGCAGGTCTGTTTTTCACAACACAACAGAAGAACATATCAATTTACATTGGTCAAACAACCCACTTAACACCGACAAAGGTGATTAAAATGATCAGCTTTTATTTATTCATGAAAAGCCTTATTGCAAAAGGAAAACATGGTTTTCTGCAATAGAATTATAAAGTGTGAGTTGGAGTCAGTGTTAATTTTATAGACCAAAACATTTTTTATCAAAATTTTCATCAGTGGCCTTTTTACGAAAACTAAACGAAAAGTACACCACATTTTTGTCCACTGAAAATAATTATAATGAAAATCAATTCAGTTTTCGTCAACGAGGGATGTTTATCCACGTGAACCTCCGGTTTCCTTGGAGCTCTGCCTGTGTAGAGCCTGTGAGTGCTTCCACTCCCAGCAAGCAAGGTTCGAGTAGCGACCGTAGCTTGCTTAGCAGGTAGCACTGTGCAGCATCACAGGACTGTGCGTTGCAGGCCTCCTTTCAGACCACTGTCCAGAAAACTGTGTGCATTACAGCTCCTCTGATGACCGGTATCCGGAGCACTGTGTATTACAGGCCTCCCCTCAGACCACCATCCAGAGCACTGTGCAGCATGCTTAACAGGCCTCTCAGACTACCATCCCAGAGCATTATACAGCATTACAGGTCTCCTCAGACCACTGTCCCAGAGCACTGTGCAGCATTACAGGCCTCCTAGGACCACTGTCCAGAGTATTGTGCAGCAATATAGGCTTCTCAGACCACCGTCCCAGAGCACTGTGCAGTATTACAGGCCTCCTCAGACCACTGTCCAGAGCACTGTTTGGAAATTCTAGAGATATGTTTAAAAAAATGTGTTACAATTTAACTAAACCCATTCGATTTTAGTTGACTAAAAAATACTGCAGATTTTAGTCGACTAAATACGACTAAAACTAAAACCATTGCAGATGACTAAAATGGGACTATGACTAAAACTAAATTGAAATCTGATGCCAAAATTAACACTGGTTGGAGTTTGGCTTCAATTTGTTAGTGGTTCTAAATATTCCATATTGTTATATTGGCATACAGTTTTATAAGCATGCATTTCTGTTAAAGTGTTACAAAAAAACAGGACCCTGAATTCACTAAATCTGGTTTTCACCAGTACACAGAACATGGAAATTCAATTATTTTAGTAAATATAAACTGCTAAATACCTTTTCACATCAGCAGTATATAGAAGTCTTGAGAGCAGCTGAGTACTGGTTAAAGCTTGGAGGAAAAGTTTTCATTCTCCTGCCTATCCTATGAGTGCTGAGTGATCACATGCAACCTTCTTAAAAAAAAAAAAAAAAAAAACTCTCTACCAATATACACCAAACTGAGCATGCGCAGAGTACCTCCTAGGGCTCTGTTCCATCAGCAGATGAATTGGCAACAGTGACAAAGCTGCTGTCTGCTATACCACCTCTATTCATTCCTCCAGAGTTGTATCTCACTAATACAGAAGTTACTGGCTAGATCAACCAGGTGAAAACATAGGGAAAAAAAAGACAAAGAAATTAAAACTGATGAAGCCACCACATCTTATGATTGGACACATATCCAAGGTAACCTAAATTTAGATTAATTTAAATTTTTCTAATCATTCTTAAAGTGTATTTAAAAAAAAAAAAACTGTAACCAAAAGGGGAGCGGTCTGCCATATATAGTAAGCAGAAAGTTAAAGTTATTACTTTTACAAAGATGTACATCAACCTATATCTCAAGCTACTGTGCAAAAGGAGTGCTCATTTAAAAAGCACAATATGGCCGCACTACAGGACATTGGTATAATGGACTTTTAAAAGGCTTTTGGAATTATTCTAAATTTAATAATAATTTTCTTGGGCCACAGGCTGTGAAGGTTTTAGAGACATACAGGTTATATGCTACCTTCAGGAGAATTTGACATTAGCAAAAAAAGCTGTTAATAAGACAGTAAAACCCCTCCCATTCATCATGAACTAGTAAGACAAGAAGGGCCAGGACCTGTGCCCCTAGTAAACGCCAAGAAAAATATTTTATGGTAAGTTAAAATTAGGATTTTTATTACAGCTTACCTGTAAAATCCTTTTCTTGCAGTACATCACGGGGCACAGAGCTGGTAATAATTACTATTTGAGTTATACGCTACATTCAGGTGAATGGACACTGGCAACAAATAGAAAGAAAGTTCCTCCTATATAACCTCTCCCATACCTAAAGCAATGCCCTTGAGGGGAGGGGACACAGAGTCCCAAACTTGCCCCTGAGCAAAGACAAAACATAGGACTATACAGCTGCTTGCAGTACGCCACTACCAAACTGAGCCCCTTTACGGGCCCTAACGTCCACTTGGTAGAATTTTGTGAACGTATGACCTGAAGACCAGGTAGCAGCTTTGCAGATCTGGGCCCAAGATACTTGATTGTGCACTGCCCATGATGCACTTACCCTTCTGGTAGAATGGGCCTTTAAGTTAAAAGACCTGCCAAATCCATCTAGAAACAGTAGAGGAAGTTGCCGCTTGGCCTTTCTTAGGCCCTCCGGCAAAATAAAGAAAGCATCAGTATTACAAAGCTGTGCTGACCTGGTTAAATAGATTTTAACCACACGTATAACGTCCAGAGAATGTAACAACCTTTCCTCAGAAGACTGAGGATTAGAAAAAAAGGAAGGCAGAACAATATCCTGGATGAAGTGAAAACCAGAAACTACCTTAGGGAGAAAAGCAGGATGAGGACGCAAAACTACCTTATCCTGATGCAGAATTAGAAAAGGTTCTGTACACGAAAGAGCCGCTAACTCCGATACCCTTCTAGCAGAGGTTATAGCGACCAAAGAGACCAGCTTGTTCCATAACAGCAACAAGGGCATATGCCTGATAGGCTCGAAGGGCTGCTTCTGCTGGACCGTGAGAACCAGATTCAAGACCCAAGGACATAGGGGTGGTTTAACTGGCGGAACCATACGAATCACTAAAGAGTGCATAGCTAAAGGTCTCTGGAAGAAGATTGATAAGGCAGAGACTTGTCCTTTAATTGTTCCTAATGCCAATTTCAAGTCTACCCCTAACTGAAGAAAGGCAAGAATTCTTCCAATGACATTCTTCCTAGGATGCCATTTCTTGGATTCACACCAAGAGATGTAGGCTTTCCAAACTCTAATAGATTTTTCTAGAAACAGGCTTCCTGGCATTGACCAACGTGTACAGAGCCGAAGCCGAGGCCGAAAGGCAGAGCAACAAATTGGAAAAGACACAGTCCTACTGCGAAATCCAGAAACTTTTGATGGGGCCTGAAGATTGGCAAATGAAGGTATGCATCCCTGATATCTATGGATGCCAAAAGGTCTTCTCTTCCTAGAGAGGCTACCACCGAGTGGGTTGACTCCATGCGAAAAGACCGAACAGTCAGATACTGATTCAGGGCCTTGAGATTCAGAATGGGCCTCACCTCGTCATTTGGTTTTGGCACTGTAAAGAGGTTTGAGTAAAACCCTGTGAATCTTCCGCTGACTGGAACCTCCACAATTACACCCTGAACCCACAGGTGTTCAAAGGCCTGGAACAAGGGCCTCCTTTTTTCTGGACCTGTAGGAATACTTGAGCCCAGAAACCGATAAGGAGGAAACTCTCGAAATTCTAGCATGTAGCCCCGAGCTACAGTGGATAGGACCCATTTGTCTGGAACCACTTTTTCCCATGTTTTTGAAAACTGTAAAAGTCTTCCCCCCATCCGAGTGAGTGGGGAGCGCCCCCTCATAAGGCGGACTTAGAACCTAATTTAGCAGGTTTTTGGATCCAGGGGTCCTTTTGACCTTGAGACTTCCTAAAAGCTGACGGCTGAGGCCGTCAAAACTGCTTTGAAGAAGCTGCATTGGTAGGGACAGAGGCGCACTGAGTTTTAAAAGATGGGTATTTATACCTTCTCTTAACAGCCAATAATGCACTTCCCCCCGAGATTCTTTGGATAGATTTATCCAGATCCTCACCAAAAAGCTTTTCCCCAGGAAAGGGAAAAGCTGTCAGCAACGTTTTACAAGGCATTTCTGCCGACAAATTTTTCAGCCATAGGACTGACCCGCCACAGCAAAGGAAGCCTTAAATAAGGACTCCAGTTTCTTATCTGCTGGATAATTAAATACTTGAGCATTATCAACTGGACAGGTTAAATTCTTATTGACAGAAGAAACGGCAGCGCCAACAGACGGCATAGCCAACTTTTTCTTGAAACTCTCCTCCATAGGATATAACATAGAAAATCTCTTTGGGGGCATGAACAACCTGTCGGGATAATCCCAATCTGCATACACCAACTGCTGCAGCAGGGGGTGAAAGGGGAAAGCCTGCACACCCTGTTGAGGACGTAAAGAGCCCAGCGAGGAACAAGAGGCCTCAGATATTTCTGAAGGCGGCAATTTAAAAACAATCCGCACCATTTAAGGAAGGGATTGAGTCAGCAATCTTTGGCAGTGAGATGCTGTAAACAGATCCTCGGGACCAGAATACCCAGAAGAGGAAACAGGATCAGCTTGTGATTCTAAGTCACCAATGGCTACCTCTTCATCATCTTCTACTACGTATTCTGGTTCCAGACCGGAAGCCCCTGCAGGATCTAGGGCTATAGGCCTTACTTCTTTGCTGGGCTCAGGTGCAGGAGAAGGGGATCTAACCCTTTTCTTCCAACCCTTAGAAACAGAAGAAATCATCCCAGCTATTCTACTTTCTAGGCTAGCCAGGGCTGATGCTAAGTCATCCTTCGTTACATAGGGAGAAACAGGCGCATCAGGTGTAGCAATACCTGACAGATGTAAAGGCTCAGATTGGCCAGCAGCTTCAGGTCTTACTGGGGAAAACAATGCAGTGAGATCCGGACTTGGAGAAAAAACTCCCCATGCGGGGGTACTTGACCCTTTCCCTGCTGCACCTGCACCTCTTTTTCTGGAAGACATTGCTTTAGAATATAACAAGACCCAGAACAAAAAAACTGTTTGCACCAAGGTATGAAATTGTGATCCAGATTAACAGCGATCACAAATATCCACCGCTTTCTTTGCATGTACTGATTCACATATATGCCCAAACCGATATTATCAGACCTGCACCGCTTCCCCCAATCAACCGACCAGTCAGCCAGGGAACTTCAGCTCTTCTGCCAGCAGCGTTCAGATTGAAAATAATCTCGTGCTGCCTGTGACCATTACCAAGCGCTGGCTTTAGCACATGGTAAGCTGACTGAGATCTGCAATGCAGCCAAACAAACCTGCCGAACATCACCATCTTGTGGCGAAAAAACACAGTATTGCAGCTAAAGAAATCTCTGGTGCCTATTCCTTTTCAAAGAAAAAATGTTTTGTTTTTTTTTTTAAAAAAAAAAAAGGAAAAAGGAATTCTTACCAGTCCCGCCGCAGAATCCTGCAATAGGATTCAAACTTCACCCATCACGGCTGGCTCCGTCAAAGACCTTCAAGGACCGGGTCCTCCAGCTGTAGGAGGCCACTCCCTTGGACCTGTAGAGCACCCTGCTGGATTTACCTTGGGTAAGTTTTAACCAGGGTTCCATTTCCCAGGGTCCAGCACCCGAAGGACCACATTGCAGGCTAAACGTCGGATCTTCGGTTACCAAGGCTCGGGTACCATCCTTTTAGCGCTAAGCCTTTTGAATGGATCTGATAGATCGCCCCTTTTTCTGGCACAATACAACATTTTGGAGAGCTTTAACACCATCTTCAAGACAATGGTGAAAAAACTGATGTTCTTCCTGTATGGGAGGGGTTATATAAGAGGAACTTTCTTTCTATTGGTTACCATGTCCATTCACCTGAAGGTAGCGTAGAACCCAAATAGTAATTATTACCAGCTCTGTGTCCCATGATGTACGATAAAGAAATGTAGTTTTCACAATTGTCCATTAGAGACACTCTCTCAGAAGGATTCTGAGATGCATGAGACAACTAAAAGCAGTTCAACTGAGGGTTTGGCAACAGAGCAAATGCTAACAAGCCCACCAAAAAACAGAGTAAAACTGGGGCAGTTTTCAGCACAAAACTTCCAGAGGGACCTTCTGTCCAAAACTGGCATCAAGTGAGGTCTGAACATCCACCCAGTAAAGCTTAGACAGCATGTAAACGGAAGACCAAGCGACAGCCTTGGAAATCTGGGAAACAGAAGCTTGATGCTAAAAAGCCCAAGAGCCTATTCTTTTTGCGGACTCAAAGTACTTAGGAGGGAAAGCAGACATCTTTGGCACATTCAATTAGGCCTGTTTACCTACCAGCATGCATAATAGTACTCAAGGTCAAATGTTGATTTAGATTGATTCTAGGAAGTTTAGAATGCACCCAAGGAGTATTTCCTGGGATGAACCTTTCTAGACTTGCCCCAAATGAAACCATACCCTTATTCTCCAAAAATAACTCACACACATCCACTACTTAATGTTCAGTAACATAATATTTCATTAAATCATTTCATAATGTGTTTTTCTCCCTCCATGTAAAGTCCTCAATGAGCTCCCGAAACTCTTCTTCCCCCCTCACTTCCTTTTGTTTAAAAGGAGTAGTGCATGTTCGCTGTAGTCATGTGCACTGCTCTAATACTACAAATCCAATGTCTACAGTCCCTAGTCCATTTCAGGAGTGCGCAAGAAAGGGTGGTTAAAGTGATTGTAAAGTCTCATTTTTTTTTTTAAATACCAAACATGTTATACTTACTTGCTCTGTACAGTTGGTTTTTCACAGAGCAGCCTGGATCCCCCTCTTCTCGGGTTCCTCTTTTCTGCTCCTGGCCCCTCCCTCCCATCGAATTCACCCACAACAAGCAGCTTGCTATGGGGGCACCTGAGCAGAGTCACAACTCTGTGTGTCCATTCAGACACGGAGTTACCATCGGCCCTGCCCCCTGAGAGAGAGTCCCGGATGGCCGAGGGATTTGTAGACATCGCTGGAGAGAGAAGGGGTTTAGGGAAGTATTAGGGGGTGCTATAGAAGCTGCTACACCCAGAAGGTTTTTTTTTATCCTAATGCATAGAATGCAATAAGATGAAAAGCCTTCTTACATAAAGTGTGACCAAAGAAAACAAATGTAGATACCATCCAATAGAATGTCAGATCATGGCAGCAAAAAAAAAAAAAAAGAAGTTTGAAGAATGAGCAATATAAGGTACTTTTATGAGTGAGGAATACAAACTTGATTTTTTTTTTTTTTTAAACCACTGTTTAGGGTCACTTTAATCCTTACAAGTGTGATGGTAGACTTTGTGCAGGGTGGATTTCTTTGTCCACAAGGCCAATAAAGAACACTAACACCTTAGTGGATACTGGAGTCGCAGTAGACAAGCCAAAAGGGAAGGGAAACAAATTGCTACCTGCAAAACAAGCAAGCATCCTTGATGTTCACAGAGGCATAAAAATATCCAGGATGGAGGGATGCAATAACTAACTGACCTAGTGGATTTCATTTAGAATTTTTGCACTTCAACAAAAACATTAAGTGCCTTTAGATCTAAAATGGAGCATATGCCCCCCCCCCCTTTTGCCTTGGGAACTATGAACAGTTTTGAATAGAAACACTTCAAAGCCTCAAAATTTCTGTTCTGGAACAATTTCATGGACTCCTTGAGAAAGCAGCACGGCCGTCTGGTAATCCTTGCAGAGGTATTGGCAGGCTTGACAACATTAAGTGGGCAGAGAAAAGATAGTGAAATTACAGTTTTTAGCTTCTTGATACCATACCCTTTACCCATGCATCCATGAGGCTTTCAGGCTAGATGGCCAAAAAAGGTTATCAGATGTGTCTCTCCTCCCACTTTCAGTAGCCGGGAGTCTCCTCAATGTGAGTTGGACTGTTGTAGGCCTAAAAGGTTTAGGAGTCCAAGGTTTGCGATGGAAAAGAGTCCCAAACCTGGACTGGGATAAACAAAAGGAACTCTTCTGCTCTTCAGAGGTAGGAGGCTTTTCAGGCTGAGGCTTAGATTTCTATTGCTGGGGTAAAAAATGGGAATTTTGTACTTACCGTAAAAACTTTTTCTCTGAGTTACATAGTTACATAGTAGTTGAGGTTGAATAAAGACAATAGTCTACCCAGTTCAACCAGTGTAGGTGTGTGTGGCCGTAATCATTTCTCATACCCCTGAATGTTTTGATCCTTGAGATGTACGTCCAAGAGTCTTTTAAACATAGCCATAATCCCCGCAGTAACTACCATTTGTGGTAGAGAGTTCCACAGTCTTGTAGCCCTTACTGTAAAGAACCCATGCGTAGCCTGAGGTTAAAACACTTCTCCTCTAATCGCATTGTATGGCCTCGTGTCCTCATGCATTCCTTGCGACTGAATATTTTTTTTCTAAGCTGTGATTGCCATTGAGGTATTTGCAAATCGCTATCATTGTCCCGTCTCAGGCGTCTCCTTTCCAGGGAGAATAAATCAAGCGCTTGAAAACGCTCTTCATAATTAAGGTCCTCCAATCCCCTAATTAGCTTATGGGACGTAGATAAAAAAGGCGCTGGTGATCTTTTATATTACTGGAATAAAACTTAGCACGTGTAATAAATATGTATTACTAGTGTTAAAAGTGCTTATTAGTGAATAAATTAATATAGTTAAAGGTAATAGATATATTTTAAAGTGCACAACTCAAAATTAAAAATTTCTGTTACTTATTAGTAGATAAATATATAAATAATTATATATAAATAAATAATGTACATGCAACAAGCAAATCAATTATATAAATATATAGTATTCCGTGCAACAAGCAAATAAAAGTGCTTATTAGTGCGTGCATAAAAAACTCATCAAATATAAACGGATATAATCGTGCTCTCCAGTGAGAAATAATTATATAACAAGTGTCTCTGCAATTCGTGCAACAAAAATATGCTCCTTAAAGTGCTTCAGGTGGTGGGGTGTGACACACGTGGCCTCTTACCAGCTTCCAATGAGTCACAATGACTCCCAACGCCTGTGATCCCTTTAATTGGGTGGATCAGACCTCTCCTCGATATCTTTTGGGTTGGATATCTGCTCCTACATTAGGCGTGTATGGACCATATAGTCCGCATAAAGATAAACAAAAAAAGCCTCCAATAGTGAAATATTGTATGCTTTATTTAAAAGTTACTAAAAAGGTATACAGTTGGTCCCTTACTATTAGTTGTGCCCTCCTGGCACTGGGCAATTCGGCAGTACACAAAATCTTTGAGTAGTGGGGAATCGTATCTGAGGATCTGCAGCTTCCTCTTTGCTTTCCTCTAACTGTGCTGTGTGCGGCGGTCGGCGAGCGTCCCTGCCTCTGCTACGAATGCCTGTGTGTTTGCTTCCGGGTTTGTCAGTAACCACAATGCATTTCGCATCTATGCGTCATCAGGCGCCTGATGACGCATAGATGCGAAATGCATTGTGGTTACTGACAAACCCGGAAGCAAACACACAGGCATTCGTAGCAGAGGCAGGGACGCTCGCCGACCGCCGCACACAGCACAGTGAGAGGAAAGCAAAGAGGAAGCTGCAGATCCTCGGATACGATTCCCCACTACTCAAAGATTTTGTGTACTGCCGAATTGCCCAGTGCCAGGAGGGCACAACTAATAGTAAGGGACCAACTGTATACCTTTTTAGTAACTTTTAAATAAAGCATACAATATTTCACTATTGGAGGCTTTTTTTGTTTATCTTTATGCGGACTATATGGTCCATACACGCCTAATGTAGGAGCAGATATCCAACCCAAAAGATATCGAGGAGAGGTCTGATCCACCCAATTAAAGGGATCACAGGCGTTGGGAGTCATTGTGACTCATTGGAAGCTGGTAAGAGGCCACGTGTGTCACACCCCACCACCTGAAGCACTTTAAGGAGCATATTTTTGTTGCACGAATTGCAGAGACACTTGTTATATAATTATTTCTCACTGGAGAGCACGATTATATCCGTTTATATTTGATGAGTTTTTTATGCACGCACTAATAAGCACTTTTATTTGCTTGTTGCACGGAATACTATATATTTATATAATTGATTTGCTTGTTGCATGTACATTATTTATTTATATATAATTATTTATATATTTATCTACTAATAAGTAACAGAAATTTTTAATTTTGAGTTGTGCACTTTAAAATATATCTATTACCTTTAACTATATTAATTTATTCACTAATAAGCACTTTTAACACTAGTAATACATATTTATTACACGTGCTAAGTTTTATTCCAGTAATATAAAAGATCACCAGCGCCTTTTTTATCTACGTCCCATATTTTATATTGTTTTCACAATTAAAAGGGCAGCAGGTTCAGATATATCTTTAAAAAGAGCCAGGCGCCTTCCTATAATTTGCCCCTAATTAGCTTAGTTGCCCTTCTCTGGACTCTCTCCAGCTCCAACACATCCCTTCTGAGGACTGGCGACCAGAACTGGCAGGCATACTCCAGATGTGGTCGGACCAGTGTTTTATAAAGTGGTAGGATTATAGTTTTATCTCTGGAATACATTCCCTTCCTTACGCATGCTAATATTCTGCTGGCATTAGCAGCTGCAGCTTGACATTGCATGCTATTGCTAAGTCTATCTTCTACTAAGACTCCCAGATCTTTCTCCATTTTTGATTCCCCCAGAGGTTCCCCCCCCTAAAGTGTATTGTGCTTTTATGTTTTTAGTCCCCAAGTGCAATACCTTACACTTCTCCACATTAAACCTCATTTGCCATGTAGTTGCCCACTGCTTTTGTTCAGGTCATTCTGTAAGATTTCTGCCTCACGATGTGAAGTCCTGTCCAATTTTGTGTCATCTGCAAAAACTGAGACCGAGCTAACAATCCCGTCCTCAATGCTATTTATGAATACATTGAACAAAATTGGTCCCAGGACTGAGCCTTGGGGGACCCCACTTACCACCCCGGACCAGTGTGAGTATGCGTTATGTATTACTACCCTTTGGACACGGCCCTTTAACCAGTTCTGTATCCAAGAGCAAACCTTGCGGTCGATGCCTGCAGACCTTATTTTATAAATTAAGCCTTTGTGGGGAACTGTAACAAACGCCTTAGCAAAATCCAGGTATACCACATCCACAGGTCTCCACCTGTCTAGCTCACAGCTCACCTCCTTGTAGAATCGCATTGTATGGCCTCATGTCCTCATGCATTCCTTACGACTGAATAGTTTTTTTCTATGCTGGGATCGCCATTGAGGTATTTGCAAATCGCTATCATTGTCCCCTCTCAGGCGTCTCCTCTCCAGGGAGAATAAATCAAGCCCTTGTAAACGCTCTTCATAATTAAGGTCCTCCAATCCCCTAATTAGCTTAATTGCCCTTCTCTGGACTCTTGCCAGCTCCAACACATCCCTTCTGAGGACTGGCCACCAGAACTGGAGAGAATATTCCAGATGCGGTCGGACCAGCGTGTTGTCGGACAAGAGTTTTATTGTTGATCAATATTACTGTCCCATTTGAAGTAATCCATACAATATTCTCAATGTCCATTAAGTAGTTGTCCATGATTTTCTCGGTCACACTATGCCCCTAATAGACCATGGGCCCCCCAACCAAAGTGACTCTCATTACATCTCTCCCCTTTCAGAAGGAGACTAACACAGGAGGAGACCCCAGACGGGTTGACTTCGAAGTTAGTCTGTAGTTCCAGTCCCCCAATGGCCATACTTACACAGTACCCCAAACACATTGTCCCGAACAGATTATTGCTCACCCAGCCAACCTCTAACTCTCTAATAGAACATAACTGCCGCTGGGGAGAAGCGTGGACTGGCCCTTCTCCCTGGAGTCCTGTCAGCTGCTGGAAAGAAGACAGGGTGGCTAGGCTTACTCCATCATGCTGTTGGGGATCTGGGCCTACTGCCCAGCATCCCTGGGGTATAAATTTGGAGACTGTAGTCCCATCCATTTTATCAGGAAATCCATCCTTTGTTAGTTGAGAGCAGAGACCAGCAGCAATCTGCTCTGTTGCCAGCTCTTCTGCTGGGTTGGTGACATCATTCTAGGGCACCATCTGCTGCTGGGAAGGGGAGTCAGCTTCTCCATATTCCTTACCCTCATCTGGCTGTTGGGACAATCTTACTCTGATACCGTCTCCCAGGTGCACAGATCCTGGCTGGGGAGGGAATATAGCTTCATCCGCGCTGACTGTTAGGGAGGACGAAAACCTCCTCTCCCTTCTACCCCTGGATCCTAAACTGCTGCTGCAGAGTCACCGCCACCTTCTCCCCCTTGGGCTGGAACTGCCGCAGGTGTGGGGCAGAGGACCTTTGACCCTCTGTCCAATTGTCAGCGCTTCTGCTGTATTAGTTTATTGTAACTCCATAGATGCTGCTGGCAGGAAATCCCATGTCCCTGGGAAGTAAACTGAAAAATCATTGGCCTTGCACACATCTTCCTGGGTCACCAATTGTTGCAGGCAGAGGTCAACAGCGATATGCCTGGATGCCCGCTCTTCTGCTGTAGGCTCACTGGGTTGTTCCTCCTCAGCAGAAAAGTCTAATAAATCCCCAGTCTCTGGAATTGCTGAAAATCCAGGGCACGGGGGCTGGGGGCCCTTGGGCCCAGTGCCAATACTTTGGCAGGTGACTTATCCATAACATCCTCCAATGCAAAGGCAATTAAATCCATGCTTTCTGTGATCCCTGGCTGGGGAGCGAAGATGGCTTCCTCTTCTCCCAAGCTTTTGAACTGTAGCTGGAAAGATTAGCTGGCTGCTCTATCTCCCGTACCTTAACCACTTCCCGCCCGTCATACAGCAAAATGACGGCGGCAAAGTGGTTGCACTATCCTGACTGGGTGTCATATGACATGCAGCAGAATAGACTCCTCCCCCGTTGGGAGCGCAGAGCGGCGATCGGTGGTGCGGTGTGACACTCTGACATACCACATCTCCAATCCCAGTAAAGAGCCTATGACGTAGGCTCTTTACCATGTGACCAGCTGTGTCCAATCACAGCTGGTCACATTTTAAATAGGAAGTGCCGTTGATCGGCTTTCCTCAGCTCGGCGGATCTACTGACAGAGGGGGGGGGGGCTGTGCTGCTAATCAGAGCATTGATTACCAGAGCAGACCCTTGGGGGATGCCACTATAGCCACCAGGGATTGCTCACCCATGGCCCCCTGGGATGTCAATCAGTGCTCAGGGACCCTGTCAGTGCTCTTCTCATCAGTGCTGCCCATTGCCATCTATCAGTGCCGCCCATCAGTGCCCATCATTGCCATCCATCAGTGCCGCCAACCAATGCCCATCATTGCTGCATATCAATGCCCACCAGTGCCGCCTATTAGTGCCCATCAATGCTGCATATCAGTGCTACCTATCAGTGCTACCTATCAGTGCCACATATCAGTGCCCATCAGTGCTGCATATCAGTGCCACCTATCAGTGCCCATCAGTGCTGCATATTAGTGCCTCATCATCAGTGCCACCCCATCAGTGCAGGAAAAAACAAATTAATTTACAAAATTTTCAGTCTTTTTTTATTTGTTTAGCAAAAAAGAAAAAACCTTGCAGTGATCAAATACCACCAAAAAAAAGCTCTATTTGTGGGGAAAAAATTACACAAATTTGGTTTGGGTACAATGTTGCATGACCGCGCAATTGTCATTCAAATTGCAACAGCGCTAAAAGCTGACAATTGGCCTGGGCAGGAAGGTGGTGAAAGTGCCCTGTATTGAAGTGGTTAATCCAGCTGCTGGACAGACGCATTTCTCCATCCAAGATCATCCCGTGCAGAAACAGGATCGTCAAGTTCAGTCAACACTTGCTGGAACATTTATTGAACAAGAATATAGACTTTTTATACACTTGAGAAGTAAGTCAGTGACCACTCAAATATTTACCTAAAACATCACACAATGGTTTAGATAACGAGGTAGGGCTGACTCATGGCTAATCCCCCTCTAGCAACTACTATAGCTGACAATTATATAATTACCATGCTAATTATCTTGGCACTTAAACCAGCCTAGATGAAGTACACAGAATGCTAGCAGGCAACCAATAGGTGACACAATTAACCACCTGGACAATCAGGGATCTCATTCCAGGTCAGATTTGTCTAATTGAGCACCCAAAGAACAATATGCATTATTATAAGTGTAAACACACCCCACAGTAGACAATAGGTGAGACAATTAACAATGGGACAGACACGCTTAGCAGAAAACACATACCACCTTAATACACAGACAATATCAGGAGACAACCAGTAACAGACTGTCCGTCTCCTACATTGAAGAGCATGGAACAAAAGCCATGTGACCAGCTCTTTCAATGTTCAGAATTAAACAAACCAGGAACAGTCTTCATATATTTCTTGAGAGATATTGTTGATCAATATTACTATCCCATTTGAAGTAGTTGTCCATTTTCTATGTCACCCTGTGCCCCTAATAGACACAGGGTGACTTGCACATAACAGGGACCTAGGAAGCGGAGACAAAGATTTCTAAACCTCTCTAAGGTAAGCTGTGTTCCACGGGCCGCCCAACCAAAGTGACTCGTCACACCTGCTCTCTGCTTGCCAGACCAGGGCTATTTGGAACCTTCTGAGGAGGACTTGAAATGTTTTGAACCCTTGTCAGTGGACCCTAAAGGATGAAAAAACTTTTTGTGAGCCGAAAAAGACAGGCCACATCTGTGACAAGGTTCTTTCTCCTTCCCAGACTGTGGAAGAAAGGTAAAGCCAAAGAAATGCCTCTCTAAGTGAGTGACCGACTCTCACATGTTGGGAACAGGTGCACAGCTCATCTGTGAGAATCAGAGACATGCAAAAATCCGGAATATTGCTGCACTACTTGGTAACTTTATTCAAATATTAAAATCACATCCACAGGCATGACAGGAACATAAAAGGTAACACGTTTTGTGCTAAAGTCAGCGCTTACTCAAACCTCAAGGATTTTTGCATGTCTGTGGAAGAAAGGTACTCTTCCCCCCTGTGAGACTCCTAATGATGTCATCTAGGGTAGCCCAAACAGGTAATCGCCTCAAAAGGGTAAATCAGTCAGAGCTTTTTTAGAAGCCTGCTCCGCAGACCAACACTTAAATCACAATACACGCCTAAGCACAACTGCCGAAACAGATAGCTCAGAAATCAGGGGAGCCTCATCCAAAGACGCATCGCAGACAAACTGCAGCCCCTGGATTAACTGGTCTGCCAACTCAGCAAAAGCAGGGGGAATTTGCTCACCCTCTATGTCATGGCACAAAAGTTTAGCCCATTTAGTTAGTGTTTGCAACACCAGGGCAATGGCCAGGACTGGCCTCAGCACCGAATCAGCAATAGTGAACATATTGCAGGCCACAGACTACGCCTTCCTGTCATCCGGATCTTTAAAAGCCGGAGATTCCTCTACCAGGATCATGGCTGCCTTGTTCAACCTGGAAAAAAGGGGGGTCCACCACTGGTGGGATAGTCCACTTCTTGAGAAGTGACTTTTTAAAGGGGTATAGTTTAGGAACCACAAAGGGGCGTTTTGGACTTTCATTTATTATAGACAAACTTGTCAAAATAGGAGGGATAAGGAAACACTTTTGCCGGCGAGACAGCTTGTGGGTACCAAAGGGAACAGCATCTCCACCGCAGTCTCAGCTGCATCCTTCATTTTTAAAGTATCCCACACAGATGCAATCAATGCGTCATCCAGCGCCTTCTCGTGCGCAGCTACAGGTGTGGAGGAATCATACTCACTATCTGGTAGACCAGGGAGCATGGCTATCAACCCCCGCAGGGTGGGCCACGTCTGTGGAAGCAGATTCAGGACCTGACGAGACATATGAGGCAGAGGAAGGTGGGGGATGCTTGTTGCTAGCCCGCCGCCCAAAGGCCACCTCCACCCGGGAAACAAAGGACTCCAGGACCGTCGTCAGTGCATCCAATGGGTGGCTGGGAACCCGAGGGACCTGCTGCCTCCGAGAGAAAAAGTGTCTAGCACCGCACCTGTAGCACCACCGGATCACCAGCAAGCGGAGCACACCAAAACCTGCAGCAGAAGGAGGGAGGGACCCCACTAGATTTACCACCCCACCAGAGTAGCACTGGTCGGCACCAGAGATAGCCTGTATCCATGTGCGGCATCCAAGGGAAAGGAAAACCCAGGAGTCAACACCAGGGGAAAAGGAGGAGCTCCCACAGCCAAAATCGCTGCCCAGAGGATCCACTGTCATGGCCGCCGGTCCACAAGCACGCCGGACTAGCCATACATGGCTGCTGGACTACACAAACATGGCCACCAGTCAATAGAAACACATTGGTCCCAAAGAAATGGCGCCGGCCATGACAAAAGTGTCACCACACGCGGCATCCACGAGGCTCCCAGGGACCCAGGAGGGCTGACAAAAGCCACCTTGGAGAAGGAGAATCCAGGCACAGGACCACCATCAACGACCAGTGCCCCGCTCCCCCTCCCAGCCGTGAAGCCCATCCGCCGGCGGCTTGCCTCCCGGTCCCCTCTCCCCACCAGTATAGTACAGCACACCATCCCCTGCCATTTGCCAACCCCCCCACGCTACCCGGGCAGAGAAAAGAAACAAGGGCGCCAAGTCATAAAGGTAGATGAACAGCTGTGTAATTTAATGTAGTAACTTACATGTTAAAAACAGGTATTCCAATGAAACAGCATGCATGGTGTAGAAGGACAGTCCCCACAGTAGATCCGATGGAAGATGCAAATGAAGGACAGTCACATCTGGGTCCTGTGTGGCGCGTCCTGTGTAGTGGTGAAGGAAGTCCTGAGTACCGGCAATGTCGGGTGATGCTGCAAATGGCGTGGGCTCCCTGGCTGGGCAGCCTCACCGCTGTCTGCCGTACAGCAGGAAGGTAATGACCCGGACCGGAAATAGAAGGACAAGTCTGTCGGTTCCTCCACGGAAGCCGACAGGAACGTACACTGAACCGAGAGTGGAGGGCGGGCTGCAACGTCGTTTCGGAGGACCTCCTCCTTCATCAGGCAAGCCCACCCCTCCACCATAGAAAGTATTTAAAATCCTGAGAAACAATTGCACATCTGAGGATTGGACAAACCTCAGGTGTCACCAATAAAAAAGGGAGGGAAAATTAACAAAAAAGGAGGGAGGGGGGGGAGAAACAAACACCTCCCAGCAGCAACAGAGGCAATCATTATTAAAGGAACATCACATTAATAGACATTATAAAAAAAAAAAAAAAAAACCCTATATAAGAGCAGAGTAACTAACTCATCACAATAATTGGCATATGTAGAACCCTATATAGGAGCGGAGTATGGAGAGTGTGCTAAAGACCTAGAGCCTATTGTGCCACATCCCTAATACATATGCGAAAATTTAAGGTTCCCCTAAATTGGGACTTTTTAGGCACAGAAGTCCCTTCTGTGCCTAAAAAGTCCCAATTTAGGGGAACCTTAAATTTTCGCATATATAGGAGCGGAGTGACTAGCTCAATGCGGACATCTCCCCATTGGATTCATATAAAATTATAAATACATAAGATATAATTAAAACAATGAATTAATAGAACCTCCGCTGTGAAGGAGGTATAACTTATCTTGTGTGAACATGTCACATATAGAGAATATGTAGGTATATATGAATATAGCTGTAAATATGGGACTCTATTAAAAACCTAAATATTATATAGCATTAGTGGATGAATAATAAAATATAACTCTATAAAAAACAATCAATAAATTACATAAAAGGCAAACAACCTCACTGGGGGTTAACCAATTAACCACTTAAGCCCCGGAAGATTTTACCCCCATTCCGACCAGGGGGTATTTTGCGATTCGGCACTGCGTGAATTTAACGCACAATTGCGCGGTCGTGCGACGCTGTACCTAAACGAATTTGACGTCCTTTTTTTCCCACAAACAGAGCTTTCTTTTGGTGGTATTTGATCACCTGTGCGATTTTTTGATCACGCGCTATAAACAAAAAAAGAGCGTCAATTTTGCAAAAATAGCAATATTTTTCACATTTTTTTATATGAAATTCCCCCAAAAAAAAATGTAAAAATCAAAATTTTTAAAAATTTTCGGCCAATTTATTTTATGCTACCTATGTTTGGTAAAAAAAAATCGCAAAAAGCGTATTTTGATTGGTTTGCGCAAAAGTTATCGCGTTTACTAACAAAGGGAAAGATTTTTGTCATTTTTGTTGTTTTTTTTTTTAACGCGTAATGGCGGCGATCTGCGATTTTTTTTGCGGTACTGCGACATTGCGGCGGACAGATCGGACCCTTGACTGACATTTTTGACACTTTTGGGGTTACCAGTGACATTTCTACAGTAATCAGTGCTATACATATGCACTGTTACTGTAAAAATACACTGGTAGTGAAGGGGTTAACTTTATTTGGAAGGGAGGGGCTGTGTGTGTCCCTAGGGGTGTGGTTTCTACTGTGATTGGCTGTGGCTCTAGCTGTAAGGACACTGATCAACGGATCTACATACCAGATCCGTTTTATCAGTGTCTTTGCAGCGAGGAGAATGACAGGCAGTTTGTTTACACAAGCTGCCTGACATTCTCCCTCTCCCCCGCCGATCGCCGAGTGACCGGCGGACATCGGGTCCGCTGGTCAAACGCGCGGGGGGGTCCGTGACCACGCGGGAGCGCGCCCCGGGGGGCGCGCGCTCGCTCCCTAGACCCTCACAAGCAAGCAACGTAGCCCTACGTTAGTCTGCCTGTGAGGGGCTGACCGCCGACGTAGATAGTCGTGCGGCGGTCGGCAAGTGGTTAACCGCTGGCAAGGACAAAAATAGGGGGGGGGGGGTGGAGAGAAAAAAAACAGCAAATGTCAGCAGGACTCCTTGTAAAAGGAAGGGAAATGCATAAAATTACCGAAAGTACCAAAATTAGCAACGATACATAATCACATCCATAGTGCTCACTATAAAATGGTGTTGATTTCAAGCTCCTCATTTAACCCCCCCGGGGGCCTAGGAATTGAGAGTGATAATCCAGAAAGTTTCCCTATGGCAGAGGGTCTGGAAACGCTCTGCCACTGAATCACAGGGGGGGATGGTCTCGATGACCCAAACCCGTAGTCCCTCGGTCGACTGATTATGATGGAGACGGAAATGTCTGGGAACACTATGCTCCACAGACCCCTTTTCAATTAATCTCCTGTGGTCTCCAAAACGGGCACGCACTGTGCGGATGGTGCGTCCCACATAAAGGAGACCCAGGGACACGCCAGGCAATACACCACAAACTCAGTGGAGCAACTGTAGAAATGTTTATGGATGTATTTTTTCCCCAATGGACCCTGAAACCACTTTTGTCTGTGCGTAACAAAGGGGCACATCTTGCATAAGATTTTTTTACATTGGTACATGCCCACTAAGTTACAAAAGGTAAGAAGGGGCTGTGTGGAAATTTTGGGCTTATTGAACCTGCTCGGGGATATTATGTTTTTTACATTTCTGGGCCTCCTATAGATGACTCGCGGATACTTGGGTAAAACAGGAGCCAATTTTGGATCCTGCATTAAAATCCCCCAGTGGCGTCTAATTATATTCTCCATCCTCTTGTGAGCATAATGGTATTGGGTTATGAATTTAACCTCCCCAAAGGCTGTCAAGTCAGATGTAGATTTAACGGAACAAGGATTTTTACATTCTTCAAAGGCCGCCTGGACCAAGGTGGAGTCGTACCCCTTGTCCAGGAACCTATGAATCAAAACTTGGCCCTGCTCCTCATAGTCTTCTCCACGGGTGCAATTTTTTCGTAATCTGGAAAATTGCCCCTTGGGGATGTTATGTTTCCACTTTGGATGGTGGCAACTTCCAAAGCGGAGGTATGGGTTGCCTGCAGAGGGCTTGAAGTGTGTCCTAGACACAATCCTACCCTCTCTGTGGGACAACTCTAAATCCAAGAAAACCAAGGAGGTTGGATCGATCACATGTGTGAACGCTATACCCATGTCATTGCTGTTGCAATACTCGATGAAGAGAGTTGCGGTGGAAATGGGTGATTCATCTGTGGTACCACTGGTCATGTGGTCCCCTCCAAAATGGTCCAGTGAGCGCTGATTCACTGACCTAGGTCAGTGTGTGTCTTTTTATTCACTAAAAGGCATAGGCAGTAAGCAGTTTTCTACTGTTGTACAGCAGATCAATATTTTATCCAGAGTCTTCTGTATGTGTGCAGACAGGAGACTCATTCTGGATATGAGATTTACGATATTTACAAGCCCATTAACATAGTAGTGTTAATGGGCATACGACTCAGGAGCAACATGCATACGACTCAGGAGCATTAGTCATATCGTTTGTTTGGCTAATCCAAGATTGCCAAATGGACGAGAGCAACAAAAGGTTTTAAGGCAGTGCGGGCCAGAGAACAAGGAACAAAAAGGGCTTCCAATCTCTTGTCTACTGGGTCCAATAAAACTGATCTCCATGTCTATGAATACAAAGATTCCATTGAATGGAGTTGGAGATTGTGATGTTA
Source organism: Pelophylax lessonae (assembly GCF_965119305.1). Classification (NCBI taxonomy): domain Eukaryota; kingdom Metazoa; phylum Chordata; class Amphibia; order Anura; family Ranidae; genus Pelophylax; species Pelophylax lessonae. Next base: position 198,941,104 of record NC_138771.1, read on the forward strand.
TCTGCCTGCCTCTCTCTCTCTCTCTCTCTGCCTATCAGAGGAATCTTTGTATTCATTGATAGAATATAAAGCTCCGCATGAATAGCGAGCAGCCTGAATCAATTTTTTTCAGGGAGCGTGACTGCAAGTTCCCGTTGTGTTGCCGGAACACAGCATTGTATACTGTATGTAACATACAATTTATGCAGTGCACACAGTGGTCACAATTAGTAGTGAAGGTAATAGTTCCTTTGGATCAGCTTGGTCCAGACAAACTAGACTGCTCAAAAAAACTTAAAGGAACGCTTTTTAATCAGAGTACAGCATCAAGTCAACTAAACTCCTGGGATATTGATCTGGTCAGTTAAGTAGCAGAGGGGGTTATTAATTAGTTTCAGCTGCTTTGGTGTTAATGAAATTAACAGGTGCACTAAATGGGCAACAATGAGGCAACTCCTTAGGCAGGAATGGTTTTACAGGTGGAGGCCACTGAAATTTTGTTTTCCTGCACATTTTTTCTGATTTTCACTAGTTTGCATGTAGCTAGGGTCAGTGTCACTACTGATAGCATGAGGCAATATCTGAACCCTATAGGGGTTGCACAGGCAGTCCATCTCCTCCAGGATGGTACATCAATACTTACCATTGCCAGAAGATTTTCTGTGTCTCCCAACACAGTCTCAAGAGCATGGAGGAGATGATTCCAGGAGACAGGCAGTTACTCTAGGAACCAATCAACAAAACAAGCTGCGCTAAGTGAATGAAATCAAAATTGAAATTGATAAACAAACACGTGTAAATATAAAAATTGGCACATTGCGGATCGGGTGGACAGATTATTGGGTGGGGCTGGGGAAGACCCAGCTGTCATCGTACACGTGGGTACCAATGACATAGGCAGAGGAAGATGGAGAGTCCTAAACGATTTCAGGGACTTAGGCGCTAAGTTGAGGAGAAGGACCTCCAAGGTAGTATTTTCCGAAATACTACCTGTACCTCGAGCCACACCAGAGAGGCAGCGGGAGATTAGGGAAGTTAACGAGTGGCTGAGGAGCTGGTGTAGTAAGGAGGGTTTCGGGTTCCTGGAGAACTGGGCCGACTTCTCAGTCGGCCACCGGCTCTATGGTAGGGACGGATTGCACCTAAATGGGGTGGGTGCAGCCGTACTGGGTGCGAGGATGGCCACAAAGTTAGAGGGGCTTTTAAACTAGGGAATGGGGGGGGAGGGTACAGATGTAGAATTAGCCAGTGGAAAGCAAGATTCAGAGGGCAGAAATGGGAGCATTAGCGGTAGGGTGTTTGGAGCTCCTATACCCAGGGTGGGTATGGGGAAAAATCACAAGAGCAGCCTAAAAACATCAAATGAGGCTATTTGTAACCGGTCAAAATTACGAGGTTTGTATACCAATGCCAGAAGCCTGGCCAACAAGATGGGAGAGCTGGAGCTGCTGATGTTTGAGGAGGACTTAGATTTTGTGGGGATAACTGAGACTTGGTTTGACAGCTCTCATGACTGGATGGCGACCATTCAGGGGTATTCCCTTTATCGCAGAGATAGAGAAGGTAAAAAAGGGGGAGGGGTATGTTTGTATATTAAGAACAGTATACAGGTAAATATGAGGGATGATATTAATAATGGAGCTAAGGACGAGGCAGAATCCCTATGGGTAGAGCTTCAAAGGGAAGGCATGGTGGGGAAGGTAATATTGGGTGTATGCTATAGGCCCCCCCACCAGAGGGAGGAGGGGGAGGTGGACCTCATTTTACAGATAGGATTGGCAGCAAGGATGGGAAATGTCGTCATAATGGGGGACTTTAATTATCCTGATATAGACTGGGCAGAAGGAACCGCACACTCAGCCAAGGCTCGGCAGTTCCTAAATGTTTTGCAGGACAATTTCATGGGTCAGATGGTGAATGCACCGACAAGAAACAATGCGGTACTTGACCTACTGATTACTAACAATGCAGACCTGCTCACGGATATAGAAATACAGGAGAACTTAGGAAACAGTGACCATAGGTCAATAAGTTTCAGTATTAATTACAGTAATAGGAAGCACAAGGGTAATATTAAGACGCTGAATTTCAAAAGAGCCAATTTCCCAAAACTGCGCTCACTGCTAGAAAATATCAATTGGGATAGAACCCTGGGAACAAAGAACACGGAGGAAAAATGGGAGTGATTCAAGAGCATACTTAAGGGGATTGGCCAGTGCATTCCAAAGGGAAATAAATTTAAAAGAGCAAAGCTAAACCCTGGGTGGCTAAACTCCAACATAAAAATGTATATTAGTGCTAAAGAAAAGGCCTTCGAAAAATACAAGACTGAGGGGTCATTGGCAGCATTTAAGCATTACAAAGAGTGTAATAAGAAATGTAAAGATGAAATCAGGGCGGCTAAAATAGAACACGAGAGACATATAGCGGAGGAGAGTAAAAAGAACCCCAAGAAGTTTTTTTAAGTATATAAACAGTAAGAAAGCGAGGCCAGAACACATTGGCCCCATAAAAGATGACAAAGGAAATATGGCCACTGAGGACAGAGAAAAGGTGGAAGTGTTAAATAATTTCTTCTCTTCAGTCTTCACAAAAGAATCGGGGGGCTACACAAACCTAACTTGTAAGGCCGAACTAAACAACACACCTCAGGAAATACCGCCATGGCTAACAGAAGATAGACTTAAAACGAAACTAGAGAAACTTAACATAAATAAATCACCGGGACCGGATGGCTTGCACCCGAGGGTTCTGAAAGAGCTCAGCCAGGTGATTGCCAGACCATTATTCTTGATCTTTAAGGATAGTTTACAGACGGGAATGGTGCCAGCTGATTGGAAAAAAGCCAACGTGGTACCAATATTTAAAAAGGGGCCGAGATGTATCCCGGGTAACTATAGGCCGGTCAGCCTAACATCTGTAGTCTGCAAGATTTTGGAGGGGATGTTAAGGGACTACATACAAGACTTTAGTAATGAAAACTGTATTATTAGTAGTAATCAGCATGGATTCATGAAAAATCGTTCTTGCCAAACCAATCTATTAACCTTCTACAATGAAGTGAGCTGCCACTTAGATAAAGGTAAGCCGGTGGATGTGGTGTATCTGGACTTTGCAAAGGCCTTTGACACCGTTCCTCACAAACGCTTACTGTACAAACTAAGGAAGGTAGGTATGGACCATAGGGTGAGTATCTGGATAGAGAACTGGCTCCAGGGGAGAGTCCAGAGGGTGGTGATTAATGGGGAGTACTCGGATTGGGCGGGTGTGGAAAGTGGGGTCCCCCAGGGTTCTGTCCTGGGACCAATCCTGTTTAATTTATTCATAAATGATCTAGAGGAGGGGATATCTAGTACAATCTGAGTATTTGCGGATGATACTAAACTAAGCATGCCAATATCTTCTATGCAGGATGTGGAAACCTTACAAGCGGACCTGAACAAAATAACGGGGTGGGCAACTACATGGCAGATGAGGTTTAATGTTGAAAAATGTAAAGTAATGCACTTGGGGGCCAGAAACCAGAAAGCAAGCTACTCACTAGGGGGGGAACCTCTGGGTGAGTCTAGGATGGAAAGGGACCTGGGGGTACTGGTAGACAACAGGCTTGGCAGTGGCATGCAATGCCAAGCCGCTGCAAGCAAAGCCAACAGAATACTGGGATGTATAAAAAAGGGGATTCACTCCAGAAATAAAGAGATTATTCTCCCGCTCTACAAGACTCTGGTCCGGCCACATTTGGAGTATGCTGTCCAGTTCTGGGCACCGGTCCTCAGGAAGGATGTGCTGGAATTGGAAAGAGTCCAGAGAAGGGCAACAAAAATAATTAGGGGAATGGAGGACATCAGCTATGAGGAAAGACTACAAGCACTGAACTTATTCTCTCTGGAGAAGAGACGATTGAGGGGGGATATGATATCAATGTACAAATACTGTACTGGCGACCCTAGCATAAGGAACAAATTATTCAGAGAGAGGAGATACAATAAGACACGTGGCCATTCACTAAAACTAGAGGAAAGGCGGTTTAACCTTAAAGTGCGTAAGGGGTTCTTCACTGTAAGTGCGTTAAGGATGTGGAATTCTCTTCCACAAGCAGTCGTATCAGCTGGGAGCATTGATAGTTTCAAAAAACTATTAGATGGGCACCTTGGAGACCACAACATACAGGGGTACACAATGTACGGTTAAAAGCAAACACACACACATCATAGGTTGAACTGGATGGACTGATGTCTTTTTTCAACCTCACTAACTATGTAACTATGTAAAAAATAACTGCAATGGTAAATTTCACAGTATATATGTAAAATAGATCAGTGACACTGAATAAATATATAAATAAATGTGTACTGAATTATTAAAGCGGAGTTCCACCTAAAACAAAAAAAAATACATAAAAATACCCCCGGGACAGTCAGGGCTAGTGCATTCCACAATGGATAGCCTCTGAACTGTCCCAGGTTGCACTTACCTTTTAGAAGAAATACTTACCTTTAAAATGTATTGTCCAGTGCTGCCATCTCAGGTGTGGGCAGCTGAAGCCAGCGCGATCCTCTTCTGCATCCTCTTCCGTCCTCTTCGGTCCCACGATGCACTGCACTTCCGGGGGTGCAGCGCCATCCCTGCACAGCTTCTGGGCATGCCCAAAAGCTGTTTAGCAAGGTAGGACGTGCCTGCACCGGAACTGACGTCGGGGCCGGTGCAGGCGCATTGATTCCTGGGAGCGATGACGTTCAACTCCCAGGAATCATTGCAAGCCAGGAAGTGACGACTCGCCGTGGCTGCCGAGGGAGGAAGAGGAAGTAAGGTATATTATATACCTTATATGTATATTATCTTCTAAAACAAGGTATGTAAAAAAAAAAAAAAAAAATTGCGATTATCCATTTGTTTTTCAGGTGACCCGGAGCAAGAAGATCAAATTTTAGGGTGGAACTCCACTTTAATCTATAAAAAGCCCAAAGAGTCCCAAGATCTTGGGACACTTTTGACTCTTTATAGATTATTAATTCAGTACACATTTATATATTTATTCAGTGTCCCTGATCTATTTTACATATATACTGTGAAATTTACCATTGCAGTTATTTATATTTACACGGATTTATCAATTTCAATTTCATTCATTTAGCGCAGCTTGTTTTGTTTATTTGCTTTTTTGGTGCTATCACACTGGAAGCTGCAGCTTACCGTATATACTCGAGTATAAGCCGAGTTTTTCAGCACATTTTTTTGTGCTGAAAACGTCCCCCTCGGCTTATACTCGAGTCAAGGAAAAAAATGTCCTCTCCGACGGGTTTAAGGTTTAAAAATGGCGCCGCCCGTCGCATACATGTTACCGCGCACGCGCCGCCGCCGCTCGTGTAATTTCGGCTATTCCCGGCGCCGCTCGGGAGAGGCCGGGAATAGCCGAAAGTATACGAGCGGCGGCGGCGCGTGCGCAATGACGTGTCGGCCCCGGGCGGCGCTATTTTTTAAATGAAGGCGCCTCTGGAACAGGTAAGTGAAACAGCTTCACTACCTGCCATGGGCTGCGGGCACACTACGAGGGATGCAGTGCTGCGGGCATGGTCCACATGTACCATGCCCACAGCACTGCATCTCCTGTAGTATGCCCACAACCCCGGATCCTCTAGTACCATGCCAGTACCCTGCAATCTCCTGCACCATGCCAGTACCCTGCAATCTCCTGCACCATGCCAGTACCCTGCAATCTCCTGCACCATGCCAGTACCCTGCAATCTCCTGCACCATGCCAGTACCCTGCAATCTCCTGCACCATGCCAGTACCCTGCATTCTCCTGCACCATGCCAGTACCCTGCAATCTCCTGTACCATGCCAGTACCCTGCATTCTCCTGCACCATGCCAGTCACCCTGCATTCTCCTGCACCATGCCCGCCGCCCTGCATTCTCACCCTAGGCTTATACTCGAGTCAATGATTTTTCCCATCTTTTTGTGGTAAAAGTAGGGGTCTCGGCTTATACTCGGGTCGGCTTATACTCGAGTATATACGGTATATATAATATTCTTCACACTAGCGCGGTTATATATTTTATGGATACAGTTACTCTAGGAGAGCTGGACAGGGCTGTAAAACGTCCTTAACCCATCAGCAGGGCTTGAATCTGTTTCTTTGTGCACGTAAGAACAGGAGGAGCACTGCCAGAGCCCTACAAAATGACTTTCAGCAGGCAACTGGTGTGAATGTCTTTGACCAAACAATCAAAAACAGACTTCATTAGGGTGGCCTGAGGGCCCGGCATCCTCTAGTGGGCTCTGTGCTCACTGACCAGCACCATGGAGCTCGATTGGCATTTGCCATTGAACACCGGAATTGGCAGGTCTGCCACAGGCGCCCTGTGCTTTTGACAGATAAGAGCAGGTTCACCATGCGCACGTGACATGTGAAAGGGTCTGGAGAAGCCATGGAGAAAATTATGCTGCCTGTAACATCATTCAGCACAACCGGTTTGGTGGTGGATCAGTGATGGTCTGGGGAGACATATGCATGGAGGGACGCACAGACCTCTAGGCTAGACAATGGCACCCTGACTGCCATTAGGCTTCGGGATGAAATCCTTGGACCCATTGTCAAATCCTACGCTGGTACAGTGGACCTGGGTTCCTCCTGGTGTACGAGAATGCCCGGCATTATGGGGCAAGAGTTTGTAGCCAGTTCCTAGAGAATGAAGGAATGGGTACCATTGAATGGCCCGCACACTCGCCAGACCAAAATCCAATAGAACACCTCTAGAACCTCTGGGTCAGTGATGGTCTGGGGAGGCATATGCATGGAGGGACGCACAGACCTCTGGGCTAGACAATGGCACCCTGACTGCCATTAGGAATCGGAATGAAACCCTTAGACCCATTGTCAAATCCTACGCTGGTGCAGTGGGCCTGGGATCCTCCTGGTGTACGAGAATGCCCGGCATTATGGGGCAAGTGTTTGTAGCCAGTTCCTGGAGAATGAAGGAACTGATACCATTGAATGGCCCCACACTCGCCTGACCTAAATCCAATAGAACACCTCTAGGACATTTTGTTTCGGTCCATCTGACGCAGCCAGGTTGCACCTCAGTTTGTTTAGGAGCTCAGTGATGCCCTGGTCCAGATCTGGAAGGATATACCCTGGCATGCATACAAGCACGTGGGGGCCATACAAACTGCTGAATACCATTTTGAGTTGCTGCTATGAAATTTCGGCAAAATACAATAGCCTGCTACATCATTTTTTCACTTTGATTTCTTTGGTGTCTTTGAATTCAGCCCTCTGTAGGTTGATAATTTTAATTTTCTTCAAACAATGTGGCATCCTTTAGTTCCTAACACATTACCCAGTACATATCAGTATAGATATCCAGCATCATATTTTAATACCCTTCAATAGGGTATTACTCAGTAACTGTAGGAATGTGAAAACAAGTTTGTCAGGGGATAGACCAGTTAAGATGCAAAATGTTTCAGTAGTACTGGGAAACCTTTACCAGCTTTGGAACTTTCAAGGCAGCCAAGACCAGTAACCTTGGAGAATTCAGACATGTACCCACCGCGTCAGAAAATGGTACCTTTAATCCTAGAACTTAAGTCAGCAGACTAATCCCCCTCATCATCCACTGCGGTGTGTGCAAAAGCAGCTGCAGATACACTACTGTGCAAAATATTTAGGCAGGTGACAAAAATGCTGTAAATTAACAATGCTTTCAGAAATCGAAATGTGTTTACAGTTTATTTGTATCAATTAACAAAATGGAAAGAAAATGAACAGAAGAGAAATCCAAATAAAATCAATATTTCGTGTGACCACCATTTGCCTTCAAAGCAGCATTAATTCTTCTAGGTACACATGAGCACAGTTTTTGAAGGACCTCAGCAGGTATGTTGTTACAAACATCTTGGATAACTAACCACGGATCTTCCGTGTATGTAGGCTGCCTCAAAACCTTCTGTCTCTTCATGTAATCCCAGACAGACTCGATACTAAGATCAGGGCTTTGTGGGGGCCAAACCATCACTTCCAATGACATTGGCTGTATGTTTGGGGACAATGTCCTGCTGCAGAATACATTTGGGGCCAATCATACACCTCCCAGATGATATGGCATGACGGATAAGTATCTGGTTGTATTTCTCAGCATTGAGCACACTATTAATCCTGACCAAATCTCCAACTCCATTAGCAGAAATGCAATCCCAAACTTCCAAGAAACCTCCACCATACTTTACTGTTGCCTGCAGACATTCATTATTGTACCACTCTCCAGCCCCTGGTTAACAAATTGCCTCCTGCTACAGCCAAATATTTTAGATTTTGGCTCATCAGTCCAGAGCACCTGTTGCCATTTTCTGCACCCAAGTTCTATGTCATCATGCATAATTGAGTAGCCTTGTTTCCACTTTGGCTTTTTGGTCGCAATTCTTCCACGGAGAACACTTCTGGTCAGACTTCTCTGGACAGTAGATTGGTGTACCTGGGTCCCACTGGTTTCTCCCACTTCTGTGCTGACGGCACTGCTGAAAATCTTCTAAAGTTGAAATAAGCACAATGTGTCTCTCATCTACTGCAATAATTTACCCGGTCCTCAATGTTGCCTGTTTATTTGTGCTTGTTCAAAAGAGCTTGAACAGCACATCTTCAAACCCTGCTTTGAAATCTTTGACTGAGAGAGACTCTGTTCTATTCCTCACACAGTTTTAAGCCTCCTACACAGCTGTTTGTTTCAACCTACTTATGAAATTGATGATCATTGGCACCTGCTTGGTATAATGGCTTAATCATACACCTAATCCTACAAAATCATTGACTTTGTGAAGTGTGGAAGGGTAATAATTTATGCTGGTCTGAAGCAAATGGGGAAATTAAAAAACAAAATTGATTTGATTATTATTTTTCTCCTGTTTGCTTTCTTTTGCATTTTGTAAATTGATAAACAATTAAAAGCTGAATTTTTTTGACTCAACGTAAAATCCTTTTCTCTAAAGTTCATTGACGGGCGCAGTTCTCTGATCCATATCAGCAGGGTTATACTTCCCCCTACAGGAGTAGGACACTAGGCAGAAAAAAAGTTCTGGCTACGCCTATGTGCAGTCCCGGAAGGTACATCCTCTCTCTTCCTGCATAGGATGTCAGTTTTGTATCAAAGCAGTGTCAGAAAGTAACACCAACCCAACTCAAAATAGAGAGGAGGGTACTGCGCCCATCAATGAACTTAAGAGAAAAGGGTTTTACGGTAAGTCAAACATCCAGTTTTCTCTATTGTTCATTGACGGACGCAGTTCTCTGATCCATATCAGTAGGGATGTCCCAAAGCAGTGCCATAAAATGAGGGGTGGGAACAGCAGAAAAGAACAAGCCCCCAAGGCTAAACATTGCCGACCCGGCAACATAGGACTCATCAGAACAAAAGACGAGGCCCACCTGAAACAAAACATTAAACACCCTCAAAGAAGGCTAAAAGCCCTCCAGACAGCAGCCAGCAAAAAAACTTTGTGGCCAAAAGAGGCATCTGCAGATGCCAGCACATCACCTCATAAAATTTGGTAAAGGTGTGAACAGACGACCAGGTAAGCGTCTTGCAACCTGAAGAACAGATGCCTGTATGGCGAAAAGCCCAGGAAGCACTAGGCGCCCGAGTAAAATGCGCTGAAACAGGGAAAGGTAGGACCTGACCCTTAATTGAATAAGCCTGCGCCACCGACTGTCCGTTCCATCCGGAAAAAGTCACAGCCGACACAGGCAGCCCTCTTCTTGGGCCATCCGTGAGTACAGAGAGCGAACCTGACTCACGAAAAGACAAAGTAGTCGCCAAGTACACCTGAGTGCCCGAAATCTATCCAGAGTATGCAATACATATTCCTTAGATTGTGAGGGCTTGGGACACAAGATGGTAATACAATGTCCTCATGCAAGTGAACCCTAGAAACCACCTTCGGAGGGGGGCGTGTCCAAGATGGCCACCGGGATGGACACACTGTAGGGAAGCTCCAGGCCTGCCGCCGTTTTTTTTCCCCTGTCTCTGCAGTCCGTTGCCCTACTTGCTCCTGAAGAGTTCCTGCGGAGTGGTGTCCAGTGGTGGAGGGGCCCGGTGTCTTCCTTTGGCGACCCGGGAGCGGATTGGGCTTGCCTGCAGCCCGCGGCCTACCTGCCACGCCGCAGCCTGTGCGCCCGCCGGGGCCTAGTGGCGCCTGTCATCCCGTGCGGATCGCTCCCCGCTGCTGGCTCTGAGGTGCTCCAGCTGGCGGCCCACTGCCACGGGCATCCGGATCCGGCCTCCCCGGGGCCCCACGGTTCAGGTACCGGTGCCTTCTTTCTGTCATGTGGCCGCCATCTTACTCTAGGCCCGGTGTAACGTGAGAATTATCTACCCCGTGAGAAAAACCTACCCTCGTCACTTCCGGCCAGGAACAGCTGAGCAGCGCAGCAGTGCGCATGCTCACAGCCCCGGATACCTAATGAAAGAGCTGAGGACCTGACTAGTGCGTATGCGCACTAATAGGAAATTATCACGGTGTCCGTGAAAAAAACCTACCCACGCCACGCTTACATTAAAACAGCTGTGCTGCAATACAAGTTATCTCCGCTCCTGTCCCTGTCACTCCCCTGATCTTGGCTAGTAAATATAAAAGCGGGTCTCGGCTCCGTGATTTATGTTCTCATACAACCGCCGCCGCTTTTATATTTACTAGCCGAGATGAGGGAAGTGACAGGGACAGGAGTGGAGATCACTCGTATTGCAGCACAGCTGTTTTAATGTAAACGCCGAATTGCATACAGTGCCGTGCAACCGGAAGTGACGAGGGTAGGTTTTTCTCACGGGTAGGTGATTCTCACGGAACACCGGTGCCGGCCTGTGGCCTGTACTCCCTGCCGGCCGCCTCGGTGCGGACCCCGCCAGTCCTGCTGCCTGCTGTGCCCCCCCTTGGATGAGGAGCCATCCCATAGACTGCCGGAGGAGCCGTGGGCGGACCTGTCCCTTCCCTCCCGCGATCGCTGCTCGCTGGCCCTGCGTCAGCTTGTAGTGGGGACATCACCTATACTAACTCCATCCAATGCTGCAGTGACCGTCCTGACCTCCCTCTGAGAACTGCCTGTCCCCCTGTCACTTGCATGGTGTCACCTGCAGACTGTTGCTCCAGCTTTGCCGTGCTGCCTGCAGATTGTTGCTACTGAATCTTGCTCCCTTTGTGCTTATGCTGCCTGCAGACTGTTGCTCCTGCTGTTCTGTGCTGCCTGTGCCCTCACTGTGCTGTGCTGCCTGCAGGTCATTGCCCCTGCAGGAGCCTGCAGACTGTTGCTCCTACTATATTGTGTTGCCTACAGATTGTTGCTACAGATCATTACTCCCTGTGTACTGTGCTGCCTGCTGGTCATTGCTCCCACTGCTCTGTGCTACCTGTGGACTGTGCTCTCATTGTACTGTGCTGCTTGAAGACTGTTGCTCCCTTCATTTTGTGCTGCCTGCAGCTTGCTGTTTTCTTCCCCACTCCACACCGGACCGCAGTCTTCCTGGAGTGTCCTTTATCCTTCTATGTCGACTCGGGCAAAAACTAAAAGCTCCTCAGTCCCCCGGAATTCGGCGAAGGCGGGTCCCGCACGTGGAGTGGCGGGCGGCGCGGGGTGTCACCCGGCTCCCCATCTCAACATGGCGACTCAGACAGAGGACAAGGAGCCGGCTCTGGTGGCGCAGGATAAGTTTGATGCACTGATGCAGGCCATCACTACCTGCCAGTCTACTCTCACTGGCAAAATAGACTCTGTACAAATGGACATAGGCCTCATTCGCAAAGATATGGACCAGTTCCGTGGCCGGCTGTCGGAGGCCGAGCGGCGGGTGGGGGAGGTGGAAGATGTGCTCCATTCGCATGAGTCCTCCATCCGTGCGATCTCAGCTAGAGTTAAGTCTCTGGAGGCCAGAGCTGAGGACGCAGAAAACAGGAACCGGCGGAATAACTTATGGATTGTCGGACTCCCGGAGGGGTCGGAGGGAGCTGATACGGTGTCCTTTGCTGAGTGCCTTCTGCGCGCCTTGTTACCTCAGGCCCAGTTCTCCCCCTTCTTTGTAGTTGAGAGGGCGCACCGCATGCCGGCGGCTCGGGGTCCACCGGGGTCCCCGCCACGTACCTTCATTCTTCGTCTCCTCAATTTTAGGGACCTTGACTTTTTTGCGACTCGGGAGGCACGGAAGCTAGATATCCTGCGACATGAGGCCGCGAAGATCATGATCTTTCCAGACTACTCCATAGACACACAGCGTCTCCAGCGGTCTTTTGACCATGTCAAGCTGCAACTTCGCAACCACAATATCAAATACAGTATGCTGTTCCCTGTGCGCCCTCTGCGCTCTGGATGACACGTTGTTCACTTCGGGGGGGGGTTTGGGGGGGTGTCCTCTTCCCATAGGCTTGGAGACTCTTCTACGGATTACTTCCCTATGCCTGGCTGGATTCTGCTGGTCTTGTCTTGTGGCCTTACTCCAATGACTACATGGGCCCCCCCCCTTCCTTTCCTTCCTTCTGCTCTACTGTTTGCAACCTGTTTAAGCTCTGTGCCCCCCTTGAACTTTAGGGGTGAAGTTGATGCCTTAACCACTTAAGCCCCGGAAGATTTTACCCCCTTCCTGACCAGGGGGTATTTTGCGATTCGGCACTGCGTGACTTTAACGGACAATTGCGCGGTCGTGCGACGCTGTATCTAAACAAATTTGGCGTCCTTTTATTCCCACAAACAGAGCTTTCTTTTGCTGGTATTTGATCACCTGTGCGATTTTTTGATCACGCGCTATAAACAAAAAAAGAGCGTCAATTTTGCAAAAATAGCAATATTTTTCACATTTTTTTTATATGAAATTCCCCCCCAAAAAAAATGTAAAAATCAAAATTTTTTAACATTTTCGGCCAATTTGTTTTATGCTACCTATGTTTGGTAAAAAAAAATCGCAAAAAGCGTATTTTGATTGGTTTGCGCAAAAGTTATTGCTTTTACTAACAAAGGGAAAGATTTTTGTCATTTTTGTTGTTTTTTTTTTTAATGCGTAATGGCGGCGATCTGCGGTTTTTTTTGCGGTACTGCGACATTGCGGCGGACAGATCGGACCCTTGACTGACATTTTTGGGGTTACCAGTGACATTTCTACAGTAATCAGTGCTATACATATGCACTGTTACTGTAAAAATACACTGGCAGTGAAGGGGTTAACTTTTTTTTGAAAGGGAGGGGCTATGTGTGTCCCTAGGGGCGTGCTTTCTACTGTGATTGGCTGTGGCTTCAGATGTATGAAGAGTGATCAACGGTTCTACATAGTAGAACCGTATGATCATCCTTCATACACAGGGGAGAATGACAGGCAGCTTGTTTACACAAGCCGCCTGACTTTCTCCCTCTCCCCCGCCGATCGCAGAGTGACCGGCGGACATCGGGTCCGCCGGTCACACGCGCGGGGGGGTCCGTTACCACGCGGGAGCGCGCCTCCGGTGGCGCGCGCTCGCTCCCTAGACCCTCACAAGCTAGTGACGTAGCCCTACGTCACTTTGCCTGTGAGGGGCTGACCGCCGACGTAGATAGTCGTGCGGGGCGGTCGGCAAGTGGTTAAATACCTGTTCTGCAGAGACCGTCTATCCTTCAGCTGATGGCGGCTCCTGCGGCCTGACTATACAGTGGTGATACCTGTTGGTGCCCCTGGTGCCCGCTGGATTGCGACCCCCATTGGCGGTTGCCTGTTTGATTTTTTGGGAATGCCAGCACACCCAGGTTGGGGGGGGGGGGGGGAGTGCGGGGTGGGGGGGTGGAGGGGGGGATTTTGTGCTGCTACAATGCCTTTGTAATTTGCATTTGGGGTGTTTTTTGTTTTGTTTTCTGTTTTTTTTCCTGTGTTTGTTTTCAGCTGTGTTCTTGGGAGTTTTTGATACGGTGTATGCTCTCTGCCAAGGGGGTTTCGGTGTTCTACTTACTATTCTATGTCGGTTGGTCTGATCAGCTCCTGGGCTTGCTGGGCGGTGGGGGGTAGCCCCCTCCTGGGGTCTGTGGTGGGGATCTGGAGGCTTTTATTTTTTCTAAATTGCTACTATGGGTCCCGTTAATGTAATTTCCTGGAATGTCCGGGGCTTGAACTCCAATTTCAAGCGGTCACTTGTTTTTTCCTTTTTGCAGCGACACCGCCCTCATATTTGCATTTTGCAGGAGACCCACCTGGTGGGCAGTCGGGTGCTGGTGCTCAAAAGGGCCTGGGTAGAGTCTTACTACCATGCCACCTGCTCCTCCTATTCTAGGGGGGGTGAGTATCCTGATCCACAAATCAGTCCGTTTTAGCCTCCTGGATCTTCACCTGGACCCTGAGGGGCGGTATGTTTTGCTCCATGCTCTCTGTGAGGGGTTGGAAATGTGTATTGCTGGAATATATGTGCCTCCGCCGGGCCAGCTTACCCTCCTGCAGCGGTTGACTCCGCTCTTGGCTCTGTACCCGGCGGCCTGTCTGTTGGTGGCGGGGGACTTTAATATGCCCCCCAACCCATCGCTGGACAGGTTTGCTGGGGGGGGGGGGCCCTGTGGATTCTCCCCTCTCTCGGTGGGCGGACGCCCTGGGATTGGTGGATGTGTGGAGGTGGAAGAACCCCAGGCTGAGACAATATACTCGAGGATTGATCTTGTTTACCTCTCGGGCTCCCTGCTTGCGGGTACCCGGGAGGTATCTATTTTACCTCGGGGGATCTCGGATCATGCCCCTATCTTTGTCACTCTGGGGATAGGAGCGGCCCCGGGGGAGGGCGTTTGGCGGTTATCTTGGTTTTGGGTTGATGATGAACGGGTTGCCCCGGTTGTGTCTTCCGAACTGCTGGAGTATTGGGCGCACAATGCTGACACCGCCTCTCCTTCGCTGGTTTGGGTTGCTTTCAAGGCTTGTACCAGAGGAACGTACCAGCGGGCGATAAGACGGGCTAGAAAAGAATCTCTTTTAGCTTTGGTCGAGGCCGAGACCAGGGCCACGGCCCTGGAACTGTGATATGGGGCAGATGGAGACTCAAGCACGTATGCGCTGCTGCAAGCGGTTCATCGCGAACTAGCGTTGTGACGGGCTACGGCTTGTCGGAAGCGCCTGTTGTCACAATCGCAACGCGTCTTTGAACAGCGGGAGCGGGCGGGTCGTATGTTGGCATGGTTGTCTCGGGAACGTTCCCCCGCGGCGCTGATTGCCAACATTAGGGATGACGCGGGGTGCTGTCACTCGGACCCCTCTGCCATTAATGCCCAATTTGCCAGTTACTATGAGGAACTTTATCGCTCTCAGGTGAATTATCCCCCGAAACGCCTGACGGCTTATCTCGATAATGTGGAATTTCCGCAACTGTCGGAGGAGGGTAGGAATAAATTGGATAGCCAGATTTCCCTTAAGGAACTGTCCACGGCTATTGCGGCTCTACAATCTGGTAAGGCCCCGGGCCCGGATGGGCTACCGGTGGAATTTTACAAATCCAATTTAGATTTAGTGGCCCCGCGCCTTCATTCCCTGCTGCAGGGTGCCCTGGATGTGCATTGCTTACCCGGTTCTATGGCAGAGGCGGTCATTGTCGTCATACCTAAACCTGGGAAGGATCCGGAACGCTGCTCGTCGTATAGACCAATTTCCCTCCTTAATGTGGAAGCCAAGATTCTGGCGAAGGTCCTGGCGCACCGTTTGAACTCGGTTATCTTATCACTGATCCATGGGGACCAAACGGGATTTATGCCGGGCAAGGGGACGGATATCAACATACGTCGCCTTTATACCCATGTTTCTCATGCAGCGTTATCGGGCTCGGCTGGGGTGGTGGCCTCTCTGGACGTGGAGAAGGCCTTTGACTCGGTCGAGTGGGGATATCTTTGGGAAGTCCTGCGTCGCTTTGGCATCGGCCCGAAATTCATCTCCTGGTTGCGACTGCTCTATGCTGCCCCGCGTGCAAGGGTCCGTACCAATAGTTCCCCCCCCCCCCCCGTTTTCACTGCATAGGGGGACTAGGCAGGGCTGTCCACCATCCCCGGGTCTCTTTGCCCTGGCGGTGGAACCCCTGGCTATTCTCTTGTGGTCGACTCCCGCGTTGGGGGGGTTGCCAGTGGGCCCATTGTCTGAACGGATCTCGCTGTACGCCGACGATGCCCTTCTCTATCTCCCGGATGCAGCGGGATCCCTGGACTTGGCGTTGCAGATTTTTGAGCTGTTTGGCTCCTTCTCGGGGATTCGCATCAATTGGGACAAATCCCTACTGTTTTCTCTATCGGCGGCTCCCCCCACCTCCTCCCCCGCTTTGCCTTTACGGTGGGTCACGAAATTTCGTTACTTGGGCGTTGAAATACAGCGGGACGTGGCTAAATACCTGGATGACAATGTCGCTCCTATTTTGCAGCTGCCAGCCCTGGCGATCGTTGCCTTTGACACCGGTGGGAAGGATCAATTTACTCAAAATGATTTTTCTCCCTAAATTTCTTTATGCCTTCCGTAATACCCCGGTCCCTATACCGTGCGCCTTTTTCCGGTAGTTGGACAAAGTGGTGATAGACTTTGTTTGGGCGGGGGCCGTCCCCAGGGTTGCGAAGGCTGCCCTGCAGCTCCCGCTGTCCTCGGGTGGGCTGGCACTACCCAACTTTCGCTATTATTGGGCGGCGGTGCTGGTCACGGTAAGATGGTGGTTCGCACAGCCCCGGGACAATCCGGCGGTGAGTCTGGAGGCATCGATTATGGGCTCTTACACTGCTCTTGGTCACTTGGTATACCGTGGCCCTGGGGTACATCAACAGCTGACTGTCCCTATGAGGACAACAGTCAGGGTGTGGGGACAGATGTCGGCTGTGGTCAGTGACCCCGACACTGTCTCCCCGCATACCCCGCTTTGGGGTAACCCCAGGCTGCGGCACCTCCAGTCCATTCCGGACCCGGGTCTGTGGCACCGGTTCGGGATTACAAGTTTGCAACAGGTGATGCCGGCGGGTGTGCTTCTCCCGTTCCCGACGCTTCGCTCTTCCTATGATCTTCCCTCCTCTATGCTGTTTCGCTACTTACAGCTGAAGCATGCCTTGCAGAGCCAGTATCCACAGGCTGTCATGCTGGCCCCCAACGCGGTGGAACGGTTCCTGTCAACTCGGGTGCTGACCGCATTCTCTCTTCGGTGTACCTTCGGATCACCTGTAAGGTGGACGGGGCTAGCCCCCGCCTTTACGCCCTTTGGAGGGAGGACATCCTGTCCCTCGATGAGGAGGCCTGGGAGGAGGGGCTGGGTGGTTATATTTCTGGGATGATTTCGGCCAGGGATCGTTTCATTCAACTTAAGTTTCTCCATAGGGCCTACTATACCCCTCAGCGAGTGGCCAAGATATACCCCGGTAGTTCGGATGTATGCCCCCGGGGCTGTGGGCAAACTGGTACCTTTTTCCACATGGTATGGTCCTGCCCTACTACTCAGGGGTTTTGGCAGGCGGTGGTTGGTGAACTTGAGGGTCTGGGGGTTCATGGCATGGTCCTTGATCCCAGAGTCTCATTGCTGGGTTTTTGTGACTTGGTCTCCCACAGGAGGCATATGCAACTTTTTATATTTTATCTTATGTTCTATGCCCGGAAAATGATATTGCTACTCTGGAAATCAGCTGATCCTCCGTTGCTGTCTAGGTGGTGGACCCTGATTGACTCAGTCTTACCACTCTATAAACTCACTTACATGAGCAGGGGCTGCCCTCAGAAATTCGACAAGGTGTGGGGGTTGTGGGTGAACAGGGGAGGGCTGGGATAGACCCATCCCCTCCTCCGTTTGTTTCTCTGTCTGCTCTCTTGACCTCCTTCCTTTTGCCTTGCTACGGTCGGCCCCCCCTGGGGACCCTCTTCTCTTCCCCCCCCTCCTCTCCTCCTCTCTGTCTCTTCCCCTTCCCCCCCCCCTTTTTTTTTTCTTCCCCTTTGGTAGTCCCTTGTCTGGGTGGTGCCCTCCTTCCCTCGGTGTCCCTATAACTGGGGTTGATAACAGCTGTTGACTTTTGTGGGGTGGATGGCCCTGGCCGGGGAGGTGTGGCTGCTTGGGTGGGAGGGAGTGGGTCCTCTGAGATGTATTGTGCCTCTGTTGCCTGTCCGGGAGATCTTTTGTTCCTGTCTACATATGTTATGCCTTACATTTTCTGCCTGCCTATGACATTGTCCAATGTGAACACAGCACTGTATTCTTGTTTGTGACTTGTTTTGGAAATAAAAACGTTTCTGTTAAAAAAAAAAAAAGAAACCACCTTCGGAGGGGGAAGGACAGATCCGGACGAAAGTACCACTTGGACCCATGAACCAACATATAGGGAGAACGACCGGACAAATGCAGCCAGTGTCGCCAGTGCAGACACCCTGCGCGCAGACTGACAGCAACCAAGAAGGCCACCTTCTGTAACAAGGTAGGCAGGGGATACCCATAAATACTCGCAAACAGAGGTTCTTGAAGAACAGATTGCACCAAATCAAGGTCCCCAGTTGGTGAAGGAGGTCGCACTGGAAGTACCAAGTGTCGCAGCCTCTGGAAAGAGTTACGCACCAGGAAATAGGCGGCTAACGGCCTTTGGAAAAAAATTGGCAAAGCCGAGACCTGACCCTTGACAGTACTCAAGGCCAACTTTTGATCAACTCCCAGTTGAAGGAAGCCAAGATCCAGGCCACCGAGTAAGGGCGAGGGGGAGCCCAGGAAGACTTAAACCACGCAACATACGACTTTCTCGTTTAAGTACGGTGGGAATCACTGAAGCAGACAATCCCCCGTCCTTCAGCACCTGGCTTTTAACAACCAAGCCGGCAAGCCAGCGACCGTAAAGTTGAATGGGAGATTGGTCCTGGAGACAATAACTCCTCCCTGAGAGGAATTCTCCAAGGAGCATCTGCGGCTAGTCTGACCAGGTCGGCGTACCAAGCTCGGCGAGGCCAGTCCGGAGCCACGAGAAAGATCGGAATCCCTTCCGCCTCGATCCTGCGAAGAATTCTTGGCAGCAACTTGAGAGGAGGAAAGGCAGACAGCAGCTGATACTGACCTTGGCCCATCCGTGAGCACTCTCACATGACCATGCCGGTGTCAGCCTTGTGCAGGAGACCACACTAAACTTCTCGGCATCGTTCAAGATGAACTTAGCGAATCTTCTTGCCTATGACAGAACCCATGGTGCCACCATAGCACCCGCCAGAGGGTCCTGGGAGTGGGCCACAAACCTCAGCACTATCCAGTAGATGCAACGCCAACAGGTAAACATCTGGAGTGCCCCCCAACAAAGGCACAACTGCTGAAACACCTCTAGATGAAGGGACCATTCCCCTGCATCCAAGGCCTGTCGACGGAGGCAATCTGCCTGCCAATCTTTCCACACCTGGAAAGGGAACAGCGGAGAGAGCTGGAACAAGGCGCTCTTCCCAGCTAAGAATTGTCACTTCCAAGGCCGCAAGGACACCCTTGGTGCCCCCTTGGTGAATGACGTAAGCCACAGTCATGGTGCAGTCGAATGAATGTGCACCGGACAGCTGCAGGTGCCCGATCCAGTGGACTAGGCAAAGCCGGATCGCTCTCAGCTCCAAGACAATGATCGGTAACCTGGATCCTCCAGGGACCATACTCCCGAAGCAGAGAACCTGCAAAGAACCCCCCCAACCGGACAGGCTGGCATCCCCGGTGACAATTGTCCAGTAAAAAGAGGAGGAAGGATTCCAGATCAAGACTCCCTGGTCAACCGGCTCAGTCGGATCCAAATCCAGAGAGTTTGGATTCTAGTCCCATTCGAGAAGGATTGCCACCTGGGGGATCCCCAAGAGGGATTGAGCGAAAGGGACCGTCTCGAAAGACGACACCATCAGTCCCAGAACTCGCGTGCAGGTCCGAAGAGACGACCATGTGCGATCAGTAACAGTCGAACCGCAGTCTGAAGTTCCAAGAGTTTTTTCCCAGAGGGAGAAAACACCATAACTGAGGACGAGTCAAAAGTTAGGCCCAGATAGTTCAGTCTCATGTAAGGAACCAGGGATGACTTCTGAAAGTTCAGAACCCACCTGAATTCCTCCAGAGTTCTCAGGGTGACTTCCAATTTTGTTGTCAGCATCATAGAGGACACCACATGGAGAAGCAGATCAGCCAGGAAACCAGGACCTTTACACCCGCTGCCGCAACCGTGCCAGGACCGGAGCCAACACCTTTATGAAGACCAGAGGAGCAGAAGCGAGACCAAGGGGTAACGCCACAAACCGATAGAGATCCTTCCCCACGGCAAAAGCCGAGAAGCAAGAAATCCACCGAAAAATGGGCAAAAACGGATGTACCAAGATAGAAGCAGATGGAGGCTACAGGAAAATGGCGGCCCCGCGCGGGAACGCGTTAATTGGGACCCACAGGGAGACCCCCCCCCCCAAGCCCATCTACACCATGCAGCTATAGGAATCACATTAAGGCCCCCCCCCCGCACTCCCCGGGCCCCCCATGCGGACTGCAAAAGAGGTCCCAGCCCCAGGTAGGCCCAAACAGTCCCCCACATGGAGGGAGGGGGGAGGGTGGGGTCACAACAGGATAGAGAGAAACCCAGGAGTGTGAGGGTTCAACCAACCCAGGGAGGGGCCTGCATCCACCCCAAAATGCACCAGGGAAGGGGGGAAAGTTTACTCACCATATGGGGAACACAGGGGCCATCTCCTGACAGGACCCCACGCCACCTAAGTGGGGGGCTGTCGGCCCAATAGGAACGTTGCAACATAAGCCTAGACCCTGTCGTGTGCGTCCTGGCGAGACATTTAACTCGCGAAGCCAGTCCCTGTCCAGTGGGACTATGTCGCGGCCGACCCAGCATGGAGCTAAGGCCTGCACGCGCTCGCTGGCCAGACTGGGGTGACCACTGGATATAGATATCCAGCCCGTCGCCCAGCCCGGCATAGTTGCTTGAAGATCTCACAGGAAAAAATCCTGGAGAAAAAGGCTAGCTAAAAAAAATCTACATGAAAAAATACTTACTCCTGACTAGGCAGATTAAAACTGACATCCTATGCAGGAAGAGAGAGGGTGTACCCTCCGGGACTGCCCATAGGCATAGCCAGAACTTTTTTTCTGCCTAGTGTCCTACTCCTGTAGGGGGCAGTATAACCCTACTGATGTGGATCCGAGAACTGAGTCCGTCAATTAACGATAGAGAAAATATAATTTTTGTAAGAATTTACCGTAAAATTATTTTCTCTGAGT
Source organism: Pelophylax lessonae (assembly GCF_965119305.1). Lineage (NCBI taxonomy): Eukaryota > Metazoa > Chordata > Amphibia > Anura > Ranidae > Pelophylax > Pelophylax lessonae. Next base: position 198,962,278 of record NC_138771.1, read on the forward strand.
CCTCTGACAGTCACCGCCCATCCATGTTAGCCTTCACTATTGGGTAATGGCGCCCTCTGCAGGAGTAAGCTAGGCAGATAAAAATGTTAATACAGTCGGGAGGGGGGAGGCGGGTGGGGGAGCTGAATGTTGGGGTGGATTCCGGGGTCTACCCGGCTGCTGCATGATACAGCAATTTGCTCAGAGTATTTGGACGTGGACGGTGGGGGGGGGGGGGGGCATGGACTACTGCTCCCACCAGGTTGGGTGGGATGGGGCGGTCGGCGGGCGGGGGTGGCGGGCACTGCCGGGAGCTGGGTCTGCATTTTTGGGGGGATTGGGGTGGGGGGGATGTTGCTGCTGCTCTCCGGGGAATGCCGCGGACCTCTAGTTGGGGAATTTGTGCCTTACAGTTTCATGGGGGGGATCCGAGTCACCACACGGTGTAGACTACGTGGGGTGGCGGGCTAGACGGAGGTTGGGGTCCATCCCAGCCCACAGGGGCGACCCTTTTTGATGGCGGCACTATATCGGCTCGCCCATTGGGCCTTGGGAGATGGCTGCTCGGATGCCCCCCCCCCCCCCCCCAACGGGGTACTGTTGAAATTTGCACTTAGAGTTTAAGTTTTGTTTATTTGTTACTGTTCTTGCTGCTTAACGGTGTGGAGTGGCCCGTTGGGGCTCCTCTTATTATGACCTTCTCCTGATGCCTCTCCGCTCTTTCCCTTTCCCTTTCTTTCCCTCCCGGTCTCGATGGGCCTCCTGCCCTATGGGGCTTGCTCGGTGTTCTCCTTGCTGTCCCCTTGGCTGTCTTGCCGCCTCTGTCTCCTTCTTCACATTACCCTCCCCTGGGGTTGGGCTGGGTGGGGGGGCCGGAGGCTGCGGCTCGAGCTGTGCCTGATCTACCCACTTCCCCACGTAGGCCTGCGCTTGAGTGCCCTTACGGGCCTCCGAGTGCCTGGTGGCTTAGCTGCCTTTAGCTAGGGCGGGGTGGTCTTTACCCCGACTCTCCTCTCTTTTTGTCTACCTTTCCTCCCAGTTTCTGCAGTCTCCCTTTTTTCTTTTACTGTTCCATACTTCCTTTCCCTTTCTTTCCTGCTTCTCTCCCGTCTCCCTACCTGCTGTCTGGTCCTCCTCTTCCCTAACCCCCCCTTTTTTTTTTCTTTGTTATTGTTCCCCCCTCCCCTCTCCCCTCGACATGGACGAGCTCACAGTGGTCTCCCTTAATGCCAAGGGGCTCAATGTCCCGGAGAAACGCAAGGTCCTTCTTAACGACCTACATCGCCGGCGGGCTGATGTCGCGTTTCTCCAGGAGACGCATTTTCGTTCGGACCGCCTCCAGAGACTGACTAATAGGTACTGCCCCACTTCTTATCACTCCACACATGCTGCTGCCAAGTCACGGGGGGTGTCCATTCTTGTGGCTGCCAGGGTGCCCTGGACCTGTCAGGATTCCCTGCTGGACCCCAATGGTCGTTACGTGTTTTTACGAGGTACCATTGGGGAGACTGTGGTGACGCTCGCAAGCGTCTATGCTCCGAATGACGGCCAGGACGTGTTCATCGCCCGAGTCCATAAGCGGCTGGCCTCCTTTCAGATGGGCCAATTGATATTGCGCGGCGACTTCAATGTCCCGCTATCCCCGGTGTTGGATACTTCTTCCGGCAGCTCTTCAGGTGACCCACGCCGCCCGGAAGCGGATTCTTCGTGTTTTTCACAATGCACAGCTCATTGACGTATGGAGAATGCAGCACAATGGGGAGCGGGACTACTCCTTCTCACTGCCTCACAGATTGTACTCCAGAATAGATTACTTTCTGATCCCACACATTCAGCTTCATGCGGTGCTGAAATCTACGATCGATACGATGACCTTCTCCGATCACGCGCCGATTTCACTTGTGTATTACCTGGCCGAGGGGACGCGGGGAAGGACGCGATTCTGGCGTCTGAGCGATTCCCTCCTTAACAACGAGGAAGTCCGGACAGACGTCCTGAGGGAACTTACGGAATTCTTTCGCACTAACACCACGGATGACTGCGACAGGGGGACCATATGGGAGGCCCATAAAGCGGTCATTCGTGGGGTGTTTATGAAACATGGGGCTCGGCTCAAGAGGCAGAGATCTCAACAGCTGCAGCGACTTTTAGAGGCGATCCTTCAGCTGGAAACCTCCCATAAGAAAAACTTGGACAAGTCGGAAGAACAGGAACTGTTCGCTCTTCGCCGTCAGGTACAGGACCTTATGTTCTCCAAGGCTAAAGCGGACCTACAGAGGGCCCGCCACGCCTTTTACATGGAGGGGAACAAGTGCGGGAGACTACTGGCGGCTTCGGTTAAGGCACGGAGGCTTGCCAACTATGTACCCCGTATTACGTCCTCTTCAGGGGGTTCGGCTACATTGCCCGAACAGATCGCAGGCGAGTTCCGGAACTTCTATGACTCCTTATACAACCTCCTTGATCACGGGGGTGCTTCGCCCACCGTGGAGGAATACCTGGCCTCGGTGGACCTCCCATCCCTGGGAGCTGAGGCCAGGGAGGAGTTGGAGGCCCCCATTACCCTGCTTGAGCTTCAGGCGGCGGTGGGAGCTCTACAGGCAGGGAAGGCCCCGGGTCCTGACGGCTTCACCCTGCCGTACTATTCCACCTACATGGATGTGCTTGGACCTCACTTTGTGGCGTGGCTCAACTTGTTGGGCAAGGGGGAGTCGTCTTTCCCACCGGACACGCTTCGGGCTCACATATCGGTCCTTCCCAAGGACGGAAAGGACCCTTCCAGCTGCGGCAGCTACAGGCCTATCTCCTTGCTGAACATAGACCTGAAGGTGTTCACGAAGATTTTGGCCAATTGCCTCAGCCATCATATGCCGCACTTGGTCCATTTGGATCAGGTGGGCTTCATTCCCTCTCGGGAAGCGAGGGACAATACCTCTAAGGTCCTGAACCTTATCCACGTGGCCCAGTCGACAAAAACACCCTGCGTACTACTTAACACGGACGCGGAGAAAGCATTTGACCGCGTTAGCTGGCGGTTCATGCTTTCCACGTTGAGGGCAATGGGCTTCGGGGAAACGTTGATGTCCTGGATAGGACATATTTACTCCTGCCCATCGGCCCAGGTGAAGTGTAACGGGGTGCTTTCTACCCCTTTTCACATTTCTAATGGTACCCGGCAGGGGTGCCCCCTCTCCCCGTTGCTGTTTGCGCTCTCTCTAGAGCCGTTTCTGGGCAGAGTACGGGCCAACCCCGACATTTCGGGAATTAAGGTGGGGGACCTGGAGTGCAAGGTATCGGCCTACGCCGACGACATGCTCTTTTCCATCTCGAACCCGGCAATCTCGGCACCGAACCTGATGAAGGAACTGGAACAGTACAGCCTGTGTTCTAATCTGAAAGTGAACTTTCATAAGTCCGAGGCTCTGGGGGTGGGAGTCCCAGCCCCCCTCTTGGCGCACTTGTCCTCCACGCTGCCCTTCAAATGGACCCAGGGGGCTCTGACATACCTCGGGACCCAGATCCCCTCGGATCTATCCAAAATATATGAATTGAACTTCCCTCCCCTCCTGACCCATATTCGTGGCCTGCTACAGACTTGGAATACCGGACTGCATTCATGGTTCGGACGGTGCAACCTAATTAAGATGTCGATCCTCCCTAAGATCTTGTACCTGCTGCCGGCATTGCCTGTGCGGATACCGGCCTCCTTCTTTGCTCGAACCCACAGCACCTTCCTGAAATTCATCTGGGCTCACGGGAGGCCTAGGCTATCTCGTGCCCAGTTGACTCTGCCGAAGCACTCGGGGGGCCTGGCCCTCCCCGATGTAGCTAAATATCATATAGCGGTCCACCTTGGCCGGCTGATTGACTGGCGGAGACACAGTGCGGGTAAATTGTGGGTACAATTGGAAAGGGGACAGACCGTCACCTCCCTGGAGGGATTGCCGTGGGTCAGGGGGGAACTGCCACGGGGCCTCCGAGCGCACCCCACGATAGGCGTGACGATTGCAACCACTCGTCGCGCTTTATCCCACCCCTCCATCTCCACGCAGACCTCCCCGCTTTATCCGGTTCTGGGTAACCCGGAGTTTTCCCCGGGATTGGAGGAAGCGGCATTCCGCGGACTGACGTCCAGGGGCATCTCTCAGGCCGTCCATTTCCTCAGGGGATCTCGGTGGCCGACGATAGAGGAGCTGATGTCGGTTAGTGGCTCCTTTCAGCTGGGGTTCTGGCACGCTGCCCAGGTACACCACTTTCTTCGCTCCTTGCCGGACCCCTCGTCTTTCTCCAGAGATCTCACTCCGTTTGAGGAGTACTGCGTGGGGAGCGGAAGCCTGCCGGGCACGCTGTCTAAATCCTACGGCCTACTGATCTCTCCAGGGGAGGACTATGTCCTGCCTGGGCTGGGCAAGTGGGAGCGGGATCTTCAGCTACATCTCACCCCGGCGCATCGCTTGAAAGTATATACCCTGGCTTTGAAGACTCCGACCTGCGCGAAAACTGCAGGAGTTGAACTATAAAATTCTCACCCGGTGGTATAGGGTTCCCTCTCTCTTGAGCAAAATCTTCCCCGACACACCGGACCTTTGTTGGAGGTGCCAGAGTGAAGTGGGCACGATACTTCATATTTTTTGGTCCTGTCCCCGCATACGCCCCTTCTGGCAAGACGTCCGGGCCCTCTTGGGGGAACTATCGGACCGGGAAATCCCGGATACCCCGGAGTTCTTCCTGCTCCAGGTTTCCTCTATGCCAATCTCGAAATGCAAAAAATCAATTATCCCCCACGTCCTGAGCGCCGCGAGGGCTTGCATCCCGGTGCTTTGGAAGACGACTAGGGTGCCGACTGTTGGGGACTGCATGCGCAGGATGGAGGACATTAACAGAATGGAGGACCTCACCCTCACGAGGCAGCATCGCAGGGAACGATACGATAAGATTTGGGGTTTCTGGAATGTCTTCGTGCTTTCTGACAAGGGCAGGTCTCTAATTTGCGGTTGATCTCCACCCCGGGAGTACCCGTGGGTTTGTCCATACGGGGAATTTCCCCATCTGTTCCTCCCCCCTCCCCCTCCTGTCCCTATCCCTTTATCATCCTTTTTTGTTGTCTTTGTATGTTGCCCAACCTGGGGCTCTGTTCTCAATTATCTTTCTCTTCTTTTAGTTAAAATTGGGGAGCAACGGCCGGGAAGGGTTCTTCTTTCTCCGTAATTCAGCTCTTCCACATGTCTGCATCGGGGCCTGGCTATCTGTGACTCCGGATGGATGGATCTGCACCTTCCCCGACTCCGGGGATGGGCTCTATGACTATGCCAGGACCTTCCTTGATCTTCGATCAGATGTTATTGTATACTTCTCCATATTATGCAATAAATGCTATATGTGTCTGTATAGTACATGTCACAGATTGTTTCTCGACTGTTGTTCCTTTTCTAAAATAAAATATTTGAAAAAAAAAAAAAAATGTTAATACAAAACTTTTATATACTTAGACAAACCTCTAGGGGACCATCCCCAGACATTATCCCTGATCCAGTTACAACTGGTCCTCAGTTTGTAGCAAGCAGTACCGGAAGGCAATAACCCCCAGATCCAAAAAAACAGAGGGGCGGGAGCGGCGACTGTCAGAGGACTCTGACTGAATTTTACGGTAAGTTCTTACAAATATTCTATTTTCTCTTACGTCCTCTGACGTCGCCGTCCATCCATATTAGCCTTCACTTTTGGGATGTCCCAAAGCAGTGCAGGTGTGAGGGGTGGAAAGATGCAATCAACTGAAAAGGTAACAAAAAAACACCCAAAGGAAGAGACAGAAAAAAATGTGTCTCTGCAAACAACCGCCACACTCAAAACTTTGCAGCCAAGGGAAGCATCCGAGGATGCCAATACATCAATTCTGTAGAATTTTGGGAAAGAGTGCACAGACGACCAGGTCGCCTCTTTTCCCACCTGAGCCACAAAAGCCAAGAGGCGCCGATGGCTCTAGTAAAATGGGCCTTTACAGGGAAAGAAGGAACCTGACCCTCGTCGGAACAGGCCTAAACAATCATCTGTCTGATCCACTGAGAAATGGTTGCCGCGGACGCAGGGAATCAGACAGCCGAACAGATTCCGTGGCAGACAGGTAAACCCTGACCGCCCAAACCACATCCAAAGAATGCAAGGCCACCTGCTCGGGATGCTGTAACAAAGAGAAGGCAACACGATAACCTCGGTTAGGTGGAACGAAGAAACCACCTTGGGAATAAAAAACTGATTGGGTCGCAGAACCACTTTATCCCTATGAGGCACCAGATAAGGAGAACGGCAAGACAAAGCTTCCAATTCAGACACTTTGCGAGCAGACGTGATAGCCACCAGAAAAGCAACTTTCTCGGACAACACAGGCACAGGAATATCTCTGTTGTTCTCAAAGGGAGGTCGTTGCAACACAGAGAACACCAAATGCAGGTCCCAGGGAGGCAAGGGAGCCTTCCTCGGGGGAGTCAGATGCCGCAAAGTGTGAATCAAAGAATTTGACGCCAAGGGACGTTGGAAAAAGATGGCCAAGGCCGACAATAGACCCTTGATCGTGGTCAGCGCCAAATGCTGATCCACCACTTCCCACAGGAAGGACAAAACCTTTGCCACCGAGAAGGAGCGAGAATGGAAACCATGCGACTCGCACCAGGCTATATATGCTTTCCAGGTGCAATGGTAAATCCTTCTAGAAGTAGATTTACGAGCCTTCAATAAGATAGGGGTCTTCTGACTGCGGGCATCCCTATCTCTCAAGTCCTGGCTTTCAACAGCCAGGCTGTTAAAGCCAGAGACCGTAAAGCAGGATGGAAGATCGGCCCTTGAGACAGAAGATCTACTCTCAGCAGAAGCCGCCAGGGAGGCTCGACGACCATCCGCGCACCAGAACCGACCTGGCCAGTCTGTTAAATCAGAGGGAAGGCATACATCAGCCAATACCGGTGCCAAGACACCCCTAACACATTCGTGGCATCCACCAGAGGATCGCGAGGGTCCGGCCACAAACTGTCCCACCTCATTATCGAGACGGGACGCTAACAGATCCACGTCCGGAGTCCCCCACCGGGCACACAGGAGGCGAAACACCTCTGGATGCAGGGACCATTCTCCCTGGTCCAAGGTCTGTCAACTCAGATAGTCCGCCTGCCAGTTACTCACACCCAGAATGTGAACAGCCAAAGTCGCCGGAACGTGCAATTCGGCCCAAGACAAAATCACGGCCACTGCCTTGGCCGCCAGGGCACTCTTGGTGCCTCCTTGGCGACTGATATAAGCCACAGCCGTGGCGCTTTCCATCTGTACTCAAACCGGACACCCCTGAAGTTGAGAAGACCAACGGAACAGACAAAGCTTGATCGTGCGGAGCTTCAAGACGTTTATCGGCAAAGAGGCCTTCCCCGCTGACCACGACCCCTAGACACAAAGCGTCCCCAGGACTCCTCCCCAGCCCAACAGGCTGGCATCTGTGGTGAGCACCACCAACAGCAGAGGCTGGCCCTGTGTCAGGGTCAGCGACCGGAGCCACCACAAAAGATCCGACCGCACTCGGTGACTCAGAGAAATCCTCCTGAGCGAGGCGTTCTGTCCCACCTGGTCAGGATCCCCGCTGGCAGGGTTCTTGTGTGAAATTGAGCAAGCGGGACAGTTTTGAAAGCCAAAACCATCAGACCCAGAGACCGCATAGAATACCGCAAGGAGGAGAGATCGTTGTCCCTGAGGGACCTGATCTCGTACGCGTCCCCCGGCCAGATAACCGAGGACTGCAATCCCCATTAAATGCAGTAAGGCCCGCACCGGAGCCAAAACCTTGGTGAAAACCCTGGGAGCCGAAGCGAAACCGAAGGGTAACGCCACAAAACTGGTAAAGCTCCCCTGCCACAGCAAAGTGGAGACATCTCTGAGGACCCTTATAGATAGGGATGTGTAGACACGCATCCAGCAAAGTGATGGGAGGCCAGGAAGTCCCCTGGACCCAATGACGACACGATCGGCTTTGAGGGATTCCATCCAGAACTTCAGCACCCGCACAAATCGGTTCAGAGACTTCAAGTCCTGAAGCGGACGCACTGTGCCCCCTGTTCTGGGCACCATGAACAGGTTGGAAGAAAAAATCGCGAAAACCGTCCCGTGAAGAAGCGGCACAAAGACTCCTTGGTCAAGCAGAACCCGCCCCGCCCCCATGAGACCCCTGAGATGAGCAGGAGGCAGCTGGAGAGCTGACAGAAAGAACCTGTCTGCGGTGCGAGATCAAAACCCGATCTTGTACCCTGAAACGAAGCAGCTCGTGAACCCCCCCTGTCCTGAATGCTGGACAACCAGGGTTCCTGAAAGCAACGCAGACGCCCCCCCCACCCCAAAGACGGGTGAGGGCATCCCTGCAGGAAGAGGAAGACTGGTACGCTGAGCCAGACTGACCGGCCTTAGGCTCCCCCGACCACGGCTTCTTGTGGCCTCCGGAGGGCTTGAAGCCCTTATCTTGCTCCCCTAAGGCACGAAAGGACCAATACTGAGCTTTTAAGGAAGGCCCCCGCCTAGCGCGGGAGGACCTACCCCTAGTGACCTGGGGTAACCGAGTACTCTTACCCCCCGTAAGCCCCTTAATCAACTCAGCCTGAGTGTTCCCAAAAGGACGACTCCCCACATAAGGAACATCAGACACCGTCTTTCTGGAAGCGCGGTCAGCTTGTCTGCCAAAAAAGGCGGTGGATCGTGACCCAGACGGCAGACAACCGAGCGACTAACGGAGCCTCACCCAAGGCCACGTCACACAGATACATCCCCATTCGGGTAACCCGATCCTCCATGTCAAGGGAAGTCGGAGAGGCTGACTCCGCCACCAGGGTGCTCCGAGGCACCTTGGCCCATGCCGTGAGAGCCTGAGAGGCCATCACTGAGGCAACCACAGATTTAGGCAGGAAAGCACCTCAACGCGCCTATCAGCCAGATCTTTGAAAAACGGAGAGTCCTCCACTGGCATTGAGGTGGATTTAGTCAGTCTAGAGACAGTGTGGTCCACTTTAGGGGATACCGTCCAATGTTTGTCCACCGACTTCTAAAAAGGGATAGCAGTGGAAAAGGATGCTTAGGCACCACCAGCATATGTGTAATACGATGTCACCGATCATGCACAAGTTTGTAAAAATCCAAAGGGCAGGGAAAATTGACCTGACTTCTGGGCACTTCGGAACCCGAAAGCAGCTTTAATGGCGCTAATGAGAGTAGCTATGGCAGGGCGTTCCCGGGCTACCAAGGAGAAAGATTCTTCCACCTATTTCCCATAAGCGGAAGACATGGACCCCACAGGAGGGACATCATCCGTGGCAACCATTCAGGCTTAGAGTACGAGGACTGGGAGGGCATATGCTGTTAATTTATTAAAAAAATGTTTTGTTTTTTTTTTTTATTATTAAAGGAGCGCTCCACAGATCCACCGTGGATGCAAAAAAAGCGCAAGAGCAGCAGAAAACGGAGACCAGGGAAGAGGTTTCAAGAATACCCGAAGCCCCCACCAGACCTGCGGGGGAATTGGTAGTCTGGGAATCCAGAAAGCAAAGATAAAATAAATGGGACGCTGGCCCTTTAAATCGGCGGTCCCGCGGAACCCCACCGCAGCCTGCATTATCTGAAAGAGCCCCCTCATAAAATGCAAAATCCACAAAAAAAAAAAAACAGTTTTGGCAGAAAAATACCTTTGGCATTAGTAAAAATCCCCCCACAGTTTCAGAAACTGTCACACTCTGCTCAGTGAAAAAATGGAGGAAACAGAGGAAGTGACCTCACGCCTCTAGAGGCCTAGCCCTGGAACCACAATAAAATGGTGCCTAATTAAACTCTATGTAAAAAAGCACCGGCAAGATGGCCGCTTGCCCATAATAGGCATGTGCCCTTACCTAAGATGGCACCTGATCGGCAGCAAGGCAGTATACATGACATGGCTGCTGCCCACACACAGAGCCCAGTGACCTGCCCTCACCTAAAATGGCGGCCATGCTAAAATGGCGCCAAACTAAGCGTACACACACGGTCTGGCCCCTAACCGCTATGGAGCCCCTCCCAAAACCCCCCAGGCACCACAAGTACACCACACACCGCCCTCAGCAGGGCCAGGGAGGGAGGGAAATAACACCAAGCCAGCCAGACGGGGGATCCCACAGAGACCACCAGCCCTGCCATCCCCTAAGAGTGGGCCCATAAACCCCCATAAAAGTCGCCAGGGACAAGGAGTATCAGTACTCACCAGTCCAGGGAAGCGGGCACCGCTCTGATACGGGAGACCTCCCACCCTGAGTGGGGGTGCCGTCAGCCAAGGAGGGATGCTAGCAACACGTGGGCGGTCTGGGTTGAGACACCCTCAGTGAAGATGCATTTCCGCAGGCTCGTCCCCATTCCGAGAGGCACTGTCGTTGCGGGCCTGGGTGCACCAGTAACCTGCGACGCTCGTTGGCAGGCTGGGACTCCATAAGGATCTATATTACCCAGTGCGAGGCCCAGCTCTGCAGTGACTTGTATTCCTCCAGGAAAAGGTCCCTGACTAACTAGTGATAGTGAGCTAAAATAAAAACCTATTTTCAGAAGGAAAATACATATTTTTAGAAAAAAAACAAAGAAAAACCGAGACAATAGGTCCTGGCCAGGAGTTGTAACTGGATCAGGGATAACGGCTGGGGACGGCCCCCTAGAGGTGTGTCTAAGTATAGAAAAGTTTTGTATTAACATTTCTATCTGCCTAGCCTACTCCTGCAGAGGGCGCCATTACCCAATAGTGAAGACTAATATGGATAGGCAGCGACTGTCAAAGGACATAAGAGAAATATATATTTTAAAAAGCATTCTTACTTTACAGCATTTTTTCACAATTGGCTACAACTTTTGCACAGTACTGTATATCAAGACTCTGGAGGAAAAGGTACAGAATTGTGCTTATGATCCCTACGTTCTGAGTACACAATTATTACAGTGACTTTGTGCATAAATTCCACCATAGTTGCTGAAAATTCCTCCTTGGATAACACAGAGGGGGAAGATATATCAAATGGAGACAGGAACAACTCTGAGGAGTGTGTAGAGAGGTGACAGCACTCAAGGATCAGGTTATTAGAAGGGATACTGCAAGCTGCCCCGAAACTGTGTGAATCGTGAGCTGGAAAGGATCACACAGCTGCTTCTTGAGAGCTCATGATCGATCATACTGCAAAGTGCAGAAAAATGTCAAATCCTATTAGGGATACTCACAAACCAGCTATCGAGGCAGTTATGTTATATGGCTGTCTGTCACTCAGTTAACTGAAGACAGCAGGAGGACTAACCCTGTGATCGTTGCGAGGAGGCTGAGGTGATTTACCACTTGCAGGCACATGAGCACACAAAAGCCTGCAGGGCACAGGTGACACTTTTATAGGGGAAAAAAAAGGGTTGCAGTGCCTTACCTCAGCTCTTGCAACACATCGTTTCGTAGCACATACTCCTTAATGTTAATGTTGTAGGGGAAAAGCCAGGGACAGGATAAGCATCACAGAGCTGGTCCCTCATGGAGCATGTGTCACAGCACAGTCTCCATAGTGTGAACCCCTGAAGAGGAAAAAGTACTGGAGAGCAACTGCAGCAACACACACAGCAACCAGGTACCAGAGGGTACAATTGCAGGACCCAGTGAACATTTACATTCCAGTCTTTACCCCTCTGGTAGGTCCTGATGGTGTTTTTAGAAGGTGTATCACAGATGTAAACCTGTAGCCACTCGGCAACTAACAAATATAGTACTGCAGTGTCTGTGAAGCGTGCATCAAAAAGGGCAATGCACCAAAGGACACATTCCGGCCCAGCCTTACATCTTCATCGTGGTGATGTCCAAGCATATCCTCTAAAACATGGCGTAAACAATTTGAATATCGAGATTCGAACCATGTATGGGCAGACTGAATGTACTCAATTTGAATAATTAACTTGGGTACAACCAGCCTGCCAGATTTTACATGCAATTATTGCAAGCAGCAGTTCTAGCCATTAGCAATAATCACCTTCCTGCAACCCGTGGTTACAGGAAAGAAATTCCTTCCTTTGATTAATCATTGGAGTTTACATACAAACGCAGCTAATGCATTTCTGCTGGCCCCCAACTACTGTACATCGCCAGGGCAAAGTTAAAGACCAAATTTGCATGCATTTTGTAAGTTTAGTGTTTATTCCGGTAAAAAAAAGATATCCAACAGAAACACAAACTGCCGAATGAGTGTAAAGTTACTCACCAAAATAACCTAAAAACATTAATTTGCATTTATTAAAGTACTTGCATATATAAGAACATTAAATTATCAGTCTCCAATATGCTAGACAGAAAAAATGAAATTAAAATAAAATGTTTGTAATAATAACATAAATAAATAAATAAAATAAAAAAATAAATAAAAAAAAACTCAATTTATTGCACCTCAATTAAACTGAATCCTGAGTAAAACGATTATTATTGCATATTGCTTTATAACTAATATATAAACATACCACTATATAATGCTTTGGCTGTAATATACAGTTTAGGCTTGCCATTATGTAATGCATTGGTTGTGTTTGTATATAACCTCCAAAGATGCATCAATATAGAGGATTTCTACATTGCCTGGAACATCCCATTTAAAGCATTGATTATTGTTTGCATGTACACATTACTACCTCTGCAACTGTACTATATAAATAAAAATAACATTGATTAAGAATAGAAAATGGTAACTGTTACCAAGCTGATTTGTGGTTGCACAAAAGACTTCTAGCTTTGCACAGTCATGGAGGAAATCACAGGAAAGTGACGATATCATGTTTTTATTCAAATTTAGAGTTTGTAGCTCAGGCAAGTAGAGTGGCATACAGATTTCAGAAATGCTGTTTCTGTAAAAAAAAAAAAAAAAGAAAAAGAAGAGTTTAGCATACATTCATATATAGAAAATATATTAAAAAATACATAAAGCCCATCACTAGCAAAGGCCCTATAGCAAACATTAATATATAGAAAATATATTAAAAAATACATGAAGCCCATCACTAGCAAAGGCCCTAAATTCAAGTGTGTATTAAAAGAACTACCAAATAGAACACTACAAAAAAAAAAACATAACATAACAACCACATAAACAGTAATATTTAGATCAGCAACTGCTATTTGTGACCATCAGGGAGAATAACAGTGCAAGGGGGCCCTTTCACACTGCTCTGTAGAAAAAATATATATAAAACGCATATGTGTTTTTACTGTGATTTTGCTGCATTTCAGATACGTCCCCTGCCTTTCTGGTGCATTTTTTGGTTGCCTGCACCTGTGAAAAATGGACATGTGACTCAAAAACACACAGAAAACATAAATCACAGTTGAGTTTTACTGCAATGTTACAGTGATTTCCATTAATTTCAAAGGAAAGCTGCGTCTTTGGTGCAGTTTTCAAAATGCACTCCAACACAGTGGTGTGTAGAGTCCCATAGGATTTAAAGGGAAGTTTTTTTCTTGCAAGGTAAAAATGCAGGAAAAACGTATGAGCGTGAAAAGATCCCTAAGAGGCAAAATGAGCTAAAAGATCATTATTATTTGCAAAATAGGTTTGTGGGAAATAAGCGCAAAACTGCTCAGTTACGGTGGAAACACATTTTCAGGGCGACAGTGTAAAATCACAATGATTATGATGAAGTAGACAAAAATTATTACCTACTTGGGGTTGGAAGTTAACCTGTAAAACAGTAGTTGTATAATAGAAAACGTAAACCTTATTTCTAAACTCATTTTAGAAACATCTTACCCTTCAAGCACTAGCTCTTCAAGCCTTTGAGTAACCTTTGCTAAACAATCAGGAAAACCTTTCAGCTGGTTGTAAGAAAGGTTAAGATGCTTCAAGGTCAGACAAATAGCACTTGTATTCAAGTCAAGGGAAGGACCAATTTCATTTCTTGATATGTCAAGGAATGCAATACTGCTCATCTCCAAAACACAGGTAGGGAACGATTTAAAGCCATTATTACGCAAGTCCAAGTAAGTCAAAGACTTTAAAGCCTAGGTTAAAATACACAAAATTATTTATTACACATATTGTAATTATTCCAATTGTAAGCAAAACTGTACCTAATAATTTCAGAACACTTCTCATACAGTAATTAATGGAAGACAATTCCTAGAGGGGAACAACAGGTAAGGCCATGGCAGGGAAGATTTATGCCCAATGTAACAAAGATTTGACTAAATTTTTTAAACCTTTATAACTCACTATTGCCAAAGATCCATTTATGTAAAAAATGTAATAAAATAAACTAACTGTTTTACAAATTGAAAGAAAGGGACAGTTGCACGTAGATAAAAAGATGTAATAAACTTTAGTGTATGCAGCACAGCCCGCCTGAGCTCAGGTGGCCCATGCCAAGTACAATAAAGTTTATTGCCAAATTACACGTCATGTGGTTGTCACCTTTTCAGACATGATACTGGCTGAAACAACCAACGAAGAAGCCAGCACCCGAGCTGGAGACATGGATTACAAGTGGGCAGTGAGCAGATCATTTGTGCAGTATATTTTCAATACATTTTGGGATCAAAAAACAAATCAACCAGTCCGTGTCCAGTCTTAAGGGAACAGTTCTTTCATTGTACAAACACTATATAAATCATTTCAAGAATGTGAAGTATGGATGGAAATAGGTGTGGAAATAGATGATGCAATAGTACAAAGCAATGTACTTTGTGTAGAAAGATCTTTCAGTCCTCTTCAATACCAGCCTGTCAATGGCCTCTTTACACTACTGATACATGGGTATGACTGACAGGTAAAGTTATTTTAGACTTGGCTTGTTTGAAATTTTAATATGAAAATAAAGCATCCAATTTGCAAATAAATATAAGGTTCTTAAAATACTCAGGTAATTATTGCGGTAGTACAGGTGCATCTCAAAAAATTAGAAGATCATCAAAAAGATTATTTATTTCATTAATTCAATTCAAAAAGTGAAAACTCATATTTTATAAAGATGCGTTACACACAGAGTGATACATTTCAAGCATTTCTTTATTTTAATGATTTTGGTTTAAAGCTAGTGAAAACCCAAAATTCAGTAACTCAAAAAATTAGATTACATAGGACCAATTAAAAAAGGATTTTTAATACAGAAATGTTGGCTTACTGAAAAGGATGTCCATGTACAGTATAGTATACACTCAATACTTGGTCGGGGCTACTTTTGCATGAATTACTGCATCAATTCGGCATGGCGTGGAGGCGATCAGCCTGTGGCACTGCTTAGGTGTTATGGAAGCCCAGGTTGCTTTGAGAGTTGCTTTCAGCTCATCTGCATTGTTGGGTCTGGTGTCTCTCATCTTCCTCTTGATAATACCCCCCAGATTCTCTATGGGGTTAAGGTCAAACGAGTTTACTGGCCAATCAAGCACAGGGATACCATGATCATTAAACCAGGTATTGGTACTTTTGGCAGTGTGGGCAGGTGCCAAGTCCTACTGGAAAATCAAATCAGCATCTTTATAAAGCTGGTCAGCAGAGGGAAGAATGAAGTGCTCTAGAATTTCCTGGTAGAGGGCTGCGCTGACTTTGGACTTGATAAAACAAAGTGGACCAACACCAGCAGATGACATGACTCCACAAATCATCACAGACTGTGAAACAGTTTGGATTTAATTTGTAAATCAAGGTCCCAGATTCTGGAGGAAGAGTGGAGAGGCATAAAATCTAAGTTGCATGAGGTCTAGTGTGAAGTTTCCACAGTCAGTGATAATTTCAGGAGCCATGTCATCTGCTGGTGTTCGTCTATTGTGTTTTATCAAGTCCAAAGACAGCACAGCCCTCTACCAAGAAATTCTAGAGCGCTTTATGCTTTCCTCTGCTTAACAGCTTTATGAAGATGCTGATTTGATTTTCCAGTAGGACTTGGCACCTGCCCACACTGCCAAAAGTATCAATACCTGGTTTAATGGACATGGTATCACTGTGCTTGATTGGCCAACAAACTCACCTGAGATAAACCCCATAGATCTGGGGTGGTATTGTCAGGAGGAAAATTAGAGACACCAGACCCAACATTGCAGATGAGCGGAAAGCCACTATCAAAGCAACCTGGGCTTCCATAACACCTCAGCAGAGCCACAGGCTGATCGCCTCAATGCCACGCCACATTGATGCAGTAATTCATGCAAAAGGAGACCCAATAAATGAGTGCATACTATACTGTGCATGGACATACTTTCAGGGAGCCAACATTTCTGTATTAAAAACCCCTTTGTTATTGGTCTTATGTAATATTCAGATTTTTTTGAGATACTGAACTTTGGGTTTTTACTGGCTGTAAGTCCTAATCATCAAAATTAAAAGAGATGCTTGAAATATGTCACTCTGTATATGAGTTTCACTTTTTGAATTGAATTACTGAAATAAATTAACGTTTTGATGATATTCTAATTTTATGAGATGTACCTGTATAATCTCCGGGAAAAAAAAAAAATGGGAAAATGGGCCTTCTGCAGGTTTAAGTCACATTCTGTTTGGTTATATTGTCACCTACAGGAGAAGTGGTAAAAAAAAAAAAATACAAATACATATATATTACAATACATATATAAGCCAGCACAGGATAACTCTGCCTTGCCCTCAGCCATCATTTCTCAGTTTTGTTGCAAAGTAGTACAGGGCGCATGGAAAAAACAGGGTAGGTACCTGTGTCATTCAATGAGCTCCAAGAAAAGAGGACTTTTGATCTGTAAATTCAATATCTTGCAGTACAGTACACACAGAATATTCATATACCATGGGTTATTATACACTGGAAAGGCTTTTTAAAAAAAAAAAAAACAACCCCCCCCCCCCTTAGAGCCTCCCCTATAAACCTATACCCCACTCCATGAGTTCTCAGTTCTGTAGCAAGCAATGGAGAGCAAAGCAAGCCATAAAAGGGAGGATGGCCTGTTTCCTGCATTGCACTCCAAGATATGGAATTTCAGGTAAGTCAAAATTCCTCTTACCTTAATCGTACAGTACAGGACAAAGGCAAAAGATTTACACACCAAGGGATGACCCTAAGCAATAAATATGAAGGGTGGGCAACGATAGGCAAAACTAAACTTTGCCAACAGGCCCAACAACTGTCAAAAAAAGGTTGAAATTCCTGCCAAGCACTTCATTGGTCGAGACTGGACTGGGCGAGGCTGGTCTGGTAAAAGTTTAAAAAAAAAGTACGAACAGAGGACAAGGTGGAAGTCATACACAATTAGGCCACTGAGGCTTGGTGCTGAAATGCCCATGAAACACCCACTGATCTGGTGGAATAGGCGTGTAGAAACACAGGAGCAGATTTCTCTTCGAGAATGTAAACTCTTGCAATCAGATTTCATATCTATTGTCCAATGGTGGACTTTGAAACAGGGTGTCAAGGTGAAATTTGAAACAGGAGCTCCAGAGAACAGGATAAAGCTGTCCTGATTAGAGCAGTAGCCTTGAGCTATAGTCTAAGGGCTAAGGTTATGCCTAGCCAATATACAGAAATATCCTTAGGATGCTTAAGAGCAGGGCATAAGAAAAGGCTGCCCTCATTGAGTACAAATAGCCCCCAAATTACCCCTTTTTGAAAAGTAGACAGTCCACGGTATTTAGTAAAAGGCATGGTGAGTTTTTTGAACTTGTAATTTTTTCCCACAATTCTTGGGAAAATTAAGACATTTAATTTTTTTTTTTTACACAAAATTCTCACACACAGTATATGCATACTTGCAATTACACCCCAAAATACATTCTGCTACTCCTCCTGAGTATGGCGATACCACATGTGTGAGATTTTTACACAGCCTGGTCACATACAGAGGCCCAACATGCAAGGAGCACCATTAGGTGCTCTACAAGCATATATTACAAATATAATTTTCGAACGACCTATCACATTCTGAAGGCCCTGGAGCACCAGGACAATGGAATTACCCACAAAATGACCCCATTTTGGAAAGCAAACACCCCAACGTATATTCTATGAGGCATAATGTCTCTTTTGAACGTGTCATTTTTTTTTACAAGTTTTTGGAAAATGTGGAAAGAAAATGAAAACCAATTTTTTTTTTTTTTTTACACGAAGTTGTCAATTTATGGGATATTTCTAACACATACATAGCAAAAATTACACCCCAAAATACATTCTGCTACTCGTGCTGAGTATGGCGATACCACGTGTGAGACTTTTACACAGCCTGGCCACATACAGAGGCCCGACATCCAAGTAGCACCTTCAGGCATTCTAGGAGAATTAATGTCAAATCTAATTTCATTACAACCTATCACACTTTTGAAGTCCCTGCTGCACCAAGACAATGGAAATGCCCACAAAATGACCCCATTTTGGAAAGCAAACACCTAAAGACATAATCTAGGAGGCATGGGATGCAGATAGGTACTCGGGTACAATGATGAGCTGCAGACAGGTACTTCGGTACACTGATCGGCTTCAGGAAGGTACTCGAGTACTCTGATGGGCTAGAGACAGGTACTCAGGTAATCCGATGGGCTGCAGATAGGTACTCTGGCACTCTAGGCTGCAGATAGGTACTCTGGCACTCGGGGCTGAAGACAGGTACTTGGGTACTCTGGGCTGGAGACAGGTACTCGGGTACTCCGATGACAGGTACTCGGGTACTCCGATGACAGGTACTCGGGTACTCCGATGACAGGTACTCGGGTACTCCGATGACAGGTACTCGGGTACTCCGATGACAGGTACTCGGGTACTCTGATACACACAAAAGGCGAAGGACCGCACTCTGGCATGAAAGAATAGATGAATTTATTCATGGCTTCACAGTTCCATAAAACACACAAAAGACATCAAGAACAAGGACCAAAATGGTTGATGCGTTTCACAAAATTACATTCGCTTAATCAGAACGTGGTTATGATTAAGCGAATGTAATTTCGTAAAACGCGTCAACCATTTTGGTCCTTGATTTCTTATGTCTGTCTTATGGAACTATGAAGCCATGAATAAATTCATCTATTCTTTTATGCCGGAGTACGGTCCTTCGCATTTTGTGTGTATCATGTTGCTGAGATTACGGATCTGATGAGCACCCGACCTCTGATTGTGGATCACTTTCACCTGAGCGGCCAACCCTCTCTGCATTTCAGTCCTACACGGGTACTCTGATGACAGGTATTCGGGAACCCTGATGACTTGGGTAATCTAATGACAGGTACTTGTGTACTCCGATGACAGGTACTCTGGTACTCTGATGGGCTGGTGACAGGTACTCTGATGACTCAGAGTACCCCAATACCTGTCATCGGAGTATCCCAGTACCTGTCATCAGAGTAACCGAGTACCTGTCATCAGAGTACCCAAGTTCCTGTCACCAGCCCATCAGAGTACCTGAGTACCTGTCATCAGAGAACCCGATCGGCTGGTGACAGGTACTCTGATGGGCTAGTGACAGGTCCTCTTTATTGGGGTGGGTGGGGGGGAGAAATCAGTGTGTTTGGTGTGCACAGTAATCGGTAACTAGCCGTTACCGCAATCTCCTCCTCACACAGGATCGGTGTGTGAGGAGGAGAGCCTGGTAACAGCTAGTTACCGGGTTTCTTGACATTCTGTTACCGGCTTTGATTGGACACAGCCAGTCACGTGGTAAAGAGCCAATTTCAGATTCAGATCGGGTATGGACTGTGTCAGAATGATCCATCCCTGATCGCCGCTCTGTGCGCCCCTGGCATGTGGCCAGGTGTGTTTGGACACAGCGGGTCACATGGTAAAGACTCCATTTTTTTTTTGGCTCTTTACACTGATCAGGATGGGCTGTGTCCTGAGGGACACACCTCATCCCTGATCGCCGCACTGCCCGGAGGTAGGAGACATTCCTGTCAGCGTCATTTTACAATGCGCCGGTAGGGAAGAGGTTAAATTCATTACAATATAACTAAAACCATTATATTTTAGTCGACTAAAACATACTGGAGATTTTAGTCAACTAAAATTCAACTAAAACAATTCAAATGCCTAAAATACAACTAAAACAGCATTTTAGTCAAAAGACTGACTAAATCTAAATCTGAATTTGACTTAAATAAATTGGATTTTTGACTTACCGTAAAATAATCTTCATAAACATTGGGACTTCCCAAAGCAGTGTAAACATGAGGGGCAGCAAAAAAATTCCCCAGGCTGAACAGTAGCCAACCAGGCACCTGAAAAAAACAATACACCCTCAAAGAGAATCAAGTCCTCTAAACAGCAGCCTGCAAAACCTTGCTGGCCAAAAGAAGCATCAGCTGATGTCAACACATCCATTTTATACAACTTTGTAAAAGTGTGCACCGACGACCAGGTGGTCGCCTTGCAAACCTGCGTCACTGACGTCTGAGCACCCGAGTAGAGTGCGCTTTGACAGGGAAACGAGGAACCTGACCATTGATGGAACAGGCCTGAATTACCGTCTGTCTGATCCATCTGGAAATGGTCACAGAGGAAGCAGGCAAAATTTTTCGAGGACCATTCATGAGCACAAATAATGAGTCTAACTTTCTAAAGGACTCCGTAGCTGCCAGGTAAACCCTAATTGCCCGGACCACGACCAAAGCATGCAATGCAATTTCCTTTGGATGTTTAGGCCTGGGACACAGGGAAGGCAACAAATGAAAATCAGCGACAACCTTTGGGAGTACGATGGACAGGGACCAAGAACCACATTATCTCTGTGAATCACCAAATAAGGTGAACGACAGGATAATGCCACCTATTCCAACACCCTGCGCGCAGAGGGGATAGCCACCAAAAATTCCACCTTCTGAGACAGTGTAAGCAAGGCAATGTCCTGAAGATTCTGAAAAGGAGGCTTCTGGAGGACTGACAGCATCAAATTGAGGTCCCAAGGTGGCAATGGAGACCGCACTGAAGAAACCAAATATCAGACACTCTAAAGAAAGGTACGCACCAGGAAGTGTGTGGCCAAAGGTCGGTGGAAGAAGACTGTCAAGGCCGACACCTCGCCCTTGATAGTACTCAAGGCTAATTTCTGTTCAGCTCCCCATTGAAGAAAGGTTAAGATATGAGCCACAGAGAAGGAGCGAGGATGAACCCCAATAGACTCACAACGCAACATACGTCTTCCACGTACAGTGGTAGATCTTCCTAGAAGTAGATGCCCTAGCTTTGAACACAGCTGGAATCACCGATTCAGATAAACCTCTATCTATCAGCACCTGGCGTTCAACAGCCAAGCCGCCAAAGCCAGCGACTGTAAAGCAGAATGGAAGATTGGCCCTTGGGACAGCAGATCCTGCCAGAGAGGAAGCTTCCAGGGAACATTGACGACCACCCGCACCAGATCGGCGTACCAAACCTGGCGAGGCCAGTCAGGGGACACAAGGATGACCAGAATCCCTTCAGCTTTCCTGCATAGAAGTCTTGGCAGAAGCTTTAGAAGAGGAAAGGCGTAAATCAGACAACAATGACCCCATGGGGCCACCAACACGTTTGTGGTGTCTGCCAGGGGATCCCATGACCAAGCCACAAACCTCTGCACTTTTCTGTTGAACTGGGACGCCAACAGATCCATCGCGAGGATGCCCCACCGGAGACACAACTGATGAAACACCCCCGGATGAAGAGACCATTCCCCTTGGCCCAATGCCTGCTGACTGAAGTAATCCGCCTGCCAGTTTTCCACCCCGGGAATGTATACGGCAGACAGGGGTGGAAACTGTATGGTTGTGTCTAATGCCCCGTACACACGTGCAGATTATCTGAAGACTTTTGTCTGCAGACTTACCAAAACCATATAATATGAGGTCAAACCTAAACACTTTCAATTTGTATGCAATCCGGCAGGCCCTTGCACTACATAGAAAAGGTAAGTCTGCAGACAAAAGTCTTCAGATAATCTGCACGTGTGTATGGGGCATAACTTGCCAACTCTGGATGTACACTTATTTTGTTATTACGCACTTTGTACTTTGTATAAAGAATTTGGAAAAAAAAAAAAAAAGGGACGCCTGCCATAATTATCCTTTGGAAAGAGCATTAGAAAATTATTGGACTTAATAAAGAACATTCAAGTCTTTTTTGTATCGCAGCCCAAGAGGAGTATTTGCCGAAGCCTTCTTTGGAAGGAGTACCTGAACGGTGCAGGAGCTAGCCATAAAGAAATTTAACGGAATCGAGGGCCTGGTCAAACCCTCAGGGAGAGGCTGGTAAAACAGACAGAGTTGGGAGATAAAATAAAATAAAATAATAAGCACCCCACGGGCTGGAAAATAACTCTTAAGATAAAGATGAAGAATAAACAGACAAAAGAGGGGACAGGGAAACCCGCAAATATAACCGCCAGCCCAGGGACTATTAAAATGTATATGACCCTGGATGGAAAAGGGCAAAATTCAATCCCTGAAAAACCACCAGTTGTAAAACCAAAACAAAATATTGAGGGAAATAAAAAAACCAAAGGCCAGAAATCTACAGGAGTGAGTGGAGAGGATAGTTCTGAGCTGTCTTGTGAAAGTACACAGATAATGGGAGACAGTGAACTAGGAAGAGAGGAGGAACTAAGTGCCAAGGACCAATTACCCACAAAATCAGAGATGATGGAAATGTTTGCTAATGTGGAGAGATCAATAAAAACTGAAATGTCTACCCTCCATGGAGATCTGGGACATATCCTGATGAGAGTAAAGGAGACAGAAAAGGGAAAAACAATAGTAAAAGTGTAATCCGTCCCCAGAACAAGCAAAAATTCTTGCCTCCCAGTGAGGGGTCAGACCTCTGGAGACACCAGCCTAATAATTTTAAGAGTGGCAAAGGAAAAAAAAATAATAAGGAGTAAAACCAAAGTCAAGGGATGGAAAAAAGGGGAAAAACAAAAAACAAAACAAGGGGATGGCAGGTAGTTAATTCCATGTCTTACAATGTACGAGGAATGAACTCGCCAGTGAAGAGACAAAAAATTAATTAAATATTTAAATGCGGATGTAATATTTTTACAGGAGACCCATTTTACTCATTCATCCAATATCAGGTTATATTCCCGAAATCACCCCATATGGTATTATGCAGACTCATCTAAGAAAAAATCTAGCGGTGTGGCTATTGGCCTCGCTAGAGGAGTGAGATTTGTCTTGGAAGATAGGCTGGTTGACCCGGAGGGAAGATTCCTCTTTTTGAAAGGGAAGCTATACGACGAGGAAGTTACATTAGTAAACATATATAGTCCTAATGAAGGGCAGGTAGCCTATTTGGGGAAGATTATGGGGAAACTAATAAATTAAAAAAAAAGGAGGGGTGATTCTGGCGGGGGACCTCGACCTGAGCCTCGACCCGAAAATGGATAATACATCGCGGTACCAAAGGATTACAACCCATCAGATAAAGGAGATTAGAAAAAAGCTATATCAAAGTCAATTGGGGGATATATGGAGAATACTCCATCCAAAAGAAAGGGACTACACTTGTTATTCAAATATACACGGGACATATTCGAGAATTGATTATTTTTTGATAGAACATCGATGGATCGAAAAATTATCAGAGGCGAGGGTTGGGATTAGGACCTGGTCAGATCACTCCCCCATTACAGTAAAGATGAAAGTGATTAGAGAGCAACCTAAAATGACCACATGGAAAATCAATGAAGAACTGATCAAGGATAAAAAGTGGGGAAGGGAAATAGAGAAAGAACTGGAATTTTATTTGTAAAACAACGATATAGATGAAACACCGAAAAATATTTTATGTGAAGCACAAAAAGCTTATATGCGGGGTATTTTAATCTCAAAAGGAGCACAAAGGAAAAAAGAAAGATCTAAAAATAAAGATAGACTGATGAAAGAGGTATATGACTTGGAACAAAACATAAAAAAACAATAGAGGAAGAACTGACCCCCCTATTAGAAAGGAAAAAAGAGGAACTAAAGGACCTGTTAGAACAGGAAACAAGACAGGAATTCAATAGGGTAGCAAGAGAGAAATATGTAGAGGGTAAAAAAATCTGGAAAAATCTGGCAAGGATCCTTAAAAAAAAAATAAAAAGCTATGAACTTTATAGATAAGATCAAGAATAAAAATGGGGAATTAGTCCATGCAACTTCCGAGATAGCAAGGGAATTTCAAAAATATTATGGTAATCTATACGCTGTAAGAGGAGAGGATAAACAAGAAAATTATTCCGCTAGAAGCGAGAAGATCAAAGCATATTTAGAAAAGGCAAATATGAAAAAAGTAGAAAAGGAGAAACTAATACTCCTAGAGGCACCAGTTACAGACCAAGAGATAGAAAGAGCCATAAAAGATACTACCTCAGGAAAAAGCCCAGGCCCGGATGGGTTCACTATTAGCTACTATAAACAATATAAGGAACTCCTTGTCCCGAGGCTGAAGGGTTATATGAATGGACTAGGTACCCAGTTTAATATGAGTAAAGAAGCCCTCTTAGCATCTGCCACAGTCATTTTAAAAGAAGAGAAAGATCCAACAATGTGCTCTAGTTATAGACCTATTTCACTCTTAAACGCAGATACTAAGTTGTTTACAAAAATATTAACAACAAGGATGAAAGGGTTGATGAATGAGTGGGTCCATAACGACCAGGTAGGTTTTATACCTGGAAGACAAGGCAGAGACAACGGGATTAGAACGATTCTCTTGATGAAACAAATGCTTAAAAATAGGATACCAAGTGTGATACTGTCAATAGATGCTGAGAAAGCATTTGACAGGGTTAACTGGGAATTCATGAGAAGAACCCTAGAGGAACTGGGTGTAGGACCCAGAATGATGGCATGGATTAACACACTTTATAGTCACCCTTCAGCTAAAATAAAAATCAACAGGACATTGTCTGAACC
Organism: Pelophylax lessonae; assembly: GCF_965119305.1. Lineage (NCBI taxonomy): Eukaryota > Metazoa > Chordata > Amphibia > Anura > Ranidae > Pelophylax > Pelophylax lessonae. The sequence goes on from NC_138771.1 coordinate 198,987,111, forward strand.
GTTTGAGATGTACAATGGAACGAGACAGGGATGTCCCCTGTCTCCAATGCTGTTTGTCATCTCTTCAGAACCCCTGCTGGCAACAATAAGAGGATGTCCAGATATAAGAGGGGTAGAAGTTGGGAGAGGCAGAGCATAAAGTCGTGGCCTTTGCCGATGACGTGTTGTTCTACGTCTCCAACCCAAGGATTTCCCTGCCAAATATAGTTAAAACTTTAAAGCAATATGGAGAACTCTCAAACCTAAAAATTAACCAAACAAAATCTTGAGATATTAAGTATAAAAATGAGTACACAGGAGAGAGAGAGGTTAAAAAGTGAATTTCCCTTTGTATGGAGAAGAGATTAATTAAAATACCTAGGAATTAAATTAACACCAACCCCAGAAAAGTTATACAAGGCAAATGGATGGGGAGAATCAATATCATAAAGATGGCAATCCTCCCAAAAATATCATATAAATTCCAAATGTTACCAATACGGATCCCAGATGCCTTTTTTAAGACATTAAAATAATTGATAACTAGGTTTGTATGGAAAAACAAAAAACCAAGGATAAAATACACAACACTAAGTAAAAGTAAAATAGATGGGGGGCTAGCACTACCAGATTTTAAAAAATACTACCAGGCATCAGCTCTTACACGGGTGATAGAATGGGGAAAAAAAAGAGTGGAAAAAATTGGGTAAAAATAGAAAACACAATGAGTGATACACACCTAGGAAAAATTATTTGGATCCCACCAAAATATAGAAAATTAAACAGTAATACACATATAATTACATGACAAGCATTAAAAAACTGGGATATAATACACACTAGAGAAAAATGGAAATACAATTCACCACTGATACCACTACAAAACACAACATTTTTGCACCAGGGGAGGGAAGGGAATATGGAAAATGGATGGGAGAGGAGGATGTAAGGTTAAAATATATATTGGAGAAGGGAAAAATTATCACGTTATCGGATTTAAAAAAAAAAAGAAAGTAAATTGGAACGTAACCGAGTGGAGGCACATTGTTGCCTCTCTCCCTCAGCCAATAAGAGATACGAAAGATTTTTTGCCATATGAACAAATGTGTATGTCGGAGAAAAGAATAAATAATATTTCCAATATCTATAAAATTATGAATGCAGGAGAGAAGCAGAGAGTACCCCAACTTGTAGAAAAATGGGAAATGCAATTGGGTGCACGAAGTGAGGGATTTCAATGGGAAAAAAGTATAAAATTAGTTCACAACTCTGCAATAGATATAAGTACGGAAGAAATGAACTACAAACTTATCTCCAGATGGTATAATACCCCAGATAAAGTGGGGAGATACTAACTGGAATGTTCAAAATATTGCTGGAGGGGCTGTAAGGTAACTGGTACAATAACACAAATCTGGTGGGATTGCCCGGAAATTAAAAAATATTGGAGGGAAGTATTATTCCTAATCAAAAAAATTACTAATATCGATACTAACGAAGACCCATGGACATGTTTGTTCCATGGGACAAAAATGTCGGTAAAACAATATAAAAAAACATTAATCCCCCATCTGTTAAACTCAGCAAAAAGTTTAATCCCCTAAATTGGCAAAAAAAAAAAAGATTCCCCCATCGTATAAAGAGTGGTTTACACGGGTACAAAAAAACGAGAAAGTTAGAATCATTAAGAAATTGGGGAGAAGAGGAATATGAGGATAGGGTAGAGATATGGGAGAAATGGCAAGAATTTAAAGATACAGGGGATTATATAATGATTCAGGAAAAGGGGGCGGAACAGGGAAATGAGGAGGGGGGGGGAGGGAAGAAGGGTAGGGTGGTTATTTGATAAAAAGTTTTTTCTTTTTCCTTTTTAAGATGAAATGGTATGTATTAAATTTTGTATGTAGAAAATTTTCAATAAAGAAATATGAAAAAAAAAATGGCGGCCAGGCAAGGCTCCCAGGAACACACAACCGATTGTCAGGTCGCTGACGGCGCCCCCCCAGCTTCCATCACGAGGATAGGACCCTGCCCCAACCACAGGAGGTGGACCAGACCACCCACACAGCCCTAGCATAAGTGGAGGGGAGGGGGTAGGGGGACAGATAAAAGGGGGGTGCCTGACAGGAAGGAGGAAAACCCAGGGGCCCAAATCCACCCCAAAACCATCCCAGGGGAGAAGAGGGCGAAAGCTACTCACCATACCAGGAACCAGGTGTGCACCGCTCCAGATAGAACCCCTCACTATCAAAATTGGGGGCTGTCGGCCAGGAGGAATGCTGTGACTCAGGCCAGGACTTGGTCGTATGCGACCTCGCGAGGTGCTTAAATTGCAGGCAAGCACTCGCTGGCCGGACTGGGGTGAGCACTGGATTTAAATTATCCAGCCCGTCGCCTAGTCCGGCAGTTGATTGTAGATCTCACAGGAAAAAAAACAGGATAAAAAATCTCTCTCTAACAAAATTTGCCAGGACCAGAGATCCCAGCAAGGAACTAGATACTTACTCCTGACTGGGCAAAAAAAAAAAAAAAAAACTGGGTACGTATAGCAGGGAGAGGGAGTATACCCCTTCTACTCCTAGTGTCCTACTCCTGTAGGGGGCAGTATAACCCAACAGGTGATGAAGATCAGGAGCTGTCCATCAATGAACAAAAGAGAAATGAACACTGCTTTACATGAGAGAACCTGTAGAGGGATATCCATGATAGGTTCAAAAGGTTACTGCAGGGCAGAAAGAACCAAGCTGAGATCCCAAGGAAGCACAGGGTGCTACAAGGAGGGCCTAATACAAGATACAGCTTGATACACCTGTGTTTTACAAAGAAGAGCAAAGCCATGGCATTTGAAACAAAATGGAAAAGGCTGAGACCTGCCCTATAAGAGTTAAAGTGTTAAAGACCTAAAATGTTACTAAACCCACAACAGTAAAATCAGCCTGTTTATGCAGTAAAGCATGCTGGTTATACTCACTGTGGAACCTAAGGGGTAATCCCGTGCATTGTGTAAAAAGGCTGTCTTCTCTGATCCTCCCCTTCCACATTCCCCAAACTATCTCCTGACAGAAGAGGCAAGGGGACAAGCTGCACATGGTCCATTTGGTGTCTATTGCTACAGAGTTTATTTTTTCTTGGGAAAGTGCATGTGATAAGCACAGCGCCAATCAGCACTGTCCAGACAGAGGGTCTGGGGTCATGCAGCCTCATAGCACAATCAGGGGACAATAAAAATCATTTTACAAGCTTTAATCAGACACTGATAGAAGTCACAAGACTGCTATATACAGCTGATAAGAAAAGGTATTTAGCAGCTTATATTTACTAAAACTATTACATTTCTGCATTCTGTGTATTGTGTGAGACCAGATGTAGTGAATTCAGGGTCCTGGGTTTAGTAACACTTTAAGGCCAAGCTCTGCTCAAGACCTGATTGTAGAAAGGCAAGACAGATTGAAGTGCCTGTGTTCTTACCAGAAAAAAAGAAAAAAAAAAAGATTTATGTGCAAGAATATTATGTATTCCTGGAAGAGGCTTTTCTTGCTTTAAGCAAGGTAGGTCCTTTTTATACTTTAGCATTTAGGTTTCAACATGTCGTTAAAGCCAAAGACTGAGAAGCGTGACAGAATAGAGGGCCTTGAAATAGCATATCTGGTCTGTTTGGACAGGCCCGGGATCATTTGTTGGAAGTCTGAGTATATCTATGTACTAGGTTCTTCTGGGCCAATGCGGTACAATTAGAATCACGTTTTTTCTCTCTTGTTCTATTTTCTTTAGCCAACGAGGTAGGATCGCACTGTAGGTCAGGCGTAAATAACCCTGAACTAAATGAAACCAGGGAATTATAAAGGCATCTGAGGATACAGCTGGAGGGTACCTTGTTCTGGCAACAGAGGCAGTATGTTATTCGATTTGGAGGCTAGGATGTCCAGATTCAGAATGCCTGCTTTTCAGCATTGATTAATGACATCTGAATGAAGAGCTCATTCCCCTTGATCCAGGTGATGCCAGCCAAACAATCCACTTTCCAGTTGTTCAATCCCTAAATGTGAACTGCAGAGATCAATGGACAGCGAGTTTCTGTCCAATAGATGATCTGGTTTGCTTCCTTCAAGGCCTTCAGGCTCCTGGTTTGTGGTTCCAGTGCTGCAGAGCCAACCTGACTGCTCTGTGCTCCAGGATGTATTAGATGTTCTGAGCAGAACAAGCAGAAGTGCTAAGATCTTTGTGAACACTGTGGGAGCAAAAGCCAAAGGGAAGTGGTTGTTTGACAATGCAAAGCAGAAAGCGCTGATGAGGTGGGTAAATGAGAATATGTAGATAGTGTCAGGGCTGGGCTTTTGCTAGTTACTAGCAGTTCTTTTCTTTCAGTGCAAAGCTGCTCAGCTGTCGGTTGACTCACCTGGTTACCATTACCTGCCACTGCCAACCCCTTCCAGCTATTTAAACAGCTCTGCTCATTTCCCTCCATACTCTTGCATGGTCAATATCTCCAGTGTGTATCTGCGGTGTTCCTGTGTATGACTTTGCCTGGCTGATGTCTCTTCTGAATCCTGATCCTGATTTTTGGCTGATGTCTCTTCTGAATCCTGATCCTGATTTTTGGCTTCTGACAACACTGACTTCTGGTTTCTGATCCCGGCTCATCTGATTACTTGTTCTGGCTCCAAACCCTGGCTTCTGTTTTTCACTTTGCTCCTGACCTGTTATTTTTGCTATTACATTAAAGGTGTGATTTTAACTGCATTTTCTGTCTAGGTGTACTTTATGGTTCCTGACAGGTATTTTGGATGTCCACAGATGCCATGTATTCCCCTTGTCTCAGAGAGGAAATTACTGATCTTGCGGGTTAATTTCAAAATATTATAGTCTGAAGAAATTTGTTGAAGGCTTTTAAACTTTAAATCCAGAATAGGATGAATACCCTTGTTGGGTTTTGATATCGCAGACAAGTTTGAGTATAAACCTATGAATCGGTTTTTTGGCAGTACTGGCACAACCACTCCCTTGGACAAGAAGTGGTTCAGTACATTTTGCAAGTAACTGTCCTTGGGCAATTTTTGGTTGATTTAAAAAAAAAAAAAAAAAAACGTGGAGTGGAGTTTTGAACCTTTTTTAAAGCACTAATTGAATCCACAGTTCTGGGACATCTGTGACCCAGAGAGAAGCTGTAACAGTGGTCCCTGCACTCTTAGGAGGTGGGCTAAGTCTTAATTCAAAAAGAACTGCTAAACTTAAGTTTTGAAGTTGAAGCGGAGAGGTGCTCTGTGTTTTGAACAGCTGCCAGGGACTCCTAAAAAAGTTGGACTGTAAATCAAGTCCAGGTTTCTCCAGTCACAGTGGGCAAACCCCTAAGGTGAGCACCAGTGCCTGAAGCATTACAGGCTATCCCCACAGCATGGGGTCTTTTTTTACCAAGGTTGTGACGATCCAGATACATTAAAAAGAGCGAGAGGGAGACCAATGCGCTACCAATGGGGCAAAAGTGATGAGGCGTTAATGAGATTAAATATTGTAGATAGTGGAAACCGAAAACAGCAGCTGATTGAGTAGTGTCACCACATACCTGCTAAACAGTATTATAAATACTTATAAAATCAGCGCTCGATTTCTGGAATGGTGGACCACAGAAGTTGCAATAAATAAGTGAAATAATAGAAGAGATAAAGATCGAATAAATACTAATAAAAAAGCATGACCAATGCTGAGTATATAACAATATATGCACCTAATAATCGGCAAGATACATTCATCTCTAGGACTTTAGCTGAGCTTGTGGGTTATACAGAAGGTCAATTAATTTTGGGAGGTGACTTTAATGCACCATTAATATCAGCATTAGATACATCTTCCGGGACTACTACTCTTGCCTCTGGAATGAGCAAACGGATATTAAGAGCTTTATACAAAGCTCAGCTGATAGATGTGTGGCGTTTACAACACCCCTCGGAAAAGGAATATACATTCTATTCAATACCACATAAGAATTATTCCAGAATTGACCTCTTTGTCATACCTCATGCTCAGCTACAGGCAGTGAAAAAGTCAGATATAGATAGCATTACATGGTCAGACCATGCACCTATATCAATAACGTATAGCTTAACATCAAATTCCCCACAGAGAAGACGTTTCTGGAGGTTAAATGAGGACCTACTTCAAAGGGAGGAGGTATTAAAAGAATTATCAGAGGAGATGAAAATCTTCTTTGAGATAAACGATCAACCGGACTGCCGGATGGGAACCCTTTGGGAGACCCATAAGTCGGTGATGAGGGGAATTTTTGTTAAGCATGGAGCACGTATTAAAAAGGAAAGGAACGAGAAGCTGTCACAACTTTTAGAAAAACTTAGTGCGTTAGAGATAAGACATAAGCAGACTATCAGAGACAGTAAGGGGAGAAATGACATTGATTAGAAAACAGATAACGGACTTGTTGCAATACAAAGCTAAAGCAGCAATACAAAGCTAAAGCAGCTATTCAAAGAGGCCGTAAAATGAATTACGAATCGGGTAATAAATGTGGAAAACTACTCGCCAGATCGGTACAGAAGCAGAGATTGAGATCGTACATACCACATATTATTACGGCAGAAGGGGTCAAGAAAACCTCACCAACACAAATAACAGCGGAATTTGAGAAATGTTATACCTCATTATATAATCTAAAAGAAATCCCGCCCTCTCTACAGGATATTGAAAGATATATAGCTCAGTCACAGCTTCCTAAACTAACAGAGACGGATAGGGAATCTCTAGAGACGGAAATTACTATTGAGGAGATACAGCAAGCACTCAAATCAATGAAGTCTGGGAAAGCACCGGGACCAGATGGCCTAACGACACAATATTATCAGACGCTGTTCCACATCTTAGGTCCATATTTAGTAAGACTATATAATGCAACAGATATAGATGGAAAGTTAACTAGAGATACACTTACAGCCCACATATCGTTGATATTAAAAGAGGGTAAAGATCCATCTTCATGCAGCAGCTATAGACCAATATCTTTGCTGAATGTGGATTTAAAGATATTCACTAAAATATTGGCAAATAGATTGGCAAGAGTTCTCCCAAGCTTAGTACATTTAGAAAACAAAAGAGAAAACAGGCGCCTCTGAGTTAAGACTGCGATTTAATATGGCAAACAAGTAATAAAAACTTACATCAAGGTAAGTATAAGCAGACAAGATGGGTCCTTCTGGTGTCCATGTGGAGGCTGGGGCTTGGAGTCATCACTGTGGGTCTGTAATCCTCTCCTCTCTTCCTCTTCCTGTCCAGCAGGAAGTGGAGGGTGTCACAGCAGTGAGATGGAGGCTTGGACAGCAGGGTGAAACCGCAGTGAGATGGAGGCTTGGGCCGCACGGTGGCCGTGATGCTTGTCCACAGGATCTTCCGGCGTAATGACTGACGCGTTTCCGAGCATGCGCACTGTGGGGGGAAAACAGCGCGCGCTCCTTTTTCAAAGTCGGATGTAAAAGGGAAAGAGAAGGACCAATTTATGTGTTTCGGGACAATGCCCTCTGGTGGTAAAGTTATAAAATTACTATCAAAGTAAACATGACTCTACGTTATAGCTGTATGAGGAACAATGCCCTCTGGTGGTGAAGCTATTAAATTACTATCAAAGTAAACATGACTCGACGTTATGGCTGTATGAGGAACAAGGGTCCCTCTAGAGGTCAAACCAGTAAGAAATAAAAATAAACAATAATATACATGTGATACGATGCATGAAGAGAATAATGCCATAGACAATGAGAGAAAAATTAGAGAAAAAAAAAAACATGGGATGAAATGAGAAAGAAATGATAAATGTGAAAATAAAATTAAATATGAATAAAAATAAAATGTAAATTAAAATAAAAATCAAAAATGGGAAATTGAAAATTAAAAATAAAAATAAATGTAAACAAAATAAAAAATTGTATATGATGTATGCATATCATTAACTGAGACTAAAAATACAATAAAAAAAATAAATAAAAAATATATATATTTGTATGTGATAATGTAAAATTCTTATGGTATATATTGATACATGTATGTATAAAGTCAGGAAATGGATACTAATGCAATGAGATGGATGGAATGGGAACAATGATGAATATCAACCTGAAAGAGGTATGAATATGGAGGGAGTTGGGGAAAAAAAAAAATGGATTTTTGTAAAATCTTACCGTAAAATCCTTTTCTCTTAGCTCATTGACAGACGTAGTCCTCGGTGATACACCACCTTCGGGTTATGTTGCCTCCACAGGAGCAGGACTAGACAGGAAATTAAAAAGCTCTGGCCACACCCTAGGGGCAGTCCCAGAGGGTATATCCTCTCTCTCTCTGCCTCAGCAAATCAGTTATGTGAAAAAGCAGTCTTTAGAGATTTTAACCCAACCCAACTCAAAAACAGAGGGGCGGGGACTACGTCTGTCAATGAGCTAAGAGAAAAGGATTTTACGGTAAGATTTTACAAAAATCCATTTTTCTCTAGCGCTCATTGACAGACGTAGTCCTCGGTGATACACCACCTTCGGGACGTCCCAGAGCAGTATCACAAATGAGGGGTGGGAAAATGAAATCAAATCCCAATCTAGAAGGCCCAACCGGTGCCAACTAGAAGTTTACAATGCTCATCCTTAATGATGAGACTCAACAAAAAGAGAAAATTATTTTTTTTTTTTTTCAAACAGAAAAAAACCCTCGAGGTAGACCACCGGTCTCCTCAAATTGCGGCCTGCAAAACCTTGCGGCCAAATGAGGCATCCGCCGATGCCGTCACATCAATTTTATAGAATTTTGTAAAGGTATGTACCGACGACCAGGTGGCCGCCTTACATACCTGGACCACTGACGCCTGATGGCGAAAGGCCCAGGAAGTACTGAGCGCTCGAGTGGAGTGCGCCCTAACAGGGAACGGAGGACTCTGACCCTTAATAGAATAAGCCTGTACCACCGTTTGTCTAATCCATTTGGCAATGGTCGCGGCAGATGCAGGCAAACCCTTTCTGGGGCCATCCGTGATCACAAAAAGTGAATCCGTCTTACGGAATGATTCCGTAGCTTTCAGGTATACCCTGATTGCCCGAACCACATCTGAGGAATGCAACGCATGTTCCCGATGATGCTTGGGCTGAGGACACAAGGAAGGTAGTACAATATCTTCATTCAGATGAAAATCTGAAACCACCTTAGGAAGAAAAGATGGCTTAGGATGAAGTACTACCTTATCCCTATGAATCACTAGGTATGGGGACTGGCATGATAATGCAGCCAGTTCTGACACCCTGCGAGCAGAAGTAATAGCCACCAAGAAGGCCACCTTCTGGGATAAAGTAAGCAAGGGAATCTCCCTGATGTTTTCAAAGGGAGGTTTCTGTAGAACCGACAAAACCAAATTAAGATCCCAGGGCGGTAAGGGCGCGCGGACTGGAGGAGCCAGGTGCCGCACCCCCTGGATGAAATTCCGCACCAAGGACTTGGTAGCTAAAGGTTTCTGAAAGAAGATTGCTAATGCTGAAACTTGACCCTTGATGGTGCTCAAGGCTAGCTTCTGCTCAACCCCTTGTTGCAAAAAGGCCAATATTCGAGTCACCGAATAGGTACGTGGAGGAAATCCTAAAGATTCGCACCACGCAATATAAGTCTTCCATGTGTGATAATAGACCTTGCTGGAAGTCGCTTTCCTTGCTTTAATAAGGGTAGGAATGACTGAAGTAGACAAACCTCTGTCCTTCAGTACTTGGGTCTCAATGGCCAGGCCATTAAACCCAGCGACTGTAAAGCATGATGGTAAATTGGTCCTTGAGACCACAGACACTCCCTGAGACGAAGTTCCCACGGAACGTCTGCGACTAGCATGTCCAAGTCGGCCAGGCCGGCTTGAGGAGGCCAGCCTAGAATTTCTAGGACCACTGGCGCTGATAGAATCTGAACCAGGCGTCCCTAGAGGTATCTGGCCCCGACCATCCGAGAAAGTCTGGTCGTTTTCTGTTCCCACACATTTATCAGATACCCGATTGTTATCAGGAAGGGTAATCTTTTCTGGTTGAACCTCAGGGACCGAAGTCACCCGACTAGAGGCTACTTGGCCTATCTGGTCAACCAGATCCGATTCCTGTGAGGTATAGGGACTAATCTTAGGAAAAGGTAAAGGAAAAGATCTATTCAGGGAACGGTAACTACCGATTCCTGTAGTACTTAAATGTTGGAAGGGAAGAATCGCACCGGTAGTAGTGGTTGAAGCTCGATCTAATGTCCTGAATACCGGTGAAAACGTCCCCCCACCCTGAAACCGGGTGGGGGCGCACCTTCAGGCTGTGTACTCCTTTGCTTCGGGTTTGGCTGGGTTGGTCCTCTGCTTGTCCGACCAGCCCTTCTTGAACCCTCCTGGAGGAGTCTTGCCTTTCCCGCTAGTACCAGCCGGGCGCCCTTTATGGGCGGTAAAGAAAGGTCCTCGCTTGTTGCGAGGTCCCTTAGCTTTAGCAGCCTGTGGCAAAAAAGTGCTCTTGCCCCCAGTGGCATCCTTGATGATTTCATCTAGGTTGGCCCCAAATAGACGATTCCCCTGAAAAGGGAGATTTGTCAAGGTCTTTTTGGAACCTAGGTCAGCTGACCAGCATTTTAACCACAGCACACGTCTGAGGATCACCGCTGACATAGATGCATGCCCTAATAAGGGAGTAGTGTCCAAGGCTGCGTCACAGATAAACTGTAGCCCTTGTATAATCTGTTCCATCAAATCAGATGTCTCCTGGGGAATATCTTTTCCCCTAAGGTCTTGGCGTACCATTTTCGCCCATTCCGTAAGTGTCTGGGAAACTAGACCAATAACAATTACTGGTCTAAATGCTGACCCTATCAGAGAGAAGATGGTGCGGGACTCTGCTTCCATCTTTCGATCCACCGGATCCTTAAAGGACGAAGTGTCCTCCACTGGGATAACCGTGGCTTTATTCAGCCTGGAAATAGGTGGATCCACCACTGGTGGTACCGTCCATTTCTTAATGATGGATTCCTCAAACGGATAGCGTCTAGCAATACGCTTGGAAATAGTAAAGGTACGTTTAGAATGCTCCCATTCTCCTTTAATCTGATTACCGAAACATTTGGGTACAGGAAAAACCTTCACCGTTTTGATGGGCTTATTAGTACCAAAAGGAATCTCTGTTTCAGTTGCCTCTGCCGGTAAAGCCTCAAGTTTTAAGGTTTCCTGCACTGCCACAACTAGTGCGTCCACCAATGCTTCTTCCTGAATTATAGCAGGAGAAGAAGCGTCCTCCTCACTGTCTGAGGGGGCTTTACCTGGGATAACAGCCTTTGCAGAGGAACCTGCAACTGCAGTGACCATCTCTGAATCAGAGTCAGAGGTGTCAGATAGTATAGGGGTAGGCGGGGGTCGCTTCCTTGACCCCCGTCCCTGACAGGCCGCCTCCACCCGAGCCACCATAGACTCCAAAATTGCTGTAAATGACTCTACACTCTGCACCAGCGGGTCCCGTGGCCCCCTCGAGGGAAACAGGTGGGGGAATATGTGTGGCAGGGTCCATGATAATTCCAGTCACTTCCTGGATAATATAATACAAAAATAAAAAACTTTTTTTTTTTTTTTTTCAGACCCCCAGCGCCACAAAAAGCCCCTTAGTGTTACCTGCTAGGGATCCCTATCGATCGAGAGAGAGATAGACCCCCAGGCTCACCACTTGATGCTCAGAGTTTAACTGCAACAGGTTACAGCGCTGTCTTGACAAACAGGAAGTCTTTTGGCTGGCTGCCCAGGAAGAAAGGAGGCGGCTCCGCCCCTCTGCACGCCTTCCGGCGCCTCCCCTAGCTCCACGAGGTGTTTGGATCACCTCAAACATGGCCGCCCCCATGCTGGAGACACGAGGCTACGCCAAAATGGCGGCTCGTGCAATCCAGCAAAAAAAATGGCGGCGGCCTGTACTGAATAGCGGTGTGCTGCAGGGCACACAACACTCTCTCTGCATGGGGATTTGGCGTGGTTGGCGGTACCGGCCCTGGCGGACCGCATGGCCATTCGGGAGGCCTGCTAATAGCTGGAGATCTGATTAGGAAGGCAGTCTACATGTCCGTGGCTTCTGACTGGTAGGTAGCTTATTCTTATCACCGTAAGATTCCCAGAATGCCACAGATTATAATCTTTTTAACATGTATACAATTAGATTGTTAGCTCCCAAACCAAGCCTCCTGGCTTTTTGCACATAAAATCACACTCAAAGTAGGAGGATCTGTGTCATTTATAGGATAGAGAGGGACTCTATCTTACCATACAGAGAGGGGCCCGCGTTCACCACAAGACCCGTCAGGGGAAAAGGGGGAACATACTACTCACCATACCGGAACCAGGCGGGCACCAACTCCTGACAGTACCCCTCTCCACCGGGGCGGGAGGGCTGTCGACCGATATGGACGCCGTGACTCATGGTCTTTGGCGTTTCAGCGAGACGTTTAACTCGCGGGGTCAGTCCTTTAATGGGACTTTGTCGCGGCCGACCCAGCGCGGAGCTATGGCCTGCACGCGCTCGTAGGCTGAACTGGGGTGACCACCGGATCTCAACATCCAGCCCGTCGCCCAGTTCAGCTTTCTTGCTTGAAGATCTCACAGGAACACTGGAGAAAAAAAGCTGTCTAAAAAATCCTTTAAGAAAAAAATCTTGCCAGGACCTAAGATCCCAGCAAGGTATCTAGGTCCTTACTCCTAACTAGACAGAAAATAACTGATTTGCTGAGGCAGAGAGAGAGAGGATATACCCTCTGGGACTGCCCCTAGGGTGTGGCCAGAGCTTTTTAATTTCCTGTCTAGTCCTGCTCCTGTGGAGGCAACATAACCCGAAGGTGGTGTATCACCGAGGACTACGTCTGTCAATGAGCGCTAGAGAAAAAAAAATTGGCACTGTACGGATTACCTAAAGTGAACCCAAGAGGGGACTAATTAAAGAATGGTGGATACATCCAATTCTTCGTTCATCCCATTGGGCGAAAGTGTATTGAGGGAATAGATCCAAAACGTTTCACGTTCGCACAGTTTGTGAAATCTTTCGGCTTCGGGAAGGTCTTTTGATATTTGCTCAATGATCCATACCTCAAGATTTGAGGTAGATTTGTCATGGTGTCTGAGAAAGTGGCGGGGGACGCTATGTTTGTCTTTTCCTTCCTCTATTTTTCTCCTGTGTTCCCCAAATCTTTGTCGAAGGGGACGGATCGTGCGTCCTACATAGAGGAGGTTGCAAGGACGACTGAGGCAATAAATTACAAAATCAGATGAACAATTGTAAAAATCAGCGAGGTTGTATGTTTTATTATGTGTATGAAATGATTTTTTACCATGTTTTACATATGCACAGGTTTTGCACAAAGACTTGTTGCACCTATACATGCCTGTTAAAGGAATCAGGCACACCCTAGGGGTGGCGTCTTTAATGGTTTTAAGTTTGCTGGGTGCAATTTTGTTTTTAAGGTTGGGTGCTTTCCTGTATGTGACTCTGGGAGTACTTGGGAGGAATAATTTGAGACGGGGGTCCTCCAAGAGTATAGGCCAGTGTTTTAGAAGAATCTGTTCCATAGTCTTGTGTCTGTAATGGAATTTGGTGGTGAAACAAATGGATTGATCGAATGAGCCTTGGGTTTTGGCAGGAGGGGGATCTGTGAGGTACAGATGATATGCTTGATCTACCAGGGGGAGTGGATAACCTTTGTCCAATAATTTGGCTTTTAGAAGCTGACTTTCAGCTACATAGTCATCGTGCCTGGTGCAATTACGCTTCAGCCGACAAAATTGTCCCTTGGGAATATTGTTGGTCCATTTGTTGTAATGGCAGCTCTTGTAGTGCAATAGGGAATTACCTGCAGTAGGTTTGGAGTAATTCTTGGCATGAATTTGATTTCCTATGTAGTACAATTCAAGGTCCAGAAAAGAAAGTCGTTCAGAATTGGTGACATGGGTGAATGTTAATCCGTGGGGGTTTTGGTTGCAATGTTGTGTGAAATTATGGATGATGTCGGGGGGTCCGTCCCAAATTATAAGAATATCATCTATGTACCTACCATAGAAGATAAGGTGTCTGGAATATGGGTTGTTGTGCCATATTTTCTGAGATTCCCATAGCCCCATGGCTAAATTTGCGTATGAAGGTGCAAAATTTGCTCCCATGGCTGTTCCATTGATTTGTAAATAAAATTGATCATTAAATTTAAAATAGTTATGAGTGAGACAAAATTTTGTACATTCCAGAATGAAGTGGGCTTGTTTGGGGCTCATGTAAGGATCCAGATGGAGAAAATGATCTAGGGCTGTGAGGCCGAAATGGTGTGTTATAGATGTATACAGTGAATTAACATCCAGGGACATCCAGGTATAACTAGGTTCCAATGTGTAGGGGGACAGTAGTTCCAACAAATGAGTACCGTCTCTGATGTAGGCAGGTAAACTTTGAGCTAGTGGTTGGAGAAAATGGTCTATGTATAAGGAGAGACCAGAGGTGATAATCTCCATGGATGCAATGATGGGACGGCCTGGGGGATCGGTGAGACTTTTGTGGATCTTGGGAATATGGTAAAAATATGGGGTCCGATAAAACATCCTATTGAGGAAGGAGGCTTCATTGGAGTCTATAGTTTTGGTTTCAATGGCATGGTCAATGATAGCCTTCAGGTCCAATTTGTATTCAGGAAGGGGATCCTTATGGAGTGGAGTGTAAGTGTTGGAATCAGCCAAAAGTCTTTCGGCCTCTTGGATGTAAGAATCTCGATCCAGGAGGACAATGCCTCCTCCTTTATCAGCATTTTTAATGATAATGTCATTGTTATTAATCAAGGATGAAAGGGCTTTTAATTCTTGAGGTGTAAGGGTGCCTAACTGGGTAGGGGTGTGGGAAGATTTTTCCAAATAAACCAAACCAAACAGGATTCCAGACCCAACACCACATTGATTGCACCCCTCAGTCTTACTCCTGAACCCCAAGAATTTGACTTTGAGACAGACATTATCGAGACATTGGAACAGCTATATAACAATGACACTCTCACTGACTTAGATTTGTTTACACAGCATTTAGCAACCTCCCCCCCGGTCCAACATTCAACATTGAAACCCAAATCAGTCTTTAACCCTTACCAGCATAAAGGCCCACATCTTACCACTTTTTACAATATGGTCTATTCCGACTTCCTGAAATTATGCAAACCATCTTCCCACACCCCTACCCAGTTAGTCACCCTTACACCTCAAGAATCAAAAGCCCTTTCATCCTTGATTAATAACAATGACATTATCATTAAAAATGCTGATAAAGGAGGAGGCATTGTCCTCCTGGATCGAGATTCTTACATCCAAGAGGCCGAAAGACTTTTGGCTGATTCCAACACTAACACTCCACTCCATAAGGATCCCCTTCCTGAATACAAATTGGACCTGAAGGCCATCATTGACCATGCCATTGAAACCAAAACTATAGACTCCAATGAAGCCTCCTTCCTCAATAGGATGTTTTATCGGACCCCATATTTTTACCATATTCCCAAGATCCACAAAAGTCCCACCGATCCCCCAGGCCGTCCCATCATTGCATCCATGGAGAGTATCACCTCTGGTCTCTCCTTATACATAGACCATTTTCTCCAACCACTAGCTCAAAGTTTACCTGCCTACATCAGAGACGGTACTCATTTGTTGGAACTACTGTCCCCCTACACATGGGAACCTAGTTATACCTGGATGTCCCTGGATGTTAATTCACTGTATACATCTATTCCACACCATTTCGGCCTCACAGCCCTAGATCATTTTCTCCATCTGGATCCTTTCATGAGCCCCAAACAAGCCCACTTCATTCTGGAATGTACAAAATTTTGTCTCACTCATAACTATTTTAAATGTAATGATCAATTTTATTTACAAATCAATGGAACAGCCATGGGAGCAAATTTTGCACCTTCATACACAAATTTAGCCATGGGGCTATGAGAATCTCAGAAAATATGGCACAACAACCCATATTCCAGACACCTTATCTTCTATGGTAGGTACATAGATGATAT
Source organism: Pelophylax lessonae (assembly GCF_965119305.1). Lineage (NCBI taxonomy): Eukaryota > Metazoa > Chordata > Amphibia > Anura > Ranidae > Pelophylax > Pelophylax lessonae. The sequence continues at coordinate 199,003,137 of NC_138771.1, forward strand.
TCTTATAATTTGGGAAGGACCCCCCGACATCATCCATAATTTCACACAACATTGCAACCAAAACCCCCACGGATTAACATTCACCCATGTCACCAATTCTGAACGACTTTCTTTTCTGGACCTTGAATTGTACTACATAGGAAATCAAATTCATGCCAAGAATTACTCCAAACCTACTGCAGGTAATTCCCTATTGCACTACAAGAGCTGCCATTACAACAAATGGACCAACAATATTCCCAAGGGACAGTTTTGTCCGCTGAAGCGTAATTGCACCAGGCACGATGACTATGTAGCTGAAAGTCAGCTTCTAAAAGCCAAATTATTGGACAAAGGTTATCCACTCCCCCTGGTAGATCAAGCATATCATCTGTACCTCACAGATCCCCCTCCTGCCAAAACCCAAGGCTCATTCGATCAATCCATTCGTTTCACCACCAAATTCCATTACAAACACAAGACCATGGAACAGATTCTTCTAAAACACTGGCCTATACTCTTGGAGGACCCCCATCTCAAATTAGTCCTCCCAAGTACTCCCAGAGTCACATACAGGAAAGCACCCAACCTTAAAAACAAAATTGCACCCAGCAAACTTAAAACCATTAAAGACGCCACCCCTAGGGTGTGCCTGATTCCTTTAACAGGCATGTATAGGTGCAAAAGTCTTTGTGCAAAACCTGTGCATATGTAAAACATGGTAAAAAATCATTTCATACACATAATAAAACATACAACCTCGCTGATTTTTACAATTGTTCATCTGATTTTGTAATTTATTGCCTCAGTTGTCCTTGCAACCTCCTCTATGTAGGACGCACGATCCGTCCCCTTCGACAAAGATTTGGGGAACACAGGAGAAAAAAAGAGGAAGGAAAAGACAAACATAGCGTCCCCCGCCACTTTCTCAGACACCATGACAAATCTACCTCAAATCTTGAGGTATGGATCATTGAGCAAATATCAAAAGACCTTCCCGAAGCCGAAAGATTTCACAAACTGTGCGAACGTGAAACGTTTTGGATCTATTCCCTCAATACACTTTTGCCCAATGGGATGAACGAAGAATTGGATGTATCCACCATTCTTTAATTAGTCCCCTCTAGGGTTCACTTTAGGTAATCCATACAGTGCCAATTTTTTTTTTATTTCCCCAACTCCCTCCATATTCATACCTCTTTCAGGTTGATATTCATCATTGTTCCCATTCCATCCATCTCATTGCATTAGTATCCATTTCCTGACTTTATACATACATGTATCAATATATACCATAAGAATTTTACATTATCACATACAAATATATATATTTTATTTATTTTTTTTATTGTATATTTAGTCTCAGTTAATGATATGCATACATCATATACAATTTTTTATTTTGTTTACATTTATTTTTATTTTTAATTTTCAATTTCCCATTTTTGATTTTTATTTTAATTTACTTTTTATATTTTATTTTTATTCATATTTAATTTTATTTTCACATTTATCATTTCTTTCTCATTTCATCCCATGTTTTTTTTTTTCTCTAATTTTCCTCTCATTGTCTATGGCATTATTCTCTTCATGCATCGTATCACATGTATATTATTGTTTATTTTTATTTCTTACTGGTTTGACCTCTAGAGGGACCCTTGTTCCTCATACAGCCATAACGTCGAGTCATGTTTACTTTGATAGTAATTTAATAACTTCACCACCAGAGGGCATTGTTCCTCATACAGCTATAACGTAGAGTCATGTTTACTTTGATAGTAATTTTATAACTTTACCACCAGAGGGCATTGTCCCGGAACACATAAATTGGTCCTTCTCTTTCCCTTTTACATCCGACTTTGAAAAAGGAGCGCGCGCTGTTTTCCCCCCACAGTGCGCATGCTCGGAAACGCGTCAGTCATTACGCCGGAAGATCCTGTGGACAAGCATCACGGCCACCGTGCGGCCCAAGCCTCCATCTCACTGCGGTTTCACCCTGCTGTCCAAGCCTCCATCTCACTGCTGTGACACCCTCCACTTCTTGCTGGACAGGAAGAGGAAGCGAGGAGAGGATTACAGACCCACAGTGATGACTCCAAGTCCCAGCCTCCACATGGACACCAGAAGGACCCATCTTGTCTGCTTATACTTACCTTGATGTAAGTTTTTATTACTTGTTTGCCATATTAAATCGCAGTCTTAACTCAGAGGCGCCTGTTTTCTCTTTTGTTTGTTGCATGTTTGGAGATCACTTCTGCTCCCCAACAGGCTGGCCCTGAGCATCCAGACTATTTCCTCATCTAACCTTAAGACTTTATCATAGCCTTGATGTGCTACTATATGGACTATCGTTTTTATGTAGTGCTAACAGCTTGCGCCACTTGTTCCATTTCTTGTTAGTACATTTAGACCAGGTGGGATTTATGACATCAAGGGAAGCAAGAGATAATACTACTCGAATTCTCAATCTAGTACAAGTAGTAAAGGAAAAAAAGACCCCATGTGTAGTGCTGAGCACGGATGCAGAGAAAGCATTTGATCGGGTAAGCTGGCCCTTCCTGTTTTCCGTGCTCAAGTACATTGGGCTGGGGAAAGCGATGTTGGGAAAAATAACTAGAGTCTATACAGAGCAAATAGCTAGAGTGAAAGCCAACGGTATATTATCAGATGCATTCCCAATAAGAAATGGTACAAGGCAAGGGTGCCCATTGTCACCCCTGCTCTTTGCCTTGACACTAGAGCCTTTCTTGTGTAGAGTTCGATTAAACCAAGACATTGAGGGGGTAAGGATAAAGGAGAAGCAATATAAAATTGCCGCTTATGCGGATGATTTACTATTCTCTCTGACCAACCCTGGTATATCACTGGCGAACCTGATACAAGAGTTTAAAAAATTTGGTGTTATGTCATATTTGAAAATTAATTTTGGCAAGTCAGAGGCTATGGGAATAGGGCTACCTAAATCCCAAGCAAATGTACTGAAAAGTAGCTTTGGTTTCAAGTGGAAAGAGGAGGCGGTGAAATACCTAGGGACATATATACCGGCAAAATTAACACAAGTGTACGATCTCAATTTTCTGCCTCTGATTGCAATGACGAGGAAATTATTAGAACAATGGCATAGTGGGATGCATTCCTGGTTTGGCAAATGCAATCTATTAAAGATGATAGTTCTGCCAAAGTTCCTGTATTTGTTGCGAGCGTTACCCGTTAAGATCCCGAGCTTTTTTTTTAAAGTAGTACACTCTCTGTTTGTGAAATATATTTGGTCCCATAAAAAACCACGAATAGCAAGACGAATCTTATCGCTACCAAAGAAAAAAGGAGGTCTAGCATTCCCAGATATACGGGCCTACTACCAGACCACTCAAGTGGCCAGAGTTCTAGATTGGTGGCACCACTCGGAAAATAAACTTTGGGTTCAAATTGAGCAAGCACAAACAGAGGTGGACTTGAAGAGAGCAATATGGTGTTATCAGGTATTACCTAGAGACCTGAAAAACCACTTAATAATAGGAAATACACTGCGTGTGTGTAGGCAATTTAATACTTATACTAAACTGACAACGAACGAGTCCCCCCTATTCCCAATATTGGGGAATCCCCAGTTTATACCAGGCCTAGATAAGAGACAGTTTGCTGTATTGAGGGAGAAGAAATATGAACAGGCTTCGTATTTCTTGATACCAAAAAAATGGCCCTCAATTAACCAGTTGATTGATAGACTGGGAATATATAATATGCCTTTTTGGTAAGCAATCCAAATACATCATTATCTGGCCTCAATACCAAAACCAGAAAATTTCTGCAGAGCATTAACGAGATTTGAACAATATTGTGTGAAGCCAGGGACTCTACATACATTATCAATTGCTTATGGGTTACTGACGAACTCGGAAGAACAGCCGGAATTACCATGGCTGGAAAAATGGGGTAGAGACCTGGGATGCAATCTGACAAGTGAACAGATTCAGAGGATATTAAGATTTATCTTTAAACCATCTGGCTGTGTTAAAATTCAAGAGCTGAATTATAAGCTCATAACGAGATGGTATATTACACCTAAGAAAATACATAGGTGGTTCCCGAGGGAATCAGATCTATATTGGAGATGTAGAAAAGAAGTGGGTACACTGTTTCATATTCTTTGGACCTGTGTAGACATAAAACCATTTTGGGAGGGGGTGAAGACTATCATTCAAAAATTCACAGAATATAAAATAGAAGGAAATCCGTCTTTTTTCTTGCTACAGGTGACGGATATACCGGTGGGGAGATATGAAAGTTCTATCATCCCCTACTTGGTAAATGCAGCTAAGGCATGTATCCCAGGCAACTGGAAAAAAATACAACCCCCCTCGCTGGTAGAATGGGTACAAAGAGTGGAGGATATTAGAAGAATGGAAGAGCTAATTGCTTCATCCCAAAATAGACAGGGAAAGTATAAAAAAATATGGGAATTATGGAATCATTTCATCGTCTCTGAGGAAGGGAAACAATTTATAATAGTATAAGTGGAAGAAAAATCAGACAGAGGAGGTAATGGGCCCTCCATATTACTGATAGCGGAATATATGTAATTTTTTTTCTTTTTTTTTTTTGTTTTCTCTTTGGGAAGGGTGACTAGAGAGGGAGGGGGGAGGAGGGTTGGAGGGGGATTAAAAGGAAAATAATGAAGGAATATAAGTCAAGTAAACAGCAAAAGAGTAGTAATAATAAATTGTTAAAATGATATTGGATTATATGCTGAAATGTTAATGTATATATCTTTGAATTCCTGAATAAAAAATTTATATTTGAAAAAAATAAAAGCTGACCACTGTACCACCTGTGCATGTCAAATGTCTAAGCCCTCTAAAACTTGTGTAGACAGATAGGTCTGCTAAATTAAGTTGAAAAAAGCTGACTTACAGGCTGGACGAACAGGCGAAAATAAAGTCAAAAAGCCCTAAAAAAAATGGATATTTGTCTTACCATAAAATCCTTTTCTCTGAGGTTCACTGACGGACGCAGCTTCAAATATTCAGACCATTGGGCTTTATGCTCTCTCTCTAGGACTAGGCGGAAACTTTTTTGGTTACACCCCTGGGATAGTCCCAGAGGGTATACCATGAATTACTGCTGTAGGTCTCTTCAAGCCTCCCGCAAAGTTACGGGTGGATCTTGAGCCCTTTTTCTGCGATCCAGACGGACGAAAGGCCCGCTTGTGAGCTGAAAAGAAGAGACCCGCCTTACGGCGAGGTTCCTTGCCCTTAGCAGCCTGCGGAAGCTGTACTCTTGCCTCCCGTAAGACCCTTAGTGATCTCTTCCATAGAGACACCGAACAGACGGTCACCTTCAAAAGGAAGATCAGTCAGCACCTTTTTAGAAGCCTGGTCAGCTGACCAGTACTTTAACCATATCATGCGGCAAAGGATCACCGCCATCAACGAAACCCTGCCGGCCAAGGGGGCCGCATCCAGGGATACATCACAAATATACTGTAACCCTAGGATCAACTGATCCACCAGTTTCGCCAGCTCAGAAGGGTGTTGACTTCAGATTCTGGTGCAAAATCTTGGCCCATTCCGTTAAGGTCTGGGATACCAAGGTGATAGCAAATACTGGTCTCAAAATTGAACCGGCCACTGTGAATAGATACTGGACCAGAGCCTCAGCTCTTTTGTCCACAGGTCTTTAAAAGACAGGGAAACATCCACCGGCAAAAGCGTGGGCTTATTTAGCCTGGAAACCTGAGAATCCACCAACAGTGGAACCGTTCGTTTCTTCAGAAGAGACTCCTCAAAGAGATATCTCCTAGCAAAATGCTTAGGTATTCCAACCATGCGTTTCAGGGAACGCCACTGTCAGAGTGCCAGGAAACCAGACCACATGAAGATGCAAGTAAAATAAAGCAATTTATTTATGCAATAATAATAATCGCACAGCAACAGAGTGGAGCAAAATCAAGAACAGCCGGGGTCAATTTCGGAAGCGGGTAGTCATCCAAGCCGGGATTGAGTCCAGAAACAGGTAGTCATCCAAGCCAAGATGGAGTCCAGAAGCGGGTAGTCTGCCGAAGCCGGGTTGTCGTCTTATGCAGGGTCATCTGCTGATGCGGAATCCAGAGCCAGGAAGGTCGTCAGCCAAGCAAGGTCATGCACGGAGAAACCACAGAGACCAGAGGACTGCTAGCAGTGAAGCACCTTGGAGCACAAATGCAAGGGCAAGGTCTGAAAGCCATCAGGTGATATATATATAGATAGGTGTGCAACATCATCACCGAGCGACACCCAGGCAGCAGACAAGATGATGCAAACAGAGTTTATAAGAGGCAGCAGTCTGCACATGTCCAAGATGGATGTCCAAGATGGCTGCCAACAGGAAGGCAAGGTAACACCTTGACACCCACTGACTAGTGACAATCTCATCAAAATAGGCAGGAAGGAAACACCTTTGTCACCTTGGAAGATTTGCGGGTGCCAAGCTGCACTGGCGCTTCCGACACAGCTGCAGCTCAATTCTCCAACTTTAAAGTTTGCCGCACTGACACAATCAGGGCCTCCACCACCCCTTTTTAATGCGTGGCTGCAGAGGAGGACTCATCCTCACTATTAGAGCACTCGGTGTGTGGACGCAGATCCAGTGGACTGACTCTTATCCGCGGCAGCCAAATCCACCTCAGTCCATTGGGGCTATGTCACGGCTAACCTAGCACAGAGCTAATAGTTGGGTCACGCTCACAGTTCAGACTGGGAAGACCGTAAGGATCTAGGATATCCAGGGGGTCGCCCAGTCCGGCTATTGATTGTAGTTCACACAGGAACAAAATTAAGAAAGAAAAAGTAAGAAACTCCATTTAAATAGGAAAAAATGCCAGGACTGAAGAGTCCAGCAGAGAGCCAGGTCCTTACTCCTGACTAGTCAGATAAAACTGGAGTTCTACACCAGAAAGTTATGGTATACCATCTGGGACTGCCCCAGGGGCATAACCAAAAATAATTCCACCTAGTCCTACTCCTAGAGAGAGAGAGCATAAGGCCCAATGGTCTGAAGACTTGAAGCTGTGTCCGTCAGTGAACGAATGAGAAAACTGAAAACGTATGTAGTCACCACATCGAAGAATTGGTGAGCTGCAATTTAAAGTGGAAGTTTAAATTCAGAAAGTCCTAAAATTAAGTCTTGCTCGATTACTTTTCTAGGTTTCTATTACTTCAGGCAGGCCATTTTGCATGTATAGCTATGTGAAACATTAACAAACATTAAAAATACCATATTTAATCGGCGTATAACACGCACTTTTTTCCCCTGAAAAAATTGTGCAAACAATGGGTGCGTGTTATAAGCCGATATTTTTTATTTAGCAATGTGGGGGGGGGGGGGATCGGCGGTCCAGAGAAGTGTTGTCAGGCTGGCCACCCCGCCTCTCCTGGCCCCGGGACAGCCCTGCCAGCGTACTCTGCAGTTAGGAAAAAATCAGCGCCAGCCCCTTCTTATAAATCCTTCCGACATTATATCACTCTCATGTCAAAACGCTGCCTTTAAATACCTTGCTTGTTTCCTTCTTTCTGGCCGCACTTCTCCTCCTGCTTCTCCTCCTCTGAGTGATCGGTCATTCAATGTCAGAGGAGAGCGGTCACATGATCGGCCATTCAACGTCAGAGGAGAGCAGTCACATGATCGGATTTGAAAGAACGGCGCTAACAAGGTATTTAGAGGCATCGGTTTACTATTACACTGACAATGTAGGAAGCATCTATGAAAAGGGGCTGGCAGTGATTTTTTCCTTTTACTTTAGAGTACGCTTGCAGGGCTGTCCCAGGAGACTGGGGGTCTCCTGGTAATGCATGGGGACTGTGCAGTCTAAAGGGGTCTGGAGAAAGGGAGAAAAAGTTAATGTATAACCCAATTCATCTCCAACACACCTCAAATCCCTCCCAAGTCCCACAACTACAATACATGTAGGGGCTCAGCTGGGAAGTACTGGGGTGTAGAGGTAATAGGATGGAGACAGTGGAATGTATGACTCTTGACACCCCCTTTAGATTCAAAACTGCTGTGTCCTACTGTGCATGAGGGAACTGTGTAATGTAAAGGGGGACTGTATAATGAAAGGGGCTGTGTACTATTATTTTTATTTGATTAAAATGTTTCTTTCCTGAAACTTCCTTCTTAAAATGAAGCTGCGTGTTATACGCCGAATAAATACGGTAAGTGCCCATATTGTTTAAAGTCCAGTAATACACTGTCTCACCCTGCTCTGCACATTTCTCAGTTGCGCTCTATTTTTCAGCACTGGGTCAAAAATCAGAGCCACTAAAGGCCCAATATGCTGACAGCCTTAAGATTAACTGCTGTTTAGGGATTCTGGGCTTCGACAAAATAGCAGCCACCAGCAAGAAAATGGAAAAATGCTGGGGGCAATTTACAGAAAACACAAATGTTGGTAGCATAATTATTAATGCAGAATGTATGTTCCTTGCTAACATTTTTTTTTTAACAAGTTGTTATGGTAAAGTTCCACTTTAATAAACATTTATTTTTGGGTTTAACGACTCCACAACGTACCCGTACATCATCGGGTTGAAGGGTTTGTACCAAATCATTTTGTATCATTTTTCTCATGGAGCGTCGCTGGATTGCTTTTAGAGGCAATTGAAACGGGGTCCCGCTACTTGATCATAAAGAGGACCGAGGACTGGAATGTCCTCGATCAGCTCGATGGTCTAAGAAATCAAATTTTGTCACTTCCATTTTCAGTCTAATGTAAACAGGCCTATGAAAGCATTGATACAAACTGATCTTGGTTTGATCTGATGCTTTTAAGGGGAGAGGAGAGATCTGGGGTCTATTAGACCCCAGAATTCTCAAGAAAGAGCACCTGTCACTGCTCATGCTATAACAAGGGAAGTTATTCATCCCTTGTGACAGCAATAATTTGGATAAAAAATAATTGAAACATGTAAAAATAAAAACAAGTAAAATAAATTAATGTTAAATGTTAAAGTGGGAAATGTTGACTGGTGTTGAAAAGAGCAAGAAGCACTTACAAATCTAGGAAAAGTGTGATTTGACAGAAAATGGTGGCACTCCAGCCATAAAACCATACATTTGGATGATGGTCTGTCTGAGTCATCAGATGGGGGAGAGAGATACTAATGTACCCTTACAGGGTCCATCCGGAATAAGGAAAGCTGAAAAACAGACTCTCAAAGTCCAAACTACTACCAAACAATTGAGGGAAATTTTCTTTTTTGTGAACTGGAGCCAGACAGAGGGATGGGAGAACAATATTCAGGTTGAGGATAAATGCAAGAACCAGCTTAGCCAAGAAAAGAGTCCAGAGGACACTAGCAAAAAAGTGAGGCATGAGGTTTCTGGGTAGGGTTATCATATGTTGACCAATGGCTTGTCTGTTGCCAGTGTTTTTTTCTCCTGTAGGCGGCAGTATAATCGGTCTAAGAATTCCTGAGTCTCTCAATGGACGAGAAAGAAAGATGGATTTTTTAATACAGACTTACCTGTAAAATTCATTTCTTGAAATGCATCACGGTACATAGAGCCATAGATTGAAATGTATGGGTTATACAGCCACCTTTAGGGGAAGGACACTGGCAACCAATTAGAATTGATGCCCACCTATATAACCCCTCCCACACAGGAAGCACCTCCGTTTTGTAGCAACCAATAAAGATCCCATAAAAGAGGGGAGGGACCTCTGTGTCCCATGATGTACTTCAGGAAATGGATTTTACAGGTACGTCTGTTATTAAAAAAATCTATCTTTCTTTTTGCACATCACGGGACACAGAGCCATGAATCATAACGTATGGGATGTCCCAAAGTGATGCATCTGAGGGGACACCAAAAAATACTGCCATCTGACCCCAAAAAGTATTACACCGCTGCCTGCAGAACACTGCGGCCAAATGCAGATTCCTCATCCACTCGATAGAAACAAGTGAATGTATGCACTGACGACAAGGTCACGGCCTTGCAAATCTGAGCCATAGAGGCTTGATGGTGAAGTGCCCAAGAGGCACCTACTCCTCTGGTAGAATGTGTCTTTACAGGAAAAGGTGGAACCTTCCCTACTAAACCATATGCCTGGGTAATAACCTGGCGAATCCAATAAGAAATTGTAGACTTAGATGCTTCCAACCCCTTTCTGGGCCCTTCTGGCAGCACAAACAAGCTCTCGGCCTTTCGAAACCAAGCTGATTTCTCTAAGTAAAAAACTTAAGTGCACGCATTACAACAAGAGAATGCAATAACTTTTCCTCCTCTGGGTGAGGATCTGGAAAAAAGGAACGTAGTATAATGTCCTCATTCAAATGAAAGGCAGGCACCACCTTGGGCAAAAAACCTAGGTGTGGACGTAGAATCCCCCTATCTTGATGAAATATAAAGAATGGCTCTTTGCAAGAAAGAGTTGCTAGTTTCGATACCCTTCTAGCCAAAGTTATCGCAATCAAAAATACCAGTTTTCTGGTCAAAAGAACAAGGGGAACTTGCCCCAGAGGCTCAAAAAGCTGTTTTTGCAAAACTGCCAATACCAAATTCAAGTCCCAAGGACACAATGGTGTCTTCACTGGCGGAAGCAAACATAACATTCCTCGGAAGAACGTCTGAACCAACGAATGGGAAGTGATCGGTTCCTGGAAGATAACTGATAAGGCTGTAATTTGCCCCTTGATAGTGCTCAAGGCTAACTTCATATCTACTCCTGCTTGAAGGAAAGCTAGAATTCTCCTGATGATATATTTGCGGGGATGCCATCTCCTGGCTTCACACCAGGCAATGTAGGATTTCCAGACTCTGTAATAAATGTTTCTAGAGACTGGTTTCCTATCGTTTATTAGCATATGAACTGCAGGGCTCCTTCAAGATTAAGGCTTCAATAGACAAGCCTTCAAATTTAGAGCCTGTACAGCAGGGTGGAATATCAGACCTTGACAGAGTAGGTCCTGACGCAATAGAAGGGCCCAAGGCCTCGTCACTGCCAACCTCTGGATTTGTGCAAACCAAACCCACCGCAGCCAGAATTACTAGTTTCCCTTCTAGCTGGATTCTGCACAACAGACGTGGTATCAGCTAAACCGGAGGAAAGGCATACATCAGGGAATAATACTCCTCCCAAGGAGTCACCAAAGTATCCACTCCGACTGCGAGTGGATCCCTGGTCCTGGACACAAATCTCTTCAACTTTTTGTTGAACCTGAATGCTAACAGATGAACATCTGGGATCCCCCAGCGTAGGCAGATTGATTGAAAAATCTCGGTTGTAAGGACCACTCCTCCAGAAACATCTGTTGAAGACTCAAAGTCTGCCTGCCAGTTCTCTATTCCTGAAACAAAAACTACTGTGAGGCGTGGCACAAACTTCTCTGCCCAACACAGGGTGAAATCCACCTCTTTCTGGGCTGACCGACTCTTTGTGCCTCCTTGATGGTTAATAAAGTCCACAGCCGTGGCATTGTCGGATTGTACCCTGACAGGGTGACCCCGAAGCCTGGACGTCCAGAATTTCAAAGCCCGACTGACTGCTCGGATTTCCAAATGGGGAGACTTCTCTCAACCCAAGACCATTTCCCCTGGACAGTGGCTTCCTCTAGAAACGTTCCCCAGCCTGAGAAACTGGCATCTGTAGTCACTATTTTTCAGGTCACTGGAAGAAAGGACTTCCCGCTTCTCCAGATTTCTGGTCAACAACCACCAATTTAGACTCTGATGTACTCTTGGTACCAGAGACATGGACCGGTCCAGAGACTGAACCTTTCTGGTCCAGGTAGACAGAATGTTGTTCTGTGAGGGTTTGGCATAGAATTGAGCATAGGGAATTGGCTCGAATGCGGACACCATCTTCCCCAATAACTTCATGCAAAGACGCCTTAGAAGGGTATCTCAGCCTTACCACGGACTAAACCTGATCCTTCAGGTCTGTGACTTTTCTTGCTTGCAAAAATATCTTTGCCTGTGCTGTGTTTACAAGATGACCCAGGTATTTCAGAGGCTGGACCGGCTGCAATGCTAACTTTACCAACTTCAGTATCCAACCCAGATGTTCTAGGAACTGCACTGTCTGGTGGGCATTTTGGCTTAGAGCCGAAGCCGGCCGATCGATCTAATTGTAATAGAATGTCCAGATATCCTATTATAGATATCCCTTGGGACCTTAGAATAGCCAATATTGGAGCTAGGATCTTTGTGAAAACTCTTGGAGCTGTGGCTAACCAGAAGGGCAAGGCCACGAACTGAAAATGACGGTTCTCTATTGAAAGCGTGGGAACCATTGATGAGCCTGGAATAGAGGCACGTGAAGATATGCATCCTTGATGTCTATGGATGCTAGAAATTCCTCTCCCTGCAGGGAGGCTATGACTGAACGAATTGACTGCATGCGGAAAAGTATGAACGTACAGAAACTGGTTTAAAGCTTTGAGATCAAGAATAGGTCTCACATTCCCGTTTGGTTTGGGGACTACGGAACAGGATTGGGTAAAATCCCTTGAACTTTTCGTTCTCTGGAACCTCTATTATCCCTTTTTGAGCCTTCAGCTAGTCTAATGCCAGAAAGAGAGACCTTCTTTTTAGGGGATCTGTCAGTATACCTGACCTTCTAAACTGGGGATATAGGAACACCTGAAATTCCATTTTGTACCCTTGCGAAATAGTGGAGATAACCCAGTTGTCTTGGATCAATTCCACCCAAACCTTTGAGAACTGCCGCAGCCTTACCCCCATCCACGTGACACAGAGAGCTTAGCGGTAGACTTGGCTGATTTCTGGGCCCAGGGCTTTTTCTGACCCTGCCCTGAAGGCTTGGTTCTGGATCCAGATGGTTGAGGCAGTCACCACTGTCTGGAAGTAGAAGCACTGGTAGTATGAGTGATGGGGATTTTGAAAGAAGGATGCTTGCTCTTCCTTTTTACGTGTAGCAATGTACTCTTCCCCCCAGATCTTTTGGATATACTTATCCAGATCATCATCAAAAAGGCATTCTCCCTGAAAAGGGAAGCCAGACAGTAACTTTTTACATGGTAATTCCGCAGACCAGTTCTTTAACCAAAGGATTCTGCGCATATGCACTGATATCAGAACAAATCGTGACATTTGCCTTATGGAGTCCGTAAGAGAACCCACTGCAAAACAAAGTGCGAGGTAGATCTGACAGATCTTCTATAGACTCTCCTTGAGAAGGAACTGTCTTGGACACTCGCTTCAAACAGTCTTTTAAAGACTTACAAATTCCTATCTCTGGTACTGCTGGCTGTATCGCAGAACCTGCAACCACAAAGGAGGCTTTAAATAAAGGTTCCAACTTTTTATCTGCTGGATCTTTAATAACTTGGGCATTATTCACAGGACAGGTTAAGCTCTTGTTAACTACAGAAATGGAAGCATCCACAATGGGTATATTCCATTTCTTAGTAAACTTTTCCTCCATAGGATACAATAATGAAAACCTTTTAGGAGGAACAAAAATCCTATCAGGATGGTCCCATCTTCATACATTTCTTGCTCCAAGAGCCGATGTATGGGAAACGTCTGAAGGACTATGAGTAGGACGCAATGAACCTAGAGGAAAAAAAAAAAGACTTCAGCTGTCTCTAGGGGAGGACATTCGTATTCAGACTAGACTATTTCAGTAAGAGACTGAATAAACAATCTCTGGGCCTGAGAGGTAGATGGAGACTCCTCTGACCCCGACTCCCCAGAAGTGGAAACCTTAGCTTGACATAGGGTCACCATCAGCTACTTCTTTCACATCCTCTGCCCAATCCTGAACTGACTCAGGGGGTGGCTCAGGTGAGAGAGATCCATCACGTTTCTTCCCTTGAGATGCTGCAATGATACCAGCAATCCTACCCTCAAGGTGGGCCAATGAAGAAGTACTAGGAGTAGCTACTATGCCTGACAGCCATAATGGCTCAGATTGGCAAGATGCCTCTGGCTCATCAGGAGGATAAGACACAGTGGAAACAGGGCTGGGATCTTCAAGGCCTAACGGTGGCATCACAGTGCCTTTTCCAACTGTGCAAAATACCCCCCCCCCCCCCCCGGACCTTTTTCAGGCAGACATTGCTTTCAAGCAAGACAAACTTGAGGTACTATCTTTAGGTGTACTCAAGGCTTGTTCCAAGCTTATACAGCCTAATACACACAGCACTGATTATCCCAAGATACAGGACCTGTTTGTGCCAGTAATACACCCACAGTGACTCATGCAACCCAGCTGCTGCTGCTGCTGTGTCCCCTCCAGCCTCTGACAGAGGCTAGTGTGTTGGAAACAGATCCTTGCAGAACGTGCCCATTTATGCTGAATCGCGCATTTGCGGCGTGTTATGTGGTGTCCACTTGCACGCCATTGCCTAAGAAACACGCTCTCAACACGGCGTACAACAACCATATAGGTAACGAGCAGCTTAGGCTGAATTTTGTTTAACACAGCTGATAACTTTCAGGTAATCAGCTCAGGGAAAAAACACAATGGGATAACAATAGGCAAAGAACTAATGATTTAATCAAGCTTTGCAACAATCCCACAACTGCCTCAACAAGATATAACTTGCAAGCATAACATCCATAGTCTCATGGAGGGATACATATGGCACATGGTCTCTGTTATCTTATAAAAAGGAACAGTGCATAAAATATTTACAATTTGCAATTATGCCAGCAATTTTTACCTTCATGGTTTGCTGAATAAGTAAATATTTTAAACTGGACTCACCAGTCCAGCCACATGATTCTGCTTAACCACTTGCCGACCGCCGCACGACTATCTACGTCGGCGGTCAGCCCCTCACAGGCAAAGTGACGTAGGGCTACGTCACTAGCTTGTGAGGGTTTAGGGAGCGAGCGCACGCCGCCGGAGGCGCGCTCCCGCTCCCGCGTGGTCACGGATCCCCCCGCGCGTGTGACCGGCGGACCCGATGTCCGCCGGCCACTTTGCGATCGGCGGGGGAGAGGGAGAAAGTCAGGCAGCTTGTGTAAACAAGCTGCCTGTCATTCTCCCCTCTGTATGAGAGCTGATCATATGGATCTACTATGTAGATCCGTTGATCACTCTGCATACAGCTGAAGCCACAGCCAATCACAGTTAGAATCACGCCCCTAGGGACACACACAGCCCCTCCCTCTCAAATAAAGTTAACCCCTTCACTACCAGTGTATTTTTACAGTAACAGTGCATATATATAGCACTGATTACTGTAGAAATGTCACTGGTAACCCCAAAAGTGTCAAAAATGTCAGTCAAGGGTCCGATCTGTCCGCCGCAATGTCGCAGTACCGCAAAAAAAAATCGCAGATCGCCGCCATAACGCGTTAAAAAAAAAACAACAAAAATGACAAAAATCTTTCCCTTAGTTAGTAAACGCAATAACTTTTGCGCAAACCAATCAAAATACGCTTTTTGCGATTTTTTTTACCAAACATAGGTAGCATAAAACAAATTGGCCGAAAATGTTAAAACATTTTGATTTTTACATTTTTTTGGGGGGGAATTTCATATAAAAAAAAGGGAAAAATATTGCTATTTTTGCAAAATTGACGCTCTTTTTTTGTTTATAGCGCGTGATCAAAAAATCGCACAGGTGATCAAATACCGCCAAAAGAAAGCTCTGTTTGTGGGAAAAAAAGGACGCCAAATTTGTTTAGGTACAGCGTCGCACGACCGCGCAATTGTCCGTTAAAGTCACGCAGTGCCAAATCGCAAAATACCCCCTGGTCGTTTAGCAGCCAAATCCTCCGGGGCTTAAGTGGTTAAAACAGAAATCCAATTTTCACCCATCGAGGCGAGCTTGGTCTTGGCGACCTTCAGAGACTGGGTCCCCTTATTATAGAGGGGCCACAGCCTTGGACCTGTAGACCTGTGGACCTGTAGAGCACCCTGCGCCTTTGGGGTTTGGTATTCCAAGGGTCAGAATCCTAGGGTCCATCACCTAAAAAGAACAGCATTACAGGAAAAACCTTTTATCTGCTTCCTGAGGCTCAGGTACCATCTTTTTTGTCCATTGACTGTTTAGGATAGGATGGATCTGATAACTAACCCCTTGGATTCCATGATTTTTGATCGGGGTAAACAATATATCTTGTCATTTGGAAAAAAAAAAAAGAAGAAAGAAAAATGTGTCTCTCCACAGTGACCATCATCACCTTTAGACACAGGCGAAAAAAAAGGAGGTACTTCCTGTGTGGGAGGGGTTATATAGGGGGGCATCAATTCTGATTGGTTGCCAGTGTCCTTCATCAAAAGGTGGCTAGATTACCAATACGTTATGATTTATGGCTCTGTGTCCCGTGATGTACGAAAAGAAAAAATGATTTGTTGATAAAGAGCACCACATTTCATTACCTCACAAAGAGACTTTGGTAAGGACATTATTCTGTTTTGCTGAAGCTCAATTTTCTCTAAGCGTTCCAAATGATTTCCAAGAAGAGACTTTTTATTTAGTAAGTCTATGTTTTGCAGGTCATTTGCAGACAGATCTAAAGATCGAATGTGCTCTTTTTCTGTCAGTGATGAGGAGCTATCAGTTCGCTTCATGTGTAATGGAAACCTCAGCGCTAAACCTATAAGAAAAAAATAAATAAATAAAAATACCCAGCATGAGAAATGTAAAAAAAAAAAAATTAAACTAACAATAATTAACACAGTATTGTCACCAACACATAAAGATATCTGTCAAAAGATTAGCAAGACCAGAAAAAAAAAACTTTCTTTTTGGCCCAGTTATATACCAGAACATGGTGCAGGAAACCCATGTTCCGTACACGTTTTCCGCAAAGCGTACAGACTACAATGCACTTGCAATCTGCAGCAGATGTCAACACAAAGCCAACGATCCCCAAATGCAGGTTGCAACAAACTGGAACACATGGTACACAAGTGTGTTTTTTTTTAACCACTTTTACCAGCTTAATGACAAGGCCCTTTTTTGTGATACGGCACTGTGTTACTTTAACTGACAATTGCTCAGTCGTGCGATGCTGTACCCAAAGAAATAAAAAAATTATGTCTTTTTTTTTCCATTTGCTGGTATTTGATCACCTCTGTGGTTTTTATTTTTTGCACTATAAAAAAAAAAAAAAAAAAAGTGCGATCATTTTTGTACTTACCGTAAAATCCATTTCTCTGCATTCATCAACTGGCAAAGCGCTCCATAAATTATAACTAGTGGGTTATATTGCCTCCTCCAGGAGTAGAACTAGGCAGAACAAAAAAAAAACCCGGCAACGCCCATGGGCCATCCCCAGCTGGTATACAACTCCATTCTCTGCTCTAGGTAATCAGCTTAGTAGCAAGCAGTATTAGAAGTATCAGAACTCTATAGAGGGGTGGGTGCTGTGTCCGTCGATGATCTCAGAGAAATGGATTTTATGGTAAGTACAAAAATTACATTTTCTCTTTCGTTCAACGACGAACACAGCGCTCCATAAATCATAACTGGTGGGATGTCCAAAAGCAGTTCCAAAATGAAAATGAGGGGTGGGGAAAATAACTTAAGGCTAAACATAAGAGCCCTTAACCAGAACACAGGAGCCTTAACTGGGTCCGTCTGAAAAAAAAAAAGGTTTAAAGAAAAAACATCCCTCAAGGAGGGAACAGTCCCTTTTAAACAAAAGCCTGCAAAACTTTGCGGCCAAAAGAAGCATCCGCAGCTGCCAAAGTATCTACCTTATAGAATTTTGTGAAGGTATGCACGAATGACCAAGTGGCTGCCTTGCAAACTGGCGATATTGATGCCTGATGACGGAAGGCCCAAGAAGCATTCAGCGCACGAATAGAATGCGCCGTGACAGGAAAAGAGGGAATCTGACCTTTATTGGACTAGGTCTGAGTCATTGTTAGTCTGATCCATCTGGAGATGGTAGCCAAAGAAGCAGCCAGCCCTCTTCTTGGTTCGTCCCTAACCCGAAAGAGAGAGTCTGACCTTCCGAAAGCACTCAGTAGCTGCCAGATACACCTGAATCGCACGAACCACATCCAAGGTATGCAAAGCAAATTCCTTGGGATGAGCCGGATTGGGACACAAGGAAGGAGATACAATGTCCTCATTCAAATGGAAGTCAGAGACAGCTTTGGGCAGGAATAATGGACAGGGACGAAGAACCACTTTATCCCTATAGACCACTAAACAGGGACTGTGACAGGATAATGAGGCCAATTCCGATACCCTGCGGGCCAAGGTAATAGCCCCAAGAATGACACCTTCTGGGATAACGTAGGCAAGGGAATCTCCCAAATATTCTCAAACTAAATTTAAATCCCATGGCAGCAAGATAAACCGTACAGGTGGAGACACATGTCGAACCCTCTGAATGAAAGTACGAACTAAAGAGTGGGTAGCTAGGGGTTGCTGAAAGAAGATTGCCAGGGCAGACACCTAGCCCTTGATGGTACTCAAGACCAACTTCTGATCAACACCCTGTTGAAGAAAGGTTAAGATCCAAGTCACAGAAAAGTATTGAGGATGGGCGCCAGTCGACTCACACCAAGAAATGTATGCATTCCACGTACGATGTTACATCTTGCTGGAAGACTACTTCCTCACCTTCACCATAGTAGGAATCACTGATCAAGACAGACCTCTATCCCTCAGTATCTGGCTTTCAATAGCTAAGTAATTAAAACCAGCCACTGTAAAGCAGGATGTTAGATTAGCCCTTGGGACTACTGGTCTTATCTGGTAGGAAACCCCCAAGGGATGTTTACAGCCACCAGGATGATTGGAAGATCCTCGCTCTTGATTCCTCGCAGGAACTGAGGAAGAAACCTTAGCAGAGGATGATACTGGCCTAAATGTGGCCCTTGGACGCCTGCGGCATCTGTCAGAGGGCCCAGTGACCTCGTCATTGAACTTCGGTATGCTCCTGTAGAGCCAAACCTGCTAAAGGAGCTGCATGTAAGACTGTGCAAACAGAACTGTCTTGAAGGTGGATACCACCAGACTCAGAACCTGTATGCAAAATGGGAGAGAGAACTATTTGTGTGACAGCAGCCGGTGAATGACGGCCTGTGGTCCCTGAAAATTCTGCAGAGGAAGGACCACCCTGGTCAGAAATAGAATCAGACCTAGGTAACTCAATTCCCTGGACAGGCATAGGGAGGACCTTAGGTAGTTCAGACATCACCTGAACCTTTGCAGGAAAATAGAATTTTTGTAATTACCGTAAAAAAATTTTCTCCGAGTCCTCTGAAAGTCGCCGCCCGTTCAGTTAGCCTTCACGAGTGGGCAATGCGCCTCTCTGCAGGAGTAGGCTAGGCAGTGAAAAGGTTAACTAACAAAAGCTTTTACACATAACACACCTCTAGGGGGCTGTTTCTCAGCTATTACCCATCAGCCACTAGGAGCTGCTCTTCAGTTTTGTAGCAAGCAGTACATGAAGACCATCAACCCGAAAAGAAGAGGGGCGGAATTTTATGGTAAATTCTTACAAAAATTCTATTTTCTCTTACGTCCTCTGACAGTCGCCGCCTGTTCATTTAGCCTTCACGAGTGGGATGTCCCAAAGCAGTACAGGTGTGAGGGGTGGGAAGACGCAGCCAAGAAAAGGCAACGTGCAACCAGGCCAAAGTTGAAAAAACTGAGCCAACAGGGCAACAAAAGCTCAGCAGGAGCTGACCCTGGACAAATACAATCCAAGAAGAGACAGAAACACATGTCTCTGCAAAATAACCGCCGCGCAAAAAACTTTGCGGCCAAAGGAAGCATCCTAGGATGCTAGTACATCAAATCGGGGCCGATCCTAGGGTCACAGGCGCCTGGGTGCAGAAATTTTTCTGGCGCCCCCACATGGGCGTGGTCATCTTACCAACTCCTCCCCTTTACAAATGTTTCTATGGCAATGGCTCAAACAAAGAGATGCTCCCCTAAGAAGTCATCCTTACCCTGGGACCCTCCCACGATCTCTTAACAATAAACAAATTACAGTAAGAGAAGTAGAGTACTCTAATGGGAACTGGAGGGGTGTCTCTCTAATGGACACAGAGAGGGCATCTGTTAGAGAGTCTGTTAGACAGAGCCCCCAGACAGGAGATGGTAAGAGACTGCAGACATGATACAAGAGATGGTCAGAGACTGCGGATATGATACAAGAGAGCAATGCATTGATGCAGCCTCATCAGTGCCCACCAAATGCAGCCTCATCAGTGCCCATCAAATGCAGCCTCATCAGTGCCCACCAAATGCACTCTACCAGAGCCCACCAAATGCAGCCTACCAGTGCCCACCAAATGCAGCCTACCAGTGCCCACCAAATGCAGCTTACCAGTGCCCACCAAATGCAGCCTACCAGAGCCCACCAAATGCAGCTTACCAGTGCCAACCAAATGCAGCCTACCAGTGCCCACCAAATGCAGCCTACCAGTTCCCACCAAATGCAGCCTACCAGTGCCCACCAAATGCAGCCTACCAGTGCCCACCAAATGCAGCCTACCAGTGCCCACCAAATGCAGCCTACCAGTGCCCACCAAACGCAGCCTACCAGAGCCCACCAAACGCAGCTTACCAGAGCCCACCAAACGCAGCTTACCAGAGCCCACCAAATGCAGCTTACCAGTGTCCACCAAATGCAGCTTACCAGTGTCCACCAAATGCAGCTTACCGGTGTCCACCAAATGCAGCCTACCGGTGTCCACCAAATGCAGCTTACCAGAGCCCACCAAATGCAGCCTACCAGTGCCCACCAAATGCAGCTTACCAGAGCCCACCAAATGCAGCCTACCAGTGCCCACCAAATGCAGCCTACCAGTGCCCACCAAATGCAGCCTACCAGTGCCCACCAAATGCAGCCTACCAATGCTCACCAAATGCAGCCTACCAATGCTCACCAAATGCAGCCTACCAATGCTCACCAAATGCAGCCTACCAGTGCCCACCAAATGCAGCTTACCAATGCCCACCAAATGCAGCTTACCAATGCCCACCAAATGCAGCTTACCAGTGCCCACCAAATGCAGCTTACCAGTGCCCACCAAATGCAGCCTACCAGTGCCCACCAAATTCATCTTACCAGTCCCCACCAAATGCAGCCTACCAGAGCCCACCAAATGGAGCCTTAATAGTGCCCACAGGGTTTCTGTGTTCATCCAGCAAGTTCACCCCCAACCCTACAGTTAGAAAGCATCCCCTAGGAACACATTTAACCCTTTGACCGCCCCTGGTGTTAACCCCTTTCCTGACAGTGTCATTATTACAGTAACAGTGCATATTTCTAGCACTGAATACTGTAGTAATGTCACTGGTCCCCCAAAAAGTGTCAAAAATGTCAGTTCAGTTAGGTGTCTGATCTGTCCGCTGCAATGTCGCAGTCCCGCTAAAAATTGCAGATCGCCGCCATTACTAGTAAAAAAAATAAAAATGACATATCTTTCCCCTAGTTTGTAGACGCGATAACTTTTTACCAAACATATGCTGCAGAATACAAATTAGGCTAAAATTATGAAAAAAATAAGATTTTTTAATTTTGTTTTATTGGGAATGTTTTGCAGCAGAAAGTCAGTTTCTTTTTTTTTTATAGTGCAATAAAAATAAAAACCACACAGGTGATCAAATACCACCGAAAGAATGCGTGGGGGGGGGGGGGGGATAAAGGACATCAATTTTATTTGGGTACAGCATCGCACGACTGCACAATTGTCAGTTAAAGTAACGCAGTGCCGTATTGCAAAAAATGGCCTGGTCATTGAGGGGGAAAAACCTATCCAGTCCTTAAGTGGTTAAGCCATCCCACTGCCTGATCTGAGGCTGAGCCCATCAGTTCTCTAATCGGCTGGCTCCAGACTGCGCATGCACAGTTCAGGGTAACCAAGAAGAATTTTGTTTTTCTAAAGTGTTTCACTGCCGGCCACTTGTGAGTTGTGGGTGCTAGGTGGCCAAGCCAGCAAGGGATCCAGCTATATTTGTGCTTGCTTCCCTTTTGTTTTGCCTGCAGAAATCGCAGGTGCAGCAGAGTGCGGGTAGCAGGGACAGTATTTGTAATGACAGGCCAGGCTACTGCTGAGCAAGACAGGTGCTCTTAATGTGCCCCCTCTCCTATTGTGGTGTTTGAGGGAACTCAGGGAGATTCACAGCACAAGGCTAGCAGAGAATGCAGGGACAGGAGGTGTGCTGGCTGTAGGGCTGATAAGGAGCCAGTGCAGTGACCTCTGTTATCAAGCATGAGAAAAGGAGGGGAAAGCACGGAAAGGATCACAGAGGCATCATGCAGTGGCCGGGAGACCAGAAGAGACAATATCTGGCTGGAGCTGACTTTACCTCCATCATCAGCCACAGAGAGAAGAGGAGGGAGCGCGTGGCGTGGGAAGGATCACAGAGGCATCTGTGCTGAGGCTGCAGTGCTAGAGGAGACAGATAGTGACAGGCTGATCAGTGTGAGAGCTGTGTGTACTCACCGCTCTTCTAGTAGTGCTGAAGGAAGAGAGCGGAGTCAGCAATCTGCAGCTGCCCGGGAGACCTGAAGATCGGGCAGTATGTGCCGACAGGCAGCAGAGCTCTTTAACCATGTGTCTGCTCCGGATGTTTAACAACAGTCAGGGGCGGGCTCCTAGTGGCCTCGTGACCTCGGGCAGCTCCCGAATGGTCAGTCCATCCCTGCTGCCACTGGAGCTTCGGCGCTCCTGCTGCGCCTGGGTGCTGTGCACCCCATGCACTCGCCCAGGATCGCCCCTGCATCAAATCAGCAGAATTTTGGGAAAGTGCGCACAGACGACCACGTCGCCTTTATGTATACCTCAGCCACAGGAAGCCTGATGGCGGAAAGACCAAGAGACAATGACGGCTCTTGTAGAACGTGCCCTCACTGGAAAAAGGGTGGTGGCACCTGAGCCTATAGTTCCAAACCGGAAGAAAACCTCCGGCCGCTTCCGAAGGTCCTCGGAAGGACAAACATGGAATCAGACTTCCCAAAAGACTTCGAGGCAGACAGGCAAAAACCTGACCGCCCGGACCACATGCATGAAACACAGGACAAAGTCCTTGGGACGCTTGGACTATGCCCAAGGCAGAAGCAACAGAAAAAACAACGATGAGGTGGAAAGCAGACACCACGCAGGAAGAAAAGACTGAGTGGGTCACCGGACAACATTATCCTTATAAACGACCAAAAAAGGCGACCGGCAAGACCGAGCCGCCAACACCGACACTCTGCAAACAGAGGTGACAGCCACCAGAAAGGCAACTTACTGGAACAACACAGGCAGAGCTGGTTCTCTGATGTCCTCAAAGAGAGGCCATCATAAGAAAAAACAAACAAAAAACCAAAGTCAGTCCCCACGAAAGCAAGGGAGCCTTCCGCGGGGGAGAAAGGCGACGCACCCCTTGAGTAAAGGTGAGAATCAAGGAATTAGTCGCCAAGGGACGCTGGAAGAAAACCGGTAAAGGCCAACAACTGAACCACGACCATGCCCAGCGACAAAAGCTGATCCACACCTTCCTGCAGGAAGGCCAAAACCCTCACTACCGAAAAGGAGCGTGGATGAAACCCTTGCGACTCCCACCAGACAATATACGCCCTCCAGGTACGATGGTAAATCATCCTGGAGTTAGTTGTCCGAACCTTCAGTAAGGCAGGAACAGCAGCATCCGAGAGACCCTATCCTCTCGAAAACTTGGCTTTCAACAGCCATACCTTTAAAGCAAGAGACTGTACAATAGGACGGAATATAAGCCCCAGGGACAGCAGAACGTCTCACAGCGGAAGCCGCCAGGGCGGCTCGACAACCATCCATCCAAGGTCTGCGTATCAAGACCGACAAGGCCAGTCTGGGGCCACCAGAGATACATGAACCCATTCCGACGCCACCGGCGGAGGAACCTGGACAGCAGTCGAATCGGAGGGAAGGCCGATACTGGTGCCAGGGCATCACCAACGCATCACTGGCGACTGCCAGAGGACTGCGGGTTCTGGCCACGAACCTTCCCACCTCCATGTTGAGACGGGACGCAAACAAAACCCCCGGAAACCCCCTAGGCACACAGGAGGCAAAACACCACCGGATGCAGGGACCATTCCCCCTGGTCCATGGACTGGCATAGAAGACAGTCCGCCTGCCAGTGCACCACTCCCGAAACGAGAACAGCCGAAACGCTGGAAAGCGCAACTCGGCCCAAGACAGGACCTTAGCCACCGCCTGGGCCCGCCGGGCACCCTCGGCGCCCCATTTTGTTAATGATGCAAGCCACAGCTGTGGCCCTGTCCGAGTGAAACACGACCTGGGCGACTCTGAATCTGAGTCGTCCAAGGGAACAAGAAGAACTCCAAGACGAAATCGGCAAGGAGGATCCCTCCGCCAACAACGTCCCCTGGGCACAAAGTGTGCCCAGAACTCCACCCCAGCCCGACAGGCTGGCATCCATGGTAAACACTGACCCCAGCATAGGCAGAAAAGAATAGCCTTGGCCCAGAGCGGGTGACAGGAGCCACCCCGAAAAGTCCACCCTCGTGAGGGGGCTCGAAGATATCCTCTTGTCCAACAACTGAGGATTTTGTCCCCCCAGGTAAGAACCTCTGCTGACAGAGATCTCGATGGGAACTGAGCAAACAGAATGGCTTTGAAGGCCAAAACCAGCAGGCCCGTAGAGAGGAGAGATAGTTGTCCCTGAAGGACCCAATCCCCAGGCAAGAACCCAAAAAAAAATGTTCCTACCATGGGAGAGAAAACCTTGCATAAGCGATGTCCAGGACCAAACCCCAGGCAACTGAGACAAACTGACGGGGTCAGTGCCGACACCTGAAAGTTGATGGTCCACCCGAACATCTGGAGCGCCTGAAACGCAACCTGTAGATCACTTAACAGAGCGGCACCCGAGCCCGTCCACAACAGGTCGTCAAGAAAACCGAGGACCGTAATCCCCTTCACGCGCAGCAAAGCCAGCACCGGAGCCAAAACCTTGGTGACTCCCCTGGGAGCCGAAGCAAGACCAAAGAGTAATGCCACAATAGAAAATGCTACTCTGCCACTCCAAAGCGGAGATACCGCTGATGACCTCTGTAGATAGGGATGTGCAGACACGCACCCTTTTAGTCGATGGAGACCAGAAGCCCCCTGGACTCAACGATGCCCCCACCAACCGGATGGATGCCATCCGGAACCTCTGCACCCGCACAAAGTGGTTCATAGACTTGAGGTCCAGAAACGGACGCACTTTTCCCTCTTACCTGGGAACCATGAAAAGGTTGGAATTTAACCCATGAAACCTGTCCCACTGAGGGACTGGCACAATGACTCCTAGGGCTAGAAGCTCTCGCACCGCCTCCCATGAGATCATGTAAATCAATCGGGAAACAGACTGAGATTTGAAGGAAGGAAACCTGTTTGCGCGGTGAGAACGAAACTCAAGCTCGCACCCTGAAAGAAGCAGTTCGTGAACCCACCCGTCCTGTATTAGGGACAACCAGGGTTCCCAAAAAGTAACGCAGATGCCCCCCCCCCACCCCCGAAAAGGGTAAGGGCGTCCCTCAGGTGGAGGAGTACCGGGCAGCAGAACTGGCTTGACCGGTCATGGGCTACCTTAAGGTATGAAGGGACCCCTGAAGAGAAGGAAGGACCCCGCCATGGCACAAAGGGATTTCACCTTTAGAGGTGTGGGGCCAAACGGTACCCACATCACCCGTAAGACCTGCGAGCAACGCATCTAAGGCATTCCTAAGAAACCGGATACTCATAAAAGGGCCATCAGACACAGATTTTTAGGAAGCGTGGTCAGCCGACAAACGTTCAGCCACAAAAAAGCATTGGATTGCGACACCAACCTCAGGAACCGAGCTATCAGCGGAGTCTCGCTCCAAGGCCGCAGCACAAAGGTACACCACGGCCTGGGCCATGTGAGTCACCAGGTCAAGGGCAGTCGGAGAGACTGCCTGACCCACCAAGGCGCGCCTAAGCACCCTGGACCATTCCGTGACAGCTTGAGAAAACCATCACCGAAGCAAACCGAGGCTCGAGCAGGGAGCCTGCCACCAAACACATGTGCGGGAAAGCGGCTCCACGCGCCTATCCGCCGAATCTGTGAACACCGGGGAGTCCTCCACAGGCACCCATGTGGATGCATTTAACCCAGAAACCGTGCAGTCCACCTTCGGTGATACCATCCAACAATTACCCACGACATCCACAAAGGAATAACGGTAATTAAACCACTTAGGCAAAGCCAGCATATGCGTGATGCGATGCCATAGGTCGTTCACGGTTACGTGAAAACTCCTCGGGGCAGGGAAAACCTGACCCGACTCTTGGGCGTTTTGCAGGACCCGAAGGAAACCCGCCAACCTGACTGGGTGGGCTCAACAACAATATTTCAAGTCTCCCTGAGCTAAGAAGTGAAACCACTATAGTGCGTTCCCGCGCCGCAGTGGAGAAGGACCCCTCCTCCATCCCTTTTCAATGTGGGGAATTGGACCACACAGGGGGGACATCGTCCGTGGCAACCAAAGCAGGCTCGGAGTCAGAAAACCTGAGAGGGCATCAGCCATTTTTGGAGTAGTGCGTTCAGACAGCAGCAGACCATCCTGGATGCCAAAATCGCCAGTGCATTAGATAAGGAGGCCATGGAAGACTATTCAGGGGTTCCTGAAGCACCAAAAAGGTCAGTGAGTTTGCTATCCTGGGACTTCATATTGCATTAAAAAAATTATTTAGGACACCGGCCCTTTAACCACTTAAGCCCCGGAAGATTTTACCCCCTTCCTGACCAGACCCCTTTTTTCAACTTGGCACTTCGTGACTTTAACTGACAATTGCGCGGTCATGCAATGCTGTACCCAAACTAAATTTACGTCCTTTTTTTCCCACAAACAGAGCTTTCTTTTGGTGGTATTTGATCACCTCTACGCTTTTTATTTTTTGCGATATTAATAAAAAAATAGCGAAAATTTTGCGAAAAAAATGACATTTTCAACTTTGTCTTTTAAAAAATATCCAATATACTCAATTTATGTCATTTTTTTTGGCCAAAATATATTTAGCTACATGTCTTTGACAAAGAAAAATTCAATGAGCGTATTTTTATTGGTTTGCGCAAAAGTTATAGCGTCTACAAACTATGGTGTAAATACTGAAATTTACGGAGCTTTAATTTCGGACTGCCTATCTCATTTCGTGCTAAAATGGCAGGGCAGTACAAAGCCCCCCAAACAACCACTTTTTGCAAAGTAGACATCCTAAGGAATGTTCTGAGAGGCATGTTGAGCTCATTGAATATTTCATTTTTTTTTTCACAGGGGTTTGAAAAATGACTAAAAAAAAGAAAAAACATTTTTTTTTTTACACAAAGCTGCAGCTGTAGTGGGAGTCACTAAAATCAGAAATGTATAAAAAGAGCTGCGCTAACTGATATAGCTTGATAAGAAATCAAGTAAGTGTAAGGCCGTGAACCAGTGTTTAGCTAATTCAATATATAACAATCATTTATATTTCATCAGACAATAACGAGCCAGATATAAATCATGTAAATCAAACATGTAAGTCCATCAAACAAAGGAGTCCAAACAAAGCATGGATGGGCAAGCAGAGAGTGCCCGGTTTAGAAAGGGAATCCTCCACCACATCTATGTACCTAAAGCCCCGTACACACGCAACGATTACCGGCCAACCGATCGTCCGTCTTTTGTCCATAGTTGAGTTTTGTTGGTTGGAATGTGCCTAGACTGCACACGAATTTTGTCGGCCAACAACAGCCGACTGCAGAAGTGATGTCATGCGATGGTTAACTTTCCTGGTCTTTTTTCTTTTCTGAGCATGTCCAGTCTTGCAAATCTGCTGATTGTCGGCCGAATTCTGTACTGACTGGCGAACAATCGGCCGTTCTGGTGTTGGCCAACAAAAATTTTAATGCTTGCAGGACAGATTCTTTTCGGCCGAAAGTGCACTGTCGGCTGTCGGAAGCATCATACTAACAAGCCTACAATCGGCCGATCGGTCGTCGGCCGAATCTTTACGACCGACAATCGGTACGTGTGTACGGGCCTTAAAACCACAATCCGTGCCGCATGCAAAGGGCTCACACCAGGCTTACCAGAGCTCAATAAAAAGTAGGCATATCACTGTAATAGATCCACTCGAGAGACTGGCACCTCTTCTCAGCTGATCCCATGTAATCTCCTTAGCGCAGCAGGAAGGAGCACTCTGTACCAATACCGCTGGAGATCATGTGCAAACACCCCATACAGATCCTACCGATCCTACCGACCTCTCACCGATCCACGGACCTCTAATTTCCCAGCATTTGACCCTCACAGCACCGTGTTGTCATAGTTCAGCCTTGATGGTCATTTCACCATCAAACAAACATGGCGGCAGTAAGCCATTTGCTCACATCTGTAGGCCAAAGAGTAGTAAGGAGTGAGATCAACAATTTACGCCCTTAGAAAGCCAGAAGGTGCGGATTGGTTTTCCAGGTCCTGTACGCGGCTAGACTGCCAAAAAGTCTCACACATGGGGTATCCCTGTACTCAGGAGAAGCAACAGAATGTATTTTGGGGTGTCATTTCACATATTCCCATGGCAAGCATGAGCAATATATCATTTAGTGACAACTTTCTAAAAAAAAAACAACAAAAAAAAAGAAATAATAATTTTCCAGACACTTGTGGCAAAATATAAAATATTCGATGGACTCACCATGCCTCTCAGCAAATAGCTTTGGGTGTCTACTTTTCAAAAAGGGGTCATTTGGGGAGTGTTTGAACTGTCCCGGCATTTTATGCTCAATCTTATCCACACATATCACCCACTCTTCTAACCACTTGAAAACCAAGCCTTTTCTGTGACTTTTTGTTTACATGAAAGAATATATTTTTTTTTTTTTTACTAGAAAATTACTTTAAACCCCAAAACATTATATATTTCTTTAAAGCAGAGGCCCTATAGAATAAAATGGTGGATGTTGCAAATTTTTTTGTCACACGGTATTTGCGCACAGATTTTCCAAACGTCATTTTTGCGAAAAAAATTAATTTTTTTAAAATTTATTGCACAAATACAGTATATAATTCCAATTTGTTTGGTAAAATTTAAAAGATGATCATATGCCGAGTACATAGATACCAAACATGACAGGCTTTTAAAATTGCGCACGCCTGTACAGCGGCAACAAAGTATGTACATTTTTAAAAACCTTTAAAAGTCTTTACAGGTTACCACTTTAGACTTACAGAGGAGGTCTACTGCAAGAATTACTGCTCTCGACCTGGCGTTCGCGGCGATACCTCACATGCATGCTGCAATTGCGGTTTACATATGACACTAGACCAACGCTTGCGTGCGCCATTGCGCGCAAGCACGGGGGGACAGGGGGGGCTTGATTTTCTTTATTTTTTTTATTTTGCTTTTTTTATGTTATTTTGACACCTTTCCTTTCATTTTTTTTTTTAATCATTTTTATTGTTATCAATAAATATCCCCTATGATAGCAATCTGTAGTGACAGGTACTCTTTTTTTTAAAAAATAGGGGTCTTTTAGACTCTAGATCTCTCCTCTGACCTTAACGCATGTGACCACACCAAAATTGGTGTGATAAAATACTTTCCCAATTTCCCAATGGCCCTGTTTATTTCTGGCGAAACAGAAGTCATGAAATGCTCGTAGCTTCCGGTATCTTAGGCCATAGAGATGATTGGAGCCATTCTCATCTCCAATTAGCTCTATGGTTAGATAATTGAACCACCGGCTGCACTCTCGGGTTAACCGGTGAGACAGGAGAGCCCGAGAAAAAACACAGAAGGCTGCGGAAGGCGGCGGTGGGGGGGGGGGGGGGGTAGTCCCCTCCCACTGTATGTAAAAGCAGTCTAGCGGCCAATTACCTGCTAGGATTGCTTTTACATGTAAGCCGATCGCTGGCTGTAAAAACGATACCAAGATGATGCCTAAATCTGCAGGCATCATCCTGGTATAACCACTCAAAGTCCAGCAACGTACCAGTACATTGCTGGTCCTTGTTTGGCATATAGTGTAGGTTTTTTTTTTTTTTCATGCAGCCTGTGGGCTGAACGAAAAAAAGAGAACCTATCAGAAATAAGCACAGGAATAATGTGTAGTATTACCCACCATTAACCGCCCAAACATCCACACACTTAATTTAATAATGGGTATACACAACACTATCCATGTATACCAAAATAGGATTTTAACTGCAGTGCTGAAATCAGAAAATCACCACAGCTGCTGCCAGCAAAGGTATCCATATATGCTGAGCGCAAGCGCTGTTTGTGTCAGAATATATAAAATCAATGCCGTTGCAGCCGACGAGTACCTGCAAGAGAAACAGGTCACAAAAGAATGAAAAACAAAGTACAGTAAAAGTACAGTAGGAAGAGTAGAAGAACATATAAAATGACTGACAAAACAACACTTTTTGGATCATTTTATTTTTTTTTCTGTTGTTCCTCGATTTGGGACTGCGATTTTCCAGCTTGGGTCTCTCAAAATGCCGATGGACATCCAACATCTTTCGAGACCCTGTGTTTGTGTGCCCTACACTGTGTCGTGCTGTACCCTACACTAATACTCCACTAATGTATGGTAGCGCTCAAAACATTCCCCGATGCAGAGACCAGGTTGGTCAGGACATTTGGGACAATAATAACGGGTGTCACGCCTAAATCCGCGCCTACTACAGACACGACATCTTCTTTGGGGGTACTCAGGAGAACATAAGGAAAATGTCTCTCATGCAGCCGGCTCACTGCATCTGGAAGGGGAAGTTGGGCAGGCATGCCTCCTGGGTACAGGTAGGCAAGGATGATAGCTTCCTGGAATTCCCAGAAGGATCCAGCTCGTCCTGACGCCCTGTATAGGACAAAGGCGTTCAGTATAGCCAATTGCTAAAGGTAAACAGACACATTTTTGTACCGGCGTCTGGCTTTACGGGCAACTAAATACGGTGCCAAAAGCTGGTCGTTAAGGTCCACCCCTCCCATATTAAGGTTATATTCATGGACACAGAGGGGTTTCTCCATAACGCCAGTTGCCGTAGGAATTTGGATCGTCGTGTCTGCGTGAAGGGAGGACAGAACATAAACATCCCGTGTATCCCTCCACTTAACCGCAAGCAATTTGTCCGTTTTCAAGCAGGCTCTCGCCCCCGACTAAGACGGGAATTTACAAGCTGCTGGGGGAAGCCCCGGCGATTAGGTCGCACGGTGGCACATGCGCCAATTTGTAATTCGAGCAGGTGACTAAATAGACGTAATAAACGTTTGTGTAAAAGTTGTCCACGTACAAATGGTACCCCTTTCCGGATAAGGGTGACACCAAGTCCCAAACAATCTTGCCGCTGCTCCCTATGTAGTCTGGACAGTTTGGGGCTCCACACAGCTATCTTTTCCCTCATAGACCCGGAAACTAACTGTATAACCTGTGGCCCTGTCACACAATTTATACAGCTTGACCCCGTACTTGGCATGCTTGCTGGGGAGGTACCGTTTCATAGCAAGGCGGCCAGTAAATTTAATCAGGGACTCTTCAACGCAGACAACTTGTTTGGGGGTAAACAAGGCTGCAAACCGCTGATTGAAGTGGTCTATGAGGGGCCGAATTTTGTGGAGCCGATCATATGCAGGGTCTCCCCGAGGACGACAGATTTCATTGTCGCTGAAATGCATAAAATCGCAGAATTTGCTCATATCTAGCGCTGGACATTGAGGCAGAGTACATGCGCATATGGTGAACTGGGCTAGTGGACCAACATAGCCGCAATTCACTCTGTTTAGTTATGCCCATGTGGAGGGAAAGGCCCAGAAAGATTTTAAAATCGGAAACCGTTATAGGTTTCCAGCCGAATGGTCTGGCAAGGGGCGAATTTGGGGCGAATTTGGGTTGGCGGCGATGAATTGTTGTGCGTATAAATTTGATTGATCCACAATAGATCTGTAAAGATCTTCTGTGAAGAACAGCTCAAAAAAGTTCAGGGGCGTAAAACCAGCTGTCTCCACGTGGATTCCAGGATGGGCAGTGAATGGGGGGAAGTACTGGTGCTGTGGAATCAGTGGGTTGCCAATTGGGATATGCCAGCGCATCAGGGAGGGCACTATGGGCTCTACGGACCTGTCTTCGAATATGCGGTGGCTGCAAGCCACTACTCGTGCTAGCCACCGCACCAGCTTCAACTGCACTTAGGGGACTCGCCATGTCACCAGGTGATACTGCAGTGCTGGTTGTAGTAGGTCCAGGGTGTACTAGGCCGCTGGCGCTTGCCAGGTCGCCAGAAAGATGAGCGGCACTAGTAACCACACTCTGCTCCATACGAGCACCCTGTGATTCCTGCATCTCAACAACTCCAGAATGGAGTCGGGTACGCCTGGGTCTAACATCTGTCTTCGGAGCCATCTGTCAGGGAGCCGCTGCTGTCATCAGGTTCATATACTGAACCTTATTCTGTCAGTGTAGCTTCCCCATCGCTATCATCTGACACGGCCAGTATATTATAAGCCTCTTCACCACTGTACAAACGTTTGGACATTTTGGTAACTAAATTTACCTGTACAGTGGTGTTGACTCACAGGTAATAAAAGCACCTGGTTGTCAAGGACTATTTCAAGCGCTACCAAAAAAACTGCTAATGCTAGCAGGGATCAGGCCTGACTCTGCTAACACAGCGGTTTTGGGTGTTGTGTTTTTTTTTAGTGACAGTAATCTATTGATTACTACGCTTGCCTGGGTGAAAGGGTTAAACGCAGGTGCTGGCAGGAATCAGTGCTGATTGTGCAAACACCGCGTTTTGGGAACCCTAAACTATGGGTCGCTAGTATAGTTCTGATCAGATCAGATATTGATCTGTTCAAACACTATACTAGTAACGGGTATGTGCGTGAGAGTGTGTGTGTGTGTGTGTGTGTGTGTGTGTGTGTGTGTGTGTGTGTGTGTGTGTGTGTGTGTGTGTGTGTGGTAATCAAGGGGTTATTTCTAACTATGCGCCGGGGATCTGCGCTTTTTTAGACTGACACTAACACTAGCTAATGTCACTTGTGTCACTAATAATAGTGATCAGAAAAAATAACTGTACACTATAAAAGTGACACTGTAACAGGGCAATAAAGGGGTTAATGGGGGGTGATGAGGGGGTTAAATCTTTATTGGGGGGGTGGCGGGGACCCTAAACCTCCTTTGGGATAGAAACAAACTTGCTAGCGCAACCTCAAGTCACAATCACACGAATACAAAATACAGTAAAAACACTATATTATGTGTGTATTAGTGTGCAATGTGACATGGGGGAAGGGGTTAACTGGATGTGATCAGGGGGGGTCAGGGGGTTAAATCTTTATTAGGAGGGGGTGGCGGGTATCCTAAGGATAAAAGGAAAGGCGGCAAGCGCTAAAACTGGTCACAAGTCACACTTATACGGGTATATAGAAAATGCTATATACTGTATACGGTGTGTGTTGTGACAGGGGGTGTAGGGGTGATCAGGGGGGGATCAGGGGGTTAAATCTTTATTGGGGGGGTGGCGGGGACCCTAAACATCCTTGGGAGAGAAACTGAGTCGCTGAATGTTGAATGTGACAGGGGGGAGGGGTTAACTGGGGGTGATCAGGGGGGGATCAGGGGGTTATATCTTTATTGGGGGGGGGGGGTGGCGGGTATTTTAAGTGGAAAAGGGGGGGGTCGCAAGCGCTACACCTGTTCACAAATCACACTTGCGGTCGGCAAGTGGTTAAATCAGTGGTTCCCGCAGTGCACACCGCAAATCTACACCGTCGGTGGAGACCCCTTTAAAATTGCTAAAGCAACAGAGAAAGAGCCAGTTTTGCAGAAAAAAACCCCCGAAAAACTGCCAAAAATCAGCCCCACAGTGACACAGTATACAATATCACCTCACACACGCTTCTGCAGTGAAGGGAGAAGCAACCGTCCACACTAGAGGCCAAGTCATGCCCTGAGCCACAATACAATGAGTGCCAATTGAAAGTAAATGGGAGGAAGCACTCACAAAATGGCTGCTGCCCTTACTAGATGGCCGCCAACAACAAAGATGGCTCCCGAACTGGCACCCACACTGAGATAAAAGGCTGCTGCCCATACAATGAGGCCAGAAAGCCTGCCCTCACCCAAAATGGCGGCCGAACGAACGGCGCCAAATTAGCACAAACCCAGGGACCTGCCCACTGCGGGGACACCTCTCAGGCACCCCCCAGACATACAAGCCCCCACACCCCCCCAACCAGGCAGTGTGCACCACACAGCGCCCCCAGCGGGGGCAGGGAAGTAGGGGCCTCCCAAAACGGCAAGGAAGGGGGATACTACAGAGACCACGTTTTTTATGCCTTCCCCTAGGAGTGGGGGAACACGGGGGTAGTATCATTCATCATTCCACGGATTGTGGGCTTGGCTCCGACGCGGAACATCTTCCACCCTAAGTGGGGGTGTCGGCAGCCAGGAAGGAATGCTAGCAACACAGGGCATTCCGGAGTGGAGACATCCCGGGAAAGATGGATTCTCTGCAGGTTCGCCCCCGTCCTCAGGGGCATTGTCATTACGAGGCCTGGGCGCACCAATGACCTGCGATGCTCATTGGCAGGCTGGGACTCCATAAGGATCTATATTATCCAGTGTGAGGCCCAGCTCTGCTGTTGCTTGTAGTTCTCCAGGGATCCTTCTGACTAACTAGCAATAGTGAGTGAGGAAAGAAATAAAAATAAAAAGAGAAAAAAATTGAGACATTGGTCCCAGCAGGTAAGCCTATGTCCTACTCCTACGCTAAGCAGCATGAAACTGAAGAGCAGCTCCTAGTGGCTGATGGGTAATAGCTGAGGAACAGCCCCCTAGAGGTGTGTTATGTGTAAAAGCTTTTGTTTGTTAACCTTTTTACTGCCTAGCCTACTCCTGCAAAGAGGCATATTACCCACTCGTGAAGGCTAACTGAACGGTCGGTGACTGTCAGAGGACGTAAGAGAAATAAATCCGCACAAGGAGACTTAGAACCTAAAAACCCTAAAAAGGACAAGCTTTGCCCCCCTTTTTAGACCCCCCCAAAAGAAACATTTTGTGAATCTCCTTGACGCTCATCAAAGAAGTCCATGGGGCCGGAAACTAGCGAAGATGTTTCCCCACCCCAATAATGGGTGAGGGCAGATCTTCATGCTGAAGGGGTCTTGTCTGCGGGTCCAGAGAAGATAGCTCTAGGCTTATCAGACCAGGGTTGCTTAGAACCTCCCAGGAAAGATTTAAAAGATCTATATTCCTTATTCTCCGTCCCAGAAGCACAAAATAATTTTCTATTGGCCGAGGAGGGCCCCGTCTGCAGTGAAGCTCCTTCCCTTTCCTTCACTGTGGCAGGAAGGTAATATTTCACCCCGTGATACCCTTAATGTTGTCATCCAGAGTAGCCAGAAACAAGCGATCGCTTTGAAAGAGCAGATCAATGAGAGCTTTCTTAGAGGCTTGGTCTGCGGTACAATTCTTAAGCCACAGCACACACCTAATCACCACCGCTGAAACAGCTTTGGACACAGCACAGGAGCTGTATCAAAAGCTTCATCACAAAAACTGCAGCCCATAGACCAACTGGTCCACTAAATCAACATAGTTGGGGTCTGAGACACCAGGCTGAGGCAAAAGACTGACCCCAAAGCCAGACCACCCATAGTAAACATGCTGCATACACATGCTTCCACTTTCTTGTAAGCCGGGACCTTAAAGAACAGGGATTCCTCTACTGGGATCATGGTTGCTTTATTCAACCTGGAAACAGGAGGGTCCACCACTGGTGGAATAGTCCACTTTTTTAAAAGAGACTCCTCAAAAGGGTAACGTACAGCAAAACGATTGGGGACCGCAAACAGTTATTTTGGCTGTTCCCATTCCTTTACAGGAAAAACCTGTCCAAATAAGGCACATAAGGAAACACCTTTGGAGTATGATGTGACTTGAAACAACATAGCCACGTCCGTGGCTACATCAGCGCATCCTCCATCTTTAAAGTCTCATGCACTGCAGTGGTAAGTGCGTCTAACAGTTTTTCATTTGCTGCTGCGACCATGGAGGAATCATCCTCATTATCAAATAGATCAGGGGGTGTGATTAACTCCCCCTGAACGGGCCGCGTCCACGGTGGCATCAGGCTCAGAATCAGATGAGACAATCTGAGCAGGGGAAGGCGGGGGACGCTTCCTCCTGGGCCTTTGCCCACACGCCACTTCCAACAGGAACACTAAAGACTCCAGGAACACCATCAGTGCAACCATGGGAAGCTGGGGTTCAGAGGGACCTGACATCTCCATGAGAGGGTCAGTGGGGGGAGATGTGACCCTGAGAAAAGGAAGACCTTGCAGTACAAAACAACATTTTTGCACCACTAAAAGATCCTCTCAAGGCTCAGGGTACCTATCAGCAGAGAGAGAGAGATAACAGTGACTTACCCTACCGACCGGAGAAGCACCGAAAATTCGAACCCAGTATCATTATGGACGCTATCCCTGTTCATATGTCCCAGGCACAGGAAGAGGAAACTAAGAAGGAATAGGAAGAGGAGGAGCTTCGGCATCCCCACGAGGCTTCAGTGGTGTTCAGCATCTCCCAGGGAAAATGGCCCAAGTGAGATCATCCGGCTATACAAACATGGCCACCAACCGGAGACAAGCAAGACTACGGGAAAATGGCCCTTGTGACATCATCCGGCTATACAAACATAGCTGCCAACCGGAGACCAGCCAGACTAAGGCAAAATTGCCACCATCAGCTACAAACACTGAAGCATGCTGCCAGGGTCTTTCATGCAGCCTCTGCAAGGGGAACCCCTCGCCCCCAAAGGAAGGACACTGGTTTAGGGGAGACTCTGCTGTGCACTTTGCACTGGTCTCTGGACTAGGACCCCCCTGCACAATACTCCCACTGTAAACAGCAGGGCATGCACCTAGGGGTCTCCTACACTGGGACTCTTCCAGACTACCAGGGTGGGACACACACTACCCAAGGTCCCTTACCAGACTCTAGTTCCAGACAGGGGGGTAATGGGAGTGGGGGAAGCCAAGCTCAGTGAGGGATTTAAGGATGGGAGGAGGGAATCTGCAGGCGGGTCCGACTGTCCCTGGAGGTTAACCGCGCGTGAAAAAAAGCCTGATGGCAAAAAACCCAAGAGGCACTCAGTGCTCTCGTAGAATGCGCCCTCACAGGGAAAGGAGGAACCTGACCCTTCAATGAATAGGCCTGAACAACAGTCTGTCTGATCCATTTCGATATGGTTGCAGCAGACACAGCCGAACCCTTATGAGATCCCTCAAGAAGGACAAACAGAATCAGACGTCCGAAAGAATTCTGTGGCCGACAGGTAAACCCCGATTGCCCGAACCACATCCAGCGAATGCAAGGCAAATTCCTTGGGATGCTTGGGCTTAGCACACAGCGAAGGCAAAACAATGTCTTCATTAAGGTGGGACGCTGACACAACCTTAGGAAGAAAGGGTTGGTTAGGTCACAGAACAATGTTATCCATATGAACTACCAAATATGGCAAGCGGCAAGACAGAGCAGCCAACTCAGACACCCTGCGAGCAGAGGTGATAGCCACCAAGAAGGCAAGCTTTTGAGACAGCAAAGGCAGAGAAATTTCCCTCATATTTTCAAAGGGATGACGTTGAACGGACACAACCAAATTCAGATCCTACGGAGGTAAAGGAGACCTCCTCGGTGGGACCAGATGACGTACCCCTTGAATAAAGGTGCAAATCAAGGAATTAGTCACCAAGGGACATTGGAAGTAAATGGCTAAGGCCGACACCTGACCTTTAATCGTGCCGAAAGCCAAACTTTGCTCCACACCTTTCTGCAAGAAGGCCAAGACCTTTGCCACTGAAAAAGAGTGAGGATGCAACCCTTGCGACTCACACCCGGCAATATACATTTTCCAAGTACGATGATAAATCTTCCTGGAAGTTGCCTTCCTAGCCCTTAACAAGGTAGGAATCACAGAATCAGAGAGGCCCTTGTCTCCCAACACCTGGCCTTCAACAGCCAAGCCATTAAAGCCAGCGACCGTAAAGCAGGATGGAAAATTGGACCTTGAGACAGCAAATCCTCCCTCAGAGGCAGCCGCCTGGGAGGCTCGATGGCCATCTTTACCAGGTCCGTGTACCAAGACCGGCGTGGCCAGTCTAGTGCCACCAGAATTACCTGCACCTTCTTCACCGCCAACCTGCGGAGGAACCGTGACAACAGCTGTATCGGAGGAAAGGCATAAAGCAGCCGATAGCGGCTCCAAGGCACTACCAGTGCGTCCCCGGCATCGGCCAGAGGATCTCGAGCCTTGGCCACAAACCGCTCTACCTTTCTGTTTAGATGAGATGCAAACAGATCCACCTCTGAAATTCCCCATCGGGCACACAGGAGGCAAAAAACCTCTGGATGCTGGGACCATTACCCCTGATCCAGGGCCTGATGACTTAGGTAATCTGCCTGCCTGTTCTCCACCCCTGGAGTATGGACTGCGGAAAGAGCCGGAACATGTGCCTCGGTCCAAGTCAGAATTTCGGCCACTTCCCTGGCCGCCCGGGCACTCTTGGTGCCCCCTTGGTGATTGATGCAAGCCACAGCCGTGGCATTGTCGGTTTGAACCCAAACCGGGAGACCGTGCAGCCGAGGCGTCCAATGGAGCAGGCAGAGTTTGATCGCCCTGAGCTTCAGAACATTTATCGGTAAAGATAATTCCACCTTCGACCACGTTCCTTGGGCACAAAGAGTGTCCAGTACTCCACCCCAGCCCGTCAGGCTGGCATCCGTGGAGATCACTGTCCACAACAGTGGCAGAAAGGACCTGCCCTGGCTCAGAGTGGGCGACAGAAGCAACCACGAGCTCTGACCTCCTGAGACGGCTTATACATATCATCCTGTCCAAGGACTGTGGATCCTTGTCCCACTTATCAAGAATCTCTGCTTGTAGAGGCCTTGTGTGAAATTGGGCAAACAGGACCTCCTCGAAGGCCGACAACATCAGGCTCAGGGCCCTCATACACGTCCCCAGGGAGGAGAGATCGTTGTTCATCAGGATCCTGATCTCGCCCTGCAAGGTCTGAAGTTTGTCCTCTGGAAGAAAGACCCTCGCTTGAGAGGAGTCCAAGACCATCCCAGATAACTCAGACGCACTGACGGGGTCAGTGCAGACTTCTGGAAGTTGATGGTCCACCCGAACTCCTGGCAGCGCCTGAACTGTGAATGTCCGGTCTCCCGACAGGGTGGCACAAGAGGAGATCGTCAAGATAGCCAAGGACTGCAATCCCCCTTTTGTGTAGCAAAGCCAGAACCGGGGCCAAAACCTTGGTGAAGTGGAAGCTAGACCAAAGGGTTATGCCACAAATTGATAGTGCTCCTCCATCACCGCGAAACGGAGATACCACTGGTGACCCCTGTAAATAGGGATGTGCACATACGCATCTTTTAAAATCGATGGAGGCCAGAAAGTCTCCTTGTTGTAAGGACGCCACCACCGACCAAATGGATTCCATTTGAAACTTCTGCACCCGCACAAAGCGGTTCAGCGACTTGAGGTCAAGAATTGGATGCACCTTGCCCTCCTTCCTGGGCACCGTGAACAGGTTTGAGTAAAAACCTCTAAACCTGTCCTGCCGAGGAACCGGGACGATTACGCCCTGTGCAAGGAGATCCCGCTCTGCCTCCCTGAGATCTGTTAAACGATCCGGAGACAGATGGAGATTTGATGGAAAGAACCTGTCTGCTGGGCGAGACCGAAATTCCATCTTGCACTCTGTACGATACCGATATTTTGGCCATCGGGTATCGGTATCGGCCGATATCTGCCGATATTTTCGGACATTATAAAAAATATATATATATTTTTTTAATGTCTACAGGTACTGTGGTGGAGGAATCTGGGGGTCTAAAAGACCCCAAACCCCACCCCTGCACTTAAGCATTCAAAACGCCAAGTTTGGTACAAGCACTTTCCCTGAAATATCGGCAATATCGGTAAATAAAAAGCGGATTCCGATATATTTCGGGGAAAGTCCATATCTGTCCTCGATATAAATCGGCTTTGAAGATAATCGGTCGCTCTCTACTCCAAACCCCATTCATTTCCATCACAAAGGCAAATTTCCATGGGATATTTAGGCCAGGGACACACGGAAGGCAACAAAATGTCTTCATTCAAATGAAAATTAGAGACAACCTTTGAATGGAACAATGGACAGGGGCGAAGAACCACCTTACCCCTGTGAATCACCAGGTAAGGTTAATGACAGGATAGCGCCGCCAGTTCCAACACCCTGCGCACAGAGGTGAAAGCCACTAAAAAGGCCACCTTCTGGGACAGCATAAGCAGGGGAATCCCGAAAATTTTCAAAGGGAGGCTTCTGTAGAGATGACAGCACCATATTAAAATCCTAAAGGCAGCAACAGAGCCTGCACTGGATGAACCAAATGTCAGACACCCTGAAGAAAGGCACGCACCAGGGAGTGTGTGGCCAAAGGTCATTGGAAGACGACCACCAAAGCCGATACCTAGCCCTTGTTGGTACTCAAGGCCAAGTTATGTTCAACCCCCCGTTGAAGGAAGGTTAAGACATGAGCCACTGAGAAGGAGTGAGGATGAACGCCAAGAGACTCACACCACGCAATGTAGGACTTCCACGTACGATGGTAGATCTTCCTAGAAGTAGGTTTCCTAGCTTTCAACAGTGTAGGAATCACCGACTCAGATAAACCCCTATCTTTCAGCACCTGGCACTCAAGAGCCAAACCAGAGACTGTAAATCAGGATGGAAGATCGGTCCTTGGGACAGCAGATCATCCCTGAGAAGAAGCTGCCAAGGAACATCGGCAACCAGCCGCACCAGATCAATGTACCAAGCTCAGAGGCCAGTCCGGAGCCACCAAAATGACCGGAATCCCTTTTGCCTCGATCCTGGGTAGAAGTCTGGAAAGAAGCTTGAGAGGAGGGAATGCCTAAATCAGACAATACTGCCCCCAAGAGGCCACCAGCGCATCTGTGGTGTGCGCCAGAGGATCCCTTGACCGAGCCACAAACCTCTGCACCTTTCTGTTGAGCCGAGACACCAGATCCACCTCGGGGGTGCCCCACCGGATACACAGCAGAGAAAACACCTCTGCATGAAGCTCCATTCCCTATGGTCCAACGCCTGCCGACTGAGGTAATCAGTTTGGCAATTTTCCACCCTGGGAATGTGTACGGCAGAGGGCGATTTAACAAACCCTTCTGCCCACCTTAGAATGCCGGCTACCTCCAGAGCTGCCAGGACACTTCTTGTGCCCCCTTGGTGATGACTTAAGCCAAGGCCATTGCATTGTCTGATTAAAGGTGCACTGGACAACCCTGAAGACGATCCGTCCAATGATCCAGACACAGTCTAGACGCTCGGAGTTCCAAGACATTGATCACTAGTCTGGACTCTTCTAGCATCCATATCCCCTAAGCAGAATGCTTGCCGATGAAGCTGCCCAACCAGACAGGCTGGCATCTGTGGTGACCACTGTTCAATACAAGGGGAGGAAGGAGTTTCCCAGCCGAAGCGCCGGAGAACTAAGCCACCATTTCAGGGACTCCCCGACTCAGCTTGATTTACTTGTCCAGAGACTGCTTAGGTCTTATCCCTTTTGGGCAGAATTTCCCTTTGCAGGGAGCTTGTATGGAACTGTGCAAAAGGAACTGCCTCGAAGGTAGACACCAAGAGGCCCAGCACCCGCATGCAAGTCGGGGGTGACCATTTGTTGGACAGCAGGAGGTGAATTAAAGCCTGCAATTTACGGAGTTTGTCCAGAGGAAGCAGCACTCTGGCCAAGGCCAAGTCCAGCTTCAGGCCCAGATAGTCCAGCTTTATCGACGGAACCGGAACAGACGGAACCAAGTGAACTCCAGCAGAGTTCGTATTGTGATCTCCAGATTCTCCAGCAGACCAGAGGGAGACTCCGCTCATAAGAGGAGATCCTCCAAGTAGCCCAGTACCATGATCCCCCGTTGGCGCAGCAAAGCTAGCACTGGGGCTTACACTTTTGAGAAGACCCGAGGAGCAGATGTGAGACCAAAGGGGAATGCCACAAACTGATAATGTTCCTCTCCCACAGCAAAGCGGAGAAAATGCTGGTGACTGGCACATAATGGAATCTAAAAGGTAGGCATCCTTGATATCGATATAGGTGAGAAAATCCCCCTGATGCAAGGATGCCACCACCATTAGAATGGACTTCATTCTGAACTTCTGTACCTGCACAAAGCAGTTTAGCGCCTTGAGGTCCAGGATTGGACGCACTTTGCCATCCTTCCTGGGAACTCTGAACAAGTTTGAGTAAAAACCTTGAAAACTTTCCGAGGTCGAAACCGGGACAATCACCCCTTAAAGGAACAGGTCTTGTACCGCCCCAAACAGGCCCTGTAAGTGGTCTGGGGACAGGTGCAAATTAGAAGGAAAAAACCTTGCCGGGGACAAGAGCAAAACTCAATCTTGTAGCCGGAACTAATGACTTTGTGGACCCACTTGTCTTGCACCTGGGAAATCCACGGGTCCGGAAACCAGCAAAGACATCCCCCCACCCCAGATACAGGTGAGGGCACACCTTCATGCAGAAGGAGCCTTGTCCATGGGTCTGGAGAAGCCCGATCTTGGCTTGCCAGACCAGGTTCGTTTGGATCCCTGAAAGACTTTGAGCCCTTGTCAATCGACCCGAAGGGACAAAAAAGTCTTAGGAGCTGAGAAGGAAGGCCCACATCTACGACAAGGATCCTCTCCCTTAGTAGCCTGCAGAAGAAAGTCACTCCCCCCCCCCCCTGTGAGACCTTTAATGATGTCGTCCAGGGTACCAGGGTAGCTCCAAACAGGCTATCTCCTTGAAAAGGAAGAACAGTCACGGCCTTTTTTTAAGTCTGACCCACAGACCAGCACTTGAGCCAAAAGACACACTTAAGGACCCCTGCCAAAACAGATGGGCGAGCCATCAAGGGAGCCGCATCCAAAGAGGCATCACAGATAAACTGCAGCCCCTGGGACCAGCTGGTCCGCCAGATCGCAAAAGCAGGGGAGAGCTGTTCCCCCTCCAGGTCACAGCATAGGAGATTAGCCCACTCGATCAAAGTTTGGGACACTAGTGCAATGGTGAATACCAGCCTCATTGCCGAACCATCGAGAGTGTACATAGTGCGGGCCACAGTCTCCACCTTCTGGATCCTTAAAGGCCGGGGACACTTCAACAAGAATTATGGTTGCCTTGTTTAAACCTGTGGGTCCACCATCAGTGGCACAGTACACTTCTTAAGAAGGGACTCCTCATAAGGGTAACGCCTAGTAAAGCGCTTGGGGATGCTTTGGTCGTTCCCACTTCTTAGCAACAATTCTGTCAAAATAGGCAGGAAAAGGAAACACCTTTACCGCTCTGGATGGCTTGTGAGAAACAAAGGGCACCTCCATCGCAGCTTCAGCTGCGTCCTCCATCTTCAGGGTCTCACGCACAGATACAATCAGTGCATCCACCAGCGACTTATCGTGCGCGGTCGCAGATGTGGAGAAATCATCCTTACTATCAGAGGATTCCAGACACGTGGTGGCAGACCCAGTAGGGTGACCCACGTCCGCGGCGGCCGAATCAGATTCATGATGAGGAAGGGGAAGGTGGGAGGTGCTTTTTGCTAGCCCGTCGCCTGCAAGCCACCTCATCCCGGGGTACAAGGGACTCCAGGACCGCCGTCAGTGCATGGATGGATGGTTGGGACCCAGAGGGCCCTGCAGCCTCAGAGAGGGGATCAGGTGGGGAAATGTGCTCCAAAGACTCCATGAGTCACCAGGGGGACGCCACAAAAGT
This sequence comes from Pelophylax lessonae, assembly GCF_965119305.1. Taxonomy (NCBI): domain Eukaryota; kingdom Metazoa; phylum Chordata; class Amphibia; order Anura; family Ranidae; genus Pelophylax; species Pelophylax lessonae. The sequence continues at coordinate 199,046,861 of NC_138771.1, forward strand.
GTAAAACTGCTAAGTGACAATCCCCACCGTATTGGCAGCACCACCCAATCGCCAGGCACAAAGCAACAAGCCTTCGTCAGCAGAAAGGAAGAGGATCACAACAGACTCACCACCAACAGAAACAGGCACCTGCAGCAAAATGGAGAATCTGCACTACACGTGCAGCGATCAGGAAGTAAAATGATCCAGGTGTCACCACCAGTGGATGAGGAGGGGCTCCCACCGCCGAAATCTCCGTCCACAGTGCTCCACTTTCATGGCCGCCGCTATTTCCAATGGCAAACCATAACAAAATGGCCGCCCGACTACACAAACATGGCCACAGTGTAAAGAACCACATAGGCTACAACAAAATGGCAGCAACACGAGGCTTGCAGGGACCCAGGAGGGAGACCAGGCCTCAGGGAAAGATCAAGGCAGGACGGGGGGCCCTGGAAGGAGCCCCCACCACACAGTCGACCGTCTGGTAGCCAGTGGCGCACTCCCCCTCCCCCCCAGCCCCCATCGCCAGTTAGCACTGTGACGAGAGTCACTTTGGGCATGGGGGTTGTGGACCCCAAATTCCTTTAGAGAGGTTGGGGGGCACCATGCCCAGTCTTATGGGGCTCTCTTATGTTTAAATCACCCTGCATCTGTTATGGATGCAGGGTGACCAGGAGGGTGGCGAACACTGAAAATATGGTTTGGACTACTACAAATAGGTTGAATTGCTTCATATTTGTCAGCAAGGTCAATTGTTCCCTTGGCCATGAGGTTTCTGAGCAGGAAGTGCATTCCTATTATGGTCATCCCAGGAAGTTCTGAAGAGACGGTCGGTCAGAAAAGGACTTCCGTCTAACTTTTAACCCCTGGAGGGATTTCTATGATTTTTGGTTATGTTTGCAATTGAAGTATGGTGATTCTGAAAATGTAAGTTTTATTTGAATGTGATTCATATTTTAGAAGTTATGAAAATGTTGCTTACTGTCTGAGGTGGCTATTGTCAGGTGTGCTAATGACCACACCTGTTGTCTGCTAAGGGGGGTATTGACACAGAGTAATGTGTATTGAGGGCTCGTTAGGGAACCATTGTTCTGTGTCTGACTATTATGTACATTGACTGCCCCCTGGGGCTTCTGTCTCCTTGCATTGGTCAAAGTTATCTGACCAATCACTACTGACTCATTTTCAAGCCCTCATTTGCATTGGTCAAAGCTATCTGACCAATCCCTGTTGACTCATTTCAAGCCCTCATTTGCATGGATATTACACTTTCTGTATAAAGTGTGCTGTGTTCTTCCAATAAATGGTCTTCCTGTTTGAACGTACATACAGCTTGCCTGGTGTTTTGTTCTAATGGATTCCGGACGGCACATAGCTGTAGTTCGGATCCCGGATCCTTGGTTGACCGAACCATCAGACGTTGCGATCGGCAAGCGGACTTACTAGAAACAGAGGAGTGTCGGGAGAGCGGACAGAGCGAGCAAGGGTCTCGTCACAAGCACCCTGCCACCATCCCAGGAAAGTGGCCAGACCACCCAAAAAGCCCCCAGCGTGGAGGGGGGTGGACAGGATGAGGGACTTGGCAAGGGGGTCTGACCGTCAAAAGAAGGGGCCCACGTCCACCCCAAAACCCTCCAGGGGGAGAGGGGGGGGGGGACAGCTCCTCACCATACCAGGAACCAGGCAAAGCTCCAGACAGAACCCCTCTCCACCGAAATCGGGGAGGTTGTCAGCCAGGAGGAATGCTGCGACTCGGGCCAAGACCCAGTGGTTTGCGATCTCTTGAGGCGTTTAACTCGCAGGCCAGCCACTGTCCAGTGGGGATATGTCTCGGCCGACCTAGCGTGGAGCTGGGGTCTGTGCGCGATCACTGGCCAGACTGGGGTGCCCACTGGATCTAGAATATACTGTAGGGGGCAGTATAACCCAATGGTTATGAATATCAGGAGCTGTGTCCGTCAATGCACGAAAGCAAAATTGTTTTTATACTTCTACTTTTTAAGTGAAAAAAAAATAGAAGTTATTTTTAATATATATTGATGTTTGAGTGGTCTTAAAAATCCCCAAAAAAAGAGGACTTTTCTGGGGTCCCCCGACGATGCTGTTGGATCCTTCTTCCTTTGCTTCCGAGTACCATCATAGCAAGCCATTTTCTATAGGGTCACTCATGCATGCTCAATCCTGAGTCGGACAGTGTGTGTCCATAAACACACAGTGCAGCTCTGCCCCGCCCCTCAACCCCTCCTTACAGGATTTGATTGACAGCAGCGGGAGCCAATGGCTGCCCGCTGCGTCCTGTGAGTGAGAGAGCGAGCAGTGCTTCTGCTCTTGACAATAGCACTAAATCGAGATAGGACTCAGGTACAGTATGTATTGGGGGAAACGGAGGGCCGGGGGGGGGGGGGGGGGGGGAGTTGATCATGGAAGGTTTTTTACCTTCCATAGTGCAGAGAATACATTTTTCAACCACTTTTAGAAAGAAAATCCTTGATTATTTGTACTATTGGTCAAATGATTGCAATTAACTGAATATCCAATAAGGAATAATATACAAAAAGAAAAGAAAAAAAAAAGGATATGCTAAAATGCACAACTTGTTTTAACAGATGGTACCAAGCAATTTCCCTCTATCACTATGGGGTAGCTTACTAGAATCTATTCACTGATATTTTAATAATTTTTGACTTACCGTAAAATCCTTTTCTCTGAAGTTCATTGACAGACGCAGCTCCATATTCTTATCTTCTTCAATAAGGACAGAGTGCTGGATAATAGCATCTGAATTGCCCTCTGCAACCTTGGCAGCTTTTCCGGGGGAAGAAACATCTTCACAGAGACGGAGTCTAGAGTCAGTCCTAGATAAACCATTTTGGAGGCTGGGACAAGAGCAGATTTTCTGAAATTTTCTTGCAGAGTCCGTACAGTGATTGACAGATCACCCACCAGTACTGAGTGGGAGTCTGTTCTTAAGAGGAGATCGTCCCGGTGCCCCAGTACCGCAATTCCCCGCTGTCACAGTAATGCCAATACTGGAGCCAACATGTTGGTGAAGACCCTGGGGGCGGAGGAGAGACCAAAGGGTAACGGCACAAATTGATAATGTTCCTCTCCTACAGCAAAGCAAACGCTGGAGTCCAGCGTGAATAGGGATGTACAGATATGCGTCAGATAGAGGCCAAAAAGTCCCCTTGGTGTAGGAAGGCCACTACCATGCGAATGGACTCCATTCGAAACCTCTGTACCCGCACAAAGCGAATCAGAGCCCTGAGGTCCAAAATTGGACGCACTTTCCCTTCTTTCCTGGGAAAAGTAAACAGGTTTGAATAAAACCCTTGAAAGCGTTCCAGAGAGGGAACCAGCACAATCACCCTTTGCGACAGCAGATCTTGTACCGCCTCTCATAGATCCCTTAACTGATCTGAAAATAGGCGTAGGTCAGAACCTGAATTCGATCTTGTAACCCGATCGGAGTAGCTCGTGTGCCCATTTTGTCCTGAACCAAGGATGTCCCTGGTTCCAGGCAGAAAACAAAGACGCCCCCCCACCCCAGATATGGGAGAGGGCGTCCCCTCATGCAGACGGAGATGTGTCCCCAGATCTTGAGGGGCCTGTTCTCTGCTTACCCAACCACATCTTTTTTGGAACCCCCAGATGACCTAAATGGCTTAGGTCTTCTCCTGCGTGTGCGTGGACGCAGACAAAGTAGAGTCGCTATATGCCAAGCTCACCCTGAGAACATAAGCTGGGGAGGTGGCCAACCACAGTCTCGCAAAGAGACGCCGGCTAAAAGTCCACAAAAATAAAATCCTATTAGACCTAAGGGTCCCCCACCATAAATGACATAAAAAAATAGCCCCCTATAAAGGGAAGAGGGGGCCCGCCGTGACTCAGACGCGCAGGAAAAGTACCCCCACACAACAATGCCCCCAGGGCACCCCCCCCCCGGTTTAAGGGGGGCGCCAGGCAGTCCATGTGTCCACCCCGAGATGGGGGGCAGATGCCCATCTGCTGCTCTATCACCCCAGTTGGCAGTTCAAACAGCCTGGTCAGCAGCTCGGACAGAAAGCCTCAAGTCGGCCGCAAAGCCGCGACCTAAATTTGGGGCCTGATCCGGTCGCGAGTCCGTCATCAGCTCTGTCAACTTGATCAGCAGCTCGGTTAGGAGCTCAGTCAGCTTGGTCAGGCACTCAGTCAGCTTGGTAAGGTACCTGGAAAGCCGCGAGTAGGCCACAAAATCGCGGACTAAATTTTCGGCCCGACCCAGCCACGAGAGACGCAGACCTACAGATGAAGAAATATCCGCTCCCACCCAAGCCTATACCCACCACAGGGAGCCCAAAGGACATCCCTGCCCCAGTCACTAACCCCCAGGATTCCAGGAACTTGCTCAAAGACCCGGTCAGCAACAACCGCGTCCACCTTACTGAAGGAAGTGGCAAAGCCAGCTCCTACCTAACCCGGTGGCGTGGGGGTAGGTTGGGGCCAAAAGACCACCGTGACAGTTGGGGGCTGGGGGAAATGGAAGGGAACCCGGGGGTCTGACCATTCCAAGGAGGGGCCCACGTCCACCCGAAGACGACAAGAGCTATGGAGGGACACTACTCACCGTACCAACGGCAATCGGGTGGGCGCCACTCCGGACAGAATACCTCCCTACTCAGGGTAGGGGTGCTGACGGCCAAGGGGCACGCTGTGACTCAGTCCGAACCAGGTCATGTGCGTCCCGGCGAGGAGTTTCACTCGCAGGCCAGCCCCCATCCATTGGGGCTCTGATGTGGCAAGGCGTAGCGCGGGCTATAACCTGCACACGTTCGATGGCCAGACTGGGAGACCTTAAGGATCCAGTCTGAAACCCAGTCCGGCCGTTGATTGCAGTTCTCTCAGAAACATAACTAGCTAAAAATTTAAAATTTTAACAAAGGTTCCCTTTAAAATAAAAAAAGCAAGCCAAGACCGAAGTGCCAGCCGGGAACTAGGTCCTACTCCTAAACTAGGCAGAAACAAACTGAATCCTATAGCAGAGTTAGTGAGTGAGTGTATGCCTTCAGGACTGCCCCATAGTCGTGGTAACAATTTATCCTGCCTAGTGTCCTACTCTTGTAGGGGGCAGCATAACCCAATGGTTAAGAAGAATATGGAGCCGCATCTTGTCAATTAACGATAGAGAAAAAAAGTTTGCTGAGCCTCAGAACTTTTCTTCTATTACATCACTAGCCTTATTATTAACAGCTTGCCAACCACCTCATTTACATGTATGGTGGTGGTGTGGCCTCTCTGCGCTGAATCAGGTTTCTGATACGTGATCCAGCACTTCCAGGTAGGGGTTCTGCGTGCACGCCGCCCTGACTGTGCTTTGTTACAGCACAAGCCGATTAGCATGTGCCAGCCAATGATTGACCCATCTCCACCCACTGATCGGCTCTATCATTCAGGTAAAGGGAGCTCTGTGCTGTAAACACAGAGCCCTGAATAGTGACAGGCGATTTTGCTGTTTTTTTTTTTTTTTATTATTATTATTTCTTGCAAAGCAGGGGAAAAAACAGCAGAATTGCTTACTAAAAAGTATCACATTACACACACACATTACACATATTTAGGCACATATATAACCCCTTGATTGCCCCTAGATGCTAACCCCTTCCCAGCCAGTGTTATTAGTACAGTGACAGATTACTATATTAGTGTTACCATTGATGTCAGTGTCAGTTAGTGTATCGCCCAGCCAGCATCAGCAACTTATAGTGGGACGATCACCGCCATTACTATTATAGCATCTGGTATAGATACTGGAATTTTTATAATTTTTTTATAACTTTCCCGCAAACCAAATAATATACACTTTTTGGGATTTATTTTTTTACCAAACATGCAACAGAATACAATTTGGCTTAAATTTGTGAAGAAATAGGATTCCTAAAAAGTTTTATTGGATATTTTTTATAGCCGGAAAAAAAAAAAAAATATATATATATTTTTTTTTTTTTTTACATTTTTCTGTTTTTTTTAGTTTATATCGCAAACAATAAAAAAAAAAAAAAAAAAACAGTGGTGATCAAATACCACCAAAAGAAAGCTCTATTTTTGTGGAAACAAATTACATAAATTTCATTAGCGTACAGTGTGGCATGGCCACGCAATTGCCAGTTAAATAGCGCAGTGCTGAATAGCAAAAAATGCTCTGGTCACTAAGGGGGTAAAATTTTCTGGGGGTCAAGTGTTGAAGCTAATTGCAACTTGAAGTTATAAAGGTATTATAATGTACATGTATAGAAGTAAAAATAGTTTATAAAATATACACAAACACCTACTTGGATAATCAAGGCTTACATATTCTTTTCTGCGACGTATCACAGATTCATCTCCAAATGCACCCTGTTAAGGAGAACATGAATAAAATAATTTTAAAAGGAAAACAGGCATCTGACTGAAGAGAAGCAAGCAAAAAACATATAAGCATTCAGATTGTGACATTTAGAACTTGTAATCGACAATAACAGACCTGTAAGCATCAAAAGTTTTCATATTTTCAGTTCTCCAACAGTTCCCTTTTGTTAAACCGAGTAACATCCATTTATCATGCCTATGTTGCTCTGTTTTATGTGCTGAGCCACAAACACGGCATGCCCAACCATTAGAGTAAGGATAGACAAGTCTCTCCTCATATAACTTTAAATAAACCTCTTCAAGAGACCAACTAACACCTCTCTCAGTGATCTGACAGGCAGAGTTAAGAGCTATGGCTGTCATTTTTATATATACCTGCAGAGAATGCAGTTGTAAAGTACTAGGGTTGGAGGAGGGATTCTCCCACAAAGGTCAACGGCAAGTGAAAAATGAACAGTAAATCAAACCATGCCCAATTCCACACAGCAAAAAATTGTTGATTTGTTATGTTACAGAAAAACTGGTAAATAAAATATGTCCAGTCAGGTACTGCATTCTATTCCAAATGTCCCCAAATTATTTTTCAGCTCATTTCTGTGTGGGCATTCAACAATAGTAAAAATGTTACGCATTGTCAGCTGTGGCAAAAATGGTATATAGTACTGACGTAACAGGACAACCGGTGCAAGTTATCTTTCTCTTTCTTGATAATCTGAAAGATACTGGCTTTGATAAGGAAAGGTTGCCTTGATGAAATTTTGTTACAATTGCCATTGCAGGTAGCCAATAAAAGGCATCACATTTAGCTATTCATTTTCTTTTTTTTTTCTGGAAAAAGAATACTGTTCTGGATCAATAACATTTTTAAAAAAAGTATGCAAACGTGTCAGCCACCACTAGAAGAATGCATTCCTTTCCTGCAATGCAAACCTCCTCGAAGTGTACTGTAAGAATAGTTTGATTTTAAAAAAATGGTACAGAGTAACCCAAAATATAAAATGTAGCATACCAATGAGTTAGTTTGTCTTTGTCCTGATGTTATGTGATTCAGCTTTGAATTTTCCTTGTGAATGTCAAGATTGACAAATGAGTGAGACTTTTTCAGTGGAAGCATTCCATCGCTACCTATAAAATAAATATAATAATAAGCTTTAATGGTTATTCCAAAAAATATTAATTTTAGGAAAACACATGCAAGTTTAAAACTTTAATTTTGTCAGTAAAATGTCTGCGGATAAGTAAATGATCAGGAAAAGAAAATGTCATTGCTTACGTGCTGATCCACCCCTTTCACACAGGCAGATAGAATACAGCTTTTAGTTTCAGGTAGATTAAGTTATCTACTGCAGCTTAATTTAGACAATGCTTTCCTACGGCCCCGTTCACACACTGCGTTTAGCGATGGTTTCATTGCATGCGGTTTTGTGCGGTTAGAAAAAAAATAATTTGACTGCATCCAGCACCGATTTATCGTAGCTAACTGTACATAACTGCAGGAAATCGTAGTGCACTATTTTACTTGCGGATAACAGCGGCAACAAAATAAAGAAAAACAGGAAGCATATCAGAAATGGCAATTACACCGCAGCTAAATGTAGTCTCAAGTAATCGCTGTTAATTGCAATATACAACCACAAGTAATCACTGTGCTTGGAGTTGTGGGATTTTAAAATAACAAAACATGCTTTTACACAGCCGCCTATGTGAAAGAGGCGGACTTCGATACTCTGAGCCACTGATCAAGCACAAGTAATTAGATGAGGACGTATGTATTTTCTATAACTTTCATTTCCTGCACGCTTGTCCTGGGTCATTGACTTAGTGACGCAGTCATAAACGGTCACCAGTCAGGGTCCCTGCTCACCAACACACCAGTCATATGATGTCCCTGTGTACTGCACTAGTATGTAAAAAAAAATATAAAATAAAAAAAATGTATCACAATGCCTCTTACTAAATGCCTCAGACTGTCTACTTTCCAAAAAGAGATCATTCTGGGGTAATTTGTATTGTCCTGGCATTTTAAGGGCCTCAAGAATTGAGAAAGACCATCAGTACATCAGAAATGAGCAATTTTCAAATATGCATACAAAGGTTTGTAGACGCTAAAACTTTCACACAAACCAATATACACTTACGGTATGTATTTTGCATACGTCGCTGATTAAATACCGCCAAAAGAAAGTTATTTCTGTTAGGTATAAAATAAATTTGGGTAAAGGATTGCATGACTGAATAATTGTTAGGCCCCTTTCACACAAAGGGTCTGACCAGGCCCACCGGTCAGGCCCCAAGGGGCACAAATTAGGTATCTATAATTTCCTGACTAACAATCACCTGTTTGGAGTGTCAAGGCAGTTTAAAAAAAAAGACAAATGACCACATTTTGGAAATCCGGCTGTTTTGAAGATTTTTTTCTGCCATGAGTTTTTGGAAGTGACGAAAGAAAATAAAAACAATTTTACACAAAGTTGTCAATTAATAAGATATTCCTAACATACAGTACAGCATACCTAGAATAATACCTCTAAACACTCTCTGCTACTCCTCCTGAGTAAAATACCTAGTACGTGAAACTTTTTCACAGTCTAGCCACATAGAGCACCCAAAGATCCAGGGAGCAACTTCAGGCTTGCAAAGGGCATAATTTATAGATCTAATTTCCTCTGTACCTATAACATGTTGGGGGCCCTGGAGCACTAGGACTGTAGAAACACCTACAAAAGCAAATACAGAGGTAATTTTTTTAAGCGGCATTGGGAGTCTTTTGAAGATTTCATTTTTTGCCACAAGCTTCTGGAAAATGCAGAAAGTGGAAATGTATTTTTCTTGTGATACAAAGCTGTCAGTTCAATGAGATATTTCTCACAGTGCAGACACACCTAGAATTTCTTCCTAAAACAGATTCTGCTACCGATTTTCTACGGAACTTAGTATCCCATGTTTTACAAAATTACCCAACAGTTTATCAAAAAGCGTGTACTACAGTACTCGCTTCTGTAAAAGTGGACAGGAAATATAGCTTAGTGTAGCACTACCTGTAGCAGTCCCCTTTCCTGTTGGTTAAGCAAGCCTAGCCAAATGGAACATGGCTGCCCTTGGGAAAGCAACGTTCACTGGTTGGGAATCATTGCAGTATGAACTATTGTTCAATGAGTGCAGTTGTCCACAGTGGATGGCAAGGACTGCTGTCTCACAGAAACATAGTCAGTGGGGCATGCAGATGGGTCAGTTTAGGCTGCAGCCAGAGACAAGATCAATAAAACAGACAAAGGATCAGTCCAGGCAGCGGCAAAACTGCACTGGTGTGGCAGTGATCAAAACACTGTTGCTAGCTGCGCTGGCTCTGGTGACATTGTACTGATGTGGCGGTGGTCAGGGACACTATTGATAGCTGCACTGGCTCTGGTGACACTGGGACTGGTGTGGTTAGTGATCAGGAACATCGTTGCACTGGTCTAGTGACACTCTCACTGGTGTTGGAGCAATCAGGAACACTGTTGTTGGTGTAAACTGGTCTGTTATACCGAGACTTGCGTGGTGGTGATCAAAAACACTGTTGCTGGCTGCAATTATCTAGTGACACTGGGACTAATGCGGCGGAAAACAGAATATAGTTGCTGACTTAAAGTGGCCATAGATGTAACGAAATCCGCCCAGTTCAGCAGGGATCTGCCGAATTTTAATCCACTTGTGCCCACTGCCACTCAACAGAAGACAATTTATTGATCACTCAATCAGTGGCTACAGTGCTGATCAAATGTAGTGATAAATGTATTCTAGCCGTGGAGGAGTACCTCCACTGTCAGAATACAATAGAGCAGTGAGAATTCCCGCCAGCCACCTCAAAGGCTGAACAAAAAAATCTAAGCAATGTATGCTCAGCTTTATACTGGTCTGGAGGCACTGGGACTGGTGTGGCAGCGATCAGGAACACTGTTGCTGGCTGCAGTGGTTTGGTGACACTGTGAATGGTGTGGCTGTTATCAGGGGCACTGTGGCTGGCTGCACTGGTATAGTGACACTATACTCATGTGATGGCAATCAGGAACACTATTGCTGGCTGCACTGGTCTGGTGACACTGTGACTGATGTGCCAGTAATCAGAAACACTGTGGCTGGCTGTACTGGTAGAGTGGCACTGGCCCTGTACTGTGTGAAGGTGATCAGGAACACTGTGGCTGACTGCAATGGCATAGTTACACTTTATTATAATAATGCAAATAAAGCATTATTCACCATACCTTTGAGGGAAAAAGAAAAATGAAGTTAAAATACGTTCAAATACATCACCTTCACTGTCTAGGTCATCACTGCAGACAAATACATCTTCAAAACCATCTTGAAGAAATGAATCATCACTTTTATCAAGCAGGTCGTCGACAGAGCTCAAATCTGAAGATGTAAAGCCATAATAGGTCAAAACCTTCCTTGCTAAAACTGGGCCAAAGTCTGAAAGTAAAAAAAAAAAAAAAAACTATGACATGTACAAATGTACAGATATACAATATTTAACAGACCTTAAAGTTCACCTATACTTAAAGTATAACCAGTGAGTGACTAGCCTCAGGAGATATATATATATATATATATATATATATAGAGATGAAACCAATCCCCCTCTTCTCTACATCTGTTCAAAGTCCAAATTTATAAAGATTGTTTGAGCTGTCAGAAAAAAGGGAGCAGGGAGCTGAAATGACATTCTGCGGAGCTTAGTGAGGACAGCTGTGAGAGCGGATTGGAAGTAAAGGACACACCACCTTCACACAGCAGAGGGATATGCTTTGTTCATATTTCATGTTTGAGGTTTACAACCACTTTAAAGTCCCTCCCTTGTTAATCATTAACAAGTCTCCCTCCCCCGATACATGAATTCTTCAGCGTTTTCAAATTTATCTATATTTTGTGACATCTCACAGAGACTGTAGAGGTTTTCAGTCTGCCAGAGCTGGGAGGCAGGATTCAGTAGCAGGAAGCCCCACTGTACTAAATGTCCTGGCGTGGCTGACATGGGGAGGAACTGAGAACTGTGACAATGACAAAAAGCCTCTGCATGTGCAGTGACTACTTACATGAAAAATACCCTCTAGTCCCACTCCCAGCTCACTAATTTCTATGACTGCAATAACATAAAAAGCATGAGCTAAGGCCTGGCTTATATCTCTCTCTAACATTTATGGCATATCCCTAAAAAAGAGAAAGTACTCACAAAGATGGTTACAAAACAACGGTGGTTAGTAAACAAATCAACTACTGCATTTTCAAAAGGTGAAACATCCAAAAAGGAATAATGACAGCACATAACCCACCATAGTGTACAACTTTAGAAACTTTGGGTTCCAATTTAAACATGCCCTAGAAACTCATGCTGACACCATGACATTGCATACCTTACCCTCCCTTAAAGTGGTTCCAAAGCCAGAAGGTTTTTTACCTTAACCCCTTGGAGCCTAAGCCTTTTTCTGACATATGTTGCTTACAAGTTAAAAATCTGTATTTTTTGCTAGAATTACTTAGAACGCCCAAACATCATATATATATTTTTAGCAGAGACCCTAGAGAACAAAATGGCAAATGATCCAATATTCTATGTCACACTGTATTTTGCGCAGCGGTCTTTCAAATGAAATTTTTTGTGAAGAAATACACTTTCATTAAATAAAAAAAAAATAAAAAAAAAACAAAACCGTAAAGTTAGCCCAATTTTTTTGTATAATGTGAAAGATGATATTACGCCTAGTAAATAGATACCCAACATGTCATGCTTTAAAATTGCAAACACTCATGAAATGGCGACAAACTAAGGTACTTAAACATCTCCATAGGCAACGCTTTAAAAAAATCCCGCAGGGATGACCATCTGCTGAACAACATACGCTGAATTGCCTCCTGTAATGTCTGGAGTTCTTCCCGAGGAAGAAACACTCGGGCTGAGGCCGAGTCCAGAGTCAAACCCAGATAGTCTAGTTTTGTGGATAGAACCAAAGCAGACTCCTGAATGTTCAGGATCCAACCGAACTCCCTCAGAGTTGGAAGAGCAATCTCTAGTAGTCCATCAAAGCAGTCGGAGACTCAGCTCGCAGAAGATCGTCCAGGTACCCCAGTACCGCGATCCCCCGCTGCCTCAATGCCAGGACCGGGGCAAACACTCCTGTGAAGACCCGAGGTGCGCTCCACAAACTGATAATGCTACTCGTCAATGGCGAAACAGAGGAAGCGCTGGGGAGCAGCACATTGTAGAATGTGCAGGTAGGCGTCCTTGATGTCAATAGAAGTGAGAAGAAATCCCCCTTATGAAGGGATGCCACTACCATGTGAATGGACTCCACGCGGAACGTCTGTACTCGCATAAAGCAGCTTAGCGCCTTGAGGTCCGGTTTGAGTAAAAATACCTGAAAATGTTCCAAAGTCGGAACCGGAACAATCACCCCTTCAAGTAACAAATCTTCTGGGGACAAGTGGAGGTTGGAAGGGAAAAAACCTTTCCCGAGGACAAGACATAACTCGATCTCGTAGCCTGACCAAATAACTTTGAGGACCCACTTGTCCTGTACCAGGAAGGTCCATGGATCCGGAAACCAGTAAAGACGCCCCCCCCCCCCCCAGATACAGGTGAGGGTGCCCCTTCGAGCAGAGGCAGCTTTGTCCACAGGTCTGGAAGAGCCCGCTCATGGCTTGGTGGAGGCCCTGACTTTTGATCCTTTGTCTTGAGACCCTGAGAGACGAAGAGGGCGCTTAGGAGCTCAAAACAGGTTATGAATGGAGTGCAAGCTTGTGAATTAGCGTGGCCAAGTTCAGAGAATCCATGTGGCAGCCATGTTGCTTCGTTTCGCTTTCACTTGGCAGTTAGAGGCTCGTGCATATAGCTGTGTTTCTCCATAAACATTCACTCACCTTTTCTATTGTACTTTTAAAAGTATACATGATGGTTGTGTTGAGGCCACCTCCCCTGTAATCCCCTTTTGTTCTCCGACTATAAATAAACCTGGGCTCTGCTCTAAAGGCAGCGTATCTTCAGTTGGCATTGATCTGACACAGCGTGCGCCTGTTTCTTTCTTTGACGCTGAGCGATTGGATAACCTTATACGAAAGAGCTGTACATTGTACTTTTCAGTACAAGGGATTAATGGCACTTGGCGTATATTAATATCCACAAGTGCGCTTTTCAGCGCACCAAGTGAATTTCTATGCTCCAAACTCTATTAATTTCCACAACAGTAATGGCGAGCCAGGAAGTTCTAACTGAACGTTTCTAAACTTTACAGTGGAAAAAAAAAAGAGGGGAGTGAGTCGGACCTTTTCATTTGCAGCTTTCGCTCTTTTGTATAATGATGGGGTGTTTTGTATTAATTGTGGCTGGGGATAGGTCTATTAATTGGGGGAAAAACCTGTATATCAGTCCTCTACAAGGTTCCCAGTTAATACAGCCTAAAAGGGTTTTATATGGGGTTGTGGTATATGTGTTAAATATTTCCATTTCAGCATCTCTGTTGTAATATCAGTTTCGTTCGATAGGATAGCAATAGATAGTCAGTCGGTGTTGGTTTTTTAGCGGCAGATACTGCGTTTTAGTATAACAATCGGTTTGTGCATGTGCTGGAATTGGTTTTTGGCAGCAACTCATTTATTAGTGAAACTGGTGGTTGTTTTAGACGCTGAAGTTTGAGTTGAGCACAGACATCCAGGTTTTGTACTGAGTTTCTGTTTTAATTGGCAGATTGTGTTGTGCAGCGGAAAATCAGCATTCCTTGAGGATAGCTATTGTCTACAGTACACTATATTTTGAAAATGGTTAATCGTAAATCCTTTTTTCCTGTTTTTAGTATCATCTTTTTGTTTTTATACCAAGAAACACATGTTTGCTCAACCTTTTTGTTTTCTGTTGTGATTGCTGATTCTAAGTGCCACCATTTTGTGTTGACCATGTGTTTGGCCGCCATCTTGTTTTAGCATTAAGACCCATGTGGTTGTAACACAATTTCCTTTGTGTGGCAGCCATTTTGGATTCTACATCCACATTTTGTTTAGTGGTGTTGAAACCCACATGGTTGAGTCACCATTTTGAGTTTTAACAAACCGCCTCCTTTCTTTCAGTTTTTGGTATTTCTAAATATTTTTCTCTTTTTTTGTTTAAAATGGCATCTTTGTTACAGAGCTATTATGTGATTTTTGTACTGTATTTCAGTTTTAAGCGGGGTTTCTCCATTAAATTGAAATTCAGCATCTTGGGAGATTTTTTTACAGGATCATCGCGCGGTTGTTTTTCTAGCTAACCTTTGTTCGTCTTTTTGTTCAAATTTAGCATATATATCCAACACATCCGTTTTTTTTTGTGTTTTTATGTCTGTTTTTAGGGCTAACTATTTTGTTTTGCAAGCATTTGTGTGTAAGCTGTTTTTGTACTGTATTTTGTTTTTTTCAACGATAGACGACAGTGTGGAGTGTGACTGATTCATTCTTATATTGGATTCAGTTTTCGGTTTTGTTCTGTACTGAGTAGCATTTATTTTTCAGACAGGTAGTGTTTTCGGTACTGCAGGATAAGTTTTAGGTATAGAGGTTATACCTTCCATTGTACAATCAGTCACCGGCATCACAATTTAATTTTTAATGCAACATCAACGAATAGACTGAAACCAAGGTTGTTATAGGGAGGACTGTCATTGTGCTTTCGGGGTTGTTAGGCTGTATGGGTTAGGTCGAAATGAACGTGTGTACTTTGAGCCGTCTACGTGAAACGGTGGATGGCGATGCGCTTGTTAAAGCCTTCAACGTGTGAGGAGTAGATACTGAAACCCGGCCCACATTTGGCCGTGTAAAATAAGTGGACTTGGGGAGCGTGTGGGGGTTGCTGAGCTGTATAGCTGTACTAAGCCACCGGGTTGAGGTTTTCTAGCTGACCGGCTGAGGGCTGTGTAAAATAATCAGAGTCCGGAAGCAGGCCGACACTGTGTAAGAAGGCACCTGGTAGTGTTTCTCCTAAACCAGGTGCGTAGGAGAGATTCGTCATGGGCAATACTTCATCCAAGCAAGGGGGGAAAACGCAGGCCCCCCCAGGAGGCCAAACAATTTTGCGGTACATGGAGTCTGTGTTTGGGGCTCGGGCCATGAGACCCCTCAGGAAGTTGCATAACCCAGGGAACCAGTTGGTTTAGGACTAGGCTCCAGGCAACAAAGATCCTAGGCGTATTGCAAGTTTGGCTTCAGAGATCTATTATGGTCAATCAGCAAGGCGTACATAGGGCGGTTTCTGTCAGGAAGAACCGCATTATGTACACTAGGCCTGAGGAGATAGCCGAGTCCAGCGATCTGGTGAGACAAGTGGAGGAAGCTCTTTCTGGGCTAACTTTACAGTGGGTACGGAAAGTATTCAGACCCCCTTAAATTTTTCACTCTTTGTTATATTGCAGCCATTTGCTAAAATCATTTAAGTTCATTCTTCTTCCTCATGAATGTACACATAGCACCCCATACTGACAGAAAAACACAGAATTGTTGACATTGTTGCAGATTTATTAAAAAAGAAAAACTGAAATATCACATGGTCCTAAGTATTCAGACCCTTTGCTGTGACACTCATATATTTAACTCAGGTGCTTTCCATTTCTTCTGATCATCCTTGAGATGGTTCTACACCTTCATTTGAGTCCAGCTGTGTTTGATTATACTGATTGGACTTGATTAGGAAAGCCACACACCTGTCTATACAAGACCTTCCAGATCACAATGCATGTCAGAGCAAATGAGAATCATGAGGTCAAAGGAACTGCCTGAAGAGCTCAGAGACAGAATTGTGGCAAGGCACAGATCTGGCCAAGGTTACAAAAAGATTTCTGCTGCACTTAAGGTTCCTAAGAGCACAGTGGCCTCCATAATCCTCAAATGGAAGACGTTTGGGACGACCAGAACCCTTCCTAGAGCTGGCCGTCCGGCCAAACTGAGCTATCGGAGGAGAAGAGCCTTGGTGAGAGAGGTAAAGAAGAACCCAAAGAGCACTGTGGCTGAGCTCCAGAGATGCAGTCAGGAAATGGGAGAAAGTTGTAGAAAGTCAACCATCACTGCAGCCCTCCACCAGTCGGGGCTTTATGGCAGAGTGGCCCGACGGAAGCCTCTCCTCAGTGTAAGACACATGAAAGCCCGCATGGAGTTTGCTAAAAAACACCTGAAGGACTCCAAGATAGTGAGAAATAAGATTCTCTGGTCTGATGAGACCAAAATAGAACTTTTTGGCCTTAATTCTAAGCGGTATGTGTGGAGAAAACCAGGCACTGCTCATCACCTGTCCAATACAGTCCCAACAGTGAAGCATGGTGGTGGCAGCATCATGCTGTGGGGGTGTTTTTCAGCTGCAGGGACAGGACAACTGGTTGCAATCGAGGGAAAGATGAATGCGGCCAAGTACAGGGATATCCTGGACAAAAACCTTCTCCAGAGTGCTCTGGACCTCAGACTGGACCGAAGGTTTACCTTCCAACAAGACAATGACCCTAAGCACACAGCTAAAATAACGAAGGAGTGGCTTCACAACAACTCCGTGACTGTTCTTGAATGGCCCAGCCAGAGCCCTGACTTAAACCCAATTGAGCATCTCTGGAGAGACCTAAAAATGGCTGTCCACCAACGTTTACCATCCAACCTGACAGAACTGGAGAGGATCTGCAAGGAGGAATGGCAGAGGATCCCCAAATCCAGGTGTGAAAGACTTGTTGCATCTTTCCCAAAAAGACTCCTGGCTGTATTAGATCAAAAGGGAGCTTCTACTAAATACTGAGCAAAGGGTCTGAATACTTAGGACCATGTGATATTTCAGTTTTTCTTTTTTAATAAATCTGCAACAATGTCAACAATTCTGTGTTTTTCTGTCAGTATGGTGTGCTATGTGTACATTCATGAGGAAGAAGAATGAACTTAAATGATTTTAGCAAATGGCTGCAATATAACAAACAGTGAAAAATTTAAGGGGGTCTGAATACTTTCCGTACCCACTGTACTTGAAAAGCCAGATCCATTGACACTGAACCTGTCACTGTCTCTTCTGATTCACGGCTTGTTATTGACTCTACTGTCTCTGCACTTCAATCTCCGTTTTCTTCAGCTCACAGTGCAGACCTCGATACTGTTATCAACCTCCCACCTCACACTGTCTCGATTTCTCAAAAGCCTGTCATAACACCTGAACTCTCTCCTAACTCTGTAGCAAACTACAAGTTTTTTTAACAGATCTGCTATGGATATAGAAAGTCAGGGCACATGAGGCATAATTGTCTGACCAACCCGGCTGGTCCGCGGGGTAAGTGGAAATTTATTCCTGAGAATCCGGATACTTCAAAGGTAGGTATGGTCAGAAACTACTATGACCCATCATAGGGCGTTGGTAAACCGGTGTCAGCCCACATCCTAGAGGAATTAAAATATCCCATCACTTGCATCATTGACACCAATGCAGCCAAAACTGCAGCCAAAAAGATCTCAAGACCCTAGAGGCAAGGTTCCCCTTCCAGGGGAGACAACTCCCACCATAGGTCTCATGGGCTAGACAGTGTCTTTACGAATGTCTGAACCTCTCTATTGCAGGCAAGGCCAGTTCTGCAAGGAGAAGGGTTTTTTTTTTTTTTAGGTCATTGCATTTCTCAGTGTACTCAACATCTAACCACACAGAGAATACAGACATTGAAGTACCTCCAGAGACCTAGTAACCTTAAACGATGTACTATTTTTGAACCCTGCGTCTCTTCTGTTAAGGAGGAAGAGAAAGGGGGAGAAGGTCGTGCGGAAAATGATAATTTTCAAAACTTTACTAATCTCTCTCTTCCTCTGATCAATTTCCAACTTTAGTAGGACACGAGGAACAACACGATTGCCTTTCTTTGATGGAGTTGGAATCAGCGGCTGTCAGATTAGTGAAGGAGACCCCCATTCCAGACGCTAACCTTTTTGTCAATGGTTCCAGGTACTACACCCCAGATGGTAAGCCACACACGGGTTATGCGGTAACTACAACTGGTGAAATTGTGGAAGAAGGTTCTTTAGATTCCCATAAGTCAGCACAGGAAGCTGAGTTGTGGCCACTAGCAAAAGCCTGTGAGATGCATAAAGATCAGAGGATCAATTTCTATACAGATTCGAGATACACTTTTTGGGTTGGCATAGGTTTGTGGTCCTATCTGGAAGGCCAGAGGCTTGGCCCATTCACAATGCCAATGCAACTACCACCGCAGAAAAGATCCTGTCTGAGATAGTATTTCGCTGGGGGCTGCCTGGAACGATCGAGTCGGATCGCGGATCACACTCCACTGGTCAGATCTTTGCAGAGGTATGTAAAGCATTTCACATTAACCAGGGGTTCATCCTCAAAGTAGCGGTAAGGTTGAATGGCTGAAAAGAACAATTTAAAAAGCCATGGCCTGAATGTCTTCCCATTGCTCTTTACCCCATCAGGAATGCCCCTAGACAGCCCCATGGGTTATCACCCTACAAGATTTTGTTTGGGAGTCAACCAAAGACTGGATTGTACTTTCATCCGCAGCTGTCATCTTTACATTCTCGGCTGATGGGGTAGGTACAATCCCGGCAAAGGGAGCTCCAAAAGGTCCATCATAGGGTTTGGGAGTCTCTCCCAGACCCTGACACGATAACTGGTGTACATTCTATTCAACCAGGTGACTGGGGCGTTGTGAGGAAACATCAAAGGACGGGATTGGAGTGGAGGTATTCCAAGCCATACCAGGTTTAGCGGACAACGCCGACTTCTTTGAAGCTTAACTGGATCCATGCCAGTCACTGCAAAAAGCTGCTCAACTCCATCCAAGAATGATAATGAGGAGCATCATTTTTATTTGCATACTTAGCTTAGTGTATTTTATCAAGGGTAATGATGAACAGCATCCCAACATATTGTTTAAAATGCATCTTCAGCTGGCCAAGGCTGCAAACGGGTCTAATTGCTGTGTGTACTCCAAACCCCCACCTAGCTATTACACCCCAGCATTGACAGACGTTCGGATCGGCATGAAGACAACCAGGAGACAATTGTCCACAGAATTTAATGACACATTCCTAGAGGGTAATATTAGTTATAGTTTTATTTGAGTATCGGGACAATTACGTAGTCCACAGATGTGCTTTAACTTTAGTTTTGGCACCGGAACTAGATTTGTAGGATCTACAACCTAGGAAAAAGAGGGGAAAAGTTATGTCTCTATGTCAAGAATAATATAAGGGTGATAGAGAGGAGTGATATTATGGAAGGGATGAGTATGGAGTTAGAATCGGTGTGGGTAGAACTCCATAGGGAAAAGTAATTGTGGGGGTTTGATATAGGCCACCCAACCAAAGGGAGAAGGAAGAGCTGGAATTTATATCACTGTTGGGTAAAGTGGCAAAACTGGGATCAGTCATCATATTGGGGGACTTCAATTATCCCGACATTGACTGGGAAGAGGGGACTACACGTCTCTTCATTAAAACCTTACAGGACAACTACATTTCTCAGTTGGTGGATTCTCCTACTAGAGAAAATGCAGTGATGGATCTATTGATCACTAATGACCCAGACCTAATCTCGGAGGTAGGAATCCAGGACAACCTGGGCTCTAGCAATCACAAGATGATCACATTTAGCATAAATAACAATATAACAAGGCAAGAGGGGAACATAAGAACCCTAAACTTCAGAAGAGTAAACTTTCCCAAATTGTGCTCAATGATGGAAAGGGTAAACTGGGACCAAACCTTAGTAACACTGACCACAGAGGAAAAATGGGAATGCTTAAGGAACATATTAACCACCTCAATACTGGGCACTTAAACCCCCTTCCTTCCCAGACCAATTTTCAGCTTTCGGTGCTCTCGCACTTTGAATCACAATTACTCAGTCATGCTACATTGTATCCAAATGAATTTTTTATCATTTTGTTCCCACAAATAGAGCTTTCTTTTGGTGGTATTTATTTACCGCTGGATTTTTTATTTTTTGTGATATAAGCGAAAAAATAGCGAAAAAAAAAAAATTATATTTTCTATTGTCTGTTTTAAAAGAAATCCAATAAAATCAAATTTTGTCATAAATTTAGGCCAAAATGTATTCTGCTACATGTCTTTGGTAAAAAAAATCCTGATAAGTGTATGAAAATAGGTTTTTGTGAAAGTTAGAGCGCCCTCAAGCTAGGCTACGTATCATTGAAAATTTAACAGTCCTGATGTACTGACTACCTATCTCATTTCTTCAGGCCCTAAAATGTCAGGAGAGTACAAATACCCCCCAAATTACCACTTTTTGTAAAGAGGACAGTCCAAGGTATTTAGTAAGAGGCATAGTGAGTTTTTTGAAGTTGCAATTTTTTGGCCACAATAGTTTTGGTAATGAAGATTTTTTTTTTTTTTTTTTTCTTTTTTTTCCACAAAATTGTTAAATTAACAAGGTATTTCTCACACATGACATACATAAACTTGCAAATACACCCCAAAATATATTCTGCTACTCCTCCTGAGTATGGCGATACCACATGTGTGAGACTTTTCCACAGCCTGGCCACATACAGAAGCCCAACATTCAAGTAGCACGGTCAGGCGTTCGAAAGCCATAAATTACACATTTCATTTCCTAACAACCTATCACATTTTTGAAGGCCCTGGAGCACCAGAACAATGGAATTACCCACAAAATGACCCCATTTTGGAAAGAAAACACCCCAATGTATATTCTATGAGGCATAATAAGTCTTTTGAAGATGTAATTTTTTTCCACAAGTTTTTGGAAAATGTGGGAAAAAATAAAAACGTATTTTTTTTTACACAAAGTTGTCAATTTATAAGATATTTCTAATACATAGCATGTACATAGCAAAAATTACACCCCAAAATGCATTCTGCTACTCGTCCTGAGTATGGCGATACCACATGTGACACTTTTCCACAGCCTGGCCACATACAGAGGTCCAACATCCAAGTTGCACAGTCAGGCATTCTAAAGGCATAAATTACACATTTCATTTCCTGAGTACCTATCACATTTTTGAAGGCCCTGGAGCACCAAGACAATGGAACTACCCACAAAATGACCCCATTTTGGAAAGAAAACACCCCAATGTATATTCTATGAGGCATTATGAGTCTTTTGAAGATGTCATTTTTTTCCACAAGTTTTTGGAAAATGTGGAAAAAATAAATACGTATTTTTTTTTTACACAAAGTTGTCCATTTCTAAGATATTTCTAATACAAAGCATGTACATAGCAAAAATTACACCCCAAAATGCATTCTGCTACTCGTCCCGAGTATGGCGATACCACATGTGTGACACTTTTCCACAGCCTGGCCACATACAGAGGCCCAACATCCAAGTAGCACAGTCAGGCTTCTAACACATAGCATGTACAGATCAATAATTACAACCCAAAATACATTCTGCTGAGCAAAGGGTAAAAAATAATGATTACCTGTGGTTTTAGCAGGCAAGAATACGGTCCCAGCACAGGAAAAGCATTGGTCCAGGCAGCCAATGGAGATGTTCAGGAATTTTCCAGGCAGCAGGCAGGGATATTCCAAAGTATTGGTCCTGGCAGTAGTTCAGTTAGCAGGCATAGTCATGGCCAGTTCAGGTGGCAGGCATAGGCATGGCCAGTTCAGGTGGCAGCAGGCAGCACTATAAGGCTTGGGGGCCTTGGTCAGGTAAGACCTGAGGACAGGGGTAGAGGCTTCTCCCACCCAAATCTCTTTGAAGCCTCCGAGATCCAGACCCTAATCCGAGAAAACAAAAACCTGGAGAAAAAAAAGTTTTCTCCACTCGGAATTTCTATTCTGGATCCCCTCACCTGCGTGAGACCCCTGTGTTGAATAGTACAGTGGCAGAGCAAATAATCAGTTCCAGGAGGCAGGCAAAAAGAATGGTCATTCAACAGTCCGGGTCATACACAAAAATAGCAGAAACTGGAAAAATATCTTCACATCATAGTCGATAAACAGTCCGGGTCATACACAGAAATAGCAGATAGTGGAAACTGGGAAAATGTCTTTACTAATAGTGTACTGAAGTGTGATAAACACGATAGCACCCTACAATACAGAGGCCTGGCTGGGAGGGACATTGGGGACAGTAGTATCTGGTGTCGCTGCGAATTCCTCTACTTGAACATACACGACATTTTTTTTGGTGTCTGCGGCCTGTGTGGGTAGGAGGGAGGATATCCGGGAAGTGCCTTTCATGAAGTCTGGCTAATGCATCAGAGCGAATTTGTTCGGGGGGTGGCCATGGGGATAGAGAAGGGCCATGATAACATCCTCTTGATATTTTAAATAGGCTAGGGATCCTTGGGTACACTTGGAAAAAATGACATAGGAATTAAACAGGGCTAGCTGAATGATATAAATGGCTACTTTTTTATACCAGAACAGTGATCTCCTGGTGGCCAAGTAGGGCTGCATCAGCTGGTCGCTCATATCCACCCCCCCATGAATAGGTTATAGTCATGGATGCATTTTGGCTTCTGGATGGGACCTCGTCTTGTCTGAAGTTCCACCAGGGTGTCCTCATGTATTGTGGAAAGGATGTAGACGTCCCTTTTATCTTTCCACTTCAGAGCTAGTACCTCTTCATTGCGCATACTGGCTTTTTCCCCCCGATTTAATCTTTGGCTGATCAATCTCTGTGGGAAGCCCTTGCGGTTGGACCGTGCTGTCCCGCAGGCCACAGTGTTTTTTAGGTATAGATGGCGGAAAAGTGGGAGACTTGTATAAAAATTGTCAACATATAGGTGGTAACCCTTCCCAAGCAGTGGTTCAATCAGCTGCCAGACAATTTTGCCACTTGTCCCGATATAGGGAGGGCACCCAGGGGGGTTTATCTGACTGTCCTTTCCCTCATAAATTTTGAAATCAAAAATGTAGCCCGTGGCCCTGTCGCATACTTTGTAAAACTTTACCCCATATCTGGCACGTTTACTTGGGAGGTATTGTTTTATCCCAAGCCTTCCGGTGAAGTGGACTAGGCATTCATCCACACAAATGTTTTTATCAGGGGTAAACATTTGCTTGAAGCTGGAGCAAAGAAAATTGATTAGGGGCCGAATTTTGAATAATTTATCATAATTTGGATGATTTCGGGGGAGGCACTGGGCATTGTCGTTGAAATGTAAAAATCGCATTATCATTTCATAACGGTGTCTGGGCATCAAAGAGGAGTAGACTGGCATATGATGGCAAGGTACGGTAGACCAGTAGGAGTGGAGTTCATTTTTTTTTGTCAGACCCATGTTGAGGGTCAGTCCAAGGAAAAGTTTAAATTCTTCCACGGTGAGGGGTTTCCAAACAAAGGGGCGGGCATAGGATGAATCCGGATTGCTGGCAATATGTTGGCTGGCGTACAGATTACACTGCTCCACGATGTAGTTCAGCAGATCATTCGTGAAAAACAAATTAAAATAATAAAGTGGGGTTACATTATACGATTGGATTTGAGGGCCTGGCTGTGCTGTAAAAGGGGGAATTACAGGTTCTGCTGAAGTATCGGGCAGCCATGTCGGATATAACAGAACATCCGGAAGGCTAGTATGGGCCCTGCCTCGTTGTGGGTGGGACGCCCCGTTACCAGCAGCTGGCCTGTCATGCAGGGATGATGCCCTGTTTGCGTGGAGTGCTGCACTGCTGGTGGATGCCTGCGGAGTTGTTGCGCGGCTGGTGGATGCCTGCGGAGTTGTTGCGCGGCTGGTGGATGCCTGCGGAGTTGTTGCGCGGCTGGTGGATGCCTGCGGAGTTCTTGCGCTGCTGGTGGAAGCCTGCGCCTGCTCAAATCTCCTGATCCTCTTTGTAAGGATTCTGTCATCCTCCGTTTCCATTTCTGAGCCACTGCTTTCTACTGGCTCATACTCGCTATCCGAGTCTGACGGAGAGAGTTCCCCGGTACTCTCATCCGACATACTCTGAATAATTTGGACAGCCTCTTCTCAGCTATAAAATTTTTTCGCCATGTGGACAGATGATTTCTGGGACAGGTGTTGAAGTGAGATGCGGCAGATGTTCACTGGGACAGGTGCGTCAGATCACGGACAGGTGTAGCAGATCAGGTGACGATGTGCGCGGGATGATCCACGGACAGATGTGTCAGATCAGACAGGTGTAGCAGATCAGGTGACGGTGTGCGCGGGATGATCCACGGACAGATGTGTCAGATCAGACAGGTGTAGCAGATCAGGTGACGGTGTGTTCGGGATGATCCACGGACAGATGTGTCAGATCAGACAGGTGTAGCAGATCAGGTGACGGTGTGCGCGGGATGATCCACGGACAGATGTGCGCCTGATGATTTTTATATTGGTGTTTTGGGGACACTGTGTTTTGGGGACACTGTGTTTGGGGACACTAACAGGGTGATCAGTGTGTAAATAGCAAAGAAATGCTTAAAACTCACTGATCCCCTGGCTGCAGCACAGATTGTCTCTTCTTCTCCTCACTGACAGGATCTGTGTGAGGAAAAGAAGAGATCAAAGCCGTTACAACGGCTGTGTTTACATTACATGACAGCTGTGATTGGACACAGCTGTCATGTGATCAGGAGGGCCAATCACAGGGCCCTCATGCCGAATGTTGTTGCCATGTGTCCGAGCGACACAGGCACATCGAGATCGCGCCACTGCGCGTGCCCGCGGCGGCGCGATCTCTCTCCTTCTGAAGGACGTTCCGGAACGTCCATTCAGAAGGACGAGACTCCCGCCCGGCCGTATATGTACTATGGCCGGGTGGGAGGTGGTTAAACAAATGCATCTCGCAGTGCATTCCTATGGGAAATAAATTTAGAAGAGACAAAGCCAAACCTGGCTGGCTAAACCGTAATGTTAAAAAACTTATTAGGGGGAAAAAAAAGGCCTTCAAGAAATATAAATCAGAGGGCACAGTATCGGCTTTCGAGCAATACAAGAAGGCAAATAAGGAAAGTAAATACAAAATCAAAATGGCTAAAATCAACTTTGAGAGACAAATAGCAGAGGATAGTAAAAAGAACCCAAAGAAATTATTTAAATTTATCAACAGCAAAAAAACTAGGGCAGAGCATATTGCACACATAATTAACGATGATGGGAGGATGGTTACAAAGGACACTGAAAAAGCAACCTTTCCTCTACATAACTAGTGGGTCTGACAAGGCAGGAAATTTGAAGTGGCAGGTGGCTGAGTATCTCAGTGCAACTCTCCAGAAAAAAAAAGCTGAAAGGTTATATTTGCCTGCCTATGTTTAAAGGAGCTAAGGTCCTCAGATTTTAGAAGAATATAATTCTTTGCTTGAGGGTCCAGAATAAAGCATCTTAAAAGGTGATGCTGTTGGGAGTACTGCAGTTATCATTGGGTATAGTCTCTAGAGTGAGACTCATGAACATCTGCCGGTGTATGTTATTGAGTGGAGCGATCCTGAGTCTGCGCTCTCCTTTGAAGGCGTATTAATTTCAGCCTTTGGTGAGTGTTGACTGCCTAGGGGGTCACGTGGTGTGGTGGAAGATTTAGTTTTCCTAATTATTTCTTCACGCCGTGGTGATTGGTCATCCCTCTGGAGCTGTTTGATGGACTGTTTTTTATAGCATATCTATCTCATTCATTTATTTATGCATATATCGATGTCTTATGTATAATCATCAAGCGCTGCTTATGTGGTTACTTTTCTGTCAAGACTGACATGTGAGGGTATTCACATCTTTGTATAACATTTTGGTTTTTATTAAGGCAGCAGCTACCTACTAATAAACCATTTGCAATATTTATGGTTTTAGCAGTTATATCACATACTCCAGTAATAGCGCGGGGTGATTGAGAAATGTAGTCCTTAGGTCCATTATTCTCATTCCTTGTTTTCAATAAATAATGCATATTCAGACTGATCTGAGGTGGTAAGTAGGTTCCCCTAAGGCTCAGTCCTGGGACCAACCCTGTTCAATTTATTCATAAACAGCATTGAGGACAGGATCAGTAGTTCTATATCAGTTTTTGCAGATGATACAAAATTGGGCAGGCAATAACTGCACGGCATGAAGCAGATATCCTACAGAATGACCTGGACAAAATAACAGAGTGGGCAACGACATGGCAAATGAGGTTTAATGTGGAGAACTGTAAGGTTTTGCACTTGGGGACTAAAAACATAAAAGCACAATACACTTTAGGGGGGGAACCTTTGGGGGAATCAAAAATGGAGAAAGATCTGGGAGTCTTGGTAGAGGATAGACTAAGCAATAGCATGCAATGTCAAGCGGCAGCTGCCAAAGTCGGCAGAATATTAGCATGCATAAAGAAAGGGATGTATTCCAGAGATAAAACTATAATCCTACCATTTTATAAAACTCTGATCCGACTGCATCTGGAGTATTCTATCCAGTTCTGGTCGCCAGTCCTTAGGAGGGATTAGTTGGAGCTGGAGAGAGTCCAGAGATGGGCAACTAAACGGATTAGGGGATTGGAGGACCTTAATTATGAAGAGCGTCTGCAATCGCTTGATTTATTCTCCCTGGAGAAGAGACGCCTGAGAGGGGATATGATAGCAATTTATAAATACCTCAATGGTGATCTCAGCATAGAAAAAAAGCTATTCAGTCGAAAGGATTGCATGAGGACTCGAGGGCATACAATGCGATTAGAGAAGAAGCGTTTTAACCTCAGGCAACGTAGGGGGTTCTTTACTGTTAGGGCTACAGGATTGTGGAATTCTCTACTTTTCTGCGGGAAGTATGGTTGCTTTCAAAAGACTCTTGGCGTACATTTCAATGATCAGAACATTCAGGGGTATGACAGATGATTACGGCCACACACACCTACACAGATTGAACTGGATGGACTATTGTCTTTATTCAACCTCAAATACTATGTAACCTGTGGGACAGGTATAGCAGTCAATCTCACCAATGAAACTCCAGGTCTTTTTAATGACACCAACAGACCGGATTATATCTGCTGGAAGGACGGTTGTGATGTACAGACTAAGGGAGCAATACCTCAGTCTAATATGTTAATGTTTAGTGCCCGTGACCGAGAGAAAGATTCTTCATATAAGGATGTTGACAGATCCCTATTGCTTTTTGTGTGGTTCTGCGGCTTATTAGGTAGTGCCTCCTAATGCGAAAGGTTTGTGTGCTTTAGTGAAGCTCGTACCCGCTTCATACATTGCCGCTGATCGTGAGGATCTGCTATTAAGGCAGGCAAGGGTGCAAGACAGGACTCGTAGAGAACTGTTTTCGTCTCACGATCAGGCATAGGCATGGTTCCCAGCTTGGACTGGGTGGGGGATCGAGCTAATGAAACGGTTGACTAATTTCTGGTCCATTGTGGATGAGATGTTGTAGATGAAACCGTTGAAGCTGTAGGAAAATTATTCAAGAGCAGAGACAAATGAAGACTTTAGTAATGCAGGAGAAAATGGTCCCGGATTATCTTTTAGTTTCCAGGGGGGGTTTCTGTGAATTCATAGGAGACTGTTTTACCTGGATAACAGACACCAGTGATAAGGTCCAGGCCCATATGGATAAGGTAACTTCATTGCAAGGCAGAGCCAGAGCTATAGCTAGCAAGAGTTGGAACCCTTTTAAGGGTTTGGGAGGTTTTGGGGATTTTTTTGTTCTCCATTGGATCTTGGTTGAAGGAAATAGGAGTATATATACTTATGTTGTTCTTGTTATTTCTCCTATATGCCGTGGTGAAATTATGCTGTTGTCTGGTCGACCAAGTCACCCAAGCCCGAGCAGATGACCTCGTCCTGATCGCTAAGACAGGACACCCCGAGATCCTGCCCCTGCATCAGATGCCAAGGATCCCAGCCCAACCGCTGATCAACGCATCCCATCATCTCATGTCCTTCCTCTAAAGTCACCTCCCGAAGAGCAGAACCCAAGTGTTTTTTTCTTTTTGACCTGGTTTTTTTCTTTTTAACTCTTTGAAATGGATTGTTTTTATTGTGAAAAAAACTGTTCTGTTTATTTGGAAGAAGAAGATTATTCATTTAAGGGACACATGGGAGCATATGACAAAGAGGAGGGGCTGTTGTGGAAATTGTATTAATATTTATGTGGACGTTTCTTTAGGATGGGTTTTTAGTTAAATTGCCATTATGTCTCCCAGTGTCAGTTTACCGGAAATCACTATGCACAGCAAATATTGCTTTAACTGGCCTTGTGGAAAGACCTGTAATAGTGGAAACCTTTCATTAAATGGAGAATGCACGCTACTTGTAGCCTGATCATCCCTATCGGTGGTGCTGGTCCGGATCTATGGCAGTGCAAGGAGAACTCCACAAATGTATATCAGCCAGCTGGGGCCCAGGTATTCACGGAGATGCGCAGATATGTTTGTGATGTGGAATTCTTATTGTTTTAATAATATCTGCCCTTTTACCAGGATTAATGGCTGGCAACTTTCTGTTATAGTTGATCCATATGATTGAAATACTGCTGCTGTTGTGTTTTGCAGATATAGTAAAGTCCCGTTCACTGGAACAGTAGCATGATCACTATCAAATATGGTTTTTATTAACTATATTATATAGGATTCACTCAAACAGGTTATGAGGGGAGTGCATGCTTGTGAATTAGCGTGGCCGAGTCCATGAGAACCCATGTGGCAGCCATGTTGCTTTGTTTCGCTTTCACTTAGCAGTTAGAGTCTTGTGCACATGGCTGTGTTTCTCCATAAACATTCACTCCCCTTCTCTATTGTACTTATGAAAGTATACATGTCTGCGATTGGTTGTGTTGACGCCACCTCCCCTGTAACCCCCTTTTGTTCTCGGACTATAAATAAACCTGGGCTCTGCTCTAAAGGCAGAGAATCTTCAGTTGGCATCAATTTGACACAGCGTGCACCTGTTTCTTTGTCGCCGAGCACATAGATAACCTTATACAAAAGAGCTGTACATTGTACTTTTCAGTACAAGGGATTAATAGCGCTCAACCAGGAACAACCAGAGCTCTCCCAGAACAAAATAACACCCTCAAAGAGAAACTAAAAAAGAGTTCGCTTTCAAACTGCAGCCTGCAAAACCTTGCAGCCAAAAGAAGCAGCCGCGGATGCCAACACGTCTACTTTGTAGAATTTTGTAAATGTATGCACAGACGACCAAGTTGCCGCCTTGCAGACTTGCAACATCAACGCCTAATGGCGAAAAGCCCAAGAGGCACTCAGGGTTCTTGTAGAATGCGCCTTCCCTGGGAAAGGAGGAACCTGACCCTTCAGTGAAAAAGCCTGAACTTCCGTCTGCCTGATCCATCTGGAAATGGTCACAGCAGACACAGCCAATCCCATAGCAGGTCCATCAGAAAGGACAAAAAAAGAGTCTGATTTTCGAAAAGATTTGGCTGCATCCAAATAAACCTTGATCGCCCAAACCACATCCAAAGAATGCAGGGCATATTCCTTAGGATGCATGGGCTTAGGACAGAATGAAGGCAACACAATGTCTTCATTCAAATGAAAATCAGAAACCACCTTAGGGAGAAATAACTGATAAAGGACGAAGTACCACTTTATCTCTGTGTACCACCAGATAAGGTGAGCGGCAGGACAACACCGCCAATTCAGATACTCAGTTGCAGAAGTGATAGACACCAAGAAGACACCATCTGAGACAAAAAAGGCAGAGAAATCTCCTGAATTTTTTCAAAAGGAGGCTTTTGAAGAACAGATAATACCAGATTGAGATCCCACGGAGCCAGCGGAGATCATCTAGGAGGAGCCATATGGCGCACTCCCTGGATGAAAGTACGAATTACTGCCTGAGTAGCTAATGGGCATTGGAAATATATAGTCAAAGCTGAGATTTGGCCTTTGATTGTGCTCAAAGCCAACCACTGTTCAACTCCTTTCTGCAGAAAGGTCAAAATTCTAGCTACAGAAAACAAGCGAGGATGCACCTTCAGTGATTCACACCATGAGATGCATGACTTCCACGTACGATGATAAATCCTCCTGGAAGTCGACTTCCTAGCCTTCAAAAGGAATCACAGAGTCAGAAAGACCCCTATCCCTCAACACCTGGATTTCAACAGCCATGCCGTTAAAGCCAGCGACTCTAAAGCAGGATGGAAGATCGGACCTTGAAAAAGCAGATGGGAATTCTCCTCGGAGTATCGGCGACCTGCCTTATTAGCTCCACGTGCCAAGACCAGCAAGGCCAGTCCGGAGCCATCAGAATGACCGGAATGCATTCCACATCTATCCTGTGCAGAAGCCACAGCAGAAGTTTTAATTGGGGAAATGCATAAATCAGCCGATACCGACCCCAAGGAGCCACCAGTGTGTCTGTGGTGTCAGCCAGAGGATCTTGAGACCTGGCTACGAATCTCTGAACCTTCTTGTTGAGGGGAGAAGCAAAACAGATCGACCTCGGCAGTCCCCCACCGAACACACAGGAGATTAAACACTTGCGGGTGCAGGGACCACTCCCCTTGATCCAACACCTGACGACTCAGGTCATCCGCCTGCCAGTTTTCCACACCTGGAATGTGTACAGCAGAGAGGGCTGGAACAAAAACTTTCCGCCCAGACCAACCAAACTCTCGTAGAGTCCTAACCGTGATCTCCAAATCCCCCAACAAGGCTGAGTGAGAGTCCGCTCTCAACAGAAGATCATCCAGGTACCCTAGTACCGGAATCTCCCGCTGGCATAACAATGCCAATACCGAAGCTAGAACCTCGGTAAATACTCTGAGAGCGCAGGCGAGACCAAAGGGTAACGCCACAAATTGATAATGTTCCTCGACTACTGCAAAGCGAAGAAACCGCCGGTGTCCAGCATAAATAGGGATGTGTAGATATGCGTCCTTGATATCTATGGAGGCTCTCTCTGATGAAGACAAAGTGATTCAGAGCCTTGAGATCCAGAATGGGGCGCACCTTGTCCTAATTTCTGGGCACTGTAAATAGGTTTGAATAAAACCCTTAAAACCATTCCTGAGATGGAACCGGTACAATCACTCCTTGCGACAGCAAATCTTGTACCGCCCCACGCAGCTCCCGTAATCGGACTGGGGATAATTGTAGATTGGATGGGAAGAACCTGTCCAATGGACGAGACCGGAAATTAATTTTGTACCCTGATCGGATCAGTTCATGAACCCACTTGTCTTGAATCAAGGAAGTCCAGGGTTCCTGAAAGAAACAAAGGCTTCCCCCCACCCCAGAATCGGGTGAGGGCACCCCTTCATGCAGCTGAGGACTTTCCCGACCATGGCTTCTTGGGACCCGCCAGAAGAACTGAACTATTTTTCTTTCTCTTGTGACCCGGAGACACGAAAAATACGTTTATGACCATTAAAGGAAGGCCCCCGCCTAGGACGTGGCACCTTACCTTTAGAACATTGGGGCAGATTAGTGCTCTTACCCCCCATGATACCTTTGATCAACTCATCCAGAGAGGATCCAAACAGCCTCTCCCCTGTAAACGGAAGATGAGCCACAGTCTTTTTTGAGGCTGGTCAGCCGACCAACATTTCAGCCATACCAAGCGCCTAATCACAATCCCCACTGCTGACATCCTGGCCACTAACAGAGTTTAATCAAGGGACATATCACACATGAATACCAGAGCGTGAGCCAACTGGTCTAGTAATTCCAGCACCGCAGGGGGGAGACATGCAGTTTCCAAGTTACTTTTAAGTAACTTCACCCATTCAGTAGAAGTCTGCGCTACCAGAACATTCACAAAGGTAGTCTTTAACATGTGATAGATAAATTTGGTGAAACCAAAGAAACTGCGCAAAAGATTTAAATAACTAAAAGGGCTAAAATAGCCCGT
This sequence comes from Pelophylax lessonae, assembly GCF_965119305.1. NCBI lineage: Eukaryota > Metazoa > Chordata > Amphibia > Anura > Ranidae > Pelophylax > Pelophylax lessonae. The sequence continues at coordinate 199,078,989 of NC_138771.1, forward strand.
GACAAAACGCAAAAAATATATATATATAAATAAATGTGAATCTTTGAGGAATTTCTTCCTCACTGTGAGCTGCAAACAAAAAGCTGTGATGCTGTGACAATTTTAAAAGAATAAAATATTGCGCTCAACATGTGTCATAATCAAAGTGCTTGTGCAAATACACACACATATATATATATACATATATATATATATATATATATATAAATAGTGGTGTGGAAAAAACAGGATTTAAAAAATCTCAATAATAGCTTAATATCAAAATGTAAAGTCCATAAACAGCAACAAAGAATCATTAAAGTCCATGAAGCGTTGACAATACTAAATAAGATAAAGCAAAGACTTGATAGTGGTGTTGAAAAACCTCCACCTCCACACTTCCACCCAGTGTTCAAGCAAGGTACTTCTTACCAGAAGTATATGACCCCTTAATTATAGGGGGTCACATAGACATTTGGATCCAATCAATAAACGATCCTCAGCTCCAATTTCCATAATCCTATGGCGAGCTCTCAGACAAAAGACCAGGATCTCAATACGGACATATATAAAGCAAAAGAGACTCTCATGGTGCAGTAGGTTTAAAACATTTCGGTTTTTAATAAAATATTGAACTTACTACAATTTCCATGTCAAATCGCTTGTAAACAGATATCGCAATAGCGGAAAGATGAGCACTGCTAGACGCCAGTGCTCCTCCAACCCGGAAGTGGTCATGGTCTGACCTGCCACCACATGTAAATGGCGGGAAAAAAATTCCACCCATCTATCCATGGGACCTGGAAAAGTTGGTGATTCTTCCACTGGTACCAGAGTCCCCTTATTCAACCTGGCCACCTGAGAATCTACTTTTGGTGGAACAGTCCACCTATTGGACACCGCCCCTGCAAAGAGGTAACGGCGTGAAAAACACTTAGGCACCAACATGTGCTTAATGCGTCTCCATTGCTCACCTACAATGGAGTGAAACAATTCTGGGGAAGGAAACACTTTCCGCGACTTAGGGGATTTGCGGGAGCCAAGAGACACCTGTGCACCGGACGCTGTAGGTTCATCAGCCAATTTTAGAGTTTCACGCACACAAACTATCAGAGCTTCCACCAATATGTGTTCCCACATTGGAGAACAGGTCCTCTTCACCGTCAGAATGCGAAGACACTGACCCCTCAAGGTGGTCTGCGTCCGCGGCAACCATATCTGTCTCAGAGTCCGAAGACCCTGCTGCTGGAGGTGAGGGCGGAGGGCGTTTCTGGCTGGTAGTTATATTTACGTTTGACATCAAATTTTGCAAAAAAAACTGCAATCTCTGGCTTTGACTGGGAACCAGAGGGTCCCGCAGTCGCTCCCAGGGGGTCTGCAGATGAAATTCTATCCTGGGACTCCATGTTACTGTAATAGAATGTTTGCGGGTATGTCCCTTTAAGACCACGAAAACTGCAGTCCCACTTTCACAGCGTGGGCTCTCAAATCCTGATAATATATAATAGCAGAGCAGAAAAGGGAAAACCCACAGGGACCCCAGAAAAGCTGCTGCTCGAATGCTGTGTGAAGAGGAAGTAAGGGGAGAATAGATGCAGCAGTGCACAGCTATGATTTCTTCTCCTCTCTCTTCCCCTTTACACAGGGGAAGGGGGGCACAGAGAAACTGAAAACGTTTTTTACCTTAACGCAAACAATGCATTAAGGTAAAAACGTTTTTAGGTTTAGTAATACTTTAAGGTAAAAAAACATTTTGCAACTTCTTGTGCCCCCTTCCCCCCCCCAAACTTAACCGAGTCCTGTATTGACCCAAAACTGGGCCCAGCTGCCAGTTTTCTCTCCCCTCTATTCTCACCACACTACACAGAGCAGCAGGAACCATTTGCTCCTGATGCTGTCCCTTAAATCCTGTGAGCACAGAGCGTAAGGGCGGGGCTGAGCCACGCAGTGTGTGTTTATGGAAGCACACAACCCAGCCCAGAAGCAAGCCCACATATCTGCCCCAATAGCAAACGGCTTGCTATGGTGGCAGACAAAGAAGGGAAGGAGCAAATCCCACTGGCGGGGGGACACAGCAATTGAGTATAAAGTTTATTATTTAAATTAAGAAAATTGTAGCCTTTAGAAACGCTTTAAGTGTAAAGTAGAATAAAGACATTATTTAGCATATTTTAAAAGAGATGTATGGCTCCAAATTCTACTTACCTAGCTGGATCCCCCGGCGCCTCTACACTGAGAACCAAGCGATCTAACACCGCCGATCGCTTGGTTCTAACAGCTCCCTGGGCAGAGAGCTGCTGACTGAGGACACAAGGAGGGAGGGACAATGTCCTCATGCAAGTGAAAAGCTGACACCAAGATCAGAATAAAAGATGGGGGTGACTGAAGCGCCAACTTGTCCTTCTGCAGAAGCAAATACGGTGGCTTACAGGACAAAGCTTCTTATTCCGACACATGCTGAGCCAAAGTGAAAGGGACTAGGAAGGCAATCATCTGCGAGAGCATAATTAAGGGAATATCCTGAATGCTCTCAAAAAGAGGCTTCTGAAGAGCGGACAATCAAATGCAGTCCCACGGCAGCAACAGGGGGCACACTTTGGCACAACGTGATGACCCCCCTGGATAAATGTGTGAACCAAAAAAAGCATGGCCAAGGGACGCTGAAAAGAACCCAAAACTTCGTAACAAACGAAAAAAAACGTTTTAAAGATAGACTTAAAATCCTTTAGCATAGTTAACATCCCCGAGCAAGATAACCCCCTGTCCTTCAGAACCTGGCTGTCAATAGCAATGCTGTCAAAGCCAGCGATGGTAAAGCAAGGTGGAAGACCGATCCTTGAGACAGAAGGTCCTCCCGAAAGGCAGCTGCAAGGTAGTGTCTGCCCCCAACCGCACCACTTCGTCAGCCACCAGTCTAGAGCCACCAAAATGACCGTTATTCTTTAACTTCTATCCTGCGCAGCAATCGAGGAATCAGCCAAAGGGGTTGAAAGGGAAAGAGGAGATTGCCGATCCCATGGTTTTACCAGCGCATTCATCACATTCACCAAAGATCCAGTGATCCTGCCACCTCAGAATTTTCTAGTTGATGCGGTATACCATAAAATCCATGTCCAACGTCCTTTTGCAAAGACCAAGCAGATAGTACACCTCCGAGTGCAGGGACCACTCCCCCCCCCCCCCCCATATAACATTTGATGGCTGGGAAGGGCTGCCTGCCAGTTATCAACACCTGGAGTGTGTACGGCGGACAGATCTGGAACAAACCTTTCCACCCATTGTAGAATGTGAGATGCTTCCATCGCTGATGCTGCACTTCCTGTGCCCCCCTGATGATGATGATTGACATAAGTCACCCGGGTGGCGCTCTCCAACTGGATCCTGATCAGTAGACTCCCCAGGCTAGCTGTTCAAGGCCTCAGTAACAACCTGATTGCTGGAAGCTCTAAGATATTGACGGGCAACTGAGCTTCCTCTAAAGTCCAGCGACCCTGAGCCTGCAGGTGCTGATGAGAGTCGCAAATTGGAGGCAAAACACCTGTGTGGCAGAAAGAACAGAAACGATTTTGTGGCCTGAGAGAATGATTTTGCAGGTCCACTTGTCTGGAACAAGGTAAGTCCACAGGAATGGGTGGGGGGCAACCTTCATGCTGAGGAAGACTTCTCCGCAGGCTAGAAGGGCTGCTGGGCCAGGCACCGCCTGCAGGGGTCTTGAAAGGTTTGGAGCCCTTGGCCAAGGACCCAGGGGAAAGAATAATCCGCCTTTGCGCTGTGAAGGCTGATCAAAACTTTCTACGCAGTTTCATCCTCTTCTTGGCCTGAGAAAGGAAGGTACTCTTGCCACCTGTATGGTTCTAGGAAATCGCATCCACCACAGCCCCAAAAAGATGGTCCCCCTGGAAAGGCAGGTTCAGGCCTTAAGGAAATCTGGTTAGCCGACCAACAATTGAGCCAAAGGACCCACCACAGCACCACTGCCTAAATGGAAAGTTTGTTGAGAAGTGGAGATGCATCAAGGGATGTGTCACAAATTCACTTTAATCCCTGGACCAACTGGTCCACCAGTTACACATACGCTTGGGGCATCTGGCTAGAAGTCAAGGCTTGTTGCAAAACCTTGGCCTATCCGATCAGTATTTAGGACACCAGGGCCATGACCAACATGGGCTGAAGCGCTGACCCAGCAATGGTGAACATTGGACAAGTCACTGCCTCCGCCCTGCAGTTTGCAGGGTCCGTAGAAGAGGATGATTCCACAACCGGGATCCCCGTGACCATGTTAAGCTAAAAAAATGGGGGGGGATCCACCACAGAGGCAGAGGTCCACTTTTTCAGAAGGGCCCCTCAAGAGGGTAACGTCCTGCGAAGTGCACCGAAAGGGTACACTGATAACACTGCTAACATAGAGATCAAAGGTGAGGACTACACTGGAGCCTAGCATTGCCACGCCATGGACTTAGCCTGGGACTCCAGTGGACTGACCTGCATAGCACCTCCAGGGCAAAGAGCAAACCAATAAGACCGGGGAAGAAGATCGAAAGCCCACAGTCAACATGGCAGTCACCACTGCTCGCCCCAGGGTCTGCCTCTAAAGCACCTTCCATCAGGAGAAGCCGCAAAAGTCACAGCAGGCAATGGCAGCTGACCATAACCAAGATGGTGGGTTTGCCACCACCCAATTCAGCAGGCCGTAAAGCCATGGCCTAAATTGCCAGGCAGCCAGACCACATAGATGCTTTCACCAGCAGGAGAGCCAAGCACAGTCGTGCCAGCCAGAGGAGGATCCGTAGAAACCCCAGCCACCACAAAACAGGTGAAACAAACCATCCGCAGCACAACAGCTAATACTCCCATGGTCCCCATAGCTTCAAGAGACACACTTGGGAGGAGGAGGGAGAAAACACAGGTGGTATAGCAACTCCAACCACAGTTAACCCCATCTGAAGGAAGTCCAGGTGCTGCCTGCATAGAAGAAGGTACAGGCATGGTGGGCTGCTAAGGCGCATAGCCATCATCCCCACAGCTACACCCCATAAAATGGCGAACACATGGGGAAGGACTAGGGAAAACAGGTACCCAACCCCCCACTAATACCACCCTGAGGCATTAGGTGAGAGGGAGGACAGTCAAAGGAACGCGGGCCTGGAGGGGGGGGGGGGGGGGACACCTCATAGGGACCGACCATCCCAGGCAGCATCCGCGTCCCACACTGCGTCCAGAGATGGAAGGGAAATCTACTTACCAATCCATCGGAGTGTACGGGAGGGGCCATGGGCGACCGCAGAACATTTTTTTTCAGGGGGGGGGGGGCATCATTTTAAGGTCACCCATGCTCCTCCCTTTTTTGCCCCCTTAGATCCCCCTTTAGAGCAGGCAAGGGTCCCCCATAGATCCCCTTTAGAGCAGGCCAGGCCAGGGTTCCCCCTAGATCCCTCTTTAGTCTTATCTTTTCACCTATATTCCCCATGCTACCAGGTTTTCCTGCACCACCAGGTACTCCAGGCTCTCCCTGCAAAGAATATATATATATATATATATATATATATATATATATATATATTTAGCCAGTATGACTTCCTTTAGAGCAGGCCAGGATCCCCATAGATCCCCTTTAGAGCAGGCCAGGGTCCCCAAAGATCCCCCTTTAGAGCAGGCTAGATCAGGGTCTCCCATAGATCCCCCTTTAGAGCAGGCCAGGGTCCCCGTAGATCCCTCTTTAGTCTTACCTTTTCAACTATATTTCCCATGCTACCAGGTTTTCTTGCACCACCAGGTACTTCAGGCTCTCCCTACAAAGAATGAATATATATATATATATATATATATATATATATATATATACACACATACATATATGACCCCCTTCAGAGCAGTCCAGGATCCCCATAGATCCCCTTTAGATCAGGTCAGGCCATGGTCCTCCATAGATCCCCCTTTAGAGCAGGGTCCCCATAGATTCTCTTCTTTAGAGCAGGACAGGGGGGGAGGGGGGGCTTGGATATCTCGTTGGACCTAGAGATTTCTCTTAGGATAGCCTGTTGGACCTGGTGACCTCTCTTAGGATGTGTGGTATCTATTGACTTCTCTTGGCATCTTCTGCGGAATTTGGTGACCTCTTCAAGGATCTTGTGCTGTGATCTAATTGATTTTCCTCTCCTACCATTTCATTCTCGTTCAGCACCTTGGAAAGGATCTGACCCGGATAGATTTTGAACCTTAGGTTTTTTAATTTTGTTCGCTTCTGTCACTCTGGCCTTGTTGCCTTTTTTTTCGGAAAAATGTAACAGAATTTTGTGTTGGACAAGATGGCGAAGTCTGGTGCTCTGGATGAGATTTCAGCTGAGCTCTGGGCCCACTGCCCACAGTGTCAGGAGATGTTCTCGGACCCCCAGGTGCTGCTATGCCTGCGTATTCTCTGCATGGACTGCCTGAGCAAGCTGGTGACCTTAACCACCATGGAGAGGGGGCAGAAAAGAAGGAGCCTCCTGTCCCTGATGTGCGATTCAGAGGTGGCGCTGCCAGCGGGGGTTGTGCAGGTTTTCTTACTTGACATGCTGGCACAGACAGAGGTGCTGCGGGACAGGCTGCTGACTGGAGTGCACCAGATGCCATGTGACCTGTGCGCAGATGGGAAGGGCGAGAGACGCTGCCACAAGTGCAAGATCAACATGTGCGAGTTCTGCAGACAGGCACACGGATGAGCGGGAAAGATAAACCACAGGAACCGATGCAAATATTCAGGTTATGTAAAACAAAAAAAACGTTATGCCTTGTTAAAGTTTAAGTCCAACCAAAACTTTCTAGTTCTGGTTGGAATGGGGAAGGGTAAGAACCCCTGTCAGGTTTTTACTGCTATCCTAGGCTTCCGTTAGAGAGATTTCCTCCCCACTCTACTAAAGAAAAGCCTTTGTATACAAATCTGTGCTGCTGTTGCAATAGGGACATAAATAAACCTATCCCAGGAGCTCTATCCTTCCTGACTTAATTAAAATAAAAAGTGTTATTCTCACGGTCTGTGTTGATGTTGGAGGATTAAAACGTTATCACCAGGATGGTAATTGAGGGGAAATCTCTCTAATGGAGACCCAGGTAACAGTAACACCTGACAGGGGATCCCAGTCCTACCACACTCCTTCCAAAGCTAAAAAGAATAGTTTTGAGCGGAAGAAAGCGCTAGAAGAAATCAGATCAGTAACAAATATCTACATCTTCTTCTGACAATCAATTGGACATTTAGTTCTACATCTTCTGACAAATTGTCAGAAGAAGGTGTAGAACTAAATGCCTAGTTAATTGTCAGTGACAGTGACAATCAGACTTACTATACTCTTCACCGCTGACGCTCAGGTCACGTGTGTGTCCCGACTTCGAGTCCCGCTTCCTCTCTCCAGGGCAGGCTGAGGCTCCTCTCCTCCATGGGCCGCAGCTCTGCCCCTCCTGACTGATGTCAGCAGGGAATCCCCGGCCCGCCCCCTGCAGCTGTCAGAAGGGCAGCAGATGACGGAGATTGGAGGGAGCCAGAGCCGTAGCCGGCGGGCGGATCAAGTTGGCGACTTGGCGGCGAACAGCGCTGCGCTGCACGCAATCAAACAGATATTGGGGAATGAAGCTTGTATTACAGGGGGGGCATTGCCCCCCCCCCTTGCGGACGCCCATGGGTAGGGCTCCCATGACAGATACTCCTCTCCACCAAAGTGTTGGGGGGGGGGGTAAGCCAGGGTAACACTGTGACAGACTATAGATGCCTGGTCATGTGTGTCCCCGCAAGAAGTTTAACTCACTGTCGCGCCCAACTAAGCTAGAGGTCTGTGTGCACTCGCTGGCCAGACTGGGATGACCACTGGATCTAGATAATCCAGCCCGTCACTCAGCCAGGCTGTTGATTGAAGATGTCCGCAAGAAAAATCCTAGGGAAAAATACAAATAATAATGCCAGGGGACCACTGGTTTCAGCATAAAAGAGCAAGTCCATACTCCTGAAGACACTAGGCAGAATGACTGGGTTGGCTAGAGCAGAGGGGGGGGGCGGTTATGCCAAGAGCGGGCTGCCTATAGGAGGTACACAGTTTTTTTCTGCCTACTGTCCTACTCCTGTAGGTGGGGCTTTAAAACCCTGTTTGGTAATGTATTATGGAGAGAGGCTATGTTAGTCATGTTCGTAAGAGAAATAGGATTTTTGGATTGCCTGTAAAATCCTTTTCTTGGAGTACATCACAGAACACAGAGCATCTTCATGTTCATACAAATAGGGTTATGCAGCCACCTTCAGGTGATTGGGCATTGGCAAAAAACAAGAGAGGAAGTCCCCTCCCAGGCATAACACCTCCAAGGCTTTGGTTTCATAAAGAAAGTGGCGTGGGATCGCCATGTCCTACAATGTACTCCAAGAAAAGGATTTTACAGGTAAACTAAAAATCCCATTTTCTCCATTGTACATCATGCGCCTTTACTTTATTACGAATAGGGATGTCTCAAAGCCCTGACATTGAGGAGAAGGCAACACAGCAACAAGCCAACAGGCCCCAACAAAGTAAAAAATAAGTTAAAACCTCATGTAGGAGCCTGTAAAACATGCCAACAAAAAGCATCCTCCTCAGCGGGTCTAAATATTCACTAGGTAAAAATATGAGCAGAGGACCAGATAGAAACTGTACAAACTAGAGCTACCAAAGCCACATGTCGAATAGCCCAAGAAGTACCACACACGTTAAAAAGAGCCATCACTAAAAACAGTGGAACTTTGCTCTCTAGACCGTAAGATTAAGAAATAAGCCAATAGATTGAACAAGAAACAACAGATATAGAAGCTGCATGACCCTTTCTTGGGCATTCCAGAAGCACAAAAAGGGAATGCAACTGATACAGCAATCGACTTCAGGTAACACCTGAGTGCATGAATCACATCTAAAGTTTGAAGAGCTTTTACCCCCAGCAAAAGGGGCTTAGGACAAAAGACTGCAACACAATGACCTGGTTAAGATGCAAAAAAAAAAACCCTCAGGCAAAAATGACAGACAAAGGCTGGAGAACCAGCTTGTCACTGTAGAAAACCAGGAAAAGATATGTACAGGAATGAGCAGTGAAGGTTAGAACTCGGTGAGCTGAATTAACAGCAACTAGAAATATAACCTTAGGAGTTAGGATGAAATAAGTTATCCCCAGATGGGTTTAAAACAAAGAATTCTACAATACAGAATGTGCCAGTTGAGAGACAAAGGGATCCTGACTGGTGGAAAAATATGCCTGATGCACCAAGCAACAATATGCATGACATGATATGCACCAAGGAATGTGATGAAATCAGTCTCTGAGAAGGGACTGCCAAGGCCAAACTCACGCATGATCGAACTCAAGGCCAGTCACAAATAAACTGCAGATTGGAGAAAAGCCAGGATGCACTCCCCAACAATCTTAGGAGAAAACCTCTATCCTCATAACAAACAAAACAATATTTCCAAGATCTGTGGTAAATCTTTATTCAAGTCACCCTCCAAGCCCTGAGTAGGATAGAAATGACAAGAAAGCAACTCCCCTGTTTCACAAGACCCTGGCTGCAACAGCAATGCTATCAAGCCAGTAACTATAAAAAGTAAGAAAGATTGGACCTTGTGAGATAAGGTCAGGTTGATACAGAGGTTCCAAGGATTGTCCACTGACATGTCACTATGTCAGAGCACCTAGTTCTCCTGTGCTAAGAATGCAGTTAGAAACACCAGACTTCCTTTAGTTCCAATCCTGCAAAGCAGAAAAGGTAGATGCTATAATGGTAGAAAGGCATAAATTAGGGAGAACTGGTCCCATGGTGTCCCCAGAGCATTCACCACAAACACTCAAAGAACTTTGGTCCTGGAGATGAGCCCTCCCAGATGTGCTCTGAATCTGGACACCAGAAGATCCACATCTGGGGTGCCCCACCATCGAAAGAGTTCCTCAAACAACACTCTGTGAAGAGCTTACGCCCCCTGAGACAGTCATTGATGGCTGAAAAAATCCGCCCACCAATTTTTTATGCCTTGAATGCAGTTGGCAGACAGTGTGGGTACATGTAGTTCCGTCCAGGACTACTCTCTTGAGTAGCTCTTCTTGCCTCCTTAATGAAATATGTAAACCAACACCATGGGGTCCTTTGACTAGACCCTTACTGGAAGGTCCTTTAGCTGCACGGATCATTAAAGTAGGGCAAGGCTAATGGCTTTTAATCCCATGATTAATCCCATGATGTTAATGGGCAACTACCTGTGGTGACCAAGTTTTTTGAACTTATAAATTGTCCAGAACTGCACCCAGCCCGTGTGGCTGTCGTCTGGACCTCCAGAATAAAAGGAGGAAGGATTCTTCTATCTCTAGCATCCGTGAGGGGATCTACCAGTACAGAGACAGTCTCATGCTGGTATTTAAAAACATTGGGGAATCCAACGCCTGCATCCTCCTGTTTCATGCCCTTAGGACATTCTGATGGAGGGACCTGAAAGTAAAGGCACTGCCTTAAAAGAGGCTACTTTTTTCGCAGAACTTGCAAGCAAGAGTGAATTGAGGAATTAGTTATAGTTCTGAGCAAGCCTACCTGAGCCCTCAGAGCAAGACATATATCCAGAAGGAGAACCACACCCTTGCAGGGCTGAGCCATGCTGTCTGTGGCAATAAACACACACAGCTTGGCTCAGGAGTGAGCCTGCACAAGTGCCCCCATAGCAAGTAGCTTGCTTTAGTCTGCACTCGGTAGGGGGGAGGAGCACCCTCAGATCTGAGGGGATACAAATGTTTCCACCATCATGATGCAGTGAGGCAAGACAATGTTATTCACAAAAAAATGTCTGAACAGACCCAGAAACAGTTTGGCTAGTAAAACAGTTCAAATATATGCATTTTAAATGTGAATAAGTTTGATTGAAATTCTGTGTAAAAAGCTGGAACTTTTTAATTGAGTACAGGGAGATTCAATACAATGATCATGTCTAACATTTGGCGTCTGATGTGATCAGTTTTATGGGAATATGAATTCAAAATGTATATGCTGAAAAATTACCACTAAATGCCAAGCAGCAGATAGAAAGCCAAGTAAAGACTTGCCATGTAAAGAGGGTCAGAAAAAAAAAAAGGATAGAAACCTACCCATGAATAACTTGCATGTGAACCACATTCTGAATGTACACAGTTACAGGCAATTACATGAATATAAGTGATCAAAGGGCCCTGCTTACAATAAAAGGTTAAAAAATAAGGACCTACTCAATTTGGGAAAAGAGAAGGTAGAGGCAATTTAATAAGTTTAAATGTATATCCTTAAAAGACTCTGCCTCTTCATTCATTCAGATCTATTTAAGCTCAATTTCCACCCCCATTCCCTCCCCTGTGCTCACTTTCCCATTGCTTCACAGCCACTCCAATGCTCTGTGGAAGCGTTTGCAAACTTCCCAGTTCTTTATGATTAAGGAGAGCATGCATTATGGGGAAGAATTAGAAGTACTGTCAGATTTCTATTGCTTTCCTTGTCCCCAGTTTGGGACTGCCATGAAGACGAAATACACCAATGTATGCATTTACATAACTCACCATTATAAAGTATATATTTTATATACTTATACATACTATATATATATATATATATATATATATATATATATATATATATATATACACATACACACTAAATATACTTTATATACAGTATATACTACTGATATAAATCAGAGAGAACTGCGTCCGTCTATGAACGATAGAGAAATGTAAAAAAAATAAGACACGATTTTTGTGTTTCTAGATATTTCTCTGATCTTAATCTCTTCAATCACAAAGCGTATGGAAAAATATGATAGAACATACCTGGTTTCCCTTCCTGATCTATAGAAGTCTGTTTGAGTGTTGGTTGTTTTTCTAAAAACAGTGGATGAAGCCACGATGGTTCAATTTTTCCCATATGGAAACCACCCAGGCAAATGCTGTTATTGGCCACATCTAATCCAAGCTTTTTTAACAGTAAGCTTATATTCTCATTATTGCAATTTTTAATGCTGATCTGAAGGGCTTTCTGTACATCCTGCTCACGGACTCCATGATTTAACAACAGTTCAACCATTTTGGGATTGGTGCCCTTTTCACATGCCTAATGAGACAAAAATATGAAAGATAATGTGTAAATATAAACATTAGCTAAAGATACTACTGTACTTTCACAATTACTCTGGCTGTATGGTGCTCCCATTTTTGAAAGTCCATACCCCAGTTTGTGTACAAGAGTCAGTACCAGCATTTTCCTCAATTTTCCAAAAGAACCATATCTTTTTGCCTTAACAAATGTATTTGTAATTCGCTGCAGATGATTTGTGCAGCTAATTATTTTCAGTCTTGCCACTTCTGATTAACCACTTATTAACTGTACACCCCTTTCCCATGCACCACTTTTTTTTACATTTCTGTTCTTTAAAAAAAAAAAATTAGCCTCAAAAAGAAGAAAACACACACATCTAAAGATTCTACTGTAACGTTGTAAATGGTATTGTAATAGAACAGTATTAAAATACATTCAAAATTACAGAAACCGGATTTTGTATTTTTGCCAGTCTAGGGCTTCTAGCTTATGAAAGCGGTAAAAGAAGTATGGGAAATAAAAAAACAAACATACATACATGTTCACCTACTTTGCAAAGACTCAAATTATTTTCTGTAAATGCCAGTCATCAGTCAGATGAGCTTAGGACAGGTGGTTTTGGCCTGTTGGAAAGAGGCCAGGATTCATCTCCTTGTAGTCTGAGTATGTCTGTGTACCTGGTTCTTCTGGGCCAGTTTAGTGCAATGAGAAACCAAATCTTTTTCTTGTGCTCCAGCTTGTGGAACAGGGTAAGGAAAAAGTCAACAACAAGAGAAGGGCGCACCGACCTTGTGCATTACCACTATAAAGTTTATTAAAATATAAATGGGTAGCGTACAATATACTCACAAACGTTGGATGAATACATGCATGTAGGAAATAGGAACCATACATGCATGTAGGAAATAGGAACCAATCGCCTCAAGAACACTTCTCTACTGCTGGATGGCGTGATGGCGTCCACAAAGACCTAGCTTGGCCATCACACCATACAGCAGTAGAGAAGTGTTCTGGAGGCGATTGGTTCCCATTTCCTACATGCATGTATAGATCCTACGTTTGTGAGTATAATGTACGCTGCCCATTTCGATTTTAATAAACTTTTTATTGGTAATGCACAAGGTCGGTGTGCCCTTCTCTTGTTGTTGTCTTTCAGTGTTTTTGGCTACCCTTGGTCCTGAGGGGGCAGCAAGACCACCTTATCTATGGTAAAAAAAGACCATTCAGACCGTTCACCTTCCCGCATACCACTTGAGCGTAGGAGAGAAACTGTTTGAGGAAAAAGTCACACAGGGGGGTGGGGGCACTAGATTACCCTAAACTGAGAACTGGGGGTTACCAAGGCATCCAATTCTGGCTCTAGGTGATCCTTGGTCCTGGCCACAAACAGAGGTAGTTTGCTGTTGAATCTGGAAGCCTAGATGTCCACATTCAGGATCCCCCATTTTTTACATATAAGGGTGAAGATGTCTGGGTGAAGAGCCCCATTCCACTTGATCCAGGTGGTGGCAGCGGAGATAAACTGCTTTCAAGTTGTCTACTCCTGGAATGTGAACGTTAGATTCCTGGACAATGGGTCTCTGTCCATGAGATTATTTAGCTTGCTTCTGTCAAGGCAGCATGAACCCTGGTGCCCCCTTAATGACTGATGTAGGCCACAGCCATGGCATTGCCTAGCGCACCCTGATTGGGTGTCCATGTCAAAGGGGGGTCCCAGAGTTTCAGAGCTATGCCTTTTGCTCTGAGCTCCAGGATGTTGATGGGGAGCTTGGCTTCCACAGGTGACCATTTTCCCTAGACCATAAGGGACAGGAACACTCCCTTGCAGTACTGAAAGTCTGGCACTTCCCAGTGATAAGGAAGGAAAGACTTTTATTGTTAGGACTGGGTTTGAGATCCAACAAGTTAGGGAATTCCTTGCTTGGTAGGACAGGAGCATGGGTAAGTTGAGAGAAGGAGCATGCATCTTCCAGGTCAACAAGATGCTGTGTTGGTGAGGTCTTGAATGAAATTGCATAAATAGTACAGCCTCGAAGGAGGCTGCCCTGAGGCCTAGAGCTCCCACATACATTCTCTGTGCTTGTTTTTTAACTCCTGTCGGCTCCCAAGGTTTTACTGAGGTTGCATAAATCTGGATACACTTTAATTTGGTTTTATTTAATTTGGCATTAGACAGTGAAGGGTGTATTAAATAATTGATTGAAGAATCATCCAAAGATAAAATAATAAACTAAAGAGGTATTAAACCCAAAACCTAAAATTAAATATTTTGCTGCTTGACAATTATTAGATGTGGTGGTTGTATTAGTTTGCTTCAGGCTTTTTCCCACTGTTTTTACCTGGTGATTTGGCCAGTAACAAAATTCCTGTATTAGAGCGCCCCCACTCTGGTTGAAGGAGCACAGGGAGGACATTTGGACAGCTGCATTGTCAGTGTGGGGGAGGCGAGTGTTAAATGGACTAGCAGATCTAGATAACAAATTGAAGCCAAACTCCAGCTAACACTTTATAAAAACAGTTACAGCAAACCATTTTTTTTTTTTTTTTTTTTTAGGATAAAGGTTTTCCATGAATAAATATAAGCTGATCATTGTAAGCACCCCTTCTAGTGTTAAATGGTTTGTCACATTAGAAGAGATCTTGTTCTTTTAAAAAACAGACATACTAGCTAAATCACCAGATAAAAATACAACAAAGCAAGCCTAAAAAAGAAAACGAATGCAGCCATCACATCTAAGAATTGGTAACCTGCAATAAAATCAATATTTGCTTTTGGGATTGATACTGCTTTAAGCTAACAGTTATTTCTCCTTAAAAGGTCCATCACCTTAGAACACTGGCAAAAAAGTGAGTGGGCTGGGTTAAAGGGAAAGGGCCTAGGGGATATATGCTCAAAAGCTTGCCAGTATCTAACACCTGAAGGAACGAGCCTATAACCCTGGGAAAATGAATATTCATCCTGAGACCTGTACTGTATGATTAAAATAAATATTTTAGTTGACCCAAACTTTGTTTTAGGGTATGACCCTTACATACCAAGCAAACTATTACACAACGCATCAAAATGAGTACCTGAATGATCAGTGATGTATGTTTTGTCTTTTTGTTCACATCTGCCCCCAACAAAAGCAAGCTTTCAGTTATGGCTAAATGGTTTTCAGCACATGCCTTTATGAGCAAATTGTTTTTCAAGTCTTCTTCCAAAGTCATTTCAGCAAAACATTGATAGCACAAAGTCTGCAACTAAATCATAAAGAACATAAGCATAAAGGTTAAAAGTATATATAATTACTAGTTCTGTTTGATAAGGATTCCTCGGTTATGCAAATTTATTAAAGCTAAGGTTTAATAGTTTTCATATCAATTTGTATGTTTCTGTGCAACCCTTTGGATCCTAGGCCCATACACGTATGGCATTCTAGCAACCTATTAAAGTTGTTCCCGTTGCATAATGGAATGGCAGAGGGTCTACCTGAGGTCAATCAGAAAAAAATCAAGTCAGCAATATATGTATATGTATATAAACATCCTCAGGAAGTGGTGGCAATAACAGGATCATGGCTGCAGCCGCAGCTGATATTCTTTAGAGGCGGTGATGAAGTTTCTTGTAAAAGTGGTCCAAACGGGTAAACATTCGCCTGATCACTTTTTCACTTTTATGAGCAGCCTACAACCCCCACTCCTCCCATTCCATGAGTGTGTATGCTTTTAAAGTGTGATATATTTGGCATCTATTTACTCATCTTTTATAAAGATTTTACCCAAAAAATGGGTATGATACACTGTTTGTGTGCACTAAAATTCACTAATCTGTATTTTTTTCCTGAAAACTGAGTTTTTAAAATGGCTGCGTAAAAACCGTGATGTAAAAAAAATTGCAACAACCACTATTTTACTCTCCAATAGTTTGATTTGGGGGTTAGAAGTCATTTTCTAGCAGAAAAAAACAGATTTTCACATGTATGTGGGTAATGCCAGAAATGGCATAGGCAGCAGGTGTTTAATTCTGTGAAAGCCTAAACAATAAAGTTAACACAGACCTACAAATATTTAAAAAGGCATTAAATTGCATATAGTCACGTTTTAGTCTTTTGAGAAGTTTCCGCATTAATGTAAAATGTCAGAACACCACTCTGATAATGCTAGGGAATTTTTTTTTGCACATTATTAAAGCATACATATCAGTCCTTTCAACTATCTCTTCAACTGACAATCTAACTATACAATTTCTTTTAGATGTAACGACTGTGCTATAGGAGGGTTTATCCAAACACTCAGCTTACATAGTAACGAACCAGGTAGGCCTTTGCAGTAGAGGTGGTACGATTACTACAGTCCATTAAAGTCCATGGAACGTAAGTGAATAGTGTTAGCTAGTGTTGGGGCCTTCTATATCTTAAAGCACACCAAAATTCCTGCATGCGCTAAGGCCTTTTGGTGCAAAACTCGCCAAAAGCATTATGTGACCCCCTGATGATGTCAGACATTGCTGACAAAACATGTGGGGCAGAGCTTCTGTGACACATCACTTCCAGTGTTTGGAGCGCAAATCAGTAGTTGCGGTTTCTATTTGTATGCTGTAATATGACTGACCATATTTTACTTATGTAAGTGCAATTTTAACAATTTTTAATACACCTATGATAAGACTACTAGACTATAAGAAATTCCTCTACCTTTATCCCTAGAGGGAGGGAGTTTTATACAGAGGGAGTTTTATACAGAGTCTCTTTAAGGTGCAGGAGCACTATTAGATAAACGATGAGCTCAAATCATTCAGTACACCAGTGTGGGGGGCGGCAAGAAATCTAGCGCACGCATATGGAGATAACTATCATAAGCAATATGACCTTCTTTGAAAAAAGAGGTCTTTCTGGCAAGTGCGGCGTGCGTCTGTCGAGAAGAGGAAAAACACTTTTTTCTTTGTTGGCACTTTTTTCCTTCACAAATAGATGGATTCACAGGCAAAGAGCACTTTAATTATTATTTTAAACTTTAATACAATAAAATTTGTGTTAAGTGATATATATTTATGTTTGTTGAACACATTTTTGAATTTTAATTTTGCACAATTTTCTATTGTTGATAGCACGATCCCTTTCTACTATTTATATGTTAAATAGATTATAAAATTCAAGAATGGAAATTGAAAGAAATATATGAATTGCAATATACAAACTTAAAAAAACATACAAAATTAATACAAGATAAAAAATAATGTGAGATGGTTACTTTCTGACTCCGTCTGTTTGCCAAGCACAGGGAAATCTGATAGAAAAGCACAGTGTCAAACTCTTCTAGATCCAAAAGCTTTGCAAAGCTATGTGACAACTTTATCAGTGTAATGGCTGTCCGAAATCCCTAAAAGAACAAAAAAAAAAAAAAAAAAAAGAAAGGAAAAGGTATATAATTATTCTGAATATAATAAAAAATAAACAGATCTATGATCCTTAACTACTTCAATACAGGGTACTTTCACCCCCTTCCTGCCCAGACAAATATTCAGCTTTTCAAATTTTTTTCACACAAATAGTGCTTTCTTTTGGGGTTATTTAATCACCACTGGGTTTATTTTTTTTTTTGCGATAGAAGTGAAGAGAGCGAAAAATAGAAATTTTGTAAGAACTTACCGTAAAATTATTTTCTCTGAGTCCTCTGACAGTCGCCGCCCATCCATATTAGCCTTCACTATTGGGTAATGGCACCCTCTCTAGGAGTAAGCTAGGCAGATAGAAAAGTTTTGTATTAACATTTCTATACTTAGACACAACTCTAGGGGGTCGTCCCCAGCCATTATCCCTGATCCAGTTACAACTGGTCCTCAGTTTGTAGCAAGCAGTACTGGAAGGCAATAACCCCCAGATCCAAAAAACCAGAGGGGTGGGGGCGGCGACTGTCAGAGGACTCTGAGAAAATAATTTTACGGTAAGTTCTTACAAATATTCTATTTTCTCTTACGTCCTCTGACAGTCGCCGCCCATCCATATAAGGCTTCACTATTGGGATGTCACAAAGCAGTGCAGGTGTGAGGGGTGGGAAGACGCAACCAACTGAAAAGGTAACGAAAAAACACCCCAAGGAAGAGACAGAAAAAAATATGTCTCTGCAAACAACCGCCGCACTCAAAACTTGCGGACAAAAGAAAAATCCGAGGATGCAATCCATAAATTTTGTAGAATTTTGGGAAAGAGTGCACAGATGATCAGGTCGCCGCTTTGCACACCTGAGCCACAGAAGCCCGATGGCGAAAAACCCAAGAGGCGCTGACGGCTCTAGTAGAATGGGCCTTTACAGGGAAAGGAGGAACCTGACCCTCGACGGAACAGGCCTGAACAATCGTTTGTCTGATCCAATGAGAAATGGTTGCCGCGGACATGGCCCAGCCCTTCCGAGGTCCCTCAGGAAAAAACAAACAGGGAATCAGGCTGCAGAACAGATTCCGTGGCAGACAGGTAAACCCCGACCGCCCGGACCACATCCAAGGATTGCAAAGCCACCTCCTTGGGATGCATGGGCTTCACACAAAGCGAAGGCAACACGGTAACTTTGTTGAGGTGGAACAAAGAAACCAACTTGGGAATAAAAGACTGATTGGGTCGCAGAACGACTTTATCCCCATGAGGCACCTGATAAGGAGAACAGCAGGACAAAGCCGCCAATTCAGACACTCTGTGAGCAGACATGATAGCCACCAGAAAAGCAACTTTCTGGGACAACACAGGCAGAGGAATATCTCTGATGTTCTCAAAGGGAGATCTTTGCAATTCAGACAACACCAAATTCAGGTCCCAGGGAGGCAAGGGAGCCTTCCTCGTGGGAGCCAGATGCCGCACCCCTTTAATGAAAGTGCGAATCAACGAATTTGACGCCAAGGGATGTTGGAAAAAGATGGCCAAGGCTGACAACTGAAATGCTAATCCACCCCTTCCCACATGAAGGCCGAAACCTTCACCTCCGAAACGGAGCGAGGATGGAAACCATGCGACTCGCACCAGGCAATAAAGGCTTTCCAGGTGTGATGATAAATCCTTCTAGAAGTAGCTTTACGAGCCTTTAATAAGGTAGGGATGACCGCAGTCGGAAGACCCCGATTGCTTAAGACCTGGCTTTCAACAGCCACGCCGTTGAAGCCAGAGACTGTAAAGAAGGATGGAAGATCGGCCCTTGAGACAGAAGATCTACTCTCAGCGGAAGCCGCCAGGGAGGCTCGACGGCCAACGTACTAGGACCGACGTGGCCAGTCTGGGGCCACCAGAATTACTGGTATCTGTTCCGACGCCAACCTGCGGAGGAACCTGGACAACTGTTAAATCAGAGGGAAGGCATTCATCAGCCGATACCGGTGCCAAGACATCACTATCGCATCCGTGCCGTCCGCCAGAGGATCGCGAGGTTTGGCCACGAAATTTCCCACCTCATTGTCGAGACGGGACGTGAACAGATCCACGTACGGAGTCCTCCACCAGGCATACAGGAGACGAAACTCCTCCGGATGCAGGGACCATTCTCCCTGGTCCAAGACCTGGCGACTCATAGTCCGCCTGCCAGTTATCCACACCAGGAATGTGAACAGCCGAAGTAGCAGGAACGTACAATTCGGCCCAGGACAGGATTACGGCCGCTTCCTTGGCTGCCCGGGCACTCTTGGTGCCCCCTTGGTGATTGATATAAGCCACAGCCGTGGCGTTGCCTGTCTGTACTCGAACTGGACACCACTGAAGCCGAGATGACCAACGGAACAGACAAAGCTTGATCGTGCGGAGCTCCAAGACATTTATCGGCAAGGAGGCCTCCACCGCCGACTACGACCCCTGGACACAACGCGTGCCCAGGACTCCTCCCCAGCCCGACAGGCTGGCATCCATGGTGAGCACCGTCCACAGCAGAGGCATGGAAGGACTGGCCCTGTGTCAGGGTGGGCGACCGGAGCCACCACAAAAGATCCGACCGCACTCGTTGCTCAGAGAAATCCTCCTGTCCAACGACCGAGGCGTTCTGTCCCACCTGGCCAGGATCCCCACTGGCGGGGTCCTTGTGTGAAATGGAGCAAACGAGGCAGCTTCGAAAGAAACCATCAAACCACATATAGGTCCGCAAGGAGGAGAGATTGTTGTCCCTGAGGGACCTGATACCATCCCGCAGGGTCCGGAGTGTGTGTCCAGGAAGAAAAACTCGCACCTGAGCCGAGTCCAGGATCATCCCCAGGTACTGAAGATGAACTGAAGGAGTCAGTGCCGACTACTGAAAATTGATGGTCCACCCAAACTCCCAGAGTGTCTGAAACCGGCACGGCCAGAAAACTAGACAAAGTGGCACACAAGCTCAACCTTAACGGGAGGTCGGCTAGACAACTGAGGACCGCAATCCCCATTAAACGCTGTAAGGCCTGCACCGGAGCCAAAATCTTGATGAAAACCCTGGGAGCCAAAGCGAAATCGAAGGGTAACGCCACAAAACTGGTAAAGCTCCCCTGCCACCGCGAAACGGAGACATCTCTGAGGACCCTCGAAGATAGGGATGTGTAGACATGCAACCAGCAAGGCGATGGGAGGCCAGGGAGGCAAGGAAGTCCCCTGGACCCAATGACGCCAGGACCTGCTTTAAGGGATTCCATCCAGAACTTCTGCACCCGTACAAAGCGGTTCAGAGACTTCAAGTCCCGAAGCGGACGCACTGTGCCCCCTGTTCTGGGCACAATGAACAGGTTGGAAGAAAAAGCTGCGAAAACCGTGAAGACACGAGCACAAAGACTCCTTGGGCAAGCAGAACTTGCCCAGCCCCCATGAGACCCCTGAGACGAGCAGGAGGCAGCTGGAGAGCTGACAGAAAGAACCTGTCTGCGGGGCGAGATCGAAACCTGATCTTGTACCCTGAAATGAAGCAGCTTGCGAACCCCCCTGTCCCGAATGCTGGACAACCAGGGTTCCTGAAAGCAACGCAGACGTCCCCCCCAACCCTAAGACAGGTGAGGGCGTACCTGCAGGAAGAGGTGGACTGGGCCGCCGACTCAAACTGACCGGCCTTAGGCTCACCCGACCATGGCTTCTTGTGAGCACCAGAGGGCTTGAAGCCCTTGTCCTGCGCCCCTAAGGTACGAAAGGACCCACGCTGAGACTTTAACAGCTTGCCGACCGCCGCAAGTAGATATAATGCGGCGGTCAGCCCCGGCCAGGCAAAGTGACGTATATATACGTCACTAGCCTGTGACCAGTTTGTGAGCCGCCCGCAGCGGCTCGTTCACGGAGGAGTCCGCGCGTGTGAACGGCGGACCCGATGTCGGCCGGTCACACTACGATCGTCGGTAGAGCGTACATAAGCCGCCCGTCATTCTCCCCTGTGTGAAAATGGAGATAAGACGGTTCTACTATGTAGAACCGTTGATCTCTGTTTTTACAATAGGAGACCTGTCCCACTACAGTTAGAATCACGCCCCTAGGACACACTTAACCCCTCCCTCTCCAATACAGTTAACCCCTTCCCTGCCAGTGTCATTTTTACAGTAACAGTGCATATTTTTAGCACTGATTACTGCAGTAATGTCACTGGTAACCCCAAAAGTGTCAAAAATGTCAGTCAAGGGTCCGATCTGTCCGACGCAATGTCGCAGTCCCGCAAAAAAAAAAAAAAAAAAAAATCGCAGATCGCCGCCATTACTCGTTTAAAAAAAAAAAAAAACACCAAAAATTACAAAATCTTTCCCTTTGTTAGTAAACGCAATAACTTTTGCGCAAACCAATCAAAATACGCGTTTTGCGATTTTTTCTACCAAACAAATGTAGCATAAAATAAATTGGCCGAAAATGTTAAAAAATTTAGATTTTTACATTTTTTGGGGGGAATTTCAGATAAAAAAAATGTGAAAAATATTGTTATTTTTGCAAAATTTACGCTCTTTTTTTGTTTATAGCGCATGATCAAAAAAATCGCACAGGTGATCAAATACCACCAAAAGAAAGCTCTGTTTGTGGGAAAAAAAGGAAGTGAAATTCGTTTAGGTACAGCATCGCACGACCGCGCAATTGTCCATTAAAGTCACGCAGTAAAAGATCGCAAAAAAACCCCAGGTCGGAATGGGGGTAAAATCTTCCGGGGCTTAAGTGGTAAAGGAAGGCCCCCGTCTAGCGCGGGAGGACCTACCCCTAGTGACCAGGGGCAACCGAGTACTTTTACCCCCCGTAAGCCCCTTAATAAACTCAGCCCAAGTGCTCCCAAAAGGACGACTCCCCACATAAGGAACATCAGACACCGTCTTTTTGGAAGCGTGGTCAGCCGACAAGCTTTTCTGCCAAAAAAAGCGGCGGATCGCCACCCCGACCGCAGACAACCGAGCGACTAACGGAGCCTTGTCCAAGGCCGCGTCACACAGGTACATCCCCATTCGGGTAACCCGATCCACCATGTCAAGGGTATACCAGGGTTCTCAGAAGCACCTTGGCCCATGCTGTGAGAGCCTGAGGGGCCATCACTGAGGCAACCACAGGTTTAAGCAGAAAAGCACCTCAACGCCCTTATCAGCCAGATCTTTGAACATCGGGGAGTCCTCCACTGGCATCGTGGTGGATTTAGTCAGTCTGGAGACAGTGTGGTCCACTTAAGGGGACACCGTCCAACGTTTGTCGGCAGCCTCCTAAAAAAGGGATAGCGTTGTGAAAAGACGCTTAGGCACCACCAGCATATGTGTAATACAACGTCACCGGTCATGCACAAGTTTGTGAAAATCCACAGGGCAGGGAAACCTGACCTGACTTAAGGGCACTTCTGAACCTGAAGCAGCCCTTTTACTTGACTGAGAGGGCTCATCGTCAAGATGGAGAGTTTCCTTAATGGCGCTAATGAGGGCAGCTATGGCAGCGCATTCCCGTGATAACGAGGAGGAAGATTCTTCCACCTCCTCCACCTCATAAGCGGAGGACATGGACCCCACAGGAGGGACATCGTCCGTGGCAACCATTCAGGCTCATACGAGAACTGGGAGGGCATAGGCCGTTAATTTTTATTTTTTTAAAAATATTTTTTTTTTAATTAAAGGAGCGCTCCGCAGATCCACCATCGATGCAAAAAAAGAGCACAAGCAGCAGAAAACGGAGACCAGGGAAGAGGTCTCAGGAATACCCGAAGCCAACACCAGGCCTGCGGGGGAATAGGTAGTCTGGGAGTCCAGAAAGCCAAGATAAAAATAAATGGGACGCTGGCCATTTAAATCGGCGGTTCTCGCAGAACCCCACCGCAGCCTTCATTATCTGAAAGAGCCCCCTCAGAAAATGCAAAATCCACAAAAAATAACAGTTATGGCAGAAAAAAAACCTTTGGCATTAGTAAAAATCCCCCCACAGTTTCAGAAACTGTCACACTCTGCTCAGTGAAAAAAATGGAGGAAATAGAGGAAGTGACCTCACTCCTCTAGAGGCCTAGCCCTGGAGCCACAATAAAATGGTGCCTAATGAAACTATGTAAAAAAGCACCGGCATGATGGCCGCTTGCCCTTAATAGGCATGTGCCCTTACCCAAGATGGTGCCCGATTGGCAGCAAGGCAATATACATGACATGGCTGCTGCCCACACACAGAGCCCAGTGACCTGCCCTCACCTACAATGGCGGCCGCGCTAAAACGGCGCCAAACTAAGCGTACACACTCGGTCTGGCCACCCCAGGGGACCCTAAGGAGACCCCTCACCGCTATGGAGCCCCTCCCAAAAAACCCCCAGGTACCACAAGTACCCCACACAGCGCCCTCACCAGGGCCAGGGGGGGAGGGAAATAACACCAAGCCAGCCAGAAGGGGGATCCCATAGAGACCACCAGCCCTGCCTTTCCCTAAGAGTGGGAGCACAAACCCCCCTAAAAGTCCCCAGGGACAAGGGGGTATCAGTACTCACCAGTCCAGGGAAGCGGGCACCGCTCTGATACGGGAGACCTCCCACCCAAAGTGGGGGTACCGTCAGCCAAGGAGGGATGCTAGCAACACGCGGGCGTTCCGGGCTAAGACACCCTCAGCGAAGATGCAGCTCCGCAGGCTCGTCCCCATTATGAGGGGCACTGTTGTTGCGAGGCCTGGGCGCACCAGTAGCCTGCGACGCTCGTTGGCAGGCTGGGATTCCATAAGGATCTATATTACCCAGTGTGAGGCCCAGCTCTGCAGTCACTTGTAGTCCTCCAGGAAAAAGTCCCTGACTAACTAGTGATAGTAAGAGAAAATAAAAACCTATTTTCAAAAGAAAAATACATATTTTCAGAAAAAAACAAAGAAAAACCGAGACACTAGGTCCCGGCCAGGAGAGCTAGCCTACTCCTACACTAGGCAGTATAAAACTGAGAACCAGTTGTAAATGTATCAGGGATAATGGCTGGGGACGGCCCCCTAGAGGTGTGTCTAAGTATAGAAAGGTTTTGTATTAACATTTCTATCTGCCTAGCTTACTGCTGCAGAGGGCGTCATTACCCAATAGTGAAGGCTAATATGGATGGGCGGCGACTGTCAGAGGACGTAAGAGAAAACTGGATTTTTGACTTACCGTAAAATCCTTTTCTCTTAAGTTCATTGATGGACGCAGTTCTCTCCGATTCATATCAGTAGGGTTATACTGCCCCCTTCAGGAGTAGGACACTAGGCAGGAAAAAGTTCTGGCTACGCCTATGGGCAGTCCCGGAGGGTACACCCTCTCTCTTCCTGCATAGGATGTCAGTTTTGTATCAAAGCAGTGTCAGAAAGTAACACCAACCCAACTCAAAATAGAGGGGCGGGTACTGCGTCCGTCAATGAACTTAAGAGCAAAATTTTACGGTAAGTCAAAAATCCAGTTTTCTCTATCGTTCATTGACGGACGCAGTTCTCTCAAATTCATATCAGTAGGAACGTCCCAAAGCAGTGCCATAAAATGAGGGGTGGGAACAGCAGAAAAGAACAAGACCCAAGGCCAAACACAGCCAACCAGGCAACATAGGACTCATCAGAACAAAAGATGAGGCCCACCTGAAAACAAACAGTAAACACCCTCAAGGAAGGCCAAAAGCCCTCCAACAGCAGCCAGCAAAAAATCTTGCGGCCGAAAAGAAGCATCTGCAGATGGCAGTATATGCACCACATAAAACATAGCAAAGGTGTGAACAAACGACCAGTTAGTCGTCTTATAACCTGAATCACAGATGCCTGTATGGCAAAAAGCCCAGGAAGCACTAGGCGCCCAAGTAGAAAGCGCCGAAACAGGGAAAGTTAGGACCTGACCCATAAATGAAGAAGCCTACACCACCGACTGTCCGATTCACCTGGAAACAGTCGCAGCAGACACAGGCAGCCCTGTCCTTGGGCCATCCGCGAGCACAGAGAGCGAACCTGACTATGGGAAGAATCAGTAGTCGCCAAGTACCCCTCAAATGTCCAAACTCCATCCAGAGTATGCAGCACACATTCCATAGGATGAGGGGGCTCAGGACACAGGATGGCAACACAATGGCCCCGTGCAAGAGAACACTAGAAACCACCTTCGGAGAGAAGGACGGATCCGGACGAAGTACCACCTGGCCCCATGAACCAACAGAACCAAGCAGACAATGTTGCCAGTGCCGACACCCCGTGTGCAGAGTGACAGCAACCAAGGCCACCTTCTGCAATAAGGTAAGCAGGGGATACCCACGATACTTGCAAAGGAGGGTCTGGAAGAACCAACTGCACCAACCAAGGTCCCCAGTTGTCGACGGAGGTCGCACCAGAAGAACCAAGTGTCGCACCCCCTGGAAAAAGTTACGCACAAGGGAACGGGCGGCCAACGGCCTGTGGAATAAAAATTATCAAAGCCGAACCCGACCATTGACAGTACTCAAGGCCAACGTTTGATCAATCCCCCTGTTGAAGGAAGCCAAGATCCGGCCACTGAGCAGGAGCGAGGGGGAGTCCAAGAAGACTCACACCACGCAATACAAGACTTTCCCATATGATGAAAAAAATCATCATAGAAGATGCTTCCCACGCTTTACGCAGGGTGGGAATCACCGAAGCAGACAACCCCCGTCCTTTGACACCTGGCTTACAACAGCCAAGCCGGAAAGCCGAACGTAAAGCCGGACGGGAGATCGTCCCCGGAGAGAAGAAACCCAAGGATGCCTCAGCGGCAAGCCTGACCAGGTCGGCGTACCAAGCTCGGCGAGGCCAGTCGGAAGCCACGAGAATGAAAGAAATCCCTGCCACCTCGATCCTGTGAAGGATTCTTGGCAGCAAAAGGAGAGGAGGAAAGGCAGACAGCAGCCGAAACTGACCTCGGCCCATCCGCGAGCACTCTCGCACGGCCATGCCGGCGTCAGCCTTGCACAGGTGACCACGCCAAACATCTCAGCATCGAACATGTTGAACCTAGCGAATGTTCTTGCCCATGACAGAACCCATGAGGCCACCATTGCACCCGCCAGAGGGTCCCGGGAGCGGGCCACGACCTCGGCACTATCCTGTAGATGCGATGCCAACAGGCCCATGTCCGGAGTGCCCCCAAACGAAGGCAAAACTGCTGGAACTACTCCGGATGAAGGGACCATTGCCCTGCATCCATGGCCTGTCGACTGAGGCAAACCGCCTACCAATCCTGTTGTTTCTCCCCTGGAAAGGGAACAGCAGATAGAGCTGGAACAAGGCGCTCTGCCCAGCGAAGAAACATCACTTCCAAGGCAGCAAGGACACTTTTGGTGCCCCCATGGTGAATGACACAAGCCACTGTCGCGGCGTAGTCATTGAAAGTGCACCGGACAGCTGCAGGTGCCCGATCCCCAGAGGGATGAGCGAAAAGGACCGTCTTGAAAAACAACACCATCAGTCCCAGAACTAGCATGCAGGTCCAAAGGGAAGACCATGTGCAGAACAGCAACAGTCGACCGCAGTCTAAAGTGCCAAGAGTTTTGACCCCGGAGGGAGAAACACCCTGACCGACTCAGAAAGTCCAGTCTCATGGAAAGGACCAGGGATGATTTCTGAAGGTTCAGAACCCACCTGAACTCCACCAGAGTTCCCACGGTGACAACCAACTTCGTTGTCAGCACCGTAGGGGACTCCAAACAGAGAAGCAAAGCAGCCAGGAAACCAGAGTCGATACGCCCCGCTGCTGCAACAGCGCTAGGACCGGAGCCAACACCGTCGTGAAGACCCTAGCAGCATAAGCGAGACCAAAGGGTAATGCCACAACCAAGAGATCCTTCCCCACGGCAAAAAATGGAGAACACGTAGCTGTCCAGAACATAATGGGACGTGAAGGTAGGCAGCTTGATGTCTATGGATGCTAGGAAGCACCCTGATGTAGAGAAGCCACCACCGTGCGAACCAATACCAAATAAAATTTGTGATCTGCACAGAACAAACAAAGGACCACTAGGTCCAGCTTGTCGAACCAGAGCCTGAACTGCCCCACAGAGCACCTGCAAGCGATCCGGAGACAGCCGTACACAGGAAGGGAAAAACCTTACCGAAAATAACCGGATCGAAATTCGATCTTGCAACTGGACCGCATGACCTCCCTGTTATACCTGAAGGGTTTCACATGTACTGTTTATTTAAGGCTGGCTCCACCCAGGAGTGATGACAAGGGTCAAGGGGCAGAGTGGCCATCTTAGAGACATGTAAGAGATGCATTGATATACAGAGCTGTCCTGTAATGCATGTTGTAGTGTACAGTGTGTCCTGAATAAACATCCGTTGTTCCAGACCAGAGTCCTGTGTCTCTCACAACACGGAGAATATAACAGTGGTGACGAGGATGGGATTTACAAGGTTACTATCTGTGTGAGAAAAGAAAAAAAAAAAAAACTCTGGATTGTCAGCTGGATACAAACACCCACAGAGCCCAGCAGGAAAATGTCATTGATCGGGACATTAAGTGAATTTGATGGACAACAGACAACCTGGAGTTCCTGGATTGAGAGACTGGAACAGTATTTCTGTGCAAATGCCATCCCAGGCGACAGGCAAGTAGAAGTATTCCTGACAGTGGTTGGTACTAGGACATATGACACGCTTAGGGATCTCCTTTTCCCTGAAAAACCAGCAACTAAGACTTTGGCAGAGCTCCTGACACTGTTAGGGAATCACTTCCAGCCTAAACCACTAGAGATTGCAGAAAGATTCCGGTTCTATCAGCGGCAGCAACAGCCAGGTGAAGATATTAAGGCTTATGTGCTCGCCCTTCGCAGACTAGCCTCAACCTGTTCTTTTGGGGAGTATTTACGAACTGCACTGAGGGATAAGTTTGTCATGGGACTAAATAGTGAGTCTAGCCAAAAGAGACTGTTAACAGAGAAAGACCTTACCCTTACAAAGGCAATTGAGATAGCTTCAGTGATGGAAATGGCTGTGAAAGATACAGAGGCATTGAACCCCCAGAGCAGAAGGGAAGAGGTTAAAGAGGAAGTTTTCAGAACAGCAGTCAAGCCAACTGCAGCTAACTGTAAATATAGACCCTCCCCAAAAGGGGAGTCAGCTTACTACCATTGTGGGAATACAGACCATGATCACAAAGTCTGCCGGTTTAAGGATCAGCTCTGTCATAATTGTGGTAAGGCAGGCCATCTGAACGAGTCTTCCGTAGTAAGATGGTGCGAAATAAACAACCTCTGAACACCAGGACAAAGGCATATATGGTGGGAAGATATACATCGTCATCTGAATCAGAGGATGAGGAAGTGCTCCACAGATTAGACATACATCATATGCATTCAGCACCCTCAGCAATGACTGTAGAGGTAACCGTGGAAGGAAAGAAACTCAAGATGGATGTAGACACAGGAGCAGCGGTTTCAGTTATCACCCAGAAACAATGGAGAAAACTTCTGATCCGAACAACTGTCCGTCCAACACCAAACTGCAGACATACTCAAAGCAGATGCTCCACCCACTGGGGTACGTGAAAGTACAGGTATCCTACAAGGGTCAGACGAAGAGAATGCCATTATATATCCTAGAACATGGGGGACCCCCTCTCTTTGGGAGAGACTGGATTGCTCACTTTGGCATGCCAGACATCGCCATTAACCCTTGCAACACCGTGACCATCTCATCAGGGGATGAAGAGGGATGGGTGGAATCCCTGAAACAGCGATTCCCACAAGTCTTTGATAACCATTTGGGGAAAATAAAGCATGACTGTGTGAGACTCAGGCTGAAACCCAACACCCAGCCTAGGTTCTGCAAAGCTCGGACGGTACCTTTCGCACTCCGAGCAGGTGTGGAAGCTGAACTAAGCCGGCTGGAGGAACAAGGTGTCATCTCAAAGGTAGAGCACAGCGAGTGGGCATCACCAGTTGTATCAGTAAAGAAAGCGAATGGGGACTTACGTATTTGTGGCGATTTCCGCATGGCACTAAATTCTCAACTGGAGATAGACCAGTATCCCCTACCCAGAGTAGATGACATTTTTGCCTCTCTTGCAGGAGGTCAAAATCTCACCAAGTTTGATCTCAGGCAAGCTTATTTACAGTTTGAGGTCCACCCTTCGTCCCGCAAGTTTCTAACCATCAACACTCACAAGGGACTGTATGAATACAATAGGATGGTGTTTGGTGTAGCCTCCGCCCCCGCCATTTGGCAACGCAAAATGGATGAGATTTTGGCGGACATTCCTTTCCCACAGTGCCTGTCTGATGACATGCTCATCACAGGCCTGACGGACCAGGAACACAAGTGTAACGTGCAACTTGTGTTGGCGAGACTCCAAGAGCAGGGTCTAAAAGTGAACTTGGCGAAATGCCAATTCATGGTACCTAAATTAGAGTTATGTGGCCACCTTGTGGATGCAGAGGGTATACACACCACGGAAGCCAAAGTTGATGCTTTAGTAAAAGCTCCAGCCCCAACCAACGTCCAACAGCTGCGATCATACCTGGGCTTGCTGAACTATTACCACAAATTCCTGCCAGATCTAGCACACACTTTGTTTCCGTTGAACAAGCTTTTGGAGAAACACTCCAGATGGAACTGGTCGACTGCATGCCAACGTGCTTTTGAAGTTTCCAAGCGAAAGCTGTTGGCGTCACGCATGCTTGTGCACTATGACCTCCAAAGGCCTCTCACCTTGGCTTGTGATGCCTCACCCTATGGTCTAGGGGCTGTGCTATCTCACGTTTTACCAGATGGGTCAGAGAAACCTGTGGCATTCGCCTCCAGATCCTTGACAAAAGCAGAAAGCAATTACTCTCACATTGACAAAGAGGCTCTAGCGCTCATATGGGCAATTAAGAAGTTTAATCTTTACCTGTATGGTAGGGAATTCACCATACTGACTGATCATAAACCACTCCTTCAGATCTTTAGCCCTGACAAAGGCATCTCCCAGACGACTGCGGCCCGTCTTCAACACTATGCCCTATTCTTGGGAGCATATAGCTACAAAATCCACTATCACAGCCATGATGCCAATGCGGACGCCATGTCCCGTCTGACAAGGACATTAACAGACTCTTCTCCACCAGTCAAGAGTTGTCGTTACACCAGCCTGTCCTTTCTGTCTTCTGGGGAGGTAGCAGCCCATACAGCCAAGGATACCTTTCTTAAGACAATACTCTCCTGGGTACGGTACGGTTGGCCTGCAACTGTCACACAGGATTATGAACCTTACTTCCGTAGGCGTCTGGAATTAACTGTGGCTGGCAACTGTGTTTTATGGGGAGACCGAGTGATCGTTCCACAGACCCTCCGGAGACACATTCTCGACTTGCTACATACTGGTTATCCCGGGGGCACACGTATGAAACAAAAGGCCCGTGGCTATGTGTGGTGGCCAAACCTAGACTCAGATATCACGACATATGAGAATGCGTGTGCTGGATGTGCACAAACTGCAAGAGACCCTCCTCGAGGGTGCGTCCAGCCCTGGACTTGGCCCACGGTTCCCTGGTTTTGCCTACACTTGGACTTTGCAGGCCCGATCAGAGGACACACCTTTTTGATCATTATTGATGCCCATTCAAAGTGGCCTGAGGTCATTCCTGTTACCCAGCCGACGACTAAGGCGACAATTTCCATACTGTTACATCTCGCTGCTACGTTGGGATACCCCAGAGAAATTGTCACAGACAACGGTGCACAATTTACAAGCCAGGAGTTTCAGAGTTTCCTGACTGCCCACAACATCAAACACAAGTTGACCGCACCTTACCACCCGGCTACAAATGGTCAGGCAGAAAGGTTTGTACAGAACTTCAAACGCTATTTCAAAGCTACTGTGGCTACAAGTAAACAACAATCCCTGTCACCCCAGCAGCTGGACTCCTTCCTTTCTGCTTACAGAACCACACCACATGCAACCACTGGGAAAACTCCAGGTGAACTTCTTTTGGGTCGGCGGCCATGGACTGTTTTGGACATGCTCTGCCCTCAAACGGTCCAGGAACATGTACGGTAGTCCCAAGACAAGAGGGTCGAACACGGCGAGATTCCCAGGTTTACAGCCCAGCAAAGGGTATGGGCTCGATCTTATGGCGCTTCCAACACTCGTTGGCTTCCTGCTATCGTCGCAGAGACTTTGGGACTCAAAATGTATAGGGTCTGCCTGGAAAAAGGTTCCATTTGCAGACGGCATGCGGACCAATTGCGTCCTCGTTCTCAGCTGCCCAAATCCCTGACATCGGCTGCACCTCCAGTGTCTCAAGGATCTGCTCCTACCGGATCAGGAGGCATTGAGACTGATGCTTGGGGGGACTCTGAACTTTTGAACTCCGCTCCAACAGAGCCCTCCAGCCCTGGTCCGGAGGTCTGTTCACCCTCTGAGCTAGGGGATCCCCTCTTGGCCCCGCCGGTGTCCATTCCGGCCAGCCCTGCTTCCTCCGGCCCGAGCCCCTGGGTGCCCGTCCTCAACGACGCTGTCACCCTCCTGACCGGTTTCAGCTGCAAGAGCGGTTACGAGACTATCGACGGCCCCGCCGAAAGTGATCTGCTGCTATCCTGAGTTGGAGGACTGCATGGGACAATTATTAGTTACTGTTTTATGCCTGTTCACGTTTTGTTGTGTTTTTTTTTTTTTTTTTTTTTTTTTTTAGGGATGCATAGAAGGTGTTATACCTGAAGGGTTTCACATGTACTGTTTCTTTAAGGCTGGCTCCACCCAGGAGTGATGACAAGGGTCAAGGGGCAGAGTGGCCATCTTAGAGACATGTAAGAGATGCATTGATATACAGAGCTGTCCTGTAATGCATGTTGTAGTGTACAGTGTGTCCTGAATAAACATCCGTTGTTCCAGACCAGAGTCCTGTGTCTCTCAGAGAGAATATAACACTCCTAAACCCAGTCAGCCTGGGATCTGGGAAAGCCGCAGATCCTCGACACCCTAGATGGGAGAGGAAGCACCTTCAGGCTGAGTGGGCCTTGCCCGCAGGTCTGGAAAAAACCGAACCCATGTACGCCAGACCAGGGTCATCCGGAACCCACGCGGAAGTCAGGAAGGACTTTGCCACATCGACTGTCCCTGAGGGACGAAGAAACTGTTTGTAAACCAAAAGGGAGGAACCCCGACAGCGACGAAGGCCCTCACCTTTGACAGCCTGTGTCATCCAGGGCAGCGCCAAACAGGTGATCCCCCTGAAAAGGGAGATCCATTAAGACCTTCTTAGAAGTTTGATCCGCAGACCAACACTCCGGTCAAGTAGACTCCGGTCAACCACCACCAAAAACGACAAGGGGTTATAAAAGGAAGCCTCGACCAGCGCGACATCTCAAACAAAATGCAGCCCCTGCGCCAGCTGGGCCAACAGCTCCCCCAGGGCAAGAGGGACATGCCCCGCACCAAATTTTGGTGTTGTGACTCCAACCATCAGGCAGAGCCAGGGTGGCAAGGGCAAACATAAACACTGTTCCAGTGCAGCTACGCCAGGTAGCACAGAGCCCAGGCCCCAGCCCACGCCATCCTATCCCCTAAGTCCTTAAAGGACAAGGATTCCTCCACCGGAACAACGGTAGTCCCATTCAGCTAGAGACCGTACGTCCACCAAAGGCGGAAACAGTTCTTTGTACCAGAGACTCCCCCAAAAAGGGCAACGGCTAACGGCCGCTTAGACACCCCAGGGGAACCTCTCAGACAGTCCCCTCCTACATGAGCAGCCAGCAAAATGAGCAGCTTCGGGAGGCATGTGAGTGCCAGAAGCCACCTGCACCCTAGGCGCAGCCACCGCTGCGACCCCCAAATTGCAGGGTGCCACGCACCGAAAACAGCAGGTGCATCCACCAGCGCCTGTCACGGCAGGGAAGGTGGAAATGTCATCCTCATCATCCGAGGAGACAGGGCGCGAGGTAACAGACCCGGCAGGGAGGCCCACGTCTGCGGTGGCTGATCTAGACTCAGGCTCCGAGACATCAGAAGAGGCAGGGGTAGGTGGAGAAACGTTTTAGCGCACCTACCACCACCCCCCGGGCACAAATGCGTCCCGAACTGCCGAAAAGGCATAGACGGACAGTGGAGATCCGGAAAGGCCCTGCGGCCTCCGTGAGGGGGTCAGGAGGGAAAAAATGGCCTGCAGGGTCCATACTGAACCTGAGGAACCCGCCAGCAACTTTTTTAAAAAAAATGAAAAAATTACTTTTTTTTTTATTAAACGGCCCACAGCATTACAGCCCCCCCCCCCCCGGAGGTCGGGCATGCGCTAACAGACCCCCACAGAGAGGGAGAGACCACCCTCAAGACTCACTGTCCCTCAGGCACTCCCACCGGCCTTCACTGCAAAAAAAATCTCCAGCAAAATGGCCAAAAACGGGTATACCAAGATAGCCTCCATAGAAGCAGACAGAGGCTACAACAAAATGTTGTAGGAGGATCCAGGAGGACCCCCCAAATGCCCATCCGCACCATCCACTTCAGGAGTACCCCAGCAAGCCCCCCCCCGCACGATCATTGAGCACTGCGGACAGCGAACTCCCCCGGCCCCCCATGCGGCCTGCACAATAGGCCCCAGGCTCAGGTAGGCCCACACAATCCCCCACGTGGGGGGGGGGGGTAGGGGGGCAGGTAGGGGGGGTGGAGAGGAGGGGGGGTCACAATAGGACAGAGGGAAACCAAGGAGTGCGAGGGTCCAACCGTCCCAGGGAGAGGGCCCGCGTCCACCCCAAAATCCGCCGGGGGGGGGGGGAACATTTACTCACCATACCAGGAACACAGGCGGGCGCCATCGTGACAGGACCCCACGCCACCGGAGTAGGGGGGCTGTCGGCCAAATAGGAACGCTGCGACATCAGCCTCAACCCTGTCGTGTGCGTCCTGGTGAGACGTTTAACTCGCGGGGCCAGTCCCCGTCCAGTGGGACTAGGTCGAGGCCGACCCAGTGCGGAGCTAAGGCCTGCATGCGCTCGCTGGCCAGACTGGGGTGACCACTGGATAAGGGGGTCCAGTCTGTCGCCCAGCCCGGCATAATTGCTTGAAGATCTCACAGGAAAAAAAGTTCCAGAGAAAAAAGGCTAGCTAAAAAATTCTACATATAAAAATACTTTTATGCCAGGACCAGAGATCCCAGCAAGGAACTAGGTCCTTACTCCTTACTAGGCAGAAAAAACTGACATCCTATGCAGGAAGAGAGAGGGTGTACCCTCCGGGACTGCCCATAGGCGTAGCCAGAACTTTTTCCTGCCTAGTATCCTACTCCTGTAGGGGGCAGTATAACCCTACTGATATGAATCAGAGAGAACTGCGTCCGTCAATGAACGGTAGAGAAATTTTGTTTTAGTTTCTATTATAAAATTTTGCAAATAAGTAATTTTTTTTTCATAAATTTGGGCCAAAATTTATGCTGCTACATATCTTTGGTAAAAATAAGCTACGGTGCCAGTCACTGAAAATTGATCACACCTGATGTACCGACGGCCTGAATCTAATTTCTTGAGGCCCTGAAATGTCAGGACAATACAAATACCCCCCAAATTACCCATTTTTAGAAAGTAGACATTCCAGGGTATTTACTAAGAGGCATTGTGAGTTTTTTGAAGTTGTCATTTTTTTTCCAAAATTCTTGGGAAAATTAAGAAATACATTTTCTCTTTTTTTTATATACAAAATTGTCATAACAACAAGTTATTTCTCACACACAGCATATGCATACTTGCAATTACACCCCAAAATAAATTCTGCTACACCTCCTGAGTATGGAAATACCACATGTGTGAGACTTTTACACAGCCTGACCACATACAGAGGCACAACATCCAAGGAGCACCGTCAGGTGTTCTAGGAGCATAAATTACACATATAATTTACTAACGACCCAACAAACTTTTGAAGGCCCTGGAGCATCAGGACAATGGAATTACCCACACAAACCCATTTTGGAAAGCAAACACCCCAAAGTATATTCTATGAGGCATAATGAGTCTTTTGAACATATCATATTTTTCCACAAGTTTTTAGAAAACGTGGAAAGAAAATGAAAACATTTTTTTTTTTTTACACAAAGTTGTCAATTTAGAAGATATTTCTAACACATAGCATGTACAGTGGGTACGGAAAGTATTCAGACCCCCTTAAATTTTTCACTCTTTGTTATATTGCAGCCATTTGCTAAAATCATTTAAGTTCATTCTTCTGACATCCGTCATGAGGGGGAGGAGCCTGACGGCGTGCACGTAGGCTGCCGGGAGATGGCTGTCTAAAACATGAAGGAGCGGTGTGTCTTTT
Source organism: Pelophylax lessonae (assembly GCF_965119305.1). Classification (NCBI taxonomy): domain Eukaryota; kingdom Metazoa; phylum Chordata; class Amphibia; order Anura; family Ranidae; genus Pelophylax; species Pelophylax lessonae. The sequence continues at coordinate 199,114,675 of NC_138771.1, forward strand.
CCCTCCTTGATCCATCCTCTGACCCGACTCCAGTGCACCGAATGTCTGCTGAGACGTGCAAAATCGCGGGCACTGTGTAGACCTTCGGCTCCCCTCCATTCGCCTCCGCTCAGCCTCACTCACCTCCCTATCCTGGGGCTCTTGATCGGGGCTTGCTGGAAGCTCTGGGTCCGTCCTGGCGTGCGGCGGTGTTCCCCCCTTGATCTGACGGTGCGGTCCGGATGAACTCTCGCAGGGTTACAGGGACCAGGAAGCGGACGCCGTGATGTGGAGAGAACCGCCGGCAGGAAGCAAGTAGGAAGCAGACCTAGCTCCCCAAGGGAGTGAAGGAGTAAGCCGCTGCCGCCTCCGTGAGCCTGGGAGAACCACACACCGCACTGGGACATCTTTGAGCTCCACCATCCAGCCACCCAGCTTCTCACCCATCACCTCTGCTTAAACAGCTCACAGAAGAAGAGCAGCAGCAGCAGCAGCAAAATCGTGAGTAAGGGAATAAAACCCTTCTCCTTTACTGGTTTAAAATGTTAATGAGAGAAGCAGGTCCCGAGGGAGCGGATCTCAAGAGAGCTGCCCGGCCCACATGAGTCCTGTGAGCAAAAGCCTATAGATGAACAGAGAGTATTTTAAGAGAGGACAGTCTACTTAAAACCGTGAGTTACAGAGGAGTAAACCCTCTTTTCATATCATCTCTACTGTCATCCAGTGTTGCCAACCGTCCGTATATTCACGGACAGCCCGTAAAATCAGGGCACTTTTCTCCTGCCCGTAAATGCCCGTAGCAGGAGAAAAGTGCCCGTTAAAATGATGGCTGCGGCGAGACAATGTGATTGCGCATGCGCGGCGTGCGCTTCGGTCATCTCCGGACACTTCTGAAGTGAACTCATCTCCTGCTCCGACTCCGAGTCCTCCACGCCTGACGTGACCGCCTCTGGCTCCGCCTGCGTGTGCCCTCTGCCCTGCCCATGGCCCAGCGGGCCCGCCCAGAATCTTGAATCTTCCCGCTGCTACCTCCCTGAGCCTATAGGAGCCTGTTGCCGGACCGGGGACCGTGTGTGCAGTGTGCACTGTGCAGAGACTGAGACCCGACCAGCCCAGGACTGTCTGCAGCAGCGCCACCAGCCAGCTGAGCTCCAGTCCCAGTCCCACCACCCCGGCGTTCCCCCACCGCGACGAGGACAAGCCAAGGATCCATCCATCTCTGCCTGGGCTGGCCTGGCACAGACACCACCACCATCGGCCATCCACTCCACTCTCTCCAGTGAGATCTTCTTCACTCCTCCAGGGACCGTGAGTAGTACTCCTCCTAGGGCTAGGCTCCTACTAGTCTCCTCTCCTTGCTTGCTCCCAGTTCCCAAAAATAACCCAGATATACAGTATGTAAAAATTAGACCACAAAATAAGCGTATACATTTGCCTGTGACAAAAGACTGGAGTATTCCTCTAAATCAATATCTGTTGAGTATTGAACATATTGGACAATAAATCCAGTGGTGGTCATTATAGGACCTATTGCTCCTGTTTTGAAAGTACAGTTTTGTTACTAAATGTCTGAGTGATACAGATTTGGTCATGTATACAGTATGTGAAAACCCAATCTGTAAGCACATGTTTTGAACCTAAATTGGGCTGGAAACCATGCATGGGTGAGATTGCAGCAATATGAGATATAAACACAATAAAAAATGTGCTTCCTAGCCAGACCCAGTCCCCCCCAGCCTCAGGCCCCACCTGCAACCTCTCTGACTCTGACCCCCAGCCCTGGATTGAGCCCTGGGCAGGGCCAGGGCGGCTGCTGAGTGCTGAAGCAGGATCCATCCATGAGGAATTGAGGATTCCATCCATCCATGGCCTCTCCTAGACCTCGCTCCCAGTCCCCCCCCCCAGGCCCCACCACCTGCTGCCACCTCTGACCCCCTCAGCCCTGGCCCTGGCCTGAGCCCAGGGCAGGGCTGCTGAAGGATCCATCCATCCAGGAAACAGGATTCAATTTCCATCCATGGCCTCTCCTTGCTCCCAGTCCCCCCCTAGGCCCCACCTGCCATCTCTGACCCCGGTCACCCCCTGGCCTGAGCCTAGGGCAGGGCTGCTGAAGAATCCATCCATCCAGGATTCCATCCATGGCCTCTCCTTGCTCCCAGTCCCCCCAGGCCCCACATGCCACCTCTGACCACCTCCTGTACCATGTCTGCAGTCTCTGACCACCTCCTGTACCATGTCTGCAGTCTCTGACCACCTCCTGTTTCATGTCCGCAGTCTCTGACCACCTCCTGTACCATGTCCACAGTCTCTGACCATCTCTTGTATCATGTCCGCAGTCTCTGACCATCTCTTGTACCATGTCCGCAGTCTCTGACCATCTCTTGTACCATGTCCGCAGTCTCTGATCATCTCTTGTACCATGTCCGCAGTCTCTGACCATCTCTTGTACCATGTCCGCAGTCTCTGACCATCTCTTGTACCATGTCCGCAGTCTCTGACCATCTCTTGTCTTTTATCATGTCTGCAGGGGAGTCTGGACTCTGGAGAGGAGTCAAGAATGAGAGCGCCGCCGGGATGGGGGTCATGGGAGAAGTCAGATGTGTGGGGCCTGCAGAGTGGAGACCAGAGCCGTCTGACTGAGCACTGCACAGTGCACCTGAGAGGAGGTCAGTGACAGTGCCGCCAGACCAGTCTGATGGGGGGGGGGGGTCACTGATGTAAGGGCTAGGGGGCACTGATATAACGATCCCTCTATATTAGTAACCCCCCCATATCTTAATGTGTTCACTCTGTGGAAGGTGGTCTCTGGTCACCAGATTGCCCCCCACATCAGAGTTCCTGGCGTTCCCCTTTACATCAGAGTCTGCAGGATTCTCCCCTTACAGTGCGAAGGGGGAACTCTGCGGACCCTGATGTAAAAGGGAACTCTGATGTAAAGGGGAATGCAGTGGACTCTGATATAAGGTGGTTTCTGGTCACCAGAGCACCCGCTTAAATCAGAGTTCCCCCTTAAATCAAGATCTGCAGCATTCCTCTTTTTGTCAGAGTTACACTGTAAGGGGGAATCCTGCACACTGATATATGGGGGAACGCTATGCTGGCTGGGTTATATTAATCTGATCTTCATGTAAATGGAGAAATATGTTTTTTGACTTTTGTTTAACCTAAACACATTGCTAATAGCACTATCTACATGTTTATAGTTTAAGTATTGATATTTGCACGGTTTAGCACTGAAAACAGCCTGTTTATGTGCATTTTTGCAATGTCCGTAAAAAATTGGTGCCGTCCGTAAATTTTGGACGTTCTGCCAGTAAATTTCCCTCCGGGGGGTTGGCAACACTGCTGTCATCCTATTGTTAATTGGAAGGACTCTTTCAAGACTTTCTAGAGATAATATATAATAAAACAGCATGTTAAAAAATATAAAGCCAGCACACCTGAGAATGACCTAGCTACCCCATGTGTTAAAAACAGTATATTCACATTAAGCGTCTTTTACCGGAGTAGCAGGTGCTACAGTCTCTCCATTCTTTAAATCAGCATACGTTTATATCACATGGCACTCCGGCAGTTGGACCATTATATGCCGGTATATACCTATGCATAGCTAAATTAGTAGGTGAAGGAATGAAGGACCTACACAGAGATCCATAAGAAGAACACAGGTGTGAATAAGGCTCTTGGATCTGTAAAAAATAATTAACATTTCTACTCCTGTGAAATAAAACCCGGCACTGCCCAAGCATTTTGTATGCCATACAGCTTGAGTTTGGCTCAGCCAGTAATAGCTGGAATAATAAGGAGTGAGCCCTTAACAAAGTGGGAGTCCTAATCAATCTATTTTTATTCTTATTTTTTTTCTCTTTTTTTTCTTTTTGTTTTTTTCTCCTTTTACTAACATTTAAGGATGGGACCCACCCCAGCCAGTACAAGGACTTGAGCAGGGAGCTGGAAGGCTGGAAGTACCCCATACCTCTATTCCTTACTTCCGTCTGTTAATACGAAGTCAATATAGAGACTACCTGGCCTTATTGTGTCTCCCTTTGGCAATAATGCAAACATATTCTATACTGTATATCCATACTGTATAACTTATTTTGAGTACCAACATATTGACTTGTGAGATTTTATAAAGGAATCTCGGAACCACCTTTAACACAATGAGGGGTAAATCTACAAGAGGAGGAGCTATTGCAAAATCACCAAGGGTGACCTCAAGTCCTAACACAATCAGGAAATTTATGACACAAGAAAATTCCTTAGAAAAAACATCTCAAGAAAAACAACAAGGAACAGGAAAGAAGAGAGTGGAGAAAAGTCAAAAAGCTGAAGTAACTAAATCACCTATCAGTTCAGCAAACTCTGAGATAAGCTTAAGGACTGAAAATGAGGAAGAGGAAGAAGAAGAACAGGGAGAAACAAAAGAACATGCCCCTACAAAAGGTGATATGCGAGAAATGTTTGCAGAATTAGAAAAATCACTAAAAATCGAATTGGTTAAAATCCAGACCGACCTAGGACATGTCCAGATGGATCTGGGACATGCCCTGGGCCGGGTAGAAGAACTAGAGAAAAAGCAAGAAGACCAAATAAAAATAATACAGGGAATGAGAAAAGAAATAAACGAGACTAAGAAAAAAAGCCAGAGATCTAGCTTACAAATTAGAGGATCAAGAGAACAGAGCAAGACGAAAAAATTTGAGGATTCGAGGATTAAGGGAAACATCACAGGAAGAAAACTTGGGAGATAAACTTCAAAAAATCTTAAACCCAGTATTAGGTAGAGGGGAAGAAGATCAATTGCTGATTGAAAGAGTCCATCGCATAAGAAAACCGACAGGAATCCCAGCAGAATCACCTAGAGATGTGATAATCAGGTTTCAAAATTATACAGACAAAGCACAAATATGGGAAAACTTAAAGAAGAATAAATCATTAATAAATACAGGAAATACAGAAAATGACAAGATACAGATATTTACAGACTTAGCACCGGAAACATTGAGGAGGAGAAGAATTTTAAAGCCATTGACAGAAGAGATGCAAAAACAAGGAATTAGATACAATTGGGGGTTTCCAGCTAGCCTAATAGGAAAAAGAGATGGACGATTAGCAAAACTCACTTTTCCAGAGGAAACTCAAGAATTTTGCAAAAAACTAGATATACAAGAGCCAAATATGCCCGGATGGTATGAAAATGACAAAGGAGAAGAACCACGAAGAAACTCACGGACGGAAGAACAGCAATGGACATTAGCTAGAAAGAACAAAAGATAAAAAATGCGGAAATATTACCTAAATAATGAAAGCTTGGAGAGAACTTTGCAGAGTAGGACGTAAATATACATATATAGGGGTTTTTTTTTTTTTTTTTTTTTTCCCCCTTCCTGACATACTCTGTGAGGTTCTCTCTTATCCATGTATTGACATGAACTGTGTGGGAGGACTGAGGGGGGGGGGAGGGGCTGGGGGGTGGAAGGAAGGTGAGGGAGAGGGAGGGAGGGGAAGGGAGATAAGCTATATAAAGGAAATAGGATAGCCCCCCCAAAGGCCGGAATGTCCTTCCAATTGAGGAAGGAGATAGAACGTGCTAATCCATTAGAGCACCACCCCAAAAGAAAATGGGTATCAGGGAGAATGACCCAAAGAAACAACTAAATACCCTAAGATCAAAAGTTCATCAAAAGAATATTAATATGAGACGGAGAGGGATGGAGGCGGGGGGGGAGGGGGGGAGGTGGGGAGGGGGAGGGATGGGAGGAGGGGTAGAGATAGGGAAACTCCCCACTGCCTAAAAGGAAAAGAAATTTTAAAAGTTTGTCAGTCCAACAACATGGGTAGAATGCTGTTAGCGGAATTTAAATCGATCCAGCGCTTCCGTGTTCAAGGAGGAACTGGCCCGAGCAGAAAAGATAAAAATGAAAGATTAACAACTAAAAATAATAACATATAATGTAAGAGGATTAAATTCCCATATAAAAAGATATAAAATATTGGAAGAGTTGAGGAGAGAAGCAGCAAATATAGCTTTTCTGCAGGAAACGCATATTTATCTCCACTCGAATATAAAACTTTTTTCCAAACACTTTCCTAAATGGTACTATGGGGACTCACCAATAGAGCGTGCAAGAGGGGTAGCAATAGGAATAGCAAGAAATATAGAATTCTCCCTAGAAGAAATGAAAACAGATCCGAATGGCCGATATATTTTTCTTAAGGGTCAAATAAGGGGGATGGAGTTGACATTAGCCAATATCTACAATCCAAACAAAAAACCAAGTGAATATCTGGGGAGAATCCTATATGACCTAGAGAGCTTTAAAAAAGGCTATGTGATAATGGCAGGGGATATAAATTTTTGTATTGACCCAAGTGTCGACAGTACATCGGGTGTAAGGATGCTGGGAGAACAAAAACTAAGGAAAATAAGGGAAAAACTACATCAGAACCAACTAGTAGATGCATGGAGGATTCAACATCCAAAAAAAAGAGATTACACTTATTACTCCTCAATACACTCGATGTACTCAAGACTGGACTATTTTTTTATTGACCATCGTCTACTAGAATTTATAGAAAGTACAGAAATAGGCACAATCACATTGTCAGACCACGCACCCCTAATTTTAACAATTAAGACACCGATCCACCACAAAAGTATGGGAACATGGAGGTTAAATGAAGAACTAATTTTAGAGGAAGAAATAGGAAATAGAATAGAAAAAGAACTAGAGTTTTATTTTCAAAAGAACGACACACCAGAAATAGCATCTGCTACACTCTGGGAAGCACACAAAGCTTATATCCGAGGAATATTAATATCCAGTGCGTCAAGAAAAAAGAAAGAGAGGACTAATCAAATTAATACACTTATAAAAGAAATATACGATCTAGAACAAAAACATAAAAAAGAATTTAAAAAAGAAATAGAGAAAAATCTTATAATAAAAAGAGATGAATTAAAAGATCTATTGGAAGAGGAATCTAGAAACCATTTCAATAAGATAGCTAGATACAGATACAAATTTGGAAATAAACCAGGAAGATCCCTAGCGAGATTACTGATGAGGAAAAAATCAAAAAATTACATAGAAAAAATCAAAAACAGTAAAAACGAAATAATCAATTCAACCACAGGAATAGCTAAAGCCTTTCATGCCTTTTATAGCACTTTATACAATGTCCGAAAGGAAGAAACCCCGAAAATAAGACAGGAAAAAATAATAAATATCCAAAAATATATTAAGGAAGCAGATCTGCCTAAAATTCCAGAAGACAAATTGGAACTTCTTGAAGCTCCAATTACGGAAAATGAAATAAGAGAAGCATTAAAAACTACTCAAAATGGAAGGAGTCCAGGTCCGGATGGATACACAATAAAGTACTATAAAAGATTCAAAGAAATATTAATTCCAAAAATGCAAAAATATTTGAATAAAATAGGGAAGGAAGACCTAAGAGAAGAATCTCTAATGGCATACATTACGGCAATACCGAAAGAAGGGAAAGATCAAACCCTCTGTTCTAGTTATAGGCCAATTGCGTTGTTAAACGCAGGCACAAAATTATTTGCGAAAATCTTGGCAACAAGACTAAAAGAGTTACTAAAAATGTGGATCCATCCGGACCAAACTGGATTCGTTCCAGGCAGAGAAGGGAAGGATAATGTGATTCGTACCCTACTTCTGTTACAAAAAACAAAAAAATATGAGGTCCCCTCCATACTGTTATCAATCGATGCCGAAAAGGCTTTTGATAGGGTGGATTGGGACTTCATGAAAGAAACCATAAAAAATTTAGGGATTGGGTCAAGAATGAGGCAATGGATAGAGGCACTATATAATAACCCTACGGCAAAAATTAAAATAAACGGAAGCTTATCAGAGAAATTTGGAATGAGTAATGGGACGAGACAGGGGTGTCCCTTATCACCCCTATTGTTCGTACTAACCCTGGAACCATTATTGGCAAAAATTAGACAAAATAAAGACATAAAAGGAGTAACGGTAAACCAAGACGAACACAAAATCGCAGCATATGCGGACGATTTATTATTTATCGTTACAAATCCAAGGATTACTCTTCCAAACATTCAAAAGGAGTTAAAAGAGTATGGAAAGTTGTCAAACTTTAAAATAAACCCAATAAAATCAGAGATTTTGAATATAAGGTTAAATATCCAGGAAGAACAAACAATAAAAACATACTTCCCATATACGTGGACAAAAGAAAAATTAAAATACTTAGGGATATATTTAACACCACAAACTGGAAAATTATACCAAGCTAACTATATACCGTTATTGAACGAAATAAAAACAGATATAAGAAAGAAATCAAATGGTCAAATCTCATGGATCGGAAGAAATAACGTTGTTAAGATGTTTATCTTGCCAAAAATCTTATACACCTTCTCCTTGTTGCCAATAAACATCCCCGCAACTTTCTTTAGGGTAATAAGAACTTTATTGACAAAATATATATGGCAGTGGAAAAAACCCAGAATACAGTACAAGATCCTTACAAGAAGTAAAACACAAGGAGGATTAGCAACTCCAGATATAGAAAGGTATTATAAGGCGGTAATTATTACACGAATGGTGGACTGGACAAAAACAGAAAAGGGGGAAAAAAGATGGGTAGAGATAGAATGTGCACAAAATAATAATCACTTACACAAAACAATATGGATACCACCAAAATATAGGGAAATACAGGGAGCACACGAACTGACAAAGGTAGTTTATAAAATATGGGATGGGATTAACAAACAATTGAAATGGGAATACAACTCACCAATGATAGCATTAAATGGCACTAAATACTTCCCACCAGGGAAAGAAGAAAAGGGTGGAAATTGGATAGGGAACACTCAATTAAAAGATATCCTACACAAAGGTCACATAAAAACACTTCAGAAATTAAAACAAGAAAATAAAAATATAAAAATAGATGATTGGAGATATCTCCAGCTGAGACATTTTGTCAGCTCATTACCACAGCCGATTAGGTCGGATAAAAATCTTAATAACATCGAGAAACTGAGTTATTCTTCCACGCAAAGGCATGGAGTTTCTCAGATCTACAAAATGCTGACGGAATGGCACAGTCTGGAAAAACCTCCATATATAGTAAAATGGGAAAAAGAAATTGGGACACACTTGCAAGGACAGGAACTTGGGACTGTACTAAGGGCGGTCGGATCCACAGCCACAGACGTAAGTACAACAGAATTAAATTATAAATGTCTGCTTAGGTGGTACATCACTCCAGAAGTAATAAATAAATACCAACCAAACAAGATAGACAAATGCTGGCGGGACTGTGGCAACATAGGTACAATGTACCATCTATTTTGGGATTGCCCCAAGATAAAAGATTTCTGGCTAGAAGTTAGACAACTGATTGAAGAAATCACTGGAATAAAAATACCAAACGATCCATGGGTCTGCCTTTTTCACAAAACAATAATACCTTTAAAAAAATATAATATGACTCTTGTACCAACTTTGCTGAATACAGCAAAGGGAACCATACCAAAAAAGTGGAGAGAAAAGGAGAGCCCGAAAATAAAGGAATGGTGTAAAAAGATAAATAACAACTTTAATATGGAATATATATGTAACACACAAGAGGAAATTCCAATAAACATGAAAAGAAAATGGGGAAAATGGAAAGAATTTAAAAAATCAACTAAATATATTGAAATAAATAGTTAAGCATATCTACCATGGGGAGGCACTGTAGAACGGAAGATGTTGGCAAGAAGGGGAGGAATTTTGGGAAGGGGGGGAGGGAGGAAAAGGGAAAATATTTACGAGATCTTAGTATATGAATCACTGTATTTTCTTTCTATCTAACATTAACATGTAAAATGTGAACCCTAATTTGAAAAATACTGTTGTAAACTTAAATTTTAAATGCAAATAAAAATAAAGTAATAAAAAAAGTTCATTCTTCTTCCTCATGAATGTACACATAGTACCCCATACTGACAGAAAAACACAGAATTGTTGACATTGTTGCAGATTTATTAAAAAAGAAAAACTGAAATATCACATGGTCCTAAGTATTCAGACCCTTTGCTGTGACACTCATATATTTAACTCAGGTGCTTTCCATTTCTTCTGATCATCCTTGAGATGGTTCTACACCTTCATTTGAGTCCAGCTGTGTTTGATTATACTGATTGGACTTGATTAGGAAAGCCACACACCTGTCTATATAAGACCTTCCAGATCACAATGCATGTCAGAGCAAATGAGAATCATGAGGTCAAAGGAACTGCCTGAAGAGCTCAGAGACAGAATTGTGGCAAGGCACAGATCTGGTCAAGGATACAAAAAGATTTCTGCTGCACTTAAGGTTCCTAAGAGCACAGTGGCCTCCATAATCCTCAAATGGAAGACGTTTGGGACGACCAGAACCCTTCCTAGAGCTGGCCGTCCGGCCAAACTGAGCTATCGGAGGAGAAGAGCCTTGGTGAGAGAGGTAAAGAAGAACCCAAAGATCACTGTGGCTGAGCTCCAGAGATGCAGTCGGGAGATGGGAGAAAGTTGTAGAAAGTCAACCATCACTGCAGCCCTCCACCAGTCGGGGCTTTATGGCAGAGTGGGCCGACGGAAGCCTCTCCTCAGTGTAAGACACATGAAAGCCCGCATGGAGTTTGCTAAAAAACACCTGAAGGACTCCAAGATGGTGAGAAATAAGATTCTCTGGTCTGATGAGACCAAAATATAACTTTTTGGCCTTAATTCTAAGCGGTATGTGTGGAGAAAACCAAGCACTGCTCATCACCTGTCCAATACAGTCCCAACAGTGTGTAATGTTCTGGTACCTCTGGTACCCTTATTCCACTTTCCCATTCAGTGTATGCGTCCCACCATTCTCTTCTGGTAGGTGCGCATACACCTTTAAGACCGATGCTGTCATCACTGAGCGCCGCAGAGCGGCTATTTCAACCGCCGGCGTTCTCACTCACATGTTCGTTCAACCTGCCTTGAAGCTCATATGCTTACAAGCGTACCTCGCTGTCGGAACCTCGCTGCTGATCCCTGTATCCCGCTACCGGATCACTCGCTCATACCGAACCTCTCTACTACTGCTTGCTATTAGTGATAAGTACCCCGCAGGGGAATCCTCCATAACCTTCCTACTAAGCTTACACTATCTAGCTCTGCATATTAAGGACTGTAACTATCATCTGCACTGTTGTTTTAGATTGCTAGCTCTTGAGCCTACTAACATCGATCCTTGCACTGGGTTAGTCTCTCCTGTATGTCATCTGCTGTCCTACCACCTACTACCATACATGATTGCTAACCTATCTGCATCCTACCTGTTACCATCTATACTCTCATGAACATTTCTCTCAAGTGCTGTTCACCTATTTGTCACTGTTCATACCTGTCTCTTCAACTCATCACCACTATACTGCTATATACATCTATCACTCCAGGAACATCTTATTGAGTGTGTATATTTGTATGCTGAATCAGACAGACCACAGTGATGAGTCTTGGGAGTTGGAATTGGTATTTCAACGTATCTCTACATGACTACTGAGTGGAGTTTTTCTGCAGCTGCAAATCCATCTTGTTTCAGAAAACGCAGGAGCGTTACACAGTGAAGCATGGTGGTGGCAGCATCATGCTGTGGGGTGTTTTTCAGCTGCAGGGACAGGACGACTGGTTGCAATCGAGGGAAAGATGAATGCGGCCAAGTACGGGGATATCCTGGACAAAAACCTTCTCCAGAGTGCTCTGGACCTCAGACTGGGCCGAAGGTTTACCTTCCAACAACACAATGACCCTAAGCACACAGCTAAAATAACGAAGGAGTGGCTTCACAACAACTCCGTGACTGTTCTTGAATGGCCCAGCCAGAGCCCTGACTTAAACCCAATTGAGCATCTCTGGAGAGACCTAAAAATGGCTGTCCACCAACGTTTACCATCCAACCTGACAGAACTGGAGAGGATCTGCAAGGAGGAATGGCAGAGGATCCCCAAATCCAGGTGTGAAAGACTTGTTGCATCTTTCCCAAAAAGACTCCTGGCTGTATTAGATCAAAAGGGGGCTTCTACTAAATACTGAGCAAAGGGTCTGAATACTTAGGACCATGTGATATTTCAGTTTTTCTTTTTTAATAAATCTGCAACAATGTCAACAATTCTGTGTTTTTCTGTCAGTATGGGGTGCTATGTGTATATTCATGAGGAAGAAGAATGAACTTAAATGATTTTAGCAAATGGCTGCAATATAACAAAGAGTGAAAAATTTAAGGGGGTCTGAATACTTTCCGTACCCACTGTACATAGCAAAAATTACACCCCAAAATACATTCTGCAACTCCTCCTGAGTATGGCGATACCATGTGTGAGACTTTTACACAGCCTGGACACATACAGAGGCCCAACATCCAAGTAGCACCTTCAGGAGTTCTAGGAGCATAAATTACACGTATAATTTCATTACAACCTAATACACTTTGAAGGCCCTGGAGCACCAGGACAATGGAAACGACCACAAAATTACCCCATTTTGGAAAGCAAACACCCCAACACATAATTTATGAGGCATGGGCTGCAGATAGGTACTCAGGTATTCTGATGGTCTGCAGACAAGTACTTAGGTACACTGATCGGCTTCAGAAAGGTATTTGGGTACTCTGAAGGGCTGCAGAGGTACTCGGGTACTCTGATATAGGTAATCAGGTACTCTGATGCAGATAGATACTCGGGCACTGTGAGCTGGAGACAAGTACTCGGGTACTCTGATGGTCTGCAGATAGGTACTGGGGTACTCTGGGCCGCAGATAGGTACTCGGGTACTATGATGGGCTGCAGAGAGGTATTCGGGTACTCTGATGGGCTGGAGACAGGCAGAGCTCTGAGGAAGGGAGCGCGCCTCCCAAAACGAATCAACGGTCCTACTAAAGGGACATGTCCTTTCCACATCGAAGTGGACTCATTTTATGTGATTTTTGCTCTTCATGTTTGTGAGTATTTTTTTGCCATTTTAATAAAAATTTTAAATGTGTCCAAGGGTAATGCACTAGGTGCTTGCGCCTCCTTTCTTTTGTATTTTAGGCCCCCATTCCAAACTTATTCTTTCTACCCTGTAAAGGAAAGATGCCTATACCTAATCTGAAGCCATTCTTGTCTGGTAACATGACCAGATCCCAGGGCAGCTTCAGTGTAGAGTATGGACAGTAAACAACAGATTCCCCATAGTAAGCCTCTGAGTGACATAATCACACAGGCTTTGCAGCTGTTGTTGGCGATATCTCATCTACACTAAAGCCATCACTAGAAAGATCATGTGACTGGGCCTGAGCGACTTCAGAATCGGTACGTTTCTATTACAGGGTAGATAGAATAGGCTTAGAATGGGGGTCAGGAATAAAATTTAGTCTTAGTTAGGTTTTTGACTTTCCTTCCACTTTCAACAGATAAAACAGGCAGATTAAGCCTCGGTTCACACTGGGGCAGCACGACTCCTTACTACTTGGGGGGCGACTTGTGCATTCCCTTGCACCACGACTTCGGAGCGACTTGCATGGACTTCACATAATGGAAGTCTACGCAAGTCGCTCCGAGGTCGCCCCGAAGTAGTACAGGACCCTTTTTCTAAGTCTACTCCTATTAGAACGGGTCCTGTAGCAGTCAATGGACCGCGAGGGAGCGCGACTTGTCAGGCTGACAAGTCGCCTGACAAGTCGCGCTAGTGTGGACCGAGTCTTATAAAAACTGAAGTAAAGCAAACTGTATAACCAAACTGCAACATAAAAGTAAACAAGGACTAGAGTGCATTACTATGGGCAACAGTACTCTTTATTACTATTTATTGGCCCTTTTATAAGGCATCAGACCCATTTCTTCCACTGCTGATTTCATTTATATGTTGCTTGTTCCCAGCTGTCATGTGTGACCTTAAAGTGATTTTAAAGTCTTGTGGGTTTTTTTTTAAATTAATAAACATGCCATGGTTACCCCCTCTATGTAGTGGTTTTGCACAGAGCGGCCGGGATCCTCCTCTTCTCGGGTCTCTGGCTTGAGCCCCTGGCCCCTCCCTCCTGTCGAGTGCCCCACAGCAAGCAGCGTGTCCATCCAGACATGGAGCTGCCGTTCGACTTCATCCCTTCTATCTCTTGATTGGCTAACTGATTTGATTGACAGCAGTGGGAGCCAAAAATGCTGCTGTGGTGTCTCAACCAATCAGGAGGAAAGAGTCCCAGATGGCCCGGGGGACTCATGGACATTGCTGATAGAGATGGGGCTCAGGTAAGTATTAGCGGGTGCTAGGGAAGCTGCTGCACACAGAAGGATTTTTATCTTAATGCATAGAATGCATTAAGATAAAAAACCTTCAGCCTTTACAACTCCTTTAAAGTTTACAGACTGGCACATTGATGGTCCATTACATGCATATAACCGCAAAAATTACCAATTCTCTTTCTCGTCACTGTATAATCCACACATTCTGTTGCTTAATTGGCTAAAATGTATGATGAGGCCCAGAGCAAATCAAGCGGAGGATAAGTGTAGGCACCCAGCACTTGATTGAATACGCAAAGAAAAATTATAAGCATAACAAGGTTAACTAGCAAGTTCTAAATGAAGATGGGGATGCCAGACCTGTATATTCACCATGACAGAGATTGAAATTAAAATGCATACCTCCTCTTGAATCCTCACAACATCCTTGTACCTCTGTAATGTGGAAACCAGATGACTTGATAAAAGGTGCATAGTGGCTATACACAAGTTTTTTCTTGTAACCAGATAGGACAAGAGATAGAAACCAAAGCACTGGATTTCTACAAGATGAAAATGAATAATTTAGGACCACAGCAGACCACTAAAAAATGATGACAAAATACATTTAAAAGTCAAAACTAAACCAGTAGGTGTTGCCAACAGTTTCAGTGATCCCTGTGGCAATACATTTCTAGTGTGGTAACATTGTTTAAAAATAGCAATAAGGACCTACCTGAAGTGTTTTTACATAAATACTACAGTCATAACAGTATTTTTTTTTTTGGATTTCTAATTTTATTAACACTGACCTATGCAGCAATTAAAAAAGAATACATAGAACCATTACCATCGGTACCTTTTCCCCAGTGGAGCTTACAATCCAATTTTTACGTCAGTCTGGACAGAAGCCAACCGAAATACCAGTATGTGGCATTGGTTTTTGAGAGGTAACGAGCTCCCAAAGAACCTGCAAACCCTATGCAGATAGCATCCCTGGGGGCTTAAACCCGGCACCCAAAGCAGAAAGTGCTAAGTTATTAGACATCATGCTATCAAATTACCAGGTTATTAAACTTCATGAAAACCTTTCACAAACCTGGGCAAAATAAGAATCATATACGTACCAGCATATGTGCAATGGGGATACAGAGCAGCTCCGAACGTCCTCTTCTAGGGTCCTTTAGCTAGCATTTCCAGTTCCTCCTCTTCACGTTGTGCCCCCATAGGAAAACGCTTCCGATGTGGGCGCACCTGCAAGTTCAATCCCGAGCAAGGCTGTGTGTGTCTAATGGCGAGGCTCAGCCCCTCCCTCCCCCACTTGCTCACATGATTTGATTGAAATCAGCAGGAGCCAATGGCTCCCGATACTGCCTCTGTGAGCAATCAGAGGGAGGACAGAGCTCTTGCAGAGGGGCACAGTGCTAGATCAAATTGGACTCTAGTAAGTATATAGGGGGTGAGGAGGCAATACAATTACTGTGTAATTTTTTACCTTAATGCAGAGAATTCATTAAGGTAAAAAGATGTGGAGTCTTTAGAACCACTTTAACACTGGATGACAAAAATGTTCACATCGAGGAATCCCCTATTTCTAAGACATTAGATTGAACGCATCTGAATGGAAAGATCATTTTCCCTAATCCATGCAGTGGCAGCTGAGATAATCCACCTGCCAGTTGTCCACTTCTAGGATATGGACCGGCAGAAATCAGTGAACTTCGAGTCCCAACCATGACACTACCTGCCTGGAGTTTGCATGTTCTCCCTGTGCCTGCGTGGGTTTCCTCCGGGTACTCCGGTTTCCTCCCACACTCCAAAGACATGCTGGTAGGTTAATTGGATCCTGTATAAAAAAAATTGGCCCTACTGTGTATGTATGCGAGTTAGGGACCTTAGATTGTGAGCTCCTTGAGGGCAGGGACTGATGTGAATGTGCATATATGTAAAGTGCTGCGTAAATTGACAGCGCTATATAAGAACCTGAAATAAATAAAAAAATAAATAAAAGAGTGAGCTTCTATCCATGATAGAATCTGGTTTGTTTCCCTTAAAGCATCCTGTGTCCCTTTGATGGCTGATATATGCTATAAAATAAAAACACACAAACGCACACCCCATTGTCATTTTATAACAATTAGTATTCTGGAAATTACCTTGGTTTCCTGGGTACATCTGTATGGTATGTAAAATGGTATCAATAGCTCCCTGCTCTGAAAGCAATTCCAATGCTCCTGAGCATTCTGATAGGCAACTCAGAACCTTAAAACCACATTCCTGTATAGCAGGATTGCCAATAAACTGAAAATTAAATATATTTAAAAAAAAAATGATTTCACATTGGGACAAAAGTGATTTTTGCATTACAGTTCAATATAAACAGAGTTCTGCCCCAAAACTGATGACAACAAAAGATATGCCCATCTGAATAAATGGTTTTAAAAATAAAAAGTATAACCATTCTGTGGTAGTTAACAATGGCCAGGGAGCTCTTTCACACTGGCAGCTGGGGGTGTGGAACTGGAATTCTTGCGATACAGCCTGAAAGACTACCACATCCACCACACAGGCTTCAGGAGGCAGTATTGACTCCTGAATGATTGCCAGCCTCTGTTATGCCACCCTCTGAAGAGGTCGGTAAAAAAATCCACCGTGGATCTCATTTCAGAGGGCGGTACATATTACTGCCAGTTTGAAAGAGCCCACACACAGCAGTTTTGAAGCTATTTCAAATTTTTTAACCAGCTTTAAATAATAATTTGACTGTGATAAACCACCACCAATCATTTGCACTGTTTCAACAAACTGTTGATCAAAGATTAAATTGATCTGTTTGGCTGTTTTGTTTTTTTTTTGGTTTTGTTTTTTTGCTATTTTACAAAGTTGAAGGTGGTAGAAAGGGCTTGAAAACTGTTATGTGCATTGTAAGCATTAAACTACTACAAAGTATGAAAGACTACAGGAAACTCTCCTGGGTTTTTGCAGTCCAATCAGTAGAACTCAAATGAAACCTAGGACAGAGAAATGTCTTGCCTATAGTTCTGAAAGAACATTTCTATTTATTATTATTAGAAAAACACAGCTAAAAGCCACAAGAACTGTAAAGCACAGATCTAGCAGGGAACAGAGATATATTTTGGATAAACCAAATTGTCTATCTGTGTTAATAAGGGGAACACCTGCTATGGTCAATAAGGAGAAAGGGGCAGACTGTTAAGATAGGGTTTCTAAACCTGGCAAAAAGCAGGCCAATCAAGAAGCAAGATGGGCAGGTAGGAAGGTATGAGAAGGTTTAAAATCTCAATATCTGGGATCTAACAGGGTTGAGTATGCACCACTTATCAAGTGTAATAATAGTACATTGTTAAAAGCTTCTTTCACACGGGTGTTCCGTATGTCCATTTTTCATCCATTAAAAAACTGGCAGAAATGCACTCCTATCCTATGGGCAAACAGATGTCCATTTATATCCGCTTTCTTTCAGGTCTCTATTTTTATTCCGTGTAAAAAACTGACCCAATCTAATGTAAAATGGATAAACGGCTAATATTTGCATTGGTTGTTAGGAGCCCACACCCGCCTCTGTACTAACAAGCAGTGACTCATCTCTGCTGTCAGTGGGGGATTCCCCACTGACAGCAGAATGTAAAGATATATATATATATATATATATATATATATATATATATATATATATATATGTGAAAAAAAATGCCAGACAGAATGCAGCTATGGGGCAGTGTGTACAGCAGACAAGCCTGCAAGTGCTGGCTTCTTTGGTTACTTTAGCACCAGAGAAAAAGCGGTCATTCGACCCCACAGCTGAAGTAGATAAGGGGGGGGGGGGGGGAGTCACCTGGTAATGTAACTGGGTGACTTCCACCCCTTTGTTCACTCTGGTGACAGGCCAAATGAGAGCTCCTTCTCCGGTGCTAAAAGTAAAACAAAGGAGCCAACAATTGCATTTAGAGCCAGCAATCACATTCAGAGTGGGCAAATGAGGGAGCCTGCATGTACACACACTGCCCCATTACTGTAAACACTATTCTCCTCTTCCCCTGCCCTCTCCATGCACACACTGGCTCCCCCTCTTGCCATAAAGAGGACTTGTCACCTATATGCTATCACAAATGGGGCTATTGGTCTCCTATGTGATAGCAATAACATGCAAACATTTAGATAGGCATATGAAAAAAAAAAAAAAAACACACAAAAAAACCATGCGTTTGAGGTACCTATGTACAAAAACGGTGCTACAGGTTACATATCACTGCGCACTCCAGAGTAAAATCAATTTTAGCACCAGAGCGCCTGTGTAACGCTAAATTGATGACCTGTAGGGGCTTTTAAAGCATTTCCCATGGAAAATAATATAGGGTATTGAAGTTTATTCGCTGTTTCACGGGTGCACGCAAATTATTGCTTAACATGTTGGGCATCTACTTGGTACAACTTAATCTTTACTATTTTACCAAAATTGGGTAATTTATTATGTTTGTGTGCCCTAAAATTAACTTTAGTGTATTTTTACTGAAATTTTGCATTTCATAAATTGTTGTGCTAATGTGCAACATTAAAAATTGGAACTACCAATGGAATTGGAATTTTATTTTCAAGGGTGTCTGCTTTCAGAAAATATATAATGTTTGGGGGTTTTACGTAATCTTCAGGTCTAAAATATTTCATTATTCATGTAAACAAAAAATGAAAAAGATTGAAAAAATTGGTCCGGGACTCAAGTGGTTAAGAACTCCAGCTGTCGGATGTAAAAAAACCAAAACAAACAAAAAAAAAATTGATGAAAAACTGATGTAAACTGAATCATTTTTTTCTTTGAAAAAACGTGTCTGAACAGATGACACCCATGTGAAAGGGCCATTATGTGTGTAGGTAACTAACAGAGCATGTGGAATACAGAATAAAAAACACATGATTTACCTTTTGTTTTGTTTTTTTTATACACACAATTACCCAGACACACACACACAATGGTTTTTTTCTGTCCTGCACATATTTATACATCGACTTGCCAAGCAATAGCCCAGTTTAGGCTGCCAGTAGCATTCTAGTGTAAGCAAACCTACACCTGTGCTCTTTTAAAATTCCAAAATGCAGCATAACCTCAAATACAGGTGAGCTTTTGTTAAATCGTTTAACTATCTTGTATGCATTTTTCACATAGCATACAGAATTGCACTCTCTTTTTGGGGCTGTACCAGTAACCTTTCAATAGCATCCTTAAGCCAACATCAGTACATTGAGGCCTCTTAAAACAACATACAGGTCCACGAGCTGAGAATCTTCAAAAATGGGGTTCTTTTGAGAAAAAGGTACCAGCTTGGGTTAATTAGCAAAGAGTAAAATGGAAAATATTTTTAAAGAGTTTAGAACTACTCAAACATACTTTGTTGAGGGCTTCTAAAATTAACTTGTGCGTTCCTTCTAGTAGACACTGGTTTTTGATCACTTTAACTGGGAGATTCAGACAAGCAGTTTCTTTTGCATTCATGGCATCATTTGGTACATCAAACATGTTGTCTGAAAAAGAATAATTGATATATTAAATAATAAAAACAAAACAAATTCAAACATGCTCATACTCTTAAACGGTTTATGGCTTTATCAAAGTGTCGATTACACGTAGTACTATAAAGGGACCTACAGCAAACTTTCCAATTGCGAATACACTTGTATGCTTATAAATACCAGAAAACTCCCAAAATTACATTACAAATTTTAAATATTACTCACATTAAACTACCCCAAAACATTCCACAGAAAAGATCCTAACCCTGGGGCAAAGATGGCTGTATTCTAGCTGCTATTTGTCCCAGGAATTGTGAAATAAATGCAGAAAATTCTGCTTTTGTCAGACACAGGTGTCAGTCAGCTCCTGCTCCGGTGCAAGGGACGCATCGTTACACTAAGATGATCTCAGCAGAGTGACACGGAGATGATCTCAGCAGAGTGAATGTTCACCAGAAGTTTTGCAATTGCTATCCTTCCCCTGGTCTTCGCCATAGTTACGCGTGAGAATATTCGCCTGTGGAGTACTCATTGAGTAACATGAGGAATATAGGGTAAGCAGGTTGACAATAAGAAAGCAGAAACCTGGGTGTGCACTACCCAGTAGCATGGTGAAAGGGTGGAAAGAAGTGCATGAGTAACATACAAGGGGTCTAGGCAAAATCAGTGCTAAAATGTGCTATCTATGCTTTCATGTTAACACTTGGTCATCCATGTAAGACTAAGCTCTGACTGGCTGAGTTTTAGCACCAAAGTTGAAAAGTTTACGATATACAGTAGAGCAAGTATCGTGCAACATGAATAATTGCAACTACTATACATTTATGCTTTTCCTGTGTGCTAACAGTTTTAATAAAATTAGCTTTAGAGAGGAACTAGTTAAGTACTGTATAAGAATGACCTTGGGGTGTGGTTGCCTGAGGTAACGGTGCAGAGCCGCGCCACTGATGCATTAAGAGAAGCTATTCACCAGGAAGGAAGATTTACAGCATTTAGTGCATGATGTGTGTGAATAAAATACCAATCTTTGTCAGTGTAATTCTATTAAAATTTCTATATGGTTTTAGATGCTACATTAAGGAGTGTCTTTTTTTATGTTTTCAGGCCCCCAAAAAATTGCCAACTGCAAACTCCACATAGAAAATAAATCATTGGAAGAAACCCTAAATCCTAAGGGCTCTTTCACACAAGGAGTCGGTCGGATGGACTCCGTTTTTCTCAGCGGGGGATCGATCCACTGATCCGCCACTGAGCAGGAGGATGACAGCTGTTCTCCGTGCTGTGTGCGGAGACACAGCTGTCAGGTCCCCATGCATCTCTATTTGGGAATCGGATGGGAACGGACCGTCTGTCCGTTCTCATCCGATCCCATCCACGGATGGAAAATAGGGTTTCCATCTATCCAGATTTGACGGATCGGATGTCAGCGGACATGTCTCCGCTGACATCCGATGCCCCATAGAGATGCATGGGGTGACCGGTCAGATCCGCCAAAAAAAACTGACAGGCGGATCTGAACGGTCCGCCTGTGTGAATGGGGCCTAAGGCTCCTTTCACAAATGCTGTCCATTTTTCATCCATCCGTTCCTACTAATGAAACTAATAAAAAAAAATGATGATTAATGAAAAACGGATGAAAAACTGATGATCACTGATGAAAAATGAATGAAAAAATGATGATCATGGATGAAAAACTGATGCTCACGGATGAAAAACGGATGCAAAACTGATGATCGCTGATGCAAAACTGATGATCGCTGATGCAAAACTGATGATCACTGATGAAAAACTGATGAATACTTCATCTATTTTGACGTGAGTGAACTGATGAAATGAACGAGGTCCGCATGTGTGAAAGGGGCCTAATGCATGTGACAGAGTTGGGTAAAGGGAATTTTGGTTTATGACTAGGCAACAATGCTGACTTACAATAATTATTACCTCTGAAAAAGAAAATACTAAAAGATATTGTATTCATAGCATTTTCTAATAAACAGCTTATATCACAAAAAAAAAAAAAAAAAAAAAAGGAGAAGAGAACACCATCAACATATAGCAATATATGGGTTTTTTATTATAGACTTACCTGTAAAATCCATTTCTTGAAGTACATCACGGGACACAGAGCAATAAATCACAACATATGGGTTATATAGCCACCTACAGGTGAAGGACACTGGCAACCAGTCAGAAAGGATACCCCCTTATATAACCCCTCCCACACAGGAAGAACCTCCGTTCTCCGTTTTGTAGCAAGCAATCAAGCAATAAAGGCCCCATAGAAGAGGGGAGGGACCTCTGTGTCCTGTGATGTACTTCAAGAAATGGAATTGACAGGCAAGTCTATTAAAACAGGGGACACGGGACACAGAGCCATAAATCATAATATATGGGATGTCCCAAAGCGATGCATCGGAGGGGAGGGACACACAAAAAAAAAAAAAGAAATACCGCCATCCGACCACAAAAAAAATTACATCGCTGCCTGCAGAACACTGCGGCCAAATGCAGATTCCTCTTGGGTCCCAACATCCACTCGATAGAAATGAGTGAACGTATGTACCGACGACCAGGTCGCGGCCTTGCAAATCTGAGCCATAGAGGCTTGATGGCGATGTGCTCAAGAGGCACCTACTTCTCTGGTAGAATGTGCCTTTGCCGGAAAAGGTGGAACCTTCCCTTCTAAATCATACTAATATTCAGTGCAGCGCAATCCTGATGGTAAAGCAATCAAAAAGTCTCAAGATTTCAGGCGTCAATATCTTCAAACAGATGGACTGTCCCCAGTGGTAAGTGGTCCTAGAGCAATTTCATGCAATTGAGTGTCCACACAGGTGCTCATGCGATCCCACCACCTAGCATCCACTGCTGCTCACCTTATCTGTGAGACCCTACAGGGTGAAACAGCATGTCATATTAAACGGGTAAGTATACCATCACTCCTCCTCTCCTTAATAAGCAAAATGTGAGCTTCCAATCCTCAGAGCAAACTGCATTCGTGGTGTATGCAAAACAGAATAAACGATCTAAACACTCTCTGTATAGACCTGTATTATACGTTATTGAATAAAATATTGCACTCACGTTTTAAAAGATGGAATTCACAAATTAATGCAGAGCTTGAAAGCGAGCGTGCATCACACCAGCCGGACCAGGGGGAGTTCAGAGATGGCCGTGGGTCACGTGACGTACCCCGTACGCGTTACGTCCAGAGTAGGCGGGACTTCTTCAGCGGGGGTCACGTACCCTATTGCGGAACCGACTAAGTATACATAATGAACAGTCTCCGTCCTTCTTCCGGCCACCAATCAACCTATCATAGAGGGAACGCCCCGAAACCGGAAGTGACATACTGTGTTACTGTGTTGAATTAATCATTTTATATTCTGTTGTATTTACATGTATATTTTAATGTTTATGTCTGCCACCTAGTGGAGAGTTTGGATATGACCGGGTCACAATATGACGATTATCCATTTGAATCCTTTGGATCGTGGGTTTTTTATAATATATGAATGGCACCTTTCTCCTTTTTTAAATTAAGTTGGGCATAGTATTCATTAAATGCATAAATTGTTTTTTTTAAACTATAGCCGCTCGTGCTGGTTCATGAAGGTGGTTAATTTGCCCTTAAACTTAATAGGCTGGTCCTATTATAGGATATATGGTGCTACTTCCGCCCTTAACACTGTGGCGTCGGCCAGAGGATCCCGAGACCTGGCTACAAACCTCTGAACCTTCTTGTTGAGTCGAAAACCAAACAGGTCGACGTTGGGTTTCCCCCACCGGACACACAAGAGATGAAACACCTCCGGGTGCAAGGACACACAAGAGATGAAACACCTCCGGGTGCAAGGACCACTCCTCTTGAGCCAACACTTGACGCTCAGGTAATCCGCCTGCCAGTTCTCCACACCTGGGATGTGCACAGCAAAGAGGGCTGGAACAAACTTTTCCGCCCAATCCAGGATCTCGGCCACCTCCTGGGCCACCAAGACACTATTTGTGCCCCTTGATGATTGATGTAAGGCCTGGCCGTGGCACTATCCGATTGTATCCAGACTGGACAATCTTGCAGATGAGTTGTTCAGTGTCCCAGGCAAAGCTTTATCGCCCTGAGCTCCAAGATAATTATCGGAAATTTTGACTCTTCCACTGTCCAGGACCCCTGGACGTAGAGCTTTCCCAGCACTCCACCCCAGCCTGACTGGCTGGCGTCCATGGTTACCACCGTCCAATACAACGGAAGGACTTGACCTGGCGTAGTGCTAATGGGCGAAGCCACCATAGAAGAGCATTCTTGACTTCTGGTTCCGGCGCCTGATGCGATAGACGGGGCATCGGCGGCTCCGGACCGATCGGCGTGTTAAACCTGCTTACAACACCCCCTCGGCTGCCAGAGTAGCTCCCCTGTGCTCCCCACACCTCCGGCCAGCTCCGGTGATGGATCGCTTCGTGACACACGGCAATCCACCGCCTGGGGATCCCCGCTCAGCAGCGCCCACACAGGCGCCTCAGGAATCCATCATGGCGGATGCTGCTTCTCCCCATGCGGCGGGGCCGACGGAGCCAGGGCTGATGCCACTATTCCCCTCCACTATATCTCCGGAGAATGACCAGTATGTCCGTATTGCTCAGGCAGTGGCTGCACTCTTATCCCCCACCATTACTGCAGCTGTGGACAGAGCAGTCACTGCCGGAATCATGCAGCTCCGCAAAGAAGTGGGAGAGCAGTCAAAACGGATCACTGAATTGGAATCACGCTTGTCTGATGTAGAGGAAAAGGTACAGGCCAATTTGGCTAATGACCAGCGCTGCTCACAGACTCAGCACTTTATTCTGGAAAAACTTGAGGATTTGGAAAACCGTTCCCGTCGGAACAATCTCCGATTCATCGGAGTCCCGGAAACTGTCACTAATGCTGCCTTGAAGGACTACTGCTCATCTAAAGACCCACAGTTCACGCTGGCCTATCCAGCTGTTCTCCGTTTCACTACCTCCACAGGAGAAGCTAAATCGTTCTCGCACCCGGAAGAAGCGGCCATCTTCGTATTCCCGCCCCCCGGGAACCCGAGACTTGCGCGACCCCAGGAAGGACGCCCCAAAAAGGCCTCGCTATGCTACCAAGTGACATTGCGGTAACTTCTAGGATCTCTTTCTGGCTCTCCCTGTCCTTAGCGGAATTGTTTTCGTACCCGACGCCAGCTTACCCTACTTGATGTGGCTATGTGAGGCATAGCCGCCTAGCACTACCTATGCTGAGCTCTGGCACGAAATCTCCAGTCTGTTGTCTTAGGCGATTTTATTTTGATTAATGTTGATCTGGATATCCCTGCTTAAGCTCTCTCACTAATGTATGTTTTCTTTTTCATGTATACCCTCACAGCCTTACCGGAGCTGCACTGGTAAGTTTTATCCTCCTCACTACCCTGAGTGACCACCATTACCTGCACGGCAGTTCTTTCTTGTGCTACAGCCCTTGCGGAGGGGTGAGAGACGGCTCTTCTAACCCTTTACCCTCATCTCGCCAGGGGGTGGTCGCCTCTGCATCTCCGGTAACGTCATTGGGAGATGACATCCAAACAGGAAAAAAGTGAAGTACACAAAGATGATGGTATGTGAAGTTTTGTTTTTTACCCTTCTGCTTGCTAGCTTTGTTCTGCTAGCCAGAGTTTTATCCCCCTACCCCCCAGGGAATACCACCCGGCTATCTATGACTAAAGAGACACAGTGTGCACCTCCACTAGATCCACTACTGCTGTCACACAGCTTGTCCCACACCCCCCACGCTTACAACCTGTATAAATTCTATATCGCCTATACCCCCCCCCCCCTATGATCCCCCGTAATATGAAAATAGTTTCATGGAACGTAAAGGGGTTACGTTCCCCTCATAAAAGGGTGGCCATCCTCAGACATCTAAAAAGATTGAAGGCTCATATTGCCCTACTCGAAGAGACACATTTAGAGGCCAGAGATTTCCACAGAATGCGCAAACTCTGGGTAGGCCAGGTCTATGGCTCGGCCTCGGAGAAACAAAAGGCAGGGACTCTTATACTCCTCCACAACTCCCCTCCCAAATCCTACTTTTCTGAGCTGTCCTCCAAACTGGCGCCCTACATCCACTGTCCCCTCCTGTTGGGAGGCGACTTTAACACGGTCATGCACCCAGCGGAGAACAGGTCGAGAGACACACAGTCCAAGACACAACCCCACCTCGTCAACACAATCCGGTCAGAATTTGCCTCATCTCTTCACCTTACTGATGTCTGGCGGTTGTCTTATCCCCTAGGGAAGGAATTTACTTTCTTCTCCCCCCCTCATGACAGTCTATCCCGTATAGACTATATCCTGTGCAATCACCTTTTTCTCAAACATACATCCGACCCATCTATTGAATCAATAGCCATATCGTATCATGCTCCAATCACTGTATCCTTTACCGACCCAGCCATGTCCCCCTCTTCGCCGGTTTGGCGGTTTCCCTTGTACCTCTCCGACAATAGAGAACTACGCGACATTTTAGAATCCACATGGTCATCTTTTCTGCAGGATAACGCAGCCCACGCGGCGGATCCCATTTTAATGTGGGAGACGGGGAAGGCGGTACTCCGGGGTAGGATCATTGCCTTTGCGTCAGCTCACAAGAAATCAGCTAATGCTAGTTTCCAGGCAGCCAGCAAGGCTCTACGCCTGGCTCAGGCGCAATTAGCTCACGATAATTCCCCCACAACCCGCCAGAACTAGAAAGAGGCGAAATCCAGATTTGATCTGTGGGCGGAGGCCGGGGAGAGGTTTCATCACTCCCTCCTCGACCTCCGGCTCCACAAGTTTGGCAACAAATCTGGGAAACTACTCGCCCATCTATGTAGAGGTCCACTCCCCCACTCATCTCTTCTATTAAAAAACCGCCCGGAGGTTTATCCACAGATTCTAAGGAAATTAACTAGATTATCAAGGGTTTTTTTGATTCCCTCTATGCTCCCGACCCCATCGAACCGACTAATGCCCCATACACACGTGCAGATTATCTGCAGACTTTTGTCTGCAGACTTACCTTTTCTATGTAGTGCAAGGGCCTGCCGGATTGCATACAAATTGAAAGTGTTTAGGTTTGACCTCATATTATATGGTTTTGGTAAGTCTGCAGATAATCTGCACGTGTGTATGGGGCATAAGGTCGAATCCTTTGTGGATAAGGTTCAACTTCCCACTTTGTCCCCGTCAGATCTTTTAAGCCTTAACGCCACCATCCTGCTGGAAGAGGTCCAATCGGTCATTAATTCTCTGTCCACTGGGAAAGCCCCGGGTCCCGACGGCTACACATCGGATTTCTATAAACAAACTCCTTCATCTCCCCCGCCCTCACTAGTGTATATACCCACATTATGAGCGGAGGTCCCTACCTGCCCACGGGTTTTCAGGCCCACATTAAACTTATACCTAAACCGGAAAAAGACCCCTCGGAACCCAGCTCATACTGTCCAATTTCCCTTCTGAACCTAGATACCAAAATCCTATCCAAATTGATAGCTAACAGATTAGCCGATATCATACCATCCCTGATCCTGCCCTCCCAGTCAGGCTTTACTAAGGGCCGCTCGGCCACATCAAACATAAGAAAAGTACTGGCAGTCTTGCACGAGGCCCACACAGACCCTCACAACGACATGGCCATAATCACGTTGGATGCGGAGAAGGCCTTTGATAATGTCAGCTTCTCCTGGCTACGGATGGTCCTGGAGAGGTTTGGCTTCGGAGGCTCTTTTCTGCATCTAATCTCAGCCATGTACTCAGCCCCCCGGGCAAATGTGGTTGCTTGCAGCCATGTCTCTGAATCCTTCCCTCTATACAAGGGCACCAGGCAGGGTTGCCCACTCTCCCCATTGCTCTTCAATAGTGCCATTGTACCCCTCTCTCGCTACCTGTCCTCACATCATTCCCTACACGGTATTCACATAGGAGATCAAGAAAATTGCACGGCGCTATTCGCTGACGACATATTAATATTCACCTCTGATCCTGCATCCGATGTCCCCCTTATCCACAATATTTTCATAAACTTTCGACAATGCTCGGGCCTACGTATTAATTTCAATAAAAGTGAAATTCTCCCATTGTCCCATTCCGCACACAAACCATGGTTGGAACATTCCATCTTCTCTATTACCAAATCCCACATTAAATATCTAGGAATAAGAATAAGTAGATTGCCATCCTCTATATACACGGTGAATATGCCCCCAGTATTGGAAGCAATCAAGAAACAGTTGGAATCTTGGTCAGAATTGCCCCTCTCCCTCCTGGGCCGATGCCACTTGTTTAAAATGGTCAGCTACCCAAAATTATTATATCCCTTCATCACAGACGGGTCTGGGATTTAGCGATGACTAGAACCGGGGATGCGATTTTGCATTCCATGACACCTTTGTGGTATAACCGTCAGCTCCCGGAGCTTCTTCATATTCCTGACCCTGGGGTATGGATACGTAAAGGTATATATCTGTTGTCACATGTTGTGTCTGCGGGGTCTATTAAGTCCTTCCACTTGCTCCGGGAGGAACACCAACTCCCGGAGTCCATGCATTTCTATTATTTGCAGCTGTCCCACGCCCTGAGAGGACAATTTGCCCATGCGATCCCTGACATACCATCGGTTGACCTCTTGGATGTGATTAGGAGCCAGGAGCACCGCAAACTCATTTCGTTGCTGTATGAGATGTTGGGCACTAAACGGGTGACTGAGCTGGCATATGGGTTGCGGGGGTCATGGGTGGGCGATGTTGGGGAGCTGGAGGATGAGGAGTGGGATGAGGCTCTGGAGGCCTGCACTTTGGTTTCTCCCAAGTTGTCAGATTGGCTTACTCAAATTTATATTACACACAGGTCGTATCTCACCCCTGTGAGGCTGGCTCACTTTGATTCCTCCCGCTCCTCGGCATGCCCGAGGTGCTCTCACTCCCCGGGCACTTTTGGTCACATGATCTGGTCCTGCACGGCCGTGCAGGGGTTCTGAACACAGGTTGTCCAGTTCCTGCATGACCGCATGGGATGCCCGACCACACTGGACCCCAAGCTGTGCCTCCTCGGGATATTTCCTGAGGTTGACGCAGACAAACACATGATTCAATTCCTCCGGGAAACCTTATTCACTGCTAGGAAAATGATAGCCCTGAAGTGGATGCAGTCTACACCCCCCACCTTATCAGCTTGGAAGGCGGCAGTTGGTGCCACCCTGCCCTTTAAGAAGGTCATGTATGTTAATAGGGGTTGCCCCAAGAGATATAACAAAATATGGGATAGGTGGCTGGAGGCCCCCGACACATGCAAATCTTAGGAGGGGATGGGAATATTGTGCTTCTGTCACTACAATGCAACTGTTCCGCTGAGTCTGCGCCCATGGCCTATTATATGTTTTGCCTTGCTGAAGTTTCTGCCCCTGTTCTGGATATGGCGGTAATATGTTCTTTCCTTATTTTTACTTTACAACCATGCTCTTTGCACAGTGTGTATTTTGAAATGTTTGACTATGTGATATTGTACTTATGCGCTTTCTGATGATGTCTTTTATTGTATGTTTATATGCAGTGCTTAACTCAATAAACGTTTGTTTGGTTTAAAAAAAAAAAAAATATTATATCCTATGCAGACCATTCCTCTTCTCCTAAAGCATAAAGATGTCCAAATTCTTTATAGAGCATTATCACAGTTTATATGGCACAATAAACGTCCCCGCATCTCATTAAAGAAACTCCAGAAGCCCAGGAGGGGAGAGGGCGCCAATATTCCAGATGTGAGGTTGTATAATTTATCATGTCTTTTGCGGGTAGGGATTGATTGGATATCTGGGATTCCGAGATTTTCGAATGTGGACCTTGAAACCCAAATGGTAGCCCCCTTCAGCCTGGGAGCAATTCTCCACTGTCCATTGTATGCCTTACCAGCCAGCATAAGGTCCAATATTCTTATACGGGACACCGTAATTGCCTGGCGAGAAATCAGCAAGAAATTGGGATTATCCCCATATTTTTCGCGACATCTTACCATAATGGGCCACCCCTTGTTTCCCCAAACCAGACAATACCAGGCCTTCACCCAATGGTCATCTGGCGGCCTTACACACTTTGCCCACCTCTTTGACCCATTATCCGGACTTCCACGCCCTCACTTGGATATCTACTCCACCTACAACGTCCCAAGGCAGCACTTCATTCATGTACAGCAGGCGATCTCATTTGCCAAAGACCTCTGCTCACGGAAGTTCAAAAGTATCGGCGAGTGTTTACTGGATGTTCTGCTGCTGAAACAAAAACTTTAACTTTCTGACGTGTATAAACCACTATTTGATATCCGATCACGACAGCTTGTCTCTCCGCCCTCTTCTCCATGGAGCAAGGACTTTGCTATCCCCAACATTGGAGAGTACATCCTACAAGGATACAATATGACGTGCAAATTTAATGTCAACGAATTTTGGAGAGAACAACAGCTGAAAATCCTTCACAGGGCCTATTCCCCCTTTTCTTTCTCAGAAACTACAACGGCCGCCCAGTCGTGTTCTTGGTTTAATGTTCAGAGGCCCACCCTGGCCCATAGACTTTGGTCCTGCCCTCATATATCGGCATTCTGGGAGGCAGTGCAACAGCTAACTCTCACCACCACTGGCCTTTCCCCGACAAAGAACCCTCTCCTCCTGCTCTTTGGTAATCTGCATGGCCCCACTTTAGAGATCGACCGCTCTCAAATCATAATCCTAAACACTCACAAGGCCTGGATATCGACGTGTCTCATGATAGCACGGAGAGCTATACTTCGTAAGTGGACTGATCCCCACCCCCCAACATCCAGGATGTAATGGAAGAACTTGTTAGATTCCACACCAAAGAACTTTTGGACGCCAAGCTCCTATCAGGCCCCACTGAACGCGTCCTTTCCAAATGGTCCCCCTTTCTGACGGCATTCCCTCAGGCCATCCCCCAACCCTACCTGATGTGCTACAAGATCTCATGTTAGCTGTGTCCCCTTTTGTGAATTTCTCCAGATACATTACCTGATTTAAACTACCCCCGCCATGGTATTCCCCCCCCCCCCCCCTCAAGTTGGTGTGTATAATGGATCCCCCTTTTCAATGCCTTTGGGCTTTACTGTTGTTAGCACTATATGCTCAGTAAGGATTCATTAAGTGTTTTAGCTGTATTGTTTTTTCGCTTTGTATGCATGTAAAATTTCAATAAAATTTGTTTAAAAAAAAAAAAAAGAGCATTCTTCAAGTTGTGACTCAACCGAATCAAAGTGTCCAAGGACTTTGGATTTTTGTTCCATTTGACCCTTTTTAAGGGTCTCGGGTGGAACTGAGCAAATGGAACCGTCTCGAAGGTTGACACCATCAGACCCAAGGCCTGCATGCAAGTCTGCAGAGAGAACAAATTGTTTGCCAACAGCAAACGGATCACCCCCTGCAACTTCTGCAGCTTGTCTGGAGGAAGAAAGACCTTCGCCAAGCCGGCATCCAGAGTCAGGCCCAGATACTCCAGTCTTCATGCAGGTATCAGGGCAGACTTTTTGAAATTTATGTTCCATCCGCACTTTTGCAGAGTACGTACCATGATCTTAAAGTTGCCCAACAGAGCTGAATGAGAGTCCGCTCAGTACTGAAATCCCTCATTGGCGCAGCAATGCCAATACCAGAGCCAGCACATTGGCAAAGACCCTGGGGGCGGAGGTGAGACCAAATTTAAAATACTCCTCTCCTACAGCAAAGCGAAAAAAACGCTTGTGTCTATCGTAGATTGGGATGTGTAGATATGCGTCATCGATATCTATGGAGGCCAAAAACTCCCCTTGGTGTAGAAACGCCACTACCATTCGAATGGACTTCATTCAAAACTTCTGTACCCGCACAAAGCAGTTCAGAGCCTCGCGGTCCAGAATTGGACATTCTTTGCCTTCTTTTCTGGGCACAGTAAATGGGTTCGAATAAAATTCCTGAAAGCATTCCCGGGAGGGAACCGTCACAATCACCCCTTGCAACAGCAGGTCTTGTACCACCTCTCGGAGGTCCCTTAACTGGTCTGGAGAAAGGCGTAGATTGGACAGGAAGAACCTGTCCGACAGTCGAGACCAGAATTCGATCTTGTAACCCAAACGGATCAGCAAGGGGAGTAACTTCTTGGAACCCCCAGAAGACCGGAATGGCTTAGCTCCTTTCTCCTACGACCTGGAAGTACGAAAGGGCTGCCTATGAGCAGTGAAAGAGGGCCCCCTTCTAGGACGTGGTGCCTTGCTCTTGGATGATTGTGGAAGAAGAGTACTATTCCCACCCGTAAGGCCTTTTATCAGCTCATTCAAGGAGGATCCAAACAACCTTCTCCCCCCCCTCCCCGGGAAGGGAAGGTCAGAAAGAGCCATTTTGGAGGCTTGGTCCGCAAACCAGCTCTTAAACCACACCATGCTTCTAATAGCAATGCCCACTGCCGACACGCTGGCTCCCAGGGGAGCCGCATCCAGCAGGGTGTGACGAGACCATTGCTCGCTCTGTCCGCCCTCCCGACACTCCTCTGTTTCTAGTGAGTCCGCTTGCAGATCGCAACGTCTGATGGTTCGGTCAACCAAGGATCCGGGATCCGAACTACAGCTATGTGCTGTCCGGAATCCATTAGAACAAACACCAGGCAAGGCTGTATATATATATATATATATATATGTATCATATGGGGACGCTGTATCTTTAGGCGTTTTCTCCGATTGCTGTATTTCTGCCATTCTCTGCTCATGCTGCCGCTCTCGTTCTCTCTCTTGTCGCTCTAGTTCTTTCTCTTGTCGCTCATCGTGCAGCTGGATGTCTCTAATGGCATTCTGTATGGTGGTCTCTGATGGGTTAGCACCATATAATGCCAACCGCCCTCAAACTCGTTGCTGAAACAAGTCTTCAACTGACCGGGGTCCTGCATCACCATCCCTCTGATCCATCTCGGTTAGCTCACTGATCAGGGTGGCCTTGTTCTTCAGCGTGGCTCTCCTGCATGCTGCATAGCTGGTCATTGACTGTGGTGGTTTGGAGTGTCCCGGTAACTGGAGAGCAAATCCCACCGCTGCCAACCAATGTGACGAGACCCTTGCTCGCTCTGTCCGTTCTCCCGACACTCCTCTGTTTCTAGTGAGTCCGCTTGCAGATCGCAACGTCTGATGGTTCGGTCAACCAAGGATCCGGGATCCGAACTACAGCTATGTGCCGTCCGGAATCCATTAGAACAAACACCAGGCAAGGCTGTATGTAAGTTCAAACAGGAAGACCATTTATTGGAAGAACACAGCACACTTTTATACAGAATTTGGAACATCCTGCCCCCAACAACCGCTTTACCATTGGTCAATTGCACAGTACCTGCAGTTCCCCATAAGGTCCTCTACAGCCATGCAAATGAGGGCTTGAAAATGAGTCAGCAGTGATTGGTCAGATAGCTTGACCAGAAGGACTGCCATGTGCAAGGAGACAGAAGCCCCAGGGGGCAATCAATGTACACAATAGTCAGACACCGAACAATGGTTCCCTAACGAGCCCTTAATACACATTACTCTGAGTGTCAATACATCCCTTAGTAGACAACAGGTGAGGTCATTAGCACACCTGACAATAGGTGAATGGAAAGCCACCTCAGACCAAAAGCAACATTGTTTAGACAGCCCGTCTCCACATTGAACTTCCTGTAATGACCATATTAGGAGTTGACTTCCTGTTCAGAGGCCTCATGGCAAATGGGAACAAAAATCTTCATATTACAAGGGAGACATTATTCCTGAATATGACTGTCCCATTTGCAGTAGTCCAAACCATATTTTCAGTGTTCACCACCCTCCTGGTCACCCTGCATCCATAACAGATGCAGGGTGACTTAAACATAAGAGAGCCCCATAAGGCTGGGCATGGTGCCCCCCGACCTCTCTAAAGGAATTTGGGGTCCACAACCCCCATGCTCAAAGTGACTCCCGTCACACAGGGCTTGACCCATCTGGTGCAATAGCTCAAGCAGACCCAGGGAGGGCTGCTCCGTTTCCAAGTCACATTTTAGTAACTTCACCCATTCTGTAATGCTCTGTGACACCAATGTGATCACAAAGACCGATTTTAGTATGGAGCTCGCTAACACATGTAAATGGTGGGACAGAGACTCAATCTGTCTATCCAATGTCTGTAAAAGCTGGGGAATTTTCCACCGGAACCGCCGTAGACTCTGGAAACTGGATGATTCACCTTAGGTGGAATGGTCAACCTAGTGGAAACTGCATCAGCAGAGAGGTAACCGCATTTAAAGCACTTGGGCACCACTAACATTTGTATGATGCGTTACCACTGTTCATTGACAATATTGTCAAAAATTTCCAGACAAGGAAACATCTTCCCGACTTCTGGGATTTGTGGGTGCCAAAAGACACTTGCGTCTCGGACACTGTAGACTCATCTGCCATTTTTAATGTTTCCCGCACTAATACTACTCGTGCTCCCACCAACACGCTTTACCGCTCGACGGCTGACGAGGATATGTCCTCCTCACCCTCAGAATGCGATAACACAGATCCACCAAGGTGGGGTGCATCCGCAGCGGCCATATCTGCCTCAGAATCTGAGGATACCACAGAGGGAGGTGAAGGAAAAGGGCACTTCCGGCTAGCGGTACTTTTCAAAACGAAATCCACTTTTGACACCAGGCTTTACAAAACTGCTATAAAAGCAGACAGGGGCTGCGACCCAGAGGGTCCCGCAGCCGCACTGAGGGGGTCTGTAGGTGAAATTTTGTCCTGGGACTCCATTAGCAAAGAAAAGAAAAAAAAGTGCAGTGTCACTTTAAAAAAGTTGCAAAAATGCGTTTTGCGCCGCTGCACCAGCAGTACTATAAGTCCCAGCCTAACACAGCCTGCAGCAGTGTGAATAAGGAATGCCTACAGGGACCCCAAAAACATTAACCACCAAACCGGTCTGGAAGCTTTAGGAATGTTCCTTGCTGAAGATAGAAACGATCTGGCACAGGAAATGAAAAGCACCTGGGTCATGCCTAGAGCCTTTATTGTCTGCTCTTGCCGTCCAGCGATCGTGGACTACAAGAAAACGGCCGCCCAATGCATTCCTATGGGGAACTAACAAACCTTGGCCGCCCATGCACAGTAATAAGAAAAAAAATTCACATTAATGAAGAAAGAAGTCTACAGCAAAATGGCAGGCCCCACGGCAAGCCATGCGGTCTCCAGGACCCCCATGGGGGTAATCAGACCAGAGGCATCGGAGGGTCCCCAGAAGGAGACCCCACCAGGACAGACGCCCCCCTCTCCCCCGCGTGTAGAACCACCGCAGCAGCCACAATATTACCGCCCTCCATGAGGTATGTACCTGCTACAGAGGGGGGGCAGCTAAGGGGGGTCTGGTACGCCCAAAAAGCCAGGGGAACTAAGGGATACCGGAGGGTCAGACTATTCAATGGAAGGGGCCCATGTCCACCCCAAGACTGAAAGCGAATTTGGGGGGGACATATCAAACCATGGAATCAGACGGGCGCCACTCCAAACAGAACCCCTTATACCCGGGGTAGGGGTGCTGACAACCAAGGGATACGCTATGATTTAGGACATCCCAGGTTGTCTGCATCCCGGCGAGACGGTCCACTCGCAGGCTTGTCCCCGTCCATCGTGGCTCTGGCGTGGCGAGGCCTAGTGCTGGACTATAACCTGCTCACGCTCGTTGGCCAAGCTGGGAGACCTTAAGGATCTAGAATATCCAATCCGAAACCCAGCCGGCTGTTGCTTGTAGTTCTCCAGGAACTCTAATTAAAAGAAATGAATCATAAAAAAAAGGTTCCCAAAAATAAACAGCTAAGACTGAAGTCCCAGCAGGGAACTAGGTCCTACTCCTAAACTAGACAGAAACAAACTGAGGGCTATAGCAGAGTGTGTGGGGTTATGCCTGCAGGTGCAGCCCCATAGGCGTGTAAAGATTTTTTCCTGCCTAGTGTCCTACTCATGTAGGGGGCACTATAACCCAATGGTCAAGAAGATATGAAGCTGCGTCTGTCAATGACTGCTAGAGAAAGGATGTTTTTGTAAAACTGCCAGCACCAAATTTAAGTCCCAAGGACACAGTGGTGGCTTCGCAGGCGGAAGCACATGTAACATTCCCTGGACAAAGGTCTGACCCAACAAATGGGAAGTGATCGGTTCTTGGTAGAAAACTGATAAGGCTGAAATTTGCCCCTTTAATAGTGCTCAAAGTTAATTTCATAGCTAGGAATGGTATTAAGTCCCTTCTTGAAAACAAGGATTTGGTCATCAGACATGCCAACAAAGGTGGGGGGGGGGGGGGGTATTGTAGAGGACCTAGAAAAATTAGATTACAGTAAAACCTTGGATTGCGAGCATAATTCGTTCTGGAAACATGCTTGTAATCCAAAGCACTCTTATATCAAAGCAAATTTCCCCCATAAGAAATAATGGAAACTCAGATGATTCGTTCCACAAGTCCTTCAGTTTATAGTCTATATACAAAGATTATAGCAATGCTTGTGTAACCATAAAATGTCTATCCACAATATGCAGCCTTCCCAAGGGGATTAGAAGCAAAATCTAGCAGAGCTACAGAATATAAGAGAAATGAGAGGCGCCTCTAAGTGTAGCAATATGGTTACATTTAATGAAGGTTCAACATTTAGCAACTCACATGGTTGATGATTAAAATAGGCACATCTAAGTATGCAGACATCCGGGGTAAAGCTGTCCACATAGACCATCTTCTGAACCACCGGCTCTCACCACTGTCAGTCTGCAATCGTGACCGGGAAGAATAGACTGCAGCACAGTGATCTGAAAGTGAGGCTTTGAATCACTTGTGGAGCGCAGCGGGGAAGGGATGATGAAGATGGCTGTGCAGAGGATGGTCTATGTGGACAGCTTTACCCCAGATGCCTTGCATACTTAGATGTGCCTGTTTTAATCATCAACCATGTGCTAAATATTGAACTTTCATTAAATGTAACCATATTGCTACACTTTAGAGGCTCCTCTCTTCTTTTTTATACATGACGCTACTTGTATATCAAGACATGGCTTGTATATAAAGTTAAAATTTATTTTAAAAATTTGCTTGTCTTGCAAAGCGCTCTCAAACCAAGTTACTCTCAAACCAAGGTTTTGTATTAATGTACAAGACTGCTGTATGATAAAAGTACATATAGGGAACTTACTCACACTGTAACCCCACTAGACGCTATAAACGTAGCCTGAAACAATTATGGTGGGCGGGGGGTTTCCAAAAGTGAATTATAAGAAAGAGAGGGACTTTCTTTGTCCAATGGTACCGTGAGTACCAATTTTCTATTGTCTACCCAAGATTCACAAAAGCCTAACTGCACCTCCTGGTAGGCTGATAATTAGTGGTATCGGTTCCTTACTATCCAGGGTGGGTGAATACCTAGATTTCTTCAACCTTTGGTTACATCCACCCCCTCATTTTTGAAAGACTCTAAACAAGTCTTTATTGACTTGAAAGTAGTAAATATTAATGTCTCTATCCATATGGTACCAGCAAACGTTAGAAAAACTCAATAAAATAAACTGGTTTAGTTACTCTATACCACCCAATCCCTAATGAAAAGTAATAATCAAAGACTCACTAGAATAAAGGCATGTATACTTTAATGTAACAATCTTAGGTAAAATGTACAAAACCCAAAAAAGGTTCTTGCATGATGTCAGAACATTAAAAGGTAGCAAAAACAACTAACAAGACACACACATACATTTAGAAAGCAAACAAACACCCCTTCCCCCGCCATAAAGTATGTAGGACCCAAATAGTTAATATTGCTCAGCAATGTAGTCTGTATTGATCTGTGCATGGGTCAAGAGATCAGATGCTGGCAAACAAACGGCTAGACTGGAGATAGATCCTTGTAAAAAAAAAGTGCAATGGGGACCGTTGTATAAATCCTCTCAAGAAACTTGATTCAAAAGGACAATTTAACTCATAGTTTGAAACAGTTGTGGGTAATCTCAGACAATCCTGAAAGATGAAAAGTTGTATCCACAAGGTATTGAAGAGGAAAGAAAGGCATCTGTGAGGTCTAGAGGAGGCATAAAAAGGACACTGGACAAGGCAAGTCATCATAGGGTGTCAAAAGCTGGATACACACATGAAGCCTCCCTCGCACAACACAGGCATTTCTAATCTTCTAATTCTAATCTTTTTGGCTCTATATGCCACCATAATGGATTTGAAATGAAACAAACAATATGTGCTTTAACTGCAGACTTTCAGCTTTAATTTTAGGGTATCTACATCCAAATCAGGTGAACGGTGTAGGAATTACAACCATTTGTATATGTGCCTCACACTTTTTAAGGGACCAAAAGTAATGGGACAGATTAACAATCATAAATCAAACTTTCACTTTTAAATACTCTTGGTTGCAAATCCTTTGCAGTCAATTACAGCCTGAAGTCTGGAATGCATACACATCACCAGATGCTGGGTTTCATCCCTGGTGATGCTCTGCCAGGCCTCTACTGTAACTGTCTTCAGTTCTGCTTGTTCTTGGGGCATTTTCCCTTCAGTTTTGTCTTCACCAAATTAAATGCATGCTCAATCGAATTCAGGTCAGGTGATTGACTTGGCCATTACATAATATTCCACTTCTTTCCCTTAAAAAACTCTTTGGTTGCTTTCAGAGTATGCTTCGGGTCATTGTCCATCTGCACTGTGAAGCGCCGTCCAATGAGTTCTGAAGCATTTGGCTGAATATGAGCAGATAATATTGGCCGAAACACTTCATAATTCATCCTAATGCTTTTGTCAGCAGTCACATCATCAATAAATACAAGAAAACCAGTTCCATTGGCAGCTATACATGACCACGCCATGACACTACCACCACCATGCTTCACTGATGAGGTGGTATGCTTTGGATCATGAGCAGTTCCTTTCATTCTCCATACTCTTCTCTTCCCATCACTCTAGTATAAGTTGATCTTGGTCTCATCTGTCCATAGGATGTTTCAGAACTGCGACAGCTTTTTCAGATGTTGTTTGGCAAACTCTAATCTTTCCTTCCTGTTTTTGAGGCTCACCAATGGTTTACATTTTGTGGTGAACCCTCTGTATTCACTCTGGTAAAGTCTTCTCTTGATTGTTGACTTTGACACATATACACCTACCTCCTGGAGAGTGTTCTTGATCTGGCCAACTGTTGTGAAGGGTGTTTACTTCACCAGGGAAAGAATTCTTCAGTCATCCACCACAGTTGTTTTCCGTGGTTTTCTGGGTCTTTTGCGGATTCTGAGCTCACTGGTGCGTTCTTTATTTTTAAGGATATTCCAAACAGTTGATTTGGCCACACCTAATGTTTTTGCGGTCTCTCTGATGGGTTTTTTTTTTTTCAGCCTAATGATTGCTTGCTTCACTGATAGTGACAGCTCTTTGGATCTCATATTGAAAGTTGACAGCAACAGATTCCAAATGCAAATAGCACACTTAAAATTAACTCTGGACCTTTTATCTGCTCCTTGTAAATGGGATAAGGAGGGAATAACACACACCTGGCCATGGAACAGATGAGCAGCCAATTGTTACATCTGTTGACGGCTCAAAAAATCTGCCTGCCAGTTCTCTATTCTTGAAATAAAAACTGCTGTCAGGCATTGCACAAACTTCTCTGCCTTGGCTGACTGACTCTTTGTGCCTCCTTGATGGTTAATAAAAGCTACGGCTGTGGCAATGTCAGATTGCACTCTGACAAGGTGACCCCCGAAGTCTGGGCATCCAGTATTTCAAAGCCCAAATGACTGCTTGAATTTCGAGAATGTTGATGGGGAGACGTCTCTACCCAAGAACATTTCTCCTGGACAGTGGCTCCCTCCAGAACCGCTCACCAGCTGGAGAGACTGGGATCTGTAGTCACCACTTTCCAGGTCACTGGAAGAAAGCACTTCCCCCTTCTCCAGATATCTGTTCAACAACCACCAATTTAGGCTCTGACGTACTCTTGGTACCAGAGACATTGACCAGTTCAGAGATTGAACCCTTTCGGTCCATGTAGACAGAATGTTGTTCTGTAAGGGTCTGGCATAGAATTGAGCATAGGGAACTGCCTCGAATGCAGACATCATCTTCCCTAGTAACATCATGCAAAGACGTATAGAAGGATATCTCAGCCTTACTACGGACCGAGCCAGATCCTTCAGGTCTGTGAACCTTCTTGTTGGCAAGAATATCCTTGCCTGTACCGTGTCCACAAGAAGACCCAGATATTCCAGACGCTGGACCGGCTGTAATGCTGACTTTGCTAAGTCAGTATCAAGCCCAGACGTTCTAGAAACTGTACTGTCTGGAGGACATTTCGGCCTAGAGCCAAAGCCGATCAATCTAGAATACGTCTCACATCCCCACTTAGTTTGGGGATTATGAACAGGTTTGAGTAAAAACCCCTGAACCTTTCATTCTCCGGAACCTCCATTATCACTCTTTGAGACCTCAGCTGGTCCAATGCCAGAAAGAGAAACCCTTTTAGGGGATCTGTCGGTATACTTGACCTATAAAACGAGGATAAAGGAACACCCGAAATTCCAGTTTGTACCCCTGCAAAATGGTGGACATATCCCAGTTGTCTTGGATCAAAACCCTTTGAGAACTGCAGCAGCCTTCCCCCCACCCAAGTGAGTGGGGGCGCTCCTTCACAGAGTAGGCTTAGAGGAAAACTTTGCTGATCTCTTGGGCCCAGGGCTTTTTCTGACCCTGCCCTGAAGGCTTGGTTCTGAACCCAAATGGTTGAGGCTGTCAACCCCATCTGGAATTAGAAGCACTGGTAGTATGAGTGCTGGGGATCTTAAAAGAAGGACGCTTTCTCTTCCTTTTCACAGGTAGCAATGTACTCCCCCCCCCCCCCCCCCGAGACCTTTTGGATATATTTATCCAGATCATCACCAAAAAGGCATTCCCCTTGAAAAGGGAAGCCAGCCAGTAACATTTTACATGGTAATTCCGCAGACCAGCTCTTTAACCAAAGGATTCTGCGCGTATGCACTGTCATCAGAGCAACTCATGACATTTGCCTTAAGGAGTCAGTAAGTGCGATGTAGATCTGACAGATCTTCCACAGACTCTCCTTGAGAAGGAACAGTCTTGGACACCCACTTCATACGGTCTTTTAAAGACAAACTCCTATGGCCACTACTGCTGGTTGTATCGCAGAAAGGAGGCTTTCAATAAAGATTCCAACTTCTGGATCTTTAAAAAACCTGGGCATTATCCACAGGGCAGGTTAAATTCTTGTTAACCGAAGAAATCGCAGCATCCACAGTGGGTATATACCATTTCTAAGTAAGATTTTTCCTCCATAGGATACAATAGTGAAAACCTTTTAGGAGGAACAAAAAAATTATATCAGGATGGTCCCAATCATTATACATTTCTTGCTCCACGATCGGATGTATGGGAAATGTCCGAGGACTATGAGGAGGGAGCAATGAGTCTAGAGAGGAAAAGGAGACTTCAGTCGTCTCTAAGGGAGGAAATTTGTGTCCAGACTGGACCATTTCAATAAGAGACTGAACCAACAATTTCTGAGTTTGAGAGGCTGACAAGAGACTCCTCTGACCCTGACTCCCCAGAAGTGGAAAACTCAGCTTGACCTTCTATAAGGTCATCATCAGCTACTTCTTTCACATCCTCTGAACTGAATTTAGGGGGTGGCTCAGGTGAGAGGGATCTATCACGTTTCT
Organism: Pelophylax lessonae; assembly: GCF_965119305.1. Classification (NCBI taxonomy): domain Eukaryota; kingdom Metazoa; phylum Chordata; class Amphibia; order Anura; family Ranidae; genus Pelophylax; species Pelophylax lessonae. The sequence goes on from NC_138771.1 coordinate 199,156,196, forward strand.
TCCCTCTTTGTGATGCTGCAATCATGTCAACAATCTTACCCTCCAGGCTGGCTAATGCCGATGCCAAATTATCCTTAGTGACGTAAGTTGTGGCAGAAGCACCTGGGGTAACTACCATGCCTGACACCCGTAATGGTCCAGATTGGCTAGTTGCCTCTGGCTGTTCAGGGAGAGTAGACAAAGAGGAAGCACGGACCTTCAAAGTCTGAGGGTGGCATAACAGTGACCCATACAGACTGTGCCCCCCCAGGCCCTCTTTGGGGCAGACATTGCTTTAAAGCAAGACAAACCTGAGGTACTAACTTCGGTGTACCAAGGCACTGATTATCCCAAGATACACGCCCATTTATGCTGTAATGCACGTGTGGTGTGCAATGTGGCGTCCACATGCATGTCAATTACGTTCAAACACGCCCTTATTGCGGCGTATGTCTGTACTTAAAGTGGAGTTCCACCCTAAATTTATACTTACCTCCATCTTCTCGCTCCGGGCCACCTGAAAAACAAATGGATAATCGCAATTTTTTTTTGTTTTTACTTACCTCGTAGAGAAAATATACTTACCTTACTTCCTTCTTCCTCCCCTCGGCGGCCACGGCGATTCATCACTTCCTGGCTTTTGCAATGATTTATGGGAGCTGAATGTCATCGCTCCCAGGAATCAATGCGCCTGCGCCGGCCCCGACGTCAGTTCCGGTGCGCGCGTCATTAGCTTCTAAACAGCTTCTGGGCATGCCGCGCGCACACCGGAAGTGACGGCGGGGCCGGTGCAGTGCATCGTGGGACCAAAGAAGAAGGAAGAGGACGCAGAAGAGGATCGCGCTGGCTTCAAGCTGCCCACACCTGAGATGGCAGCGCTGGACAATACTTTTTCAAGGTAAGTATTTCTCCTAAAAAAGGTAAGTGCAACCTGGGACAGATCAGAGGCTAGCCATTGTGGAATGTACTAGCCCTGACTGTCCCGGGGGTATTTTTATTAAAAAAAGTATTCCCAGGGTGGAACTCCGCTTTAAAGTCGAAGATTCTCGCGCGCGAATAGGCCTTCGCCACAGACACGCTATCGAGGGAGGAGACGAACATGCGGGCGCTTATGCAAGGTAAGGCATACAAAACACAGGGAATATAACTACACTAATGCCAAGTAAAAACATTTGAAAGTGTACAAGGCATTAATTAGCATATCTTACATTCAAAAAAGTAACAAAGGGTTTGTAACCTTAAAGATAATATATCAGTCTCTTCATTGTATATGTGCTTTTTTATATCAATTTATTTGTGCCTGTAATCCCTCTATATTACCTGGTTGATCCTGCCAATTTCCCACTTCCTGGTAGTAAACTGACCGCACTAAGCAGGGAGGCCAATCAATGCTAGCACAGTCATTTTGCCTCCCTTAGTATCCATTTCTGAGATACAGGCAGGCTGTGCAAGTGCACAGTTTGCATGTACAGTGCATCCATAAAGTGCGTTCATTTTTCCACATTTTGTTATGTTACAGCCTTATTCCAAAATTGATTAAATTCAATTTTTTTTCCTCAAAACTCTACAAATAATACCCCATAATGACAACATGAAAGAAGTTTGTTTGAAATCTTTGCAATTTTATTAAAAAAAAAAAATCCCATGTACATAAGTATATACATGATAAGAAGAAACAACAAAGCAGCGCCTGCTGAGCGTAGCATACAAAGTTTAATAGGGGTAAAAATAAATTATGCACTCACAGAAGTAAATGGTATGCCAGCATGGTGAATAGAATGGGCCATCTGCGGAGTCTCTAGTGGCAGATGGATGCTGCTGTGACAAGTTTGCTGATCGCTGTTAGCGTCTTGGATATATATTCCCAATACAATTTTTAATATATCCCTTTTAATATGATATATATTTATATGTAGCTCTATACATTGCTGGCATACCATTTACTTCTGAGAGTGCATCATTTTTTTTTTTACCCCTATTAAACTTTATATGCTACACTCAGCAGGCGCTGCTTTCTTGTTTCTTCTTATCGTGTAGAGCCCTCTCCTTGCTCCAGCCGGCAGCCACTGAGTACAGCCTTGTTTATTTGGACTACTATCATCATTGACATTTGAACACTACCTTGGACTCCCCCACTATTGACCCTATCCTCAACAGTTGTCCAATTATACACCTGCAGTTCTGTCCACACCAGTAGAATGCCATAATATTGTTATTGTTTTTACATAAGTATTTACAGCCTTTGCTCAATACTTAGTTGAAGCACCTTTGGCACCAATTACAGCCTCAAGTATTTTTGAGTATGATGCCACAAGCTTGGCACACCTATTTTTGGGCAGTTTCTCCCATTTTTCTTTGCAGGACCTCTCAGGCTCCATAAGGTTGGATAGGGAGTGTCAGTACACAGCTATTTTCAGATCTTTCCAGGGATGTTCAATTGGGTTCAAGTCTGGGCTCTGGTTGGGCGAATCAAGGACATGCACAGAGTTGTCTGGTAGCCACTCCTTTGCTTTTTTGGCTGTGTGCTTTGGGGTCATTGTCCTGTTGGAAGATGAACCTTTGCCCCAGTCTAAGATCCGGAGCACTCTAGAGCAGGTTTTCATCAAGGATGTCTCTGTACATTGCTGCATTCATCGTTCCCTCGATCCTGACTAGTCTCGCAGTTCCACTGAAAAACATCCCCACAGCATGATGCTGCCACCACCATTCTTCACTGTTGGGATGGTATTGACCAGGTAATGAGTGGTGCCTGGTTTAATCTAGACATGACGCTTGCAATTCAGGCCAAAGAATCAAACTTTTGTTTCATTAGACCATAGCATTTTGTTTATCCTGGTCAGAGAGTCCTTCAGTTACCTTTTAGCAAGCTCCAGACGGGCTGTCGTGTGCCTTTTACTGAGGAGTGGCTTCCGTCTTGCCACGCTACCATATAGGCCTGATTGGTGGAGTGCTGCAGAGATGGTTGTTCTTCTGGAAGGTCCTCCTCTCTCCACAGAGAAATGCTGGAGCTCTGTCAGAGTGTTGGTCACCTCCCTGACTAAGGCCCTTGTCCCCCAGATCCCTCAGTTTGGCCAGGCGGCCTGCTCTAGGAAGAGTCCTGGTGGTTCAAATTTTTTTCCAGAATTTTTTCTGTACCCTTCCCCAGATCTGTGCCTTAATAGAAGTCTAGAGGTCTACAGACAATTCTTTGGTCTTCATGGCTTGGTATGCAGGGCCAATATAACTAATCAATTAATCGACAACTAATCTTTTATTAAAATAGTTGTCAACTATTTTCATAATCGATTAGTTGATCAGCCGTTTAGTTGGCCTACATACAGAATGCATTTGTTTGTTTACATATCAGGATATACAGTGAAGCACACATACAGCTCAGCACACCATCCATACATGTCAGAAGACACAGTGCAGCACACATACAGCTCAGTACACCATCCAAACATGTCAGTAAGTGCCTGAGAACTTCTGAATGTGAGGAGCAATGCCTCATGGGACATGTAGACCTGGGCTGGAACTGAGTGGTTCTAAAGGGCATGTATTTTTTTTCCTTGCTATAGGGGCAATCTATACTACACTGTGCAGCTTTGCTTTTGGGGCACTCTGAAGGCAGGAGTAGCCAGAAGCGTCAGTGGGGGATCTCAGAAAAGGGAGAATCAGGGCTGCTCTGTGCACAACCATTACACAGAGCAGGTAAGTATAACATGTTTGTTGTTTAACCACTTCCGGACCAGAAGGATTTACCCCCTTATTGACCAGGCCATTTTTGCGATTCGGCACTGCTTTAATTTAACAGACAATTGCCTGGAACGCTGTACCCAAATAAAATTGATGTCCTTTTTTTCCCCCCACAAATAGAGCTTTCTTTTGGTTGTATTTGATCACCTGTGCGATCTTTATTTTTTGCGCTATAAACAAAAAAATATAACGACAATTCTGGAAAAAAAAAAAAAAAGGAAAAAATTTTTCACTCTGCTGCATAACATTCCACAAAAAAATAAACAAAAACCAAAACAATAAACAAAAACCTAAAAATCAAATTTTTTCATCATTTTAGGCCAATTTGTATTCTGCTACAAATTTTAAAAAAATCCCAATACGTGTATTTTTATTGGTTTGCGCAAAAGCTATCGCGTCTACAAACTAGGGGAAAGATATATGTAATTTATTTTTACTAGTAATGGCGGCGATTAGTGATTTTTAGTGGGACTGCGACATTGGGACGGATAGATCGGACCCCTGACATTTTTGAGGGGACTAAAAATATGCACTGTTACTGTAATAATGACACTGGCAGGGAAAGAGTTAACTCAGGGGCGATCAAAGGGTTAAGTGTATGCCTAGGGGGTATATTCTAACTGTGAGGGTGGTGGGCTTGTGGAGTCCACACAGAGACCTGTGATCCTAAAAACTCTCCACGGGGAGTGATCATGGCTGCCCGGCGGCAATTGCAGCTGCAGACCTTGTGAATCAGCTTCCCCGCTGGCTAATGGGGGCGTGCCTCAGGCGTCACACACCCGAGCCAGCCTGGCGCAGTATATCTGCGGCGGGAGGTCGGCAAGTGGTTAAAAAATAAAACCACTTGACTCTGTACAGGGAAGATCAGCATCTTAACCCAGAGAAGGTGGAGGCTGATAGACTGGAGGTAATATAAGGCATTAAAATTACATTTAAAAGTAAACTTCTGCCAGTAATGGGCATTATATTTAAAATTATCATATCCATTAAAAAAAGTCTCAGCTTTTACTACTAATTTAATATAAAAGATTTCTATCTCACTTCCACCCTTCATACAGTGCCTTGCGAAAATATTCGGCCCCCTTGAACTTTGCAACCTTTTGCCACATTTCAGGCTTCAAAACATAAAGATATAAAACTATTTTTTTGTGAAGAATCAACAACATGTGGGACACAATCATGAAGTGGAACAAAATTTATTGGATATTTCCAACTTTTTTAACAAATAAAAAACTGAAAAATTGGGCGTGCAAAATTATTCAGCCCCCTTACGTTAATACTTTGTAGCGCCACCTTTTGCTGTGATTACAGTTGTAAGTCGCTTGGGGTATGTCTCTATCAGTTTTGCACATCGAGAGACTGAAATTTTTGCCCATTCCTCCTTGCAAAACAGCTCGAGCTCAGTGAGGTTGGATGGAGAGCGTTTGTGAACAGCAGTTTTCAGTTCTTTCCACAGATTCTCGATTGGATTCAGGTCTGGACTTTGACTTGGCCATTCTAACATCTGGATATGTTTATTTGTGAACCATTCCATTGTAGATTTTGCTTTATGTTTTGGATCATTGTCTTGTTGGAAGACAAATCTCCGTCCCAGTCTCAGGTCTTTTGCAGACTCCATCAGGTTTTCTTCCAGAATGGTCCTGTATTTGGCTCAATCCATCTTCCCATCTTCCCTGTCCCTGCTGAAGAAAAGCAGGCCCAAACCATGATGCTGCCACCACCATGTTTGACAGTGGGGATGGTGTGTTCAGGGTGATGAGCTGTGTTGCTTTTACGCCAAACATAAAGTTTTGCATTGTTGCCAAAAAGTTAGATTTTGGTTTCATCTGACCAGAGCACCTTCTTCCACATGTTTGGTGTGTCTCCCAGGTGGCTTGTGGCAAACTTTAAACTACACTTTTTATGGATATCTTTAAGAAATGGCTTTCTTCTTGCCACTCTTCCATAAAGGCCAGACTTGTGCAGTATACGACTGATTGTTGACCTACAGAGTCTCCCACCTCAGCTGTAGATCTCTGAAGTTCATCCAGAGTGATCATGGGCCTCTTGGCTGCATCTCTGATCAGTCTTCTCCTTGTATGAGCTGAAAGTTTAGAGGGATGGCCAGGTCTTCGTAGATTTGCAGTGGTCTGATACTCCTTCCATTATAATATTATCGCTTGCACAGTGCTCCTTGGGATGTTTAACCGCTTCCATACAGAGCAGTTAGACACCCTTCCTGCCCAGACCAATTTTCAGCTTTCAGCACTCTCACACTTTGAATGACAATTGCTCAGTCATGCTACACTATAACCAAACAAAATTTTTATCATTTTTTTCACACAAATAGAGCTTTCTTTTGGTGGTATTTGATCACAACTGGGGTTTTTTTTTTTCGTGATATATGCAAAAAAAGAGCAAAAATTTTGAAAAAAAAACACTTTTTTTTAGTTTCAATTATGAAATTTTGCAAAAAATAAATTTTTCTTCATACATTTGGGCCAAAATGTATACTGCTACATGTCTCTGGTAAAATTAACCCAAATTAGTGTATATTATTTAGTCTGTGTGAAAGTTATTGAGTCTAGAAGCTATGGTACCAATTACTGAAAATTGATCACACCAGATGTACTGACTGCCTATCTCCTTTCTTGAGGCCCTGAAATGTCAGGACTGTACAAATACCGACCAAATGACCCCTTTTTGTAAAGTAGACAGTCCAAGGTATTTAGTAAGAGGCATGGTGAGTTTTTTGAAGTTGTAATTTTTTCCCACAATTCTTGGGAAAATGAAGAAAAAATTTTTTTTTTCTTTTTTTTCCCACAAAGTTGTCAATTTATAAGCTATTTCTAACACATAGCATGTACACAGCAAAAATTACACCCAAAAATACATTCTGCTACTCCTTCCGAGTATGGCGATACCACATGTGTGAGACTTTTACACAGCCTGGCCACAAAAAGAGACTCCACGTCCAAGAAGCACATTCAGGCGTTCTAGGAGCATAAATACACATAAAACTTTCTTACTACCTATCACACTTTTCAAGGCCCTAGAGCACCAATACAATTGAAAAGTCCACAAAATGACCCCATTTTGGAAAGCAAACACTCCAACGTATATTCTATGAGGCATTATGGGTCGTTTGAACATATCATTTTTTTCCACAGGTTTTTGGAAAATGTGGGAAAAAAATGAAAACTTTTTTTTTTTTACACAAAGTTGTCAATTTATAGGATATTCCTAACACATAGCATGTACACAGCAAAAATGACACCCCAAAATACATTCTGCCACTCCTCCTGAGTATGGCAATACCACATGTGTGAGACTTTTTCACAGCCTAGCCATATAGAGGGGCCGAACATCCAAGGAGCATCATCATGCATCCTAGCCACTTGCCTAGGCCTATTTTTGACATTTGGTGTTTACAAGCTAAAATCAGTTGTTTTGCTAGAAAACTGCTTAGAACCCCCAAACATTATATATTTTTTTTTAGCAGAGACCCTAGAGAATAAAATGGAGATTATTGCACTATTTTTTATCACACCGTATTTGCGTAGCGGTCTTCCAAACGCAGTTTTTTTGGAAAAAATTCACTTTTTTTAATTAAAAAATAAGAAACCAGTAAAGTTAGCCCAATTTTTTTCCATAATGTGAAAGATAATGTTACGCCGAGTAAATAGATACCCAACATGTCATGTTTCAAAATTGCGCACGCTCACGGAATGGTGACAAACTTTGGTACTTAAAAATCCCCATAGGCGACAATTTAAAAATTTCTACAGGTTGCCATCTTTGAGTTACAGAGGAGGTCTAGGGCTCAAATTATTCCCCTTGCTCTAACGATCGCGGCGATACCTCACATGTGTGGTTTGAACACCGTTTACATATGTGGGCGGGGTTTCTGTATGCATTCGCTTCTGCGCGCGAGCTAACGGGGACAGGGCGCTTTAATTTTTTTTTTTTTTTTTTTTTACTATTTATTTTATTTATTATTTTTTATTTTTACACCGTTTAAAAAAAAAAAAAAAATTGATCATTTTTATTTCTATTAAAAGAAATGTAAATATTCCTCGTAATAGAAATAGGCACGACAGGACCTCTTTTTTGTGAGATCTGGGGTCAAAAAGTCCTCAGATCTCACAAGTACACTAAAAGATAGAAAAAAAAAAAAAAAAATAATAATTATAATATAAAATGAAAAAAAAAAAAAAAAGGACCTTTAAACTGGTTGCTAGGCAACAACATTTTCCGTAGCTCCGGTCCTCCAAGACCATAGAGTCAAGTGAGGGCAAGCTTGCCCTCACTCGACATCCTGTCTGTGAGGATTCGGGACCGGATCGTTTTCCCCGCTGCCGGCGGGTCCGGTAAGCGGGGAAAAGGACCGGAACACGTCGGGAGGGGGGGGGGGCGCCTCTTCCGCCATCCCGGAAGGGTGATCCCACGGCGAATCCGCCGCTGGGACCACCCTTATCGGAAAGCCAACCGTCCACCGTTTAAAAAAATACCAGGGTTATGGCAGCTATCTGCTACCATAACACCGGTATTTAGGTTTAAACGAACGACGTATATAAACCTTTTTGGACTTGGACATGGTGGCTGTATGAAGGGTGACAGGTACTCGGGTACTTTGTTGGGCAGGTGACAGGTACTCTGGTACTGATGAGCAGGTGGCAGGTACTCGGGTACTCCGATAGGCAGGTGACAGGTACTCGGGTACTCTGATGGGCAGGTGACAGGCAGGTGATAGGTACTGATGAGTAGTACTCACTGACTGATAGGTGATAGGTGATACTGTACTGATGGGTACTGATGATCAGTACTGATACGTGATAGGTACTGATGAGTACTGATGAGTAGTGATGGGTACTGATGAGCAGGCGGCAAGTACTTGGGTACTTCAGGCGTCAGGTACTCTGATGAGCAGGTGGAAGGTACTCGGGTACTCTGATGGGTAGGTGACAGGTACTCAGGTACTCTGATGACGGGTACTCCGTTGACAGGTACTCAAAGTACCCGAGTACCCGTCATCAGAGTACCCGAGTACCCGTCATCAGAGTACCCGAGTACCCGTCATCAGAGTACCCGAGTACCCGTCATCAGAGTACCCGAGTACCTGTCATCAGAGTACCCGAGTACCCGTCATCAGAGTACCCGAGTACCCGTCATCAGAGTACCCGAGTACCTGTCATCAGAGTACCCGAGTACCTGTCATCAGAGTACCCGAGTACCCGTCATCAGAGTACCCGAGTACCCGTCATCAGAGTACCCGAGTACCCGTCATCAGAGTACCCGAGTACCCGTCATCAGAGTACCCGAGTACCCATCATCAGAGTATCCGTCATCAGAGTATCCGAGTACCTGTCATCAGAGTACCCGAATACCTGTCACCAGCCCATCAGAGTACCCGAGTACCTGTCATCTGAGTACCTGATGACAGGTACTCGGGTACTTTGATGGGCTAGTGACAGGTGCTCTTTATTGGGGGGGGGGGCAATCAGTGTGTTTAGGGTGCACTGTAGTTGGTAACTAGCTGTTACCACAATCTCCTCCTCACACAGGATCAGTGTGTGAAGAGGAGAACACGGTGACAGCTAGTTACTGTGTTCTCTGTTGACATTTGTGACCGGCTGTGATTGGACACAGCCGGTCACGTGGTAAAGAGCCAATTTCATTGGCTCTTTACCTAGATCGGGGATCGACTCTGTCCGAGGGACGAGCCTCGTCCCCGATCGCTGCTCTGCGCGCCCCCGGGGGCGCGCATTGCAGAGAGAACGAGCGGCTCGTGCTGGAGCCGCTCATGTGATCGGCTGTGATTGACACAGCCGATCACGTGGTAAACAGCCAATTTCTATTGGCTGTTTACCTTGATCAGTGATGGGCTATGTCCGAGGGACGAGCCTCATCCCTGATCGCGCCGCTGCGCGCCGCCGGGGGCGCGCAGTAGCAGCTAGAACGGGCCGACGTCATATGACGGCGGCCCGGATCTAGACAACCACCTTGCCGACGTCATTTTACATGACTCGGTAAGGAAGTGGTTAAAGCTTGGGAAATCTTTTTGTATCCAAATCCAGCTTTAAACTTCTCCACAACAGTATCTCGGACCTGCCTGGTGTGTTCCTTGTTCTTCATGATGCTCTCTGCGCTTTAAACGGACCTCTGAGACTATCACAGTGCAGGTGCATTTATATGGAGACTTGATTACACACAGGTGGATTCTATTTATCATCATTAGTCATTTAGGTCAACATTGGATCATTCAGAGATCCTCACTGAACTTCTGGAGAGAGTTTGCTGCACTGAAAGTAAAGGGGCTGAATAATTTTGCACGCCCAATTTTTCCGTATTTTATTTGTTAAAGTTTGAAATATCCAATAAATTTCGTTCCACTTCATGATTGTGTCCCACTTGTTATTGATTCTTCACAAAAAAAATACAGTTTTTTATCTTTATGTTTGAAGCCTGAAATGTGGCAAAAGGTTGCAAAGTTCAAGGGGGCCGAATACATTCGCAAGGCACTGTAGAGCTTTATGGCTGACTCCTAGTTGAAATGCCCATAAATCCTACTTCTGGATGTATTTACTTTTATATATGTGATATTATAAGTAATATAGGATTACTTTCACTGTTTCACAGTATAAATGAGCCCCTTATAATAGCGATTATCTGCTCTTTTTGTACTATAAAGGGCTCATTTTATTTTTTTAAGCCCATTATTACAAGTGATCCAAAAAAAAAAAAAAAGCATGCTGCTGCTACTAAGCATCTTATGCCTGGTTCACACCTATGCATTTTTTGGTGCTTTTTGCAGAAACTCACTACAGTTCATTTAACATGGTTTGCAATGGGACATGGTCACATCTATGCTTTTTTCAGCTGCTGCGTATTTGGAAAGGGTCAAGGACTTTTGTCAACGTAAAATTCAGCTTTTTTTGCTTTTCTGGTTCAATAGATTTCAATGGAAAAGCTGCGGAAAAGCATGTAGTGAGTTTTTGTCTTGATTTTAGCTTTTTAATCTGCCCAACAATAAATTGGCCAAAAAAAAAAAAAAAAAGCATAACAAATGCAAATCGCAGCAAAATTGCATGCGCAAACCGCACAGCATAAAGCACTGCAGAAAAAGATCAAAAGCAAACTGCATAGGTGTGAAATGAGCCTTATGCTGCCCATACACGTATCGATTTTTGGACAAGAATATTCATAAAAAAATCTTTGTACATTCGCTGAATGAAAGAATGTCGTTTGAAAATGTCACTTGCTTTTAACTTTCAGTTTTAACATGAATGTATTTTCTGAACGAAAACCACATAGTGTCTGAAAATTCCTTTGACCAAAAGTTTTCTATTTTGCGCCTCAGAAATTTCCCATCACTGTGGTTGAAAACGAACGTTGATTTGACCCCCACTAATCGTTAGAAAATCGAACGAACGTTCCTAAAATTACATTTTTTTTTTCAGAAAGACATTGCTTTTTGTATGGCCAGCATAAGTGACAGCAGGTGCAGGGAGCTTTTATTAAGCCACCTGCCTATCACAAGGGAGTTTGTCATACATCATATAATCTAGTTCTGTGTGAAAATCGCCAAAAAACAGTCTTTCATTTTTTTTTCTTTATATTGAAAATTTGACCTGAGTCTAGTGATATTTACCAGATTCAACCTCTAATAGTATATACTGTATATCTCTTCTGTCAGTTATTCTCAGAGTGGATTAGAGATTTTTAACCCTAACCATATAGTTGGTTATTTATATTTACCACTGCATATAGATATTTAGGAAAAAAATGCCTATTTTTAAAACCTCACATATTAACTAAATTATACACCACACTTTAAGGTTATTATTTGATTAATCAAAACAATAAATCGGCCAACTAATCGATTATGAAATTATTCGTTAGTTGCAGACCTATTGGTATGTGCTCTGACATGCACTGTTAACTGTGGGACCTTATATAGACAGGTGTATGCCTTTCCAAATCATGTCAAATGAATTTACCACAGGTGGACTCCAATCAAGTTGTAGAAACATCAAGGATGATCAGTGGAAACAGGATGCACCTAAGCTCAATTTTGAGCATCAAGGCAGTGAATACTTATGTAACTAGGAGTTTTTCATTTTTTATTTTTAATACATTTGCAAAGACTTCAAACAAACATCATTCACTTTGTCATTATGGGGTATTGTTTGTATAATTTTGAGGAAAATAATGAATTTAATCCATTTTGGAATAAGGCTGTAACATAACATAATGTGGAAAAAGTGAAGCGCTGTGATGCACTGTATCTCTTCTGTAGTCAGTGTGTAGCCAAGCCACCCCCACCCTTCCCTCCACCCTTTATTGATGGTGGCTTCTCCAGCCAGCTGATCCCCAGCCTCACTCTGAGGCTACAGAGCCTCCCAATCATATGGTCTGCAGAGACAGCTGAAAACAGGGGGACACTTGCAGGTCCGTAGGTCCGTGATACGCTGAGGAAGGAAAAGTGATCACATGGCCTGCAAAATACATGTTCAAAAAAGGTATGCAAGAAACATTTTTTGTCAAATACAAATATGGATCTTTTAAAAAGGTACACACGCATATATCTATTATAATCTTGAGTTCCCAACTACTTAAAAAGAAAAAATTAAACAGTGGGGCACAGCCACAAATTTCCTGCCAGCAATACTACTGGCCTATGAACCAGAGAATCCAACAGAGAACAGTAAGCTTTAATAGGGCAGAATGTATTTTGGTCTGCATCTTAAGTTCCATTATAAGTACCTTATAGTCTGCATCTTAAGTACCATTATACATGGTTTACCTGAAAAAACACAGTAAGCAAACAAAGACTCACCATTAAACATGATCTGTAGCATCAACCGCAGAGCCACCAGCTGAACACATGCCACTTTCTTGTGCTTCTTCATTGCATTCATCAAACATGTTGTAGTCACAGTCATTACATCTAAATTAAAAGAGCTTAAAAATACAAAAAGCATTTACAATTTTTTTTTTTTTAAGTTAAATTCTAAAATGGTTAGTACTCTTTACAGCATAGTGACTAAAACATACATACTATATAGATATATATATACACACACATTTCTATATATATATATATATATATATATATATATATATATATATACACACATATACACACACACATACATACACACATATGCAATACATTGAACCAGATAAGTCTTAAAGAGTATGACAGGAGGGGAAGTTTAACCACTTAAAGCGGAGTTCCACCCAGGGGATACTTTTTTTTTAAAAAAATACCCCCGGGACAGTCAGGGCTAGTACATTCCACAATGGCTAGCCTCTGATCTGTCCCGGGTTGCACTTACCTTTTAGGAGAAATACTTACCTTGAAAAAGTATTCTACAGCGCTGCCATCTCAGGTGTGGGCAGCTTGAAGCCAGCGCGATCCTCTTCGGCGTCCTCTTCCTTCTTCTTCGGTCCCACGATGCACTGCACCGGCCCCGCCGTCACATCCGGAGCGCGTGCGTCATCCCTCCACAGCTTCTGGGCATGCCCAGAAGCGGTTTAGAAGGGAATGACGCGCGCGCGCCGGAACTGACGTCGGGGCCGGTGCAGGAGCAATGATTCCTGGGAGCGATGACGTTCAGCTCCCAGGAATCATTGCAAAAGCCAGGAAGTGACGAATCGCCGTGGCCGCCGAGGGGAGGAAGAAGGAAGTAAGGTAAGTATAATTTTCTCTACAAGGTAAAAAAAAAAAAAAAAAAATTGCAATTATCCATTTGTTTTTCAGGTGACCCGGATCGAGAAGATGGAGGAAAGTATAAAATTAGGGTGGAACTCCACTTTAAGGACCGCCCGCCACAGGTATATGTCAGTCACGCGTCTGCCGCTAGGGGGCGCGTTCTCACCCCCACTTGGCAGCGGGGACTCTAATGCACGGGGCAGGCGGCTCCAATTGCCGCCTGAAACCCGCGATCGCTCCCCACTGAGAAAGGATGACGGGCAGCTGTTGTAAACACTTTCCACAAATAAGGTAATCAAATAAATAATCAATCAGGTTTGAAAACAAAGTGACAAACAATCTATTGATAAAAAAAAGTGAGTCCATAAATGCAAAGTAAATGTCCCTGGGATGGATGGATCTCTTAAGCTCTGGTCTAGAAGCCCAAACACCACATGTGAAGGGAGGCAAGACAGAAGCACTACAGCGAGGAGGACCAGAGATTAAGAGATCCAATCATTCCAGGGAACATGACAAGCTGTTAATGCAGACATCATACACCTTTCCTTGCCTGCAATATTTACCATCTGGTAAGAGGCTGACCTACTCTTTTTTTGGAGAGATAGTTTGGTGGGTGTTCCTGTCTTTCCTGGCATTATTTTGGATCTGATAACACCTACGCCCTTGTGTTATCTCTATCTGGTAAGGGGCATATCCGATCACGGTGGAGGCTTCACTGCTCACATCTATTTTGGATCTTGCACTTTTGGAGTTTTTCACATGCATTTCGGTTTGAACACAATTTTGGACATTTACTTTGCATTTATGGACTGACTTTTTTGATCAATAGATTGTTTTATCACTTTGTTTTCAAACCTGATTGATTATTTATTTGATTACCTTATTTGATTATTTATTTGATTACCTTATTTGTGGAAAGGTTTGTCTTCCTATATTTTATCACCATTTTTGTTGATTTGTCAATATATATATACATTGGACATATTATTGAACAGTTTAGCGCACCTGATACACATTTTTCACAGTATACTTATTTTCTAAGGTTGCAGCTTTTCTGATTTTCCAGCGCACTTTTTTTCCCAATCACATTCCAGCTGTTGTAAACACAGCTGACCGTTCTTCTCTCTGGAATGATCAGAGCGCCTGTGATACTTCTATATAGGAACCGAGGTCTCTGATCATGTCCCAAGCCCAGTCCCCATACAGTTAGAATCACTCCCCTAGGCTCACATTTAAACCCTTGATCACCCACAGTAATGACCCCTTTCCTTTTATTGGGAATGTTATATAGCAGAAAGTGAAAAATATATATTTTTTTTTTTTCTTCAGAATTGTCGCTCCTTTTTTATTTATAGAGCAAACAATAAAAATTAAACAGGTGATCAAATACCACCAAAAGAAAGCTCTATTTGTGGGAAAAAAAAAGGACGTCAATTGTAATTGGGTACAGCGCCGCACAACCACGCAATTGTTTGTCAACCACTTCAATACTGGGCACTTTTCCCCCATCCCGTCCAGGCCAATTTATAGCTTTTAGTGTTGTTGCATTTTGAATGACAATTGCGCGGTCATGCAACACTGTACCTAAACCAAATTTATGTCATTTTTTCCCACAAATAGAGCTTTCTTTTGGTGGTATTTAATCACCGCAAGGTTTTTCTTTTTTGCTAAACAAATAAAAAAAGTTTGAAAAAAAAAACCTAAGTTACTTACCGGTGACGGTATTTCTAAGAGCCTTTCAGGACAGCACATTGAGAGAGCGCAGCTCCACCCACTTCAACAGGAAACACTGCAAAAATTAAATCTCCGCCTCTTCCACCATGCCTCAGTTATAGGGTATCCTCCGACATGCTGGAAAACATAATGAAACACAACCACCACCACAGGTTAATATTGTTAATAAAATAACACAAAGATCGAAAAACCAGGGAGGGTAGTTGCTGCTGTCCTGAAAGGCTCTTAGAAATACCGTCACCGGTAAGTAACTTAGGTTTTCTCCAGTCGCCTTTCAGGACAGCACATTGAGAGGATAAGCGAGTAACTTACACTTAGGGCGGGACTACAGCTTGCAGAACTTTTCTGCCAAAAGCCTGATCCGTGGCTGACAACAGATCCAATCTGTAATGTCTGAGGAAAGTAGAAAAACTCGACCAGGTAGCTGCTTTGCATATTTGCTCAGGCGAAGCACCAGCCCTTTCAGCCCATGAGGTTGCCACTGACCTTGTTGAATGTGCCACCACACATTCTGGAGGTTCTTTCCCCTGGGCCAAGTACGCTTGTTCAATGGCCCATCTAAGCCATCTTCCTAAAGTACTTTTGGATGCTCTTTCACCCTTACGCGGGCCTAAAAATAGTACAAATAAAGCATTCGTTTTCCTGAACTCCTTGGTTACAGACAGGAAACGAAGAAGACATCTTCTTACATCCAATGTATGAAAGGTCTCCTCTTGCGAGTTAGCAGGCATCGAGGAAAAAGTTGGGAGCACAATTTCCTGGGTACGGTGAAAATTGGATACAACCTTTGGAAGAAAAGCTGGATCTGTACGAAGTACTACTCAATCCGGAAAAACTGATAAAAAAGGATCCGCAACTGAAAGTGCCTGGATTTCACTAACTCTCCTGGGTGAGGTGATAGCAACTAAAAAGATTGTTTTCAGAACTAAATTCGTTAAAGGAACTTCATCCAATGGTTCAAACGGAAACTTGGTTAATCCCTGTAACACAATGGACAGGTCCCATCTAGGGAACACCTTGAGTGCTACTGGTCTATTGCGAGCTAATGCCCTAAAAAATCTTATAAATTAAAGTCTCTTGAGATAAGGTTCTCTCAAAGAAAACTGAAAGTGCCGCTACTTGGGTTTTAAGAGTGCTGGCTGCCAATCCCATCTCCATTCCCTCATGGAGAAATTCCAGCACTGAAATTAAATTCAAAAGTTCAAACTTTTTTGTGGAACACCATGAATTATACTTTTTCCAAATCTTCATGTAAATGTCCCTGGTAACCTTCTTCCTGCTGGAGAGAAGGGTGGTAATGAGTTTCTCAGAAAGACCCCGGGATCTTAAGAGGCCTTCCTCAGAAACCACGCCGTCAACTGGAGTTGATCTGATTCCGGATGATACAGGGTCCCCTGAAACAGAAGATCTCTTCTGGACGGAAGCTTCCATGGTGATTTTGAAGCCAGATTCAGCAACAGGGCAAACCAAGGCCTTTTTGGCCAGAAGGGCGTGATCAAAATTAGATCTGTGGATTCTTCCTTGAATTTCCTGAGAACCAGAGGTATTAACTGAAAAGGAGGGAATGCATAACACAGAGGGAAGTCCCACTGCTGAGCTAGAGCATCCAACCCCCAAGCCTGATCCTCCCTGTGGAGGGAAAAGAATCTCGCAACCTTGGTGTTTTGTTGGTTGGCAAACAGATCTACCTGGGGAAATCTCCAAG
Source organism: Pelophylax lessonae (assembly GCF_965119305.1). NCBI lineage: Eukaryota > Metazoa > Chordata > Amphibia > Anura > Ranidae > Pelophylax > Pelophylax lessonae. The sequence goes on from NC_138771.1 coordinate 199,173,046, forward strand.
CTTCTGTAATCATCGTGAAAACCTCCTGATTCAGACTCCACTCTGCCTCTAATACTCTCCTTCTGCTTAGCATGTCTGCTAGGAGATTCTGTGACCCCTTTAGGTGGATCGCTGTTAGGGAGGCCACATTTTGTTCCGCCCAGGAAAGCAGCTGCATCACCAAAACAGAGTTCTGCTTCTTGTTCCTCCTTGTTTTGTAACGTAAGTCACTGCTGTTATGTTGTCCGAGAGGATCTGTACATGCTGACCTATGATCACTTCCTAAAACTCCTGAAGACCCAGAAATATAGCCTTCAACTCTCTCCAGTTGGATGACCTTTTGGATTCCAGTTTGGACCAGTTCCCCTGTACTGTCTGACCATCTAGATGGGCTCCCCATCCCCAGGCGCTGGCGTCTGTGGTCAAACGTTTGTCCCGGGGGAAGGACAACATCAGACCCTTCTCCAGATTGCTGGTATCTCTCCACCACCAAAGAGCTCTTTTTGGTTTTTTCGGAAATTTTGATGGATTTTTCCAGAGGTTCCAGATGTGACCAACTTTGTAGTATATTTCTCTGAAAGAGGCGGGAATGGAACTTCGCCCACTGAACCGCTGGAATGGAAGCGGTGAGTAGAGCCAGAGCTGCCATAGCGGATCGGACTGACACCTGGATATTGGTCTGCATGTGAGCGACTGAAGCCTGTACCTTTAAGATCTTCTCTTGAGGTAGAAAAACCCTTTGAAGAACCGAGTCTAAAGTGTACCCCAAAAACATTATCCTTTGGGAAGGAACTAGATTGGACTTCTCCAGATTTAGCAGCCACCCCAGTCTCTCTAGATGGAATCTTGTTTCTTGAATGTGCGACAAGCACTGACTGCTGGAATCTGCAAAAATCAGGAGATCGTCCAGGTATGGAACGATGGAGATCCCCCTCAGTCTCAGAGGCTGTAAGGCTTCTGCCAACACCTTGGTGAATATCCTTGGAGAGGAGGAAAGACCGAAGGGAAGGGCCCTGAACTGAAGATGCCAGACCGAGTCTCCTAGATTGATCGCCAATCTCAGAAATTTCTGATGGGACAGATTTATCGGGACATGTAGATACGCGTCCCTCAAATCCACCAGAGCCATGAAGCAACCTGGGGACAGAAGTTTGGTTACAGAATAAATGGTATCCATCCTGAAATGCTTGTATCTGATTGATTTGTTCAAGATTTTCAGATTTAAAATCAACCGATACTTGCCCGAAGGTTTTTTCACCAGAAAAATGTGTGAATAGAACCCTTGACCTTCCTGACCCCTGGGAACTTGGGTGATCACCTCTTGAGAAATCAACTCTTCTAACAGAGATATCATTACAGAGGCCTGTTCCCGATCTTTTGGAAGTGGAGTCATCCAAAACCTGCTTGGAGGGGTTCTTGAGAATTCGAGACTGTACCCCTGCGCCACAATGTTCTTTACGAAAAGGCTTGAGGATACTTCTTCCCACTGTGGGAGAAATTTTAACAATCTCCACCCCACCGGGAGAGAAATGTCACTTGGTTTTTGTAGACTGTTCAGGTGGTTTAAACAGTATACCACCCCTTCCTCTTCCTCTCTGTGAGGACCACTTTGATCTCTGGTCCAGATCTCTAGTTTTCTGGGTTTGCTGAAAAGGACGAAAATTTTTCTTTGGGGGTGGTTTCTTTTTGGAAGGAAAGGCCTTTTTCTTATCCGCCATCCTATCCAGGATAGTTTCCAAATCCGGACCAAAGAGCAGGTCTCCTGAAAACGGTAAACCACAGAGTCTGGCCTTAGAGGCCGAGTCACCCGTCCAAGTTTTCAGCCAAATCGCACGTCTTGCTGAATTCACCAGAGCCGACGACCTTGCTGCCATTCTGATTGATTCAGCTGAGGCATCAGCCATGTATTGGACGGCCTTAATGAGCAGTGGAAAGGAATCAAGAAGGTCTTTCCTAGCCGTTCCAGCCTCCACATGCCCCCTGAGCTGATCTAACCAGCATTCTAAGTTTCTGGCTACCACTGTGGAAGCCATGGCCGGTCTAAGGCTGGATGTAGAGGAATCCCAGGCCTTTTTCATAAGGGAGTCTGCCCTTTTATCCATAGCATCCTTCAAAATCCCCATGTCTTCAAACGCCAGATCTGTTCGGCGTGAAACCTGGGAAAAAGCCGCATCCAACTTAGGTTTTTTTATTCCAGGGATGTGCTACATCATCCTCAAAAAGGAAATCTTCTCTTTAGAGATTTGGAGAAAAAGGGGGCCCTCTCAGGGTCCTTCCATTCACTTTTAATTGCATCCGTAAGAACCTTGTGGACCGGAAACACCCTATGTTTGGTTTGATCTAAACCCTGGTACATTTTGTCGTGTACTGACATCTGTACTTTTTCACCCGGAATTTCCAAGGTAGTATATACCGCTTTAAGGAGTTCATCCACTTCTTCTAGAGCCAATTTATATCTGGACGATCTAGACACTTCCTCTTCTTCCACTTCTTCCTCAGAATCTCTGAGGGAAATTAAAGTACTAGCCCTTTCTTCCTCTGTGTCATACGCTTCAGCTGACTTAGAGGTGGATGCTTGAGAAATTGCCCATACATTTTGTTCTGTCTGGGAATCTGTCTGGGAGGCTGATCCCCTAGCTATTAGGGAATTTAACGTATCTTTAAGCTCTTGTACAGATGAAAACAGATCGCTATTCTGTTGGGCTATTTCCTCCTTTAATAGATCCGCTATACATGATCTGCAGAGTGGCTTAGGCCAGGTATCCTTAAGAGGATTCTTGCAAGAGGGGCACTTCCTTGAAGATGCTGAAGCCCTGGCTTTAACTGTGGCTTTAACCTAAGACAAAACACACCAGAAACCACCTATCAGATAACTAACTTAGCACTGATTAAAAAACAAACAGCCCCCCAGACAATACATACAATCCTGCAAGCCTTAAGGACAAACACCTCCGACTGCAGGGCAGGCTCCCAAGGAGGAACAACCAAACAACCTATAAGCCCAATAGTAAAGAGAAGAGGCACCCCTGTACCTCTCTTACCTGGGCTGGGCCGGTGCTGACGGCGCCTGCTTCCACCGACGCTGCGGTTCTGTCCTCCATCGCAGAGCCTGCAGCAAGCTGGGCAGATCCTCCCCGCATGTAATTGAATTTAAATGTCCGCTTCCCCCTGTGGAAACCGGAAGCGGAAGCATCGACCCTTGACCTGCTGCCGCCTTCTGCGCTGCTAGTGGCTGGAACCAAAGCCACCACACCCCCGCCGGAAGTCCCGCCTACCGTACTGCCTTCCCCAGACAGCGGGACCAGGGACCGATATGCGGAAGGGAAAACATCCGCCCGAGCTGCCTACCAGCCCCACCAGCGGACCCCCAGGGCACAGGCGAGACCCTCCGACGAAGCTCTGCTCCCCTGAGCTCGAAAAGGCGGCCGCTCCGGAACAGCCCCTTTGTCCTCAGGGAGGGGTGCTGGGATGGTCTCCGCAAAACATGCCAAAAAACGGGGTAAGTCCACCCTACTCCACCTGGAGAGAGCGCAGCCCCACACACTGGTTCCATGCAGTGTCTCCTCATGGAGGAGGAAACACAAAAACTGAGACATGGTGGAAGAGGCGGAGCTTTTAATCTTGCAGTGTTTCCTGTTGAAGTGGGTGGAGCTGCGCTCTCTCAATGTGCTGTCCTGAAAGGTGACTGGAGAAAAATGTTTTTTGTTTATATTTACTGCGAGGCGCTTTACCCTTTGCAGATTGGGGGAGAAGAGTACTCTTACCCCCTGTTAGACCCTTGATTAACTCATCCAAGGAGTCGCCAAAGAGGCGTTCGCCCAAAAAGGGGAGATCAGTAACGACCTTCTTAGAAGCCTGGTCCGCTGACCAGCTTTTTAGCCACACCATGCGGCCTATAGCGATTCCCACCGCAGACAGTCTGGCCGCAAGAGGAGCCGTGTCCAGGGCGGCATCGCACAGGTACACCATGGCCTGGGCCATCTGATCTGTGAGCTCAATCAGAGTTGGAGGAACCGAATCAGCGTCCAAGGGGCTCTTAAGCACCTTTACCCATTCTGTGAACGTCTGAGAAACCAGGATGGATACAAACACAGGTTTTAGAATCAAACCCGCCAACAAGTGCAGGTGAGTGAAAAGTGATTCCATTCGCCCGTCCATCGGGTCATTAACACCAGGGAGTCCTCTACAGGGACCACAGTAGATTTATTCAACTGGGAAACGGTGTGATCCACCTTGGGTGACACCGTCCAACGATTGGAAACTGAGTCTGCAAAAGGGGTAACGGCGCTGAAAGCGCTTGGGCACCACCAACATGTGTTTAATGCACCGCCATTGCTCATTCACAATATCGTGAAACTCCTTGGGACAAGGAAAAACCTGATCTGACTTCTGGGCTTTTCAGGAGCGGAAAACAACCCGCTTTTCTGACTGTGTGGGCTCATCATCCAAATGTAAAGTTTCCCTCACTGAACGAATTAGTGCTTCCACTAGAGCGCGTTCCCGCGCTGCAGCTGAGGAGGACTCATCCTCCTCACCATTTGACCGTGAGGACAGGGATCCCTCAGGTAGGGCGTTGTCCAGGGCAACCACCTCGGGCTCTGAATCAGAGGACTGAGAGGGCATCGGGCCTTTTTGGGTAGTAACCTGTTTCATCACAAGATCCACCTTGGACTTGGAGTTTCTAAGGCTGCAGGTGATCTGGAAGATCCGGATGCACAAATAAAGTCAGAGGGGAAATTTTCACCTTGGGACTCCATATTGCAGTAAAGGAAAAAAACTGAGTACACTGGCCCTTTAAATACCGATCGCGGTGCGCACCGTTATACCGTGCTACAGTTGGAGTCCCTCTTTAAGGTTAATAAGTGCCCTGACAGGAGCTAAGTGTGTCTTAGGAATGCCCCAAGGACTAAAAACCCCTTACTGTGCCAGCAAACCCTGAGAAGCAGCCACTCTGCAGTTAGTCTTCAGCGTGTGCGAACTGCTGAGAGGAAGTGACCAAACATCCCTAGAGGCCGAGCCCGCCTGTGTAGACTGTAGCTACAACAAAATGGTGCTAATAGAAAAGGATAGGAAGCACAGGGAAAATGGCCACTGCCCATACAGTGCGGCCTATGCCCCCACTTAAGATGGCACCTGAAAACGGCGCCAAGCACTAGGAAGTCAGGGAAAATTGCTGCTGCCCTTACACAGATGCAGCCTGATGCCCACACCTAAAATGGCGGCCGAAAACGGCGTCAAGCTGTCAGGAACCCAGGAATGCGGACCAACCTCAAACCCCCCCCCCCCCCCAGGCGTCAGACGCCTCTAGAGCGCCCCCAGCGAGAGCAGGGAGGCAGGACCATCCTGATAGGCCTGGGGGATCTTTCAGAGGTACACAGCCCTGTTATCCCCAGGAGTGAGCTCCATTTTCCCCTCAGAGGACTGTCACAGGGATACAGGGGATGCAGCATCACTCACCATACCATGGACCGGGGGGCTCCGCTACGAAGCAGCTCGCCTCCCACCCTGGGTGAGGGTGCCGCCAGCCAGAAAGGGGTACGCTGTAACTCAGGGCAATCCAGGTTGATGCGTCCCGGCGAAACATCTGCTCGCAGGCTCGTCCCCATCCGTTGGGGATCTGTCGTGGCGAGGCCCGGGCGGACAACAAGCTGCTCACGCTCCTTGGCCAGGCTGGGAGACCATAAGGATCTAGATTATACAGTGCGAAACCTCAGCCCGGCTGTCGTTTGTAGTTCACCAGGAGGATCCCCCTGACACTAGCTAGCGATAGTTAGTAAAGAAAAAAAAAAACATTTCTCAAAAGAAAAGAAAAACTAAGACCGGAGTCCCAGCAGGGAACCTAGGTCCTACTCCTAAACTAGGCAGCAAGAAACTGATTAGTGAGCACAGTGTGTCTGGGGTAATGTCATGAGGGACAGCCCATATAGGCGTGTCAAGTAAAAAGCTTTTACTGCCTAGTTTACTCCTGAAGATGGCGCATTACCCATTCGTGAAGAAACATTGAGAGCTGCGTCTGTCAGAGGATGTAAGAGAAAACGTTTTTATAAATCAGAAAAGAACAAGAGGGTGTCCAAAAAAACTCTGTACTAGGAGAATAAAATGTCAGGGAAAAAATTCCAAAAGGGTGCAGACATCAACTTTAGGTAGTATGGAAAGCAGTAGCTGTGAAGTAATTGATGACAGAATTCAGGTATTGGAGGTCTATGGACTTAAGTCTCTGAACGATCCCCTGGTTCTCTAAGGAGCTGAAGAAGAACCCTAAGGACATAGTGAAGAGAAATAGTCAAATCTTGCCAGTAAGGGAATGTTTACAAGGATATGTGAACAGGAGGGGTGTGTAACCTGTCAGATTGCCAAACCATCAGGGAGGCGTGTGATTGGCCCCATATACATTCTGCAGCAGAATAACAACCCCAAACATGCAGCCAATGTCATCAATAACTATATTCAGTGTAAAGAAGAACAAGGTGTTCTAGAAGGGATGATTTGGCCCCCACAGAACCCTGATCTCAACTTCAAGTCTGTCTGGGATTACATGAAAAGAGAGAGAAGAAGGATTTGAGGCAGCCTTCATCTACAGAAGATCTGTGTTTATTTCTCCAAGATATTTGGAACAACCTACTGCCGCGTTCCTTCAAAAAGTGTGGGCAAAGTGTACCTAGAAGAATTGAGGAATTGATGCTGTTTTGAGGTCAAAAGGATTGTCACACCAGATATTGATTTGATTTGAATTTCTCTTCTCTTCGTTTACTTTTCATTATATTAATTAATAAAAATAAATTATTAACACTTCCATTTCTGAAAGCATTCTTCATTTACAGCATTTTCTCACACTTGCCTAAAACTTTTGCACAGTGCTATATACTAAGGGATCTATTTACATATTTTCTCACACCGCTTTCACCCAGGATTCATACACTTATCCAACTGAATCCAAATAGATAAAAATGTGCAAATCCTGGGTAAAACTTGTATGAAAACAGTAAACCAGACTCCAGGTTTACTTTAACTTTAGATAGTTTGTTTGGGCCAGCTTGGGTCAAATTACTTTTTACCACTGGATGCTGTCTGGCCACTGGATGCTGCAATGCACTGTAGAATCTTGTGCTTCATAAAGTAAGCTATGCCATTTTCCAGCACAGCTATGAGACATTTCCTTTTTGTACATTTCAGAAATTCAGGAATAGCCTTGTTTTTTATAAATAAAAAAAAGATATGGTCATATGGCATTTCGGATTTTCAGGAACAGCCTTGCATTTTTTATAATGAGTAGACATTTTCTGACTGTAGGAGAGGCAGATGGATAAAGCCACAATCCCCACCTCCTGGAATCAAGAGTATGTCCTGCTTCTAGTTGCAGAAGGGAACTGTTTCATAGCCATGTAGCAGGACCGCACAGCTAACTGTATATAGAACAAGCTACTACAGTGTATTACGGCATCCCAGGCAATCAGACTGACCATTCTGCAATAGAAAGAATCAATTTTATCCAGGCTGGTACAAACAAACTAAAGTAAAACAGGAATTCTAATTTAATAAATACATCACAAGTGTTGGCCTTCAATAAGGAAAGGAGAAAAAAAATTGTGCTCTGAGCACTATCAAGAGTCAGAGGTTTTACCATATATTTAGCTTTGTTTTTAAATACAGCGACACTTCCACTGATGCACAAAGAATACAACAGTCAAGCATAAAAATGCAAGATCTGAATTTCAGAGAATCGATTTCCAGTCTGTTCATTCATATACCTTTCACTGAAGAGATGAAGTAATACTCTGCAGGCACTCTCAGTTGCTTCCGGTGAATCAAGATGTTTTTTCATAATTTCAAGCACATTTATATGAACACCTTTCTCCAATAAAGTTTTTCTAATAAATGCTGAAAAATAAATAAATAATTCCCTTAATATTGTATGTATGCTATGAATACACCAACACAGTTTTACTGTTGTGCTTGTTGACAAAAACAAAAAAACAAAACATTTTTACCACTCTGGGAACAGGGATTTTTACAAACTTCTGCATTTTTTAGATCAAGTATTTGGCTTCTAACAATATCAATATAGGATCTTATTTACCATTATGGTCAGAAAGGGTGGCTAATGCTGTTGAAGACGCATGGAATACTTCCTTAGAAGAAGAATGCATTAGCATGGACAACATCACCTCTGTATGTACAGGGTACCTGATGTAATGGTGTATATAGTTAGTAATCAATAATGGTTTCAGGAATGTATGCAGAGTTGATCTAATTTTGCATTACTTACTGATGTTGTTCATCCCCAATGTTATCATGAAGCTCAGGATGGTACATAAACAGATTGTTCAGAGCCCAGCATGCAGCTTCCTAAAACATACACAAGAGGATATTAAAGCGGTAAAAAAAAAAACAAAAAAAAACAGAAAACCACAGATGTAGCTTACCAATCATTAGGTATAGTAGATGCATTTGTTTTGGTTTATTTTAGGCTCTCTTCTCTCTGTTTTAACTTGGTGTTCTGAGGAGTAACACACCTCCGGTATTAGAATGCCTACAGTCAGGAGGAAAGGGTAACAGAGACACCTTTGGGCAGCAACATTGTCAGGCTTGTGGGGATGTTAGATTTTTTTTTGTAGGGGAAAGGAGACCGTTCAATTCACAGAAGTGTGAATTTGCACTTGCAGAAGTCTCAGTAGTAAAAACACTACTAGGCAACTAGGCACAGTGTTAACACTTTGATCGCCGCTGCTGGTAACCCCTTCCCAGCCAGTGTCATTAGTACAGTCACAATGCATATTTTTAGCACTGACCACTGTAATAATGTCCTCGATCCATAAAAAATAGTGTCAAACGTGTCCAATTTGTCAGCCGCAATAAGTCGCTGATTGCCACCATTACTAGTAAAAAGTAATAAATAAATATAAATCCCATAAAAAAATCCCATAGTTTGTGGATGCTTTAACTTTTGCGCAAACCAATCAATATACGCTTATTGAGATTTTTTTTTTACCAAAAATATGTAGTATTGGCCTAAATTGATAAAGAAATTCGATTTTTTTTTTTCATTTTTATTGGATGTTTTATAGCAGCAAGTAAAAAATATAGTTTTGTTTTTTTTTTTTTAACGGTCATTATTTTTTGTTTATAGTGGTGATCAAATACCACCAAAAGAAAGCTTCATTTGTGGGGAAAAAAAAGCACAACTATTTTTTGGGGTACAGCATTGCAAAACCATGCAATTGTCAGTTAAAGTAAGGCAGTGTTGCATCACAAAAAACGGCCTGGTCAGGTAGGGGGGTTGATCTTCTGGAGCTGAAGGGGTTATAGGTGCGATTATGCCAGATGGACTAATTGCCCTTTGGGAAACCTAGGATCTTCGGTGTGGCTCCACGCTTGCCTCATTTGAGACTCTACAAAATCAGTGGAAGCTACCTGAAACCAAGGTATATTTTCACACTAAACCCTTATTTTGTTGGTATACAGTATTCTTGCATATATCTTTCAGAGCTGTAAGATGTTTTGTCCTCTCTGGCAATAGGTCGCACCTAAAGTCACCCCAATCTAACGCCTCAGTATGAATGGCTCTTGAACACTTTAGTTTAGCACTGTCCAATGAGTTACAGCCCTAAATTGGCATTATTAAATAACCTCATTGTCTCACGGTCTTTCCAGAATGGACTCCCTGAAGCTTATGGAAAGGATTTTTCAAACTCTTCAAGACTATGCACTAACTCTATAACAAATAGAATGCTTGCATATGTAGCCCACAGCAATTACAATAGTACGGCTCAAATCTCCACAAAACCTGTATCAGTCACATCACCATGTGGATAAAATTCTGCAAGACATGCAAAATCAGCTAGTAAGGTTCCAGTCGAAAAACACATTGGCAGCCATCTGCAAACAGACAACTCTCTATTGCATAAATGTGCAACAGGAAGTCTGTCTTTGTGCAGATGGCAGATATTTTGTTAAAATTGGATTCTTGTCTTGAATCTGTAGGATAATGTAAATAGCGGTACAATACCTCTGGTCTCTCTGGTTCATAGATGCCTACTTTTGAATACTCTTTCAAGTGAAACCTTTATCACATATTCTAACATGTTGTTTATATGTCCATCTGCCCTTTTATGCTTACTTTCATTTCCTTTGAATTGATTTTTCCTATTCTCTTACCCTTGGAGTTTATATTACTTGCACTATGTCATGTACATCTGCTGGTTGAATACATAAATTAGCACCTGTTCTCCAAAATCCTAGGTCTTTGCTATATGTACAGTATATCCTTCGGTATGACCACATGTTTTTTGGGTTTTTTTTTTTTTTTTGCTTTTTGCTCTTGCTTTAACCACTTTACCACCGGAGGATTTTGCTGTCTTACGTCCAGGCCACTTTTTGCGATTCAGCACTGTGCGACTTTAACTGTCAATTGCGCGGTCATGCGACGCCGTACCTAAAAGAAATTTACGTCCTTTTTTCCCCACAAACAGAGCTTTCTTTTGGTGGTATTTGATCACCTGTGCGATTTTTACTTTTTACGCTATAAACAAAAAAAAAAAAAGAGCGTTTATTTTGAAAAAATAACAATATTTTTAACATTTTTTTATATGAAATTCCCCCCCAAAAAAATGTAAAAAATCAAATTTCTTTTAAATTTTTGGTCAATTTTTTTCTGCTACCTAGGTTTGGTAAAAAAAAAAAATCACAATAAGCGTATTTTGATTGGTTTGCGCAAAAGTTATTGCGTTTACTAACCAAGGGAAAGATTACTGTCATTTTTGGTGTTTTTTTTTTTAACGAGTAATGGCGGCGATCTGCGATTTATTTTGCGGGACTACAACATTGCGGCGGACAGATCGGCCCCTTGACTGACATTTTTGACACTTTTGGGGGTACCAGTGACATTACTGCAGTAATCAGTGCTATATATATGCACGGTTACTGTAAAAATTACACTGGCAGGGAAGGGGTTAATTTTGTTGGAGAGGGAGGGGTTAATGTATGCCTGGTGCTTACTAACGTGTGTGGGTGGAGGTGACTGAGTGAGTAAGGGGCAGATCGCATGTTCAGCTATGCTGAACCCTGCAATCTGTCACTGTTTGTCACTTAGGAGATCCGCCCGCTCTGTTTACACAAGCGGGCGGATCTCCACACTCGATTCCCCGACGATCGGGGAAGAGCAGCGGCGATCACCGCCGCTCCTCCCCTGGCCTGACTCCCGCTGTGACTGAAAACAGCGGGAGCGCCGCCTACAGGGGGAGGAGCCCAGCGACGTAGGTCTACGTCGCTGGACGATAACGAACCACTTTGCCGCAGTACAGTCAATGTGACTGGTCGGCAAGTGGTTAAAATATTATCACCCAATAAAAATGTGTTTTAAAAACATTAGCATGGTAAAGAGGGGGGGAGGGAGGAACCAGAGAAAGCAAAACAGAAAGATTAAAATTCAGCTTTAAATACCGCAAAGAATAACAAACATGCATCAATAACCTGCACATCTGTGTTCTTTTTGTGTAGCTTTAAAGCTTTATATGAAGCTTCAAACCAATAAAGTTGTCCTCTACCATCCTCCAAATCTTCTCCATCTTCCAAGTCCTTGTTCAGAAAAACAGTTTCAGCTAAAAGGGAAAAAAAAGATAATTGTCAGAAAATGAGTAAAGCTAAAAGCTTTAGAAACAAACCAACTAAGCCCCACTTTTGAAAGCCAAAAGCCTCCTAATGCGAGTCACTTCACCTCAAGCTCTACTAATTCAAATTCATGGCCAAAATTATTGGCACCCTTGCATTTTTGTCAGATAATGCACCACTTCATCCAGAAAGTTGTTGCAATTATAAATGTTTAGGCATTCTCATGTTTATTTCTTTTGTTTGTATTGGTATGACACAAAAAAGTAAAGAAAGAAAAAGCCAAATCTGACATATTCCATGCAAAACTCCAAAAAATGACTGGACAAAATTATTGCCATTTTAAAATTAATATTTGGAGGCACACCCCTTGGAAAAAATAACTGAAATCAATCACTTCCTGTAACCATCAATGAGTTTCTTACACCTTTCTACTGGAATTTTGGACCACTGCTAACTGCTCCGGGTCTCTCAGATTGGAAGGGTTCCTTTTACCAACTGCTGTTTTGCGATCTCTTCACAGGTGCTCTATGGGATTTAGATCTGGACTCATTGCTGGCTAGTTCAGTACTCTCAAGCACTTTGTTTAAACCATTTCTGGGTGCTTTTGACATGTTCCTTCGGTCATTGTCCTGCTTTAAGACCCATGTCCTCCGACAGTCGCCGCCACTTCATATTCATCACTAATGGGGTTATTGACCTTTGCTCCGCAGGAGTAGCTAGGCAACAAAATTTGTTAATATCAAAGCTTTTAGCATAGCCCACCCCTAGGGGGTGGTCCCCTCAGTCAATACCTCCCTGCTTCCTGCATTCCCAACTCAGTTTCAGTAGCATAGCAGTAGAGTACATAAACAAACCCCAAAAGAGGGGCGGGGGCGGCGACTGTCGGAGGACTCAGAGAAAGGAATTTTACAGGTAAGATTTTACAAAAATTCAGTTTTCTCTTACGTCCTCCGACAGTCGCCGCCACTTCATATTCATCACTAATGGGGACGTCCCATAGCAGTGTAGACATGAGGGGTGGGAAAAAACGCAGCCGCGCCTAAAGCAACGCAGTACCCACATCAGAGGAAAAGGAACCTTACCAAAGTAAGAAACCCAACTGGGCAACAGGAAAAAAATGTGCTCAACAGGAGCAACAACCCAGGAAAACAAGTAACCTAGGGATAAAGACATCCCAACAGCCAAGGACCCAAAACAAGGGACCCTAAGGCACTGCCGCACTAAGAACTTTGCGGCCAAAGGAAGCATCCGCCGATGCCTGAACATCCACCTTGTAGAATTTGGAGAAGGTGTGAACGGACGACCAAGTCGCAGCCTTACACACCTGGGCCACAGAAGCCCGATGATGACAGGCCCAAGACGTACTCAGAGATCTGGTAGAGTGCGCCTTCACAGGTACGGGAAGAACCTTCCCCTTCAAAGCATAGGCCTGCTCAATGGTCTGTCTGATCCATTTGGCGATGGTAGAAGCCGACGCCGCCATGCCCTTCCGAGGTCCCTCAGGAAGGACGAATAGGGAATCCGACTTGCGAAAGGATTTAGTCGACGACAGGTAAACCCTGATCGCCCGAACAACATCCAAGGAATGTAAAGCCACCTCCTTCGGATGCTTTGGCCTCGCGCAAAGCGAAGGCAAGACAATGTCCTCATTGAGGTGAAATTCCGAGATCCTCTTCGGAAGAAAAGATGGGTTAGGTCGCAAGACCACCTTATCCAAGTGAATCACTAAATATGGAGAGCTGCAGGACAAAGCTGCCAGCTCCGACACTCTGCGAGCCGAAGTGATCGCCACCAAAAACGCAACCTTCTTGGACAACAGAGGCAACGAGATCTCCCTGATCTTTTCAAAAGGAGCATGTTGCAACACGGACAGAACAAGGTTCAAGTCCCATGGAGGCAAAGGCTCCCTCCTAGGAGGGACCAGGTGTCGCACCCCTTGAACAAAGGTGCCAAACAAAGAGTTAGACGCCACAGGGCGTTGAAAGAGAACAGCCAGCGCAGAAATCTGACCCTTAATCGTGGCCAACGCCAAACACTGGTCCACACCCCTTTGAAGGAAAGCCAACACTCTCGATACCGAGTAGGAGCGAGGAGAATACCCCCTGGACTCACACCAGGCAAAATACGCCTTCCAAGTACAATAGTAAATCTTCCCCGAAGAGGCTTTTCTAGCCTTGATCAAAGTGGGAATGACCTCAGGGGAGAGACCCCTATCCTTCAACACCCGGTTTTCAACAGCCAGGCCGTCAAAGCCAGCGACTGTAAAGCAGGATGGAATATCGGCCCTTGAGACAGGAGATCTTCTCGAAGAGGCAGACGCCACGGAGTGTCGACCGCCAGATTCACGAGGTCCGCGTACCAAGACCGGCGAGGCCAGTCTGGCGCCACCAGAATCACCGTGTGCGGTTCCACGGCCGACCTGCGAAGGAACCTGGACAGCAGCTGAATCGGTGGAAAGGCATACATCAGACGATACTGATGCCAGGGCGCCACTAACGCGTCTGATGCGTCTGCCCGAGGATCGCGCGTCCTTGCCACGAACCTTTCCACCTTGTTGTTTAGACGAGACGCGAACAGGTCCACATCTGGTGAACCCCACTTCGCGCACAACATCTGGAAGACATCCGGGTGAAGGGACCATTCTCCCTGGTCCAAGGTCTGGCGACTCAGATAATCCGCCTGCCAGTTCTCCACCCCCGGAATGTGAACTGCCGTTATCGCCGGGACGTGCGCCTCGGCCCAAGACAGAATGTCGGCCACTTCCCGAGCCACGCGGGCACTCCTAGTGCCCCCTTGGTGGTTGATGTAGGCCACCGCTGTGGCATTGTCCGTCTGCACCCGAACCGGACGGCCCTGTAGCCTGTCCGTCCAACGCAGAAGGCAGAGAGCTATCGCTCGCAATTCCAGAATATTGATCGGAAGGGAGGATTCCTCCTCCGACCAAGTTCCCTGGGCGGACAGAACGCCCAGAACACCACCCCAGCCCGACAGGCTGGCATCCGTGGTGATCACCGTCCACGAGAACGGACGAAAAGACTTGCCCCCCGACACCGCCGGGGACCGGAGCCACCACAGAAGACCCCTTCTGGTATGATGATTCAAAGAGATCCGTAGATCCAGAGATTGCGGTCGCCCGTCCCACTCGGCCAGAATCTTTGCTTGGAGACCCCGCGTGTGAAACTGGGCAAAGGGGATCGCCTCTAAGGCCGAGACCATCAATCCCAGACACCTCATACACGTCCGGAGGGATGAGAACTGATTGTCCCTGAGGGACTTGACTTCGTCCTGAAGCGTCCGGAGCTTGTCTTCCGGCAGGAAGACCTTCGCTTGAACAGAGTCCAGGATCATCCCCAGGTAGGGAAGACGAACCGACGGACACAGAGTGACTTCGGAAAATTTATTGTCCACCCGAACTCCTGTAGAGTCTGCATCGTGATGGACAGGTCGCTCACCAGGCCCTGACTGGTCGCAGACCGAATCAGGATATCGTCCAGATACCCCAGGACAGAAATGCCCTGGGCTCTCAATAAGGCCAGAACCGGCGCAAGCACCTTGGTGAAAACCCGCGGAGCCGAAGCGAGACCAAAGGGTAACGCCACGAATTGGTAATGATCCTCCGCAATGGCGAATCGAAGGTACCTCTGGTGACCCTCGAAAATGGGGATGTGAAGATACCTTCAAATCAATGGAGGCCACGAATTCCCCCGGAACCAGGGCAGCCACCACTGAGCGCAGGGATTCCATGCGGAACTTGCGAACCCGCACAAAGTGGTTCAGAGCTTTCAAGTCCAGAATCGGACGAACCTTGCCCTCCTTTCTGGGCACAGTGAACAGATTGGAATAGAACCCCCGAAATCTGTCCCGATGAGGCACCGGAACCACCACTCCCTGGGCCCGCAGGTCCCGCACCGCCAGGTGCAGATCCTGCAAGCGCTCCGGAGATAGCTGAAGGTTTGAGGGGAAAAATCTGCTCGCCGGCCGAGAGAGAAACTCGATCTTGTATCCAGATCGAACGATTTCCTGAACCCACCTGTCACGAATGCGGTCCAGCCAGGGTTGACGAAAACCGAGCAAACGTCCCCCCACCCCAGAACTGGGCAGCGGACCCGGACTGACCGGACTTCTGCTTACCTGTCCACGGCTTCTTCTGGGAGCCTTGGCCTTTGAAGGGCTTGCCCTTATAGTGCGACCGAAAGGCACGAAAGGACCCTTGAGAGGGCCTAAACGAGGAATTCTTCTTACCACGAACAAACTTATTCTTGTGAGTTTGGGGCAAGAGAGTGCTCTTACCCCCAGAAATTCCCTTTATCAGAGTATCCAAAGATTCGCCAAAAAGGCGAGAGCCCGCGTAGGGCAAATTAGCTAAAGTCTTGCGAGAAGATTGGTCAACAGACCAACATTTCAACCATATCAGGCGACGGTTCAATACCGCCACACTTGAAAGACGCGCAGCCAAAGGGACTAAATCTAAGTCCGCATCACACAAATACATGACACCCTGATGAATTTGATCCACCATAGCCAAAGTTGTCGGCGGGGCAGAGTCAGCCACCAGGGTGCGCCTGAGCACCTGCGTCCAATCTGCCATAGCTTGGGCTGCCATAATGGAAGCAAAAATAGGCTTCAGCAGAAAACCAGCAACCGTATAAGCATGACGGGCCAGAGACTCCAATCTCCTGTCCGTTGGGTCCCGGAACACCGGGGTATCCTCAGCAGGGATCGCAGTGGATTTATTCAAAACCGCCACCGCGTGATCCACCTGAGGCGGCACACACCAACGCTCATCAGTGGTGGGTGTAAATGGATAACGCAGCTTGAACCTATTCGGCACAGCAAAATGTTTCTTTAAATTGCGCCATTGCTCAACAACCGCGCGCTGAAATTCCGCAGAACAAGGAAAAACCTGCGACGTTTTGCGTTTCCTTTGCGTCCCATAAGAGGACATCAAAGCAGGAGGACATGGTTCATCCTGCAAATGCAGCGTTTGCTTGATAGAAGCAACCAACTCATCCATGAGTGCAAGCTCTTCAGACGAGCCAGGGGGAGAATTATCAACCCCTTCTACCTCAGCCTCCCCCTCAGACCCCACATGGTCTAGAGATGAGTAAGACCCTGAGAAGGGCACTCCAGCCATAGCAGCCCCATCGCCCTCTGAATCAGAGGAAATGGATAACCTGGGCCGTTTTGTG
The DNA here is from genome assembly GCF_965119305.1 of Pelophylax lessonae. NCBI lineage: Eukaryota > Metazoa > Chordata > Amphibia > Anura > Ranidae > Pelophylax > Pelophylax lessonae. Next base: position 199,189,821 of record NC_138771.1, read on the forward strand.
GATCGATCAGCCACCAGCATCTGCACCTGAGCAGCCAAGTTCGCCACAATAGTAGCCAGATCAGCCCCCTCGGGGGATGCAGCAGCCCCTTGGCCCCCCACCAAGGTGGGAGGAAACTTGCAATCCTGAGAATCCATGCCCCAGCAAAAGTAGAAAAAAAGGAGTACTGCCCCTTTAAGACCGCGGCGAGCGTAGCCCACCGCACCCTACTGAATACACCGACCCCCACAGGGATAAGAACACTGGGCAAGGAATACAGGAAAAGGAAAGGTAAAAACCTGGAGAGATCACACAGGCTGCTGCCACCGATCGCTGTCCCAGAGCAAAAGGAAGTGATGCAATGACTGACCGCCTTATAAAGCCTATGTAAGGCTACACAAACATGGCCGCTCGGCTGAGGATTCCTTAGGCAAAGAGAAAATGGCGCCGACATGTGGCCTGATCGATCGCCGCCAAAACGCTGCGCCGTACCACACAGGACCGGTCACCATAAACTTGCCGCAAAAAAATGGCGGGCCGCAGTAGCGATCACCTCACAACATGTCTAAGCCCAGACTGCTTCATGCATTCACACAGCAGAGCGGGAGAGCCCCCCTCCCTCGCAGCCCACAGACAGGCAGCTATTCCACACAGGAATCTGACAGGGAGCTCAGCATTTACACAGACATGCAGGGTCACACAGTCCCAGACTGACACCCAATAGACAGGTCCCCACATAGATTTACACTTACCAGTCCGGATGGCGTGGGGAGCCTTCTCCAGCGACCAAACCGCTGCACTGAGGACAGGGAGTGTCGCAGCCAGGACGCAGTGGAACTGGGGTGCGAAACCGCAATGGCGTCCAGTGAGGTAGCCACCTCACAGATAGCATCCCTGCAGCGAACAGGGATGGGTCGTTCAATACGCCAGGGAAACCTGAGCTGAACGCTCGATGGCAGGCTGGGAAGCCCCTGGCCCTGAACCCTGGGATCCAGGGTGGCCAGTCCGAGACCCAGCACCGCATGATCATCTTCATCCGAAGAAGCTAACTAACGCTGAAAAATAACAGCTAAGTAAAAGAAAGAGAAAAAGACTCAAAATAAAATCAAAAAAGAGAATAGAGGCTGAGACTGAGAGCCCCAGCACAGGTTCAGCCTGCTACTCCTAAGCTAGGCATTAGAAACTGAGTTGGGAATGAAGGAAGCAGGGAGGTATTGACTGAGGGGACCACCCCCTAGGGGTGGGATATGCTAAAAGCTTTGATATTAACAAATTTTGTTGCCTAGCTACTCCTGCGGAGCAAAGGTCAATAACCCCATTAGTGATGAATATGAAGTGGTGGCGACTGTCGGAGGACGGAAGAGAAAAGCCTAATAAAGGCTTAACGAAAACTGAAGGGGGTTACAGAAAAATACGACACATACAGTATGATAGTCTCTCTAAAATAGTTTTTTGATCTTTTTTCACTTAATGAGCAACTGATGTTCCACTGTAAGGAAGGTTTTTATTGCAGAAGAGACACGCACTGGCTCTTCGGCAATAAAATTGCTCACACCCACAGCTCAGCTTAAAGCACTGGGCCAGTCTCTGCCTGCCAGGAGGATGGTCTATGCAGGAGTGACATCATAACAGTTTCAGAAAATCAATTCAAATTAAATTACAAATATCAAAAAAAACTGTTTTACAGCGCCATATAAATCTTTATTGAATACCAAATATGTAATTTCTTAATGCATTAATATGGTATAGGCAGAGTCCAAGATAATTGACAGTAGCATTTTTTTCAGATAGCATCTGCATCCAATGCTCTTTTTTAACTTTACAGATATTAGCAATTATATTTACTACTGATCTATAAAACAATTACGTTTTTTTGTGAGTTTCTTAGTGAATGCAATCAAACAGCATACTATATCCCACCCCCATAGTGTTCAGTAATAGGACGACATGGAGGAGGAGGAGGGAGGGGAGTGTCATTTACCACTGTGTATAGCATAAAAAAGATATTCTGCACAGGGGTCAGAATTGAAAGAAGGTTAGATGTTCTAGATGCATCTAACCTTCTTTCAATTCTGACCCCTGTGCAGAATATCTTTTTATGCGATGTCTGGTTAGGTCGGACATGTATTATTACAATACAGGGATTAACCATAGCACCTTAAATCATGTGCTCCATATAAAACCACTTTCATACTACCACTGTTTATAGGCCCACATGTGTGACTCTATAGTCATGTGGGCTGCACAGATAAGAAAAAGGAGGAAATGAAGAGCTTAGAAGGGAACTGAAACAGGATCAACCAGGTATATTTTACGCTACACAAATTGAATGCCCAGCACTTTGTGAATATGCACAGTCTGTTATGTAGCATATGAGAGTTTTTCATAGTATGGGCATAATGGCACCAAGTGAACAAATTCAAGTTTAAAGCGGATTGGTTATTATGTACAGCTGCCTCAGATTCGGTTTGATCCAGTTTTAGTAAATTCCCTCCAACACATTATCCATCCTAACATGGCAGAATAAGTCACCCATTGTAATGTTGTAGCTTTCCTTTAGTTTCAACTGCAGCAATCTTTCAATCATTTCCAAGTTTTGATTCCAGCAGGAATGGAAACTGATGAAAAATGCTTTTTGGTTGGCAAAGCAGAGGTTTTGATAAATTTTCATTTCAATTTCAGATGGTGTTATTCACTCAAAGCTAAAAAACGAATTGTTGGTGGCATATTTATGTACTTGAAAGTCAATTAAAAAGCTCCAAAGTCCCCAAATCATTTCTCAACTTTAAGACCAACAATATTACAGTATAGCTTTGAGTTTTGCTTCCTGAATATTTAAATTATTTTTGGCACTGAGAGTCTACCACAGCGTGAAAAAAAAAGGAGAATTCCTCCCTTCTAGCAGACTCCTCAAGAGATATTTTACTTCAGCAAGAGATGGAAGTTGTGCCTGAATGAGAGAAGTAATCTTCCTGCCTGAGCCCTTAAGTGTCATTTACGTCCAGAGAAAAAAAACAAAAAAAAGACAAACATTTCCTGCGTAACCAAAATGAATAAAAATGAACAAAAATTAATAAATACAAATATTGCCAACACATATGTAAAATGAATGCTTAGTAAAACTTACTAAGAAGAGCCAAGCATGATAAAGCAGCTGCCTGCAGTTTTGGATTTGCAGGATAGTTTGTCAGTGCCTTTATGATGTCTTCATGTGCTTCATTTAGGACCAGAATATTGAAGAAGCTTCCTTAAATGAAAATAAAGATATACAACCCACTAATGAGACATGAACTTCATTAAAACAAAAACACAAAAAAAAAAAAACTGTAGTTAAAAGAAAAACGGATTTTTGACTTACCGTAAAATACTTTTCTCTGAAGTTCATTGACAGACGCAGCTCCATATTCTACGAAACCATTGGTTATGCTGCCCCCTACGGGAGTAGGACACTAGGCAGGAAAAATCTTTACCACGCCTATGGGGCAGTCCCTGGGGGTATACACCCACTCACTCTGCTATAGGCATTCAGTTTTGTTCCAAGCAGTATCAGAAGAAAATACCCCTGCACCTTATTGAATAAGCCTGTACCACGGTCTGCCTGATCCTTCTGGATATGGCGCAGCAGAAACAGCCAATCCTTTCCGAGGTCCGCTCATGAGGACAAAAGAGAGTCTGATTTTCCTTAGGAATCAGTAGCCGCCAGGAAAACCCAGATTTCTCCTATCGGCCCGCACAGACTTCACAGCAGCCCATCCTGCACCCCAACAGAGCGATCAGCCTCCCTGAACCACCTAGAACATGACTAGGAAGCAGAAAGAAGTAGACCCCAAAAACGAACGGCCTTCTTCATGCAGCAGCCGCATGGTGAGAGGCAAGATGGCGCCGACTCCTCTCCTGCTGCATCCACCGATTCTCAACAGAGCCTCTCTCAGCCTGACTCTCCTGAGCTCTGCAACCCCTCCTAATCCAGACCATCCCCTACCAACAACTCCACACCAATGTCTAGCAGTCCAGAAAAGGCTAGGTTCAGGCTGAATGGAAGACAGGGAAGACAGGTGGTGAGTCCTGCTTGGGACACAGGGGAAGACACCAGAGACTTACCAGACACAAATGAGGAATTCCCAACTAACAATAGGCCAGTTATGGATACTGTCCTGAAGGATATGCTGGTGTCCCTCAGGGGTTCCCTCCAGTCAGACCTAGCCTCATACATGAATAAATTCAGCACTGATCTACAATATGTTGCAAGCAGAGTTGATCATTAAGAAAATAAAATGGGTAAAATTGCCTCCACAATAAGCGACCTTATAGATGCCCATGATGAAAAAGAAAATGATATGGAATGGGTTAAAGCTAAACTAGCTGATATCGAAGACAGATCAAGACGCAACAACCTCAAGATTAGAGGGGTGCCTGAATCAGTACAGCAGGACAACCTGCGCTTATACGCTATTACCCTATTCCACACAATTTTACCTGATGCCACTGATCTGGATGTCATAATAGACAGAATTGATCGTCTGCCTAAACCTTCCTACTTCCCAGACAAAATCCCTAGAGATGTAGTTTTACGTTACACTTTTATCACCCAAAAGAGAAAATCATGACCGCATCGCGAAATAGGTCCCAAATTTACGCGCAATACTCCGACCTTCAATTTTATGCAGACTTATCCCAATACACGTTCCAGAAAATAAATCTCAATACCATTACAAAATCACTTCGCAACCACAAGATTCCCTATAAATGGGGATACCCTGCCTGTGGTGATGGTGGTCATCGGTTGATAACTCTCTCTCCTGTGTGGTAAAGGATCTCATCCCTCTACCATCCTCAATCGGAGTTTCCCCTCTTTCCGTGGACTCCAGTCGTATGCAGATTATGGACTGCAGATTTCAACCTTCTGTCTGCAACACATACAGGAGAACATCTTTTTCTTACTAAGTGATTCTTCACCTTTTCTCTCAAACCTGAAAGGCAGGATCTGGAACTAGCTGTTGGTTTTAAAACTCTGCAAACAAGAATTTAAAACACAATCACAGATGATAAAAGTATTTGCAGCATTCAGTAATTTATCCCTGAAGAAAAAGCGCATAGCAGCTTCGAAACGCGTTGGATACTCTGTTGCTGCTTTTTTCACTTACCTATCTGTGCTGTGTTTTTTTTATGTTGTAACGGTTCTTCTATTATTTGTTACTCTTGCCTATTTATATATTTTTTTGCTAAATAAAATTACAAATATTTTTATACAACTCCCTTTTTTTTTATCGTGAGTGCCTGAAAAGTCCCAACCCCTCAGGGGATACTTTTTCTTTGTGCATTTCACACCCTGGGATGTGGCACCTATTTATAGGGGGTATTATTGTGGACTAACCTTTTTTCTTTTTCTATAAATGTGGATACCCCACCAGGATCACAGTGACTCACGAAGGGAAATCACATGCGATTGATTCCTTGGATAAGGGCCTCTCCCTACTAAAATCCTCATAGCTCGCCTCCCACCAGGTCTGAACCCTGTCCGTTCACCCCCGAGTGGCGACTAGTCACCAAAAATAATTTGCGCAAACACAATTAACAGCAGTGGAAGTCTTCTACCTCGACATGAAGACCTCGAGGATCAAAGACCACTTTGCTTTAAACATCGACTTTCGTATCCCACCTTTGGAATACCAGCCCTGTGTTTCTTGCCCAGTTTCGGCCTCTATTTGAGGCGCTCCATATCCCTCCCACCTTTTCGCCCCAACCTGAGCAGCTTTGGCTGCACCTAGCTATGGCTAACCCACCCTTCTCCTCATGGCCTGGAGGAGATTTTGGAGAACAGTTACTGTTTATTTTTGTCACTGTATTTCTTGTTGTTGTCTCTCTCTTCTTTTTTCTTCCTTTTTTATTTCCTTTCTATACCTCATGTGCCATAACCGACCCAGGAACAACGAAACCCCCCGGAAAAAATCTCTGACTCCTCCACAGTGGACTGAACCAGAACATTTTGTACTAGCTCCTGCCACCAGAAGCCGCCGACATGCAATTACAGAGCTGCTGTTAGAAATTACGCCCTTGACCCTACCCCTGTCCCCGCCCCTGACCCCATCTGGAAACAAAATGCAGGTTTGTTGCTGTTTACACATGCGTGCGGGGCCAACATGTGCGTTTGCAATTGCGCCTATGCACCAAAGAGCAGGGGCAGTTTAAAATTCTTTTTAATTGTATTTTACTATAAATGTAAAAAAATCACTCTGTATCTTTAATTATTTTTTTTCTTTCTTTTTTGCTTTTACAAGGAATAAAAATCATTCGTTGTGATAGCATGGGCCATTACAGGTCCTCTTTTTTGAGAGATGACCCCATATCTGTCCTCTGGCCTCCAAAGCATCCGATTAAACCAAGATGGGTTTGATCAGATGCTTGTTCAAGCTGGTAATGGCTTCTTTACGTCAGACTGAAACCGGAAGCAAAATCCTTGTCGCTTCGGGTTTCTGACATGGCACAGTAGGCGGAACGACATCCATCCCTCTCACTGTGTCACAGGAACCGAATGCTACTAGTCGCATCTTAAAAGGCAGGGGGTGGGACCCCCGTCCACTGCCTGTGAAAGTAATCCAGGGGCTTCTTAGCCAATAGCATTACATTTACTTTGTGCAGAATTGCTGGGGCTAACAAAGGATCTCTCCATCATTGCTGCAGTGATCACCCAAATATCACCTTTCCAATCTATTGACGTACAGATAAGTCGCTGGACAGGAAGTGGTTAAAGGGGAGTGGTTTGGGGGTGGTAAAAATGCAGCTTCACTGCACGTTTACTGCTGCCCCAACTGAAGTGTAATGAAACATCTCACTGTCTTATGATCATTAGCACTACAAAAATCATCACATGCAGCACAGTAAGCTTCTGCTCTATCATGGCTCTATGTCACATGGCTGCTTGCTGACTGTGTTAACTTATGAATAAGTTATGGGTAAAATTGCTGCGCTAATATCATGATCATAAATCATACAGTAAAAACATGAGTGAAAAGCAGCTGACACAAAAAGATATGAATACAATATCTTCAAAGTACAATGGGAAAAAGGTGTCGCGGTAATCTCAGTATAAACAAGATCAAACTGACAATATGAATACCACGTGAGATATAATGTCCAAATCAATCCAAAAGGAGTGCAGGGAAAGAAGGATCCACCACCAAATATAGTCACTAAACACTCTTACCAGCAGCTTGGACCCGATAGGGTCACACAACGCCCAAAGTGCAGGTGTATAAACGGCAGGTGAGATCCAATATCCTCTATCAGACTCCTGCTGCTGTAGACTGGAGACACCTTCAATAGCCTTGCCACGCTCAAAAGACATAAACAAGAATGCCCCTCATAGTGTAGTAATTCACAGTAGTTTTATTAAAATAAAAAGAAAGCAGCTTACATAGTGGAATCCAATTGTCAGCATTCGGTTAGATCACAGAAACGATCGTTGGTTTCCCCACCAACAAGATGGCCGCCGCGTCCCTCTTCTGCGCATACGTCAGCCAATGCCAGGGGTGTGACGACGTCATTGTATGATGAAACGCGTCGGGGTTGGCTGATGGCTGACGCAGGCGAGGGACGCTGCGGCCATCTTGTTGGTGGGGAAACCAACGATCGTTTCTGTGATCTAACTGAACGCTGACAATTGGATTCCACTATGTAAGCTGCTTTCATTTTATTTAAATAAAACTACTGTGAATTACTACACTATGAGGGGCATTCCCGTTTATCTCTTTTGAGAGTGGCAAGGCTATTGAATGTGTCTCCAGTCTATAGCAGCAGGAGTCTGATAGAGGATATTGGATCTCACCTGCCGCTTACACACCTGCACTTTGGGCGTTGTGTGACCCTTTCGGGTCCAAGCTGCTGGTAAGAGTGTTTAGTGACTATATTTGGTGGTGGATCCTTCTTTCCCTACACTCCTTTTGGATTGTTTTGGACATTATATCTCACGTGGTATTCATATTGTCAGTTTGATCTTGTTTATACTGAGATTAGCGCGACACCTTTTTCCCATTGTGTTAATTTATGGCTGTACTTATGGCTGTACTGAGTGTTACAGACTGTAACCCAGCACAGCTATACAAAGCAAGCACCCTCAGCAGCCATGCGACACAGAGCCTTGTTAGAGCACCAACTTACTGTGCTGCCTGTGATGATTTTTCTAATGCTAATGATAACCTGCTGTGCTGGGAGATACACAATAGGACACATTGAGGATTCTCTGCTCTAATATTCACTCACTGTGTTCAGTGCAGCCACGATCTCCTTCAGATGCTCCCTGACAGCCTCTTCACATCTCAGCAAGTAAGAACTGGAGGCGGGCACTGGGCGGAGAATCAGCGTATCATTCCGCCGGCCGGGACTGCAGGGAGTAGCAGGGCAGTATGGTGTACATGCACCCTGAAAATGAAGAAATAGTCCCTTCTCTGTGCGCACCTGGGCCCCTCTTTTGACCTAATGGGGCCCAGGAAAATGGTATAACCCCGCTCCATAAACAAGTAGGAGCAGGGTTGAAGTTTAGCAAGCCAAATTTTATTTTTTTTATTTAATGCAGCAATAAAGTGTAATGCTGCCCGGGCCCCACAATGTTGCTGATAGGGCCAGGCCTGGTACAACAGGGCTGGTTGTACTGCCCTATCAGCGGCCCTGTGCAATTGTAAGTGTACTTATGCACCTCACACTACATCTGCACTGACACCTTGTTCCTCATGGGAGTTCAATTTCTGACCATCAATCCCAAGGGTCTAAATCATCCAGCTAAATGAAAATCCCTTTGGCAAGAGGCTTTGCTGCACAGGTGTGACATCCTAACGGTACAGGAGACACATTTCTGTAACCACAGCTCCTCCAAAATGCTCTCATAAGAATTTCCCTTATTTTTTACGGCTAACGCTGACTCCAAAACAAAAGGAGTCCTCACAGCTATCAGAGACACAGTATCCTTCAACCTATTAAAGGAAATTAAGGATGTTAAGGGTCATTATCATATCCTTATCTGCAAACTAAATTCCACAATCTTCACCCTGGTGAACGCCTATGCCCCAAACGCGCATCAAATTCGATTTTTTTCAACAAACTGGCACATGTGGTGCGTAAAGTGTAAAGAGGATCCTTGCTGCTCTGTGGCGATTTCAACCTCACACCTGACCCTACAATAGATTCTACCTCCTCTAGCTCTACAGCCTCACCTAAACCGTCATGACCTCTATGATGGCTGGAGATGTTTAAACGCTAAGGAGAGAGACTACAGTTTTTTCTCCTCGCCTCATAACAGCTACAGCAGATTAGACTTGTTCCTCATGGATTGTAATTTGCTTATGAAAGCCTCCAAATCGTCCATTACCAACATTACGTGGTCTGACCACGCTTCTGTTACACTCGACATTGAAGACTCCCACCCCTTTTCTAATGTTTATATGTGGAGAGTTAATGCAAGACTCCTTTAATCATCCGAATCTAAATCCAAACTGGAAAAATGCTTAAATAATTATTTCATGTTTAACGCTTCCTCAGTTGATGACCCGTTCCTACTCTTGAATGATTACAAAGCCTTCATCAGAGGAATTTTTAGTAAACTTGGGTCTCAAATGAAGAAGCAGCGGCTTATGCGTGTGGATTCCCTTACCAAGGCAATCCAGACGCTTGACACACAGTACAAATTGAATCAGTCCCCTAGCTTAGCAAAGCCAGACATGATCTTAGACTGCTCCTTTTAGACAGGTATGAGAAAACATTCCAGAAGCTGAAACTGAGCCCCCCACAGGGCCATCATCCACTCTTTCTTCCACAGTTGATTTACAAGACCCCATTTTTTTTTACAGATACTACACCAGAAGGCCCTAAAACTCACCCCCACTCTATAATAAACACTTCCAATCTCATCACCCCTCTCTCTCTAATTGATTTGGACACTTCTGGCACTGATCAGTCGATCATTAACCTGTCTACCCACACACTCTCGGAAGAGGAATCTGCTATACTCCAAAAAGGCCTTAGCTTTTGTCCGAGTACCAAACTTGATAAGTTTGAATTCATCAAGGACCTTCATTTATTTGCCCGCAAGCTCAACTTTAAAACTTTTTTTCACAAAGAAAATATCAATAGTTCACGGGAGGCTCCCAAGGTTCCCATCTTGGACACATTGATCTCACTTTTGGAGGAGAACGAAGATTTAATTGACCGTGTCGATCTGCCCTCCCTATTGGCGGGGGTCCACACGGTTCAACCATCCTCTTCCTCAAAACCTTTAAATCTTAAGAAAAAGTCAGATAAATACCCTGCAATACAGAACTCAAATATGAACACATTTTTAAAATTAGTATCCAAAGAACTTGACAAACCCAAAACCCAATCGTTCGATGAACCCAATATCACACTCGAGCAAAGACAAGCAATCAACAATCTGGCCGACAACCATTCCATTGTAATCAAACAGGCAGATAAGGGGGGCAATGTTGTCCTTATGGACAACATACAGTATGTAGACATGTGCTTAAAAATTCTTAAAGAATTACAACTGGTATAGACGAATTACCACAGACATTGTCTTTAATTACCAACAATAATTTTATGAACTAGTGGATTTGGCATTCCTTAACAATACCATACCCAAAAACACCTGGGAATACATCTGTATGGCTTTTCCAATCACACCGACGTTCTATGCACTTCCTAAAGTCCATAAGAACCCCGTAAATCCACCGGGCAGACCGATCATATCTGGCCGGGGATCAATTTCGGATAACGCCAGTAAATTAATAGACTCCTTTTTGAAACCTTTTGTCACATGTCTACCATCTTACACCCGTGATACTATCCATTTCCTGGAGAGAATCAATACTCTGATCATTTCACAGGAATCACGGTTGGTTACTATCGATGTCGAGGCATTATACAGCTCGATCCCCCATGACAGGGGGATTGCGGCTGTACGACATACCATCATTCGTTGCGAGAAACTGGACGCCTATGGAGAGTTAATTTTATCCTTACTGACTTACATTCTTACTCACAATGTTTTCACATTTCAGGGCTCCCACTACCTCCAGGTACAGGGTGTAGCGATGGGGACATGCTGTGCCCCGTCCTACGCTAACCTGTACCTGGGGGAGTGGGAGGATTTCTTCCTAACAGATGAGTCTTTATCCATGTATACTGACCATGTTAAAACATGGGTCCGCTACATAGATGATATTTTCCTTATTTGGGATGGCCCCCCTGATCTTTTACACAATTGCCTTAACAGGATGAACAAAAATGAATTCAATCTTACATTCAACATGAATGAGGATTCAACCAAGATTACATTTCTGGATGTCGAAATACTCAGGGGGGAGGATGGTGTTCTCCGCAGTGGTCTTTATCGTAAGCCCACTGCGGGCAACACCATCCTCCATGATTCCAGTTTCCACCCGGAACGTTAGTACGTTCAATCCCGTTTGGTCAATATTTACGACTGAGATGCAATTGCACAGACTTGCAGACCTTCCAGGAGGCAACAAACAATCTACGTGATAGACTCTTATTAAAAGGCTACCCCAGAAACATCTTGAAAAAAGCTTATAGGAAGGCCCTTGACAGCAATAGAGACCAACTCTTACTTCCCAAGACCCGTAAAGAGGATAACACCTTCAGAATCATTACTAAATATTCTGATCAAAATTCTAACATGCGTAAGATTGTAACAAAGTATTGGCATTTGTTGGCATTGGACCCTACTCTAGGACCCCACATACCACAAGTGCCGCAATTCACCTTTAGGCGAGCCCCATCACTGAGACACAAATTAGTGCAGAGTGAATACAGGGGTAACACTGAGCATGACCCCTGTAAGTACAAAGGCCCTTATATGTGCGGTACTTGCAATTATTGCAAGTACATGTACACACGAAAAAATCCCATTTTACCGAATGGGCAAAAATTTACAGCCAAACACTTTGCCAACTGCCGCACTCACGGAGTAGTTTATTTACTGCTCTGTGAGTGCGGCTGTTTCTATGTTGGAAAAACAAAACTCGAGTTTTGGAGGCGCACCTACAGACATATAAAAAGCATAAAGTCCTGTGACCCAGAATTACCACTTGGCCGGCATGTCAGCATTGTACATGCGGGCATATTCCCAAAACCCAGGTTCCTCATATTGGATCGTATCCACCCCAGTTCCAGAGGCGGAGACTGGAACAAACGTCTCTTGCAAATGGAACGGAGGTGGATTTATTCATTGAGAGCTACTGAGCCCCCAGGCCTCAATGAGGAAATTTCCTTTAAACCCTTACTTGAGGGTTTCAATTTGGGGGGCATGGAGAAATAATCTCCCTTTTTCACAACCCACTTCCCTGTTGGTTGGACTGTTGTTCTTTTTCCTTAGATATCATACATTGGTTTGATTCCCTTTGATATATACGGTTTGTGACATTACAGGGACTGGAATCATGACTGGCGCGTGGTCTTTTGCCTTTTTCTATAGGGTATACCCTTTGATATTTTGTTATATTTCACTTAATTTTAGTGATTGATAATTTAGTGATATATATATTAAAATCTTGCTTTATTCGTTACAGTATTGTACTAAGCAATAGTGAATTGCCCCCATACAATTTACGTTTTAGACCTTTTCATTGAGCTGCTTGTGTGTCCTCCCCTGTTTTTGGCCAGCCCGGCACGGTGAGAGGCGCCATCTACTGGGCGCACATACATTGGACGCGTGCATACTTTCATCTGACATCCCTAACGGTGATGTCCATCACGCGTCCGATGTTAGCCCCGCCTGCGTTCCACGCCGACGGAGCGTTCTCTGTGCCGATGGAACACAAGCGCCGGCCGCGCCTTCATGACGTCACACGCAAATGCGCGTGCACGTCATTAGTGGGGACGCGCCCGGCGCCTGTGCTCCAGGGAGCCCGCGGCGGGACGCCAGCTGAGTGTAATTCACCTAATCAGACCCATCTAACAGGTACTATTTAACCAAGCTCCTGTCGGCGCTCATTTGTGCAGTCTGCCGTTCAGGAGCATGGTGTCCCACACATCTACAATTTCTTTCCATACTGTTATCTCCATCCAGGTAAGCATGTATCTCACAATCCTTACTTGCCTCCTTTTTGGCAGGAATGCTGTTTCGTTAACTCTACCCCTTTGGACAATCTATTTGATATCCTCAGTCTACCTAACCTTCTATTAAGAACTATTTTGTTATCTCTCCCGCAAGGGAGCACTATTTTTTGGACATTTTCAATACTTTATTCCATTTGAATATATATAGCCATATCTCTGGCTTATTAACTTTAAATTGGTTCCTAACCAATGCTTTTAATGTTCAGAGTTTTGAAATCATTTTAACACCTAAGAGCATACCTCTGAGCTTAATTTGCTTCGTCCTCCCCCCCCCCTTTTTTTCTTACCCTAGTTGTGGATGGCTCATTCTTGGTAAGCTGTTAAGCCACCTTGGACTCCAGCTGTCCCGAATTCAGGGGACACGCAATCAGAGAAATCTGGCAAATATATTCCCTTACCCGGTCTCTTCTTTGGTCACCTAGCACCAGTCAGGCTCCAGTGAATCCTGTGTTGTTTTTATGCTAGCAAGCATTCAATACCTTTGTGCAGGAACCATGTGAGTTGAATATCCTTTAATTTACTATACAACATAAAAGTTGAATGTATTGTTAGTGTACTTTTTTCTGACTACTGTTAAATGTATGGCTTCATTATTTCATTATTATATTTAATACCAACAGAAAACCACCCAAAGTCACCCCTGTTGAAGAAGCAGTAACTTCGAAACACGTTGGGTATCAACTTTGGACTCAGTGGTTGGTTCTGACACAATACACTTGTTCTTTGCTTGCTTTTGTTTTAACAATTACTCTGTATATTGTGTAATAAAATTTATATTTTTTTTTTCAAATTTTTGGTATATTATCCTGTTTTGTGCCTAAAAAATCCCACCCCAGGGGAACCCCACATTTTGTTTCCAGAAGCTGAAAAGGACACATTATGCCAACGATAATAAAGCTGGGAAACTTCTTTCCAATCGTTTGAAGGGGATAAGGCATAAACACAAAATTCCTTTTGTATTCCATCCTAAATATAAGGATAAACTCTACCACCCACAAGACGTAGCAAACGCATTTAGCGATTATTACAGTTCGCTTTACAACTTAAAAGAAGGACACTGTTACACCCCAACCTACCACGACTGTTATCTTTGACTCCCTACAGAAATTAAAAATACCCCAATTGTCTCCTGAGAACCTTCAAACATTAAATCTATCCTTCCCCCCGAGGAAATTAATGCCACCATTAACTCTATGTCACATAACAAAGCCCCGGGCCCAGATGGATTCACAGGGGAATACTTCAAGACTTTTAAGCACATTTTGACACCTTACCTAGAGAAATTGTACAACACCACTGCTTCTTCAAATTTCCCTCCTGAAATGCTTAAAGCTACAATTGTAACAATACCCAAGCCAGGGAAAGACCATGACTCTCCCCCAAACTTCCATCCCATATCATTATTAAACAACGATTTGAAAATATATGCCAAACTTATCGCCACAAGATTGATAGATATTATGCCACAGCTCATTCACCAAGACCAGTCAGGTTTCATTAATTAACTGATTAACATTATCCACTTAGCAAATAGAAACAAAACGCCTTCTTTGCTCCTCACAATGGACGTGGAGAAGGCGTTCAATAGGATTCACTGGTCATATCTGGCCCAAACTCTGTCTGCCTTTGGTTTTCAAGGACCAATCTATTCGGCCATAATGGCTCTTTACACACTACCTTCAGCGCAGGTATTCACGTCTGGGACCCTGTCTGACTCATTTCCAATAACAAACGGCACTCATCAGGGATGCCCCTTCTCGCCAACTATCTTTAATTTACTGATGGAACCCCTGGCCATATATATATATATATATATATATATATATATATATATATATATATATATACGCTCACACCCCGATATCCATGGATTCTGGATAAAAGACAAAATGCATACCATCAGCTTATTCGCTGACTACATCATCTTAATGCTGACTGACGTGGAAACTTCCCTGGCTTCGGTACATGATGCACGGATTATTTAATCGAGTATCATATTATAAAGCAAATGACAAAAAAAAACGTATATTCTAGACCTGGGCATCCCCCCACGTAACATACTGAAACTCTTATCTACTTTCCCTTATGTGTAGAACCAGACAGGCACTGGTTACCTAGGAATTACCCTTAGCCCCAAGTCTGATGACCTGTTCAAAGCTAACTATCACCCTTTTTTAAACACCCTCAACTTAAAACTTCAACACCTAGCTAACGTAGAATCAACTTGGTCAGGCAGGCTGGCCTCTTTTAAAATGATGATACTCCCTTATCCTCCTATATCTTTTTAGGACACTACCCATATCGATTCCCAACTCCTTCTTTACCAATGTACAGTCCAGATTAAACCGATTCCTATGGAAAGGTAAGAAAGTGAGATGCGCCTTCAGCAAACTTTTCCATTCCAGGAAAGCTGGAGGAGTAGGCCATGTACTAATGAAAGACTACTACACAGCAGTAATACTTAACCCAATTAAAAACATGGTTCATGCCCACTACAACACACTTATGGTCTGAACTAGGAGGGAATCCATTCGACCACCTTATGGCTTGCCGATTTAAGGTCTTTGCACAAGCAGCTCTCTCTCCGTCAATTAGAGCAGCATTAGCGACCTGGCGACAATTTCAAGATACCCCATTTGCCATTACCTCTCTCACTCCAATACCCCTCCCCATTACTAGCTTAAATACCATAATCCCCAACCTTAACATCATTTCCTGGCCCACTAAAGACCTGGAGACAGTCGATGACATGAAGGTCGGTCCTGCCATTAAAACCTTCCGATCACTACAAAGAGAATTCAATTTTTCCGACCAAGACCACTTCAAATACATACAGGTCCAGCACTTCTTGCAACATAATCAAACCACAGCTCTAACTTTACTCTGGCATATCGCCCAATATTTCCAAAAACACGCAATCAAGACTAAAAGGAACATCTCTGTTCTATAATCTACTAAATTATAAGAGCACCTTCATTAAAACCACTCCTTACACCCAATGGGAAAGAGACTTTGCAATCGAATATCAGAACTCCTCCTGGCAAAAAGCCTTAACCTGTACCTATACTGAGACTAAAAGTGCCAACCTTTGGGAATTGACACATAAATTGAACCTCAGATTGTACTCAACTCCACAAGGCATTGCCAAATTCTCACCCAACTCTTCTTCCGTGTGTTGGAGGGGTTGTGGATTAGAGGGTAGGTTAATACACATTGTGGAAATGTACTGTCCTCCTTCCATATTGGACTAAAATCTCCCAACTTTTTCCACAAATACTAGGACTTCAACTTACCTTATCCCCTGGTTTGGCCCTCTGCAGTCTAGACATAGAGACCATCCCCTGCCTTCTGAGAACAATAGTCATCCATATCCTGCTAGCCTCTCACCTAATCATACTTAGACACTGGAAACCCTCCCCCCCCTCTGTAACTGAAGTCATCCATTCCGTACAAACTCTCATGCTACATACAAAATAACGTTTGCATCGTCTACAGGCAACTTCCATAGAATATCCACAGAATGGAACCCATGGTCAGAGTGGTACGCAAAATTTAAACCCACCTGATCCACGAGTACCCAGTATATTTGTGACACAATCTTTTTCCCTCTTTCACCTTCTCTTTAAACTTTTTCATACTTAATAATTCAACCTGACATAGCATCAGTCACAGACACACGTTCTCTTTTTGAGTAGCAGTGGCTTCATTCCTCATTACGTTATTACCTATCTCCTGTTTTACATAAGACGTTGTAAGCTACTCTCGGCTGCTATATGGCAGTAGAGTGTACCCTGTTTGAAGATTGATGGTTGGGGGGCCGATGCCCTCTCCGGGATACAGTTATTGTTCCCATTGGGGTATCCAGGAGGGGCGACACTGCACCCCTGCGAGAAAACTTGCATAGTTATTAATATCATGATCATAGTTACTGTGATTGTTTCTACCTGTGTGTAGTGTCTGCTTATTGATCTATGTTTGTAAATCTTATATTTGTTGATGTTCTTCCTTTTGAAAATGCAATAAAAACGATTAAAAGTAGAATATCCAGTCCGATGGCCAGTCCAGCTTTTGATTTTAGTTCTCTCAGGAACATAACTAGATTAAAAAAAAAAAATTAGACAAAAGGTTCCCTTTTTACATAAAACATGCTAGGGCCGAAATCCAAGCAGGGAACTAGGTCCTTACTCCTGACTAAGCAGAAAAACACTGAATGCCCATAGCAGAGAGAGCGGGTGTACAGTATACCCCCAGGGACTGTCCAATAGGCATAGTAAAGATTTTTCCTGCCTAGTGTCCTACTCCTGTAGGGGGCCGCATAACCCAATGATTAAGAATAATATGGAGTAGCGTCTGTCAACGAACGATAGAGAAAAGGAATTTAGACTTCTCTAAAATCCTGTAAATTCCATATCTTGGGAGTACAATACAGCACTCAGGCTTTATATTCATAGACCCTAGGTCAGTAATGGTGAACCTTGGCATCCCAGATGTTTTGGAACTACATTTCCCAATATGTTCAACTACACTGCAGAGTGCATGAGCATCATGGGAAATGTAGTTCCAAAACATCTGGGGTGTCAATGTATGCCATCACTACCATAGGCTGTACACTGGTGTTGTCAAGAGATTGGGCACTGGCAAAGCTTTTGTGGCTATGCACCCTGGGTGCCCCCTTCCCCCCGTATCCCACTCTGAGTCCGCAATTCTTTAGCAAGCAAAATATAGTAATATAGTAAAATAGGAACAAATGGGAGATGAGAAAGATGAGAAATGTACAGCTAAAGTGACCCTAAACACACACTGTTTCATTTCCATTGTCCCTTTTATCTCTGTATGTGGACGTTGGCACTGTATTTATTTATTTTATTTTTTTTCAATGATTAAAATAAAGTACCTTCTTTCCTAATCGATATACAGCTATCAAATGATCCAGCTCTCTCCCAGTCTGTCTGCAGGGAAACATAAGCAGGAGGAGCTTCTAGTCCTCTGCTGCTGGTCACATGTACAAAGTAAAAAAAAAAAAAAACAGCCTTTGGAATACGAAAAAAAAATAATTATCAAACTGTTTAAAATTCTCATACAAATATACATTTGAAATTAAATCTTTATAAATTTTTGGTAATAACATGGCGTGGGTCGGTTTCTGCCAGTCACAAGCTGTGTCACACCCCTCAACTCTGGTTTGAAGAATAAGAGGGAGGTGAAGCCTTACATTAGGCTACATGCAATATCCCAGCCCCATTGTTTAACTGGCTAGTGGGCACGAAGGAGGAGGGAGGGAGTGGCCTATTATTTACCACTGTGTATACACCCACGTGTGAATCTATAATCACATGGGCTGCTCAGATGTGATAGGAAAGAAATGCTCAGCATAGAAACTCACTAAAAAATGGAGCATATGCAGAGTTACCAATACTGCTCTGCAAAATCCCCAAATTAATTTGGGACTTGAAAAGAAGGGGGAGATAAAGAACAGCAGGATCAACCAGGTTTTTGGCAAAATACAGAAAACAAATCTCATATTGACTGAGTGAGTATGAACGGCAATGTGACGGTATTCACCGTCACTGGAAGTGAAAAACAGATACTTAATGGTTTGGATTGCTTCAAGTGGGACAGTAATATTTGGCAACCATAACTACATATAGAATTAACGGAATTTTTGTAAAATCTTACCTGTAAAATTCCTTTCTCTGAGTCCTCCGACAGTCGCCGCCTCCTCTAAGTCATCACAATTGGGTATTGTCCACCTATCCGTAGGAATAGCTAGGCATATAGACTTAGTCAAAAGACAAAAGGCATTAGCATATACACACCCACGGGGGCTGTCCCATCTGGTCAATACCCCCCCTGCATCACCACTCCCAACTCAGTTTGGTAGCATAGCAGTAGGCAATAAGAACCCCAAAAAGAGGGGCGGGGGCGGCGACTGTCGGAGGACTCAGAGAAAGGAATTTTACAGGTAAGATTTTACAAAAATTACGTTTTCTCTTACGTCCTCCGACAGTCGCCACCTCCTCTAAGTCATCACAATTGGGATGTCCCAAAGCAGTATAGACATGAGGGGTGGGAGACGCAACCGTAGAAAAGGCAACGCACTACCCACATCAGAGAAAGGAATCTTACATGCACTCTAAGAACCAACTGGGCAACAGCAAAAAAACAATGCTCAACAGGAGCAACAGCCCAGGAAAGCAAATGCCAACAGCCAGGGACCCAGAGAAAAAAATCAAGGGTCCATCATGGCACAGCCGCACTGAGAACTTTGCGGCCAAAAGAAGCATCAGCTGATGCCAGAATGTCTACTTTGTAGAACTTGGAAAAGGTGTGCACCGACGACCAAGTCGCCGCCTTGCACACCTGGGCCACCGAGGCCCGATGCCAATAGGCCCAGGAAGTACTCAAAGACCTGGTAGAGTGCGCCTTAACAGGGAAGGGCTGAACCCGTTCCTTCAAGGCGTAAGCCTGCTCAATGGTCTGTCTGATCCATTTGGCAATAGTCGCTGCAGACGCAGCCATGCCCTTCCGAGGTTCCTCAAGAAGGACAAAGAGTGAATCCGTCTTCCGAAAGGACTCCGTAGACGACAGGTAAACCCTGATCGCCCTGACAACATCCAAGGAATGCAAAGCAACCTCCTTAGGATGTTTAGGCATCGTACAAAGCGAAGGCAGGACAATGTCCTCATTAAGGTGATATTCAGAGATCACCTTGGGAAGGAAAGATGGGGGTGGTCGCAAAACCACCTTATCCCTGTGAATAATCAAATAAGGGGAGCGGCAAGACAACGCCGCCAGCTCCGACACCCGGCGAGCCGAAGTGATCGCCACCAGAAAGGCAACCTTCTTCGACAGCAGAGGCAACGATATCTACCTGATATTTTCAAAGGGAGCACGCTGCAACGCGGACAGAACCAAGTTCAAGTCCCATGGAGGTAAGGGCTCCTTCCTGGGAGGAGCCAAATGTCGCACACCTTGAATGAAGGTGTGCACCAAGGAATGAGACGCCACAGGGCGTTGGAAAAGGACAGCCAGTGTGGACACCTGGCCCTTTATCGTGGCCAGCGCCAGGCGCTGATCCACTCCAGACTGGAGGAAAGCCAAGATTCTCGACACCAAGTAAGAACGAGGGGAGAACCCCCTGGACTCACACCAGGTGAAATAGGCTTTCCAGGTACGGTAATAGATCTTACCAGAGGAGGATTTCCTAGCCTTGATCAGGGTAGGGATAACCTCGGGGGATAGACCCTTGTCCTTCAAGACCTGGGTCTCAACAGCCAGGCCGTTAAAGCCAGCAACTGTAAAGAAGGATGGAAGATCGGACCATGAGACAGGAGATCTTCCCGCAGAGGCAGGCGCCATGAAGGAGCCACTGCCAGGTGAACAACGTCGGCGTACCATGACCGGCGTGGCCAGTCCGGTGCCACCAGAATCACCATGTGCGGTTCCGAGGCCAATCTGCGAAGGAACCGGGATAGTAACTGAATCGGAGGAAAGGCGTATATCAGACGATACTGATGCCAAGGGGCCACCAACGCAACCAAGGCGACCGCCAACGGATCGCGCGTTCTTGCCACGAACCTTCCCACTTTTCGATTTAGCCGGGATGCAAACAGATCCACGTCTGGGGATCCCCACCTCGCACACAGCATCTGAAAGACCTCCGGGCGTAGGGACCATTCCCCCTGGTCCAGGGTCTGGCGGCTCAGATAGTCGGCCTGCCAATTTTCCACACCCGGAATGTGAACTGCCGAGATCGCCGGGACATGGGTCTCGGCCCAAGACAGAATATCGGTCACCTCCCGGGCCGCTCGAGCACTCCTGGTGCCCCCCTGGTGGTTGAAGTAAGCCACAGCGGTAGCATTGTCCGTCTGTACGCGAACAGGCAGGCCCTGGAGACGGTCCGACCACTGGAAGAGACAGAGTTTTATTGCTCTTAGTTCCAGCACATTTATCGGGAGGGAGGATTCCTCCTCCGACCAAGTGCCCTGGGCAGATAGGTTGCCCAGGACTCCACCCCAGCCCGAAAGGCTGACGTCCGTGGTAACCACTGTCCACACCACCGGGCGAAAGGACTTGCCTTCCGCCACCGCCGGGGACTGGATCCACCACAGAAGAGTCAATCTGTTCTGGCGACTCAAGGAGACATCCAGATCCAAGGACTGAGGAAGTCTGTCCCACCTGGCCAGGATCTCCGTCTGGAGAGCCCGCGTGTGGAACTGGGCAAAGGGAATCGCCTCGAAGGCCGACACCATCAACCGCAGGCCCCGCATACAGGTCCTGAGTGACGAGGACGGATTGTCCCTGAGGGACCTGAGGTCGTCCCGCAAAGCCCGGAGCTTGTCCTCCGGCAAGAACACCTTTGCCTGAGCAGAGTCCAGAACCATTCCCAGGTAGGGAAGGCGACAACGCTGATTTCTGAACGTTGATGGTCCATCCGAACTCCTGGAGCGTCTGTACCGTGATAGACAGATCGCGCACAAGGTCCTGGCTGGCCCTCGATCTCAGAAGCAGATCGTCCAGGTACCCCAGGACCGCAATGCCCTGGGCCCGTAGCAGGCCCAGGACCGGTGCCAACACCTTGGTAAACACCCTTGGTGCCGAAGCGAGACCGAAAGGTAACGCCACAAACTGGTAGTGGTCCTCTGCGATAGCAAACCGAAGGTACCGCTGATGACCCTCGAAAATGGGGATGTGCAGGTACGCATCCTTCAGATCTATCGAAGCCAGAAATACTCCCGGACTCAAGGAGGCCACAACCAAACGGAGAGACTCCATTTGAAACTTTCGAACACGCACAAAGCGGTTCAGCGCTTTCAGGTCCAGAATAGGACGCACTTTGCCCTCCTTCCTGGGCACATATCCTGATCGAACGATTTCCTGGACCCACCTGTCCGATATCCAGAGCAGCCAAGGTTGGAGGAAACCGCGCAAACGTCCCCCCACCCCTGAAATGGGTGAGGGCGCCCCTTCAGGCAGAGGCGGATTGTCCCGCCGAGCCGGCATTGCCGGCCTTCTGCTTACCCGCCCAGGGCTTCTTCTGGTTGCTCTGGGCCATGAAGGGCTTGCCCTTGGATTGGTTCCGAAAGGCACGAAAGGACCCCTGATTGGACCTAGGAGCAGAACCCCGCTTGCCTCGGAAAGACTTGTTCTTCGGGTTCTGGGGCAGCATAGTGCTCTTGCCCCCCGTGACGCCTTTCACCAGGGTATCCAACGCCTTGCCAAAAAGGCGAGAGCCAGCATAGGGAAAATCAGCAACTGTTTTCCGCAAGGACTGGTCGGCCGACCAGCTCTTCAGCCATATCAGTCGCTGGTTAAGCACCGCGACACTCGAGAGGCGAGCCACCAAGGGGGCCTCATTTAAGGCTGCATCACACAAATACATGACTCCTTGGTGGATCTGGTCCACCATTTCCAGTCGGGCAGGCGGCATGTCATCGGACACTAGGTTGCTTCGAAGCACCTTGATCCAATCAGCTACCGCCTGAGCCACCATAACGGACGCGAAAATGGGTTTGAGCAACGAAACCCGCCACCGTATAGGAATGGCGGGCTAGAGACTCCAACTGCCGGTCCGTGGGATCCCGGAAAACCGGAGTATCCTCAGTAGGAACCAAGGTAGCCTTGTTCAAAACGGCCACAGTGTGATCTAACTGTGGAGGCACACACCATCGCGATTCTGTAGCCGGCGCAAAAGGATAAAGCAATTTGAACCGAATAGGCACCACGACTGGACGTTTTAACGTGCGCCACATTTCATTAACAGTGTAATGAAATTCAGCTGGGCAGGGAAAAACCTGCGCCGACTTATGGGTCCTGTGCGTCCCAAAAGAGGACACAACGCCCGGAGGGTTGGGCTCATCCTCTAAATGCAAGGTTTCCTTCACAGAAACAATTAACTCATCCATGGTCGCCCGTTCTTCAGGTGACCCTGGGGAGGATGTGTCAACACCCTCAATTTCAACCTCCCCCTCAGACCCCGGGGGGTCCAGGGATGAGCGGGACCCTGAAAAGGGCACGCTCGCAGCAGCAGCAGCCATATCCCCATCTGAATCAGAAGAGAGAGACAGCCTGGGCCGTTTTCTCGCAGCCCGTTTAGACATCAGCATTTCCATATTTGCCACTAAAGTCGCAACCACAGCAGCCAGATCAGGTCGCAGCGGAGCCACAGGAGAACTGGGGCCCCCCACTAAAGCTGGAGGAAACTTGCTTTCCTGAGAATCCATGGCTCAAGACAAGAAAAAATTACAGTGCAAAAAAATAGTGTACTGTCCCCTTAAATAGCGCTGCGGAGTGCGCAGCCCACCGCTACTGTCACAGCTATGAAGACCCCCAAAAGGAGAAAGAAAACTGAGCCAGAAGCAGTATACAGAAGAAGACAGAGAGATACACTGCAGAGCCCGCAGATCGTTGCTACCTGTGTTCTTGCTGCCTGAGAGGAAAAGGAAATGCTGCTGGAAGGGGCTGGCTATAAGCCAGACCTCAGGGAAAATGGCTGCCCATAGGAAATGCATTGGAGGCTACACCAAGATGGCCGCCGACATGCGGCCGAACCGATCGTTCTACAGCCCACAAAATGGCGGCGGAGGGCGCCAAAACGATCTGTATACTCGCCCCAGAGGGGCCATATCCATGTGCAGTAAAAAACATGGCGGACCGCGCAAACATACCCATGCAGCGGTCGCCGCACAACACACAAGTCTGTACCCCCAAACATGCACCTAAGGTGACACAGGGACAGGGACCCCCAGCAAAAACATACAGATCTGCACAAAGCGAACCCCGCAGGGATCGCACAGGGAGTCACACAGGCACAGACATGGGGACACACAGCAACACAGACTGCCACCCCAGATAGAGGCCCCACACAGAAAGTACTTACCTGTACCAGATGGCGTGGGGGAGCCTCCATGCACGGATAAACCTCTGTCCTCTCCTGACAGGGAGTGCCGTGAGCCAGGGAATGACGCTGCAGCAGCGCAGACGAGTCCTGTGAAGTAGCCACCTCACGGCTGCATCCCTGCAGCGAACAGGGATGGGTCGTTCTTAATGCCAGGGTGAACCATAGCTGAACGCTCGATGGCGGGCTGGGGTCCATCTGTCCCTCTGTGCCCTGGAGAACCAGGGCGGCCAGTCCGAATCCCAGCACCGCATGATCCATCTTCATCCGAAGAAGTAAACACTAAAGCTGACAAAATAAACAGCTAGTAAAGTGAGAGAAAAAAACTGACATTTAAAAGAAAATCAAATAAAAGATTTAGGAAGGCTGAGACTGAAGCCCCAGCACAAGGTAGCCTGAACTATTCCTGATGCTAAGCAAACTAAAACTGAGTTGGGAGTGGTGATGCAGGGGGGGTATTGACCAGATGGGACAGCCCCCGTGGGTGTGTATATGCTAATGCCTTTTGTCTTTGGACTAAGTCTATATGCCTAGCTATTCCTACGGATAGGTGGACAATA
The DNA here is from genome assembly GCF_965119305.1 of Pelophylax lessonae. NCBI lineage: Eukaryota > Metazoa > Chordata > Amphibia > Anura > Ranidae > Pelophylax > Pelophylax lessonae. The sequence goes on from NC_138771.1 coordinate 199,214,385, forward strand.
CCCAATTGTGATGACTTAGAGGAGGCGGCGACTGTCGGAGGACGTAAGAGGAATGAAGATTTAATACCACCTATGGTATTAATACCTTATGGTGTATTCCATGTGCTTGTCTTTTAGACTTCCCTATTGTTTGTGTATTGGGAGGGAATGTGGATTGTGCCTGTCTCATTGTTAAATGTTAATGACCTCACATTGTTCTGTCTGCCTAAAGATAAGCTTATTATGGGATGTATATGTGTATGTGGATTGGCTGC